>NC_134687.1:487422434-488078684 GCF_050947455.1 Rhinoderma darwinii
AGGAGTGAAGTGGTCTAGAATTGTTAGGGACAATTCAGCTTTCTTTAGACACCAGACAGGTATACCTGTGTACAGACCAATTATACAGACTGTCACATTGGGTTCATGGACCCACTGGGCCGTACCACCTTAGCAGGTAACAGTCTATAGTTCGTATAGGGTACCTGTGGCAGCTCGGACAGTAGCAAGGCAGGCTCGGCTGGGACTGGGCAGCAGGCAGACGTCAGGCGTGGTGTAGCAGGACAGGCGTGGTATGCAGCAGCACAGCATGACTACAGCTCAGCACGGCACTTGACCAGGATAGCACGGGATACAGGATACAGGTACGGGAAACACTGGGAACTGGAAGACACTAGGAGACCATTTGCATAGACAAACTTAGGGTACAACAACAACGCTCAGGCATGGGAGGAAGGGGCTGGGCCCTTCTTATTGTCCAGGTTGCTCATGGGCTAATTAAACATAAAAGTCTGGTGCGCACGCTGCCCCTTTAAGAGCGGCCATGAGCGTGCGTGCGCACCCTACGGGACCCGGCCCACGTGAGCGGAAGTGAGCACTAGCGTCTCCTGAGGAGGAGACAGTGCCCAGCGCTCGCAGAACCATGGCTGCGGCCGTCAGGAGGTGAGTGAGCCTGATGGTCCGCGGCCATGGGTATGACACAGACCATATACAGAGCACATTGGGACAGTGGTCTAATAACACAAAAAAAATCACATAAATTACATCATGATTGGCAAGAGAATAGGCCACTGGGCAAGTGGGGGTGTAGCGCCTAAAAGAGTTTCAAAAGACAAACATGAAATAACAGTGAGACTTCCATACAGATGTCACTGCTTACAAAAAATAAACAACAATCAAATATATCAGATATAACTGAATGGAAATGAAAATAAATATAAAATAAGCTCAGCTTAGTCAATGGAGAAGAAAAAAAACAAGCACTCAGGCCAGAGGCTGGACAACAGTTACAGAGATATATGATATTGCCTGCCAGGTTCAGCAGAAAGCTCATCCTGTATGGTGTAGTCCCCGAGTACTGCCAAAGCCGAACGAGTTCTCCGGTAACCATGCTTACGGTAAGCCCAGGTGAACCAATTGGACGCCGGAGCTAAGGTCGTCCTCCGGTTACCATAGTGAACAGACGCTAAGGGAGACCAATGGGAGGCCGGAGTGGAGCCGGTCCCCGGTTGTGATTGGAAAACTAGACGCCATGCATTATCTACGGCGGCTGGGAGGAAACAGTAATAGGGGGAACGAGCTATAAGAAATAAAGGACATGCGATTTGTCTTACTCAGCTAGATAAGGGGACCATACTAAAACCATGGGAGGCATACATATAAAATAAGTGACACAACAATACTTTCAAAACAGACCATGTGCAAAAAGTTCATTATAAAAGCCCATCAAAAAGGCCCATCACACAAAAATGTTTAAAAAATTGTGTTATTAACCAAATAATTGCATATATACACATGCAAGTAAAAATAAATAAAACTTGAATGTATGAGACACAGTGAATCATTAGTATATCGAAACTTTAAATTCAAAGAGTTACAAAAGAGATCAGATAGGATACATTTACACAGTCCGACGTCAGCCGTTTAAACGAGCGCTGATCAACGAGACAGCTCGTGGATCAGCGCTCATTTGTTACTATCAAAAGGAGCTATGTATGGGGACGAGCGCTCTTTACTAAGATCGCTCGTCCCCATACATTTCTATCATATTTGCAGCACATCTCCCTGCTTACACGGGGAGATGTTCTGCCGAAAACTATAATATCTTCGGCATTTAAAACTATACAATCAGCCGATGAACAATCGTTTGCTCGTACATCGGCTGATCATTGCCCTGTATACAGGGCAATTATCGGGAATAAGCGTTCTGTGAACGCTCGTCTGCCAAATAATTTTTCTATGTAATAGGGCCCTTAGTCCCTTGATGTAACAATGGACGGAAGCGGGCTATTTCAACCGTAAAAATGGAAATCATAAAAGTTAGTTTACAGTGAGATCTCTATAAAATCATCGATACCATGTGATTGTAAGCATGATACTTTATAGATCCAGAAGTTTTCACGTTGTCTGAGTTTAGCAAATCTATTTGGTATAGAGCTGCCAATTTGCTAAATGGGTGTAAATGGGTGTCCCTTTGATATCTTTAAAATCACTATTATGAGTGTCCGCACAGTGCTGGGACACGCTATGTTTATGGAAGTCATTATTGGTATTGGATCTGTGCTCATTGATCCTATTCAGAGGCGTAGCTAGGGGTTTAGCACATTGATGGGGGGTAAAGCATATCTGAGTGGGCCCCAACCCACTGGGCCCCCCTAACGCATGTTTACAACTGAAGAAGTGCATTCTAATTTAATACCAGCCATCATCCCTGTGTATAACCCCCATTATCTCTGTATATAACCCCCATCATCCCTGAATATACCAGCCATCATCCCTGTATAGGACCCCATCATCCCTGTATATAACCCCTATCATCTCTGTATATACCAGCCTGGCAAGTGTATACAGGTAAGATGGGGTTATAAACAGGGATGATGGCTGGTATATACAGGGATGGTGGCTCTTATACACAGGGATGATGGAGGTTAATTCAGGGATGATGGCTGGACTACCCATCTTCCCTGTACATAACAACCATCATCCCTGTATATAACAACCATAATCCCTGTATATAACAACCACAATCCCTGTATATAACAACCATCATTCCTATATATAAACCCCATCATCCCTGTATATACCAGCAAGGCTACCCCTGCCGTATAGGTTTGTACTTCGTAAAACTACTGCTCCCAGCATGACCCGAACAATGGTAAAGATATGCTGGGAGTGGCTGTGTCACAGAAAAAAACATACCACCCATCATCTCACTGCAGATCATACAGTGACTACAGTACTGATTAGAGGCAGAATAAACATTTACATTAAGTGACTCACCGTTGCTGTCTTTTCAGATTCTAGTTGTTCTTTTTCTATTTTCTTCTCCATCCAGTCCAGTCCTCTATGATGACTGCTCCCGGCCACAGACCATTTCTGCAGTTTGCCGCTCAGATGTTTTCAGCTTCTCACTTTTCAAACATTTCTGCACCTATAAACGAAGATAAAATTCTCATGGTGCCACACTCTACGCACCTAAATATAATAGCACCATACACTGCACCTCTAAATATAATAAAACCATACACTGCGTCCCTGATTATAATAACAACAATACACTGTGTCCCTGATTAGAATAGCACCGTACACTGTGTCTCTGATTATAATAGCATCAAACACTGTGTCCCTGAATATAATAGCGCAATACACTGCACCTCTAATTATAATAGCACAATACACTGTGTCCCCGATTATAATAGAACCATACACTGTGTCCCTGATTATAATAGAACCATACACTGTGTCCCTGATTATAATAGCACCATACAATGTGTCCCTGATTATAATAGCACCATAGACTGTGTCCCACACACACACACACCGTGCTCCCTGTAGATAGTACCCACATACAGCCCCCTGCAGATAGTGCCCCACATATAGCCCCCTGTAGATAGTGCCCCACATGTAGCCCCCCTGTAGATAGCGCTCTACATATAGCCTCCCCTGTGGATAGTGCCCCACATATAGCACCCCCTGTATATAGTGCCCCACATATAGCCCTGTAGATTGTGCCCCACATATAGCCCCCATGTAGATAGTAACCCACATATAGCCTCCCCTGTAGACTGTGTCCCACATATAGCTTCCCCCATAGATAATGCCACTCACACTTTTAAGTGAAAATTTTTTTTTTTACATACCTTGATCCTATCAACGCACCATCCTGTCTCAATGCAGGCCTACTCTCTTCTGAGCAGGTCTACTGGGGCTGAACGACGCTTGAGTCGTTGAAGGGCGCTTGTTGGCAGGGCATAATCACTTGCCCTGCCAATCAGCACCTTTCAACAATGGAAGCGTGTCATTGAAAGGCGCTGATTTGCAGGGCAGAATGACTTGCCCTGTCAATCAGTGGCTTTAACAACTGAAGCGGCGCGATGACGTCATCGCGCCGCTAGCATCGTTGAAAGGTGCTGAATGGCAGGGCAGAATGGCTTGCCCCGCCAATCAGCGCCTTTCAACAACGGAAGCACTAGCGTCGTTGAAAGGTGCTGATTGGCAGTGCAAGTCATTCTGCCCCGCCAATGACTTGCCCCGCAGGTACAATTAGTGCAGGAGGGGGTGACGGCGACTGGTTTCAGTTGCGCCGCCGTCCCCTCAGACAGACAGCAGGCCGCCCTGTGTAGCGTGGCCATGGCAGGAGCGGCGGTCATGTCATGGCGGGGGCGGTCATGGTGGGCCACACCATTTCAGTGGGCCCGGGGCCACCGCCCCCCCCCCCCGCTTGCTACGTTACTGATCCTATTGATCCTATTCCGTAGATGTTGGATGGTGCGTCTGATGTATTTCAGAGTACACGGGCACTGTAATAAATGCACTACAAAGTTAGAATGGGGAATAATCTCATTAACCTATTCTTATTCTGTTGTAATCTACTAGGCACCAGGATATTCCCCAGCGTAGTGGACCTTCTAAAGATCATTTTTGGTCTATTAGGTAGGACTTTCATGTGCGGGTCATTATGCAGTATTTGCCAATGCTTATGAAGTATTTTTTTTTTTTAGTTTATGTCCTGAGTTATAAAATGTGACAAAATTATGCTTTGTCTTAGGCTACATTTACACGACAGTAAAAAATGGCCGTGTGACGGACATTTCTTTACTGGCCGTCACATGGTCATTTTCAGAACAGTGAAGTTTCATGGGTCTATCCACATGGCCGTATTTTTAATGACTAATGAATACTGGGCGTCAAAAAATAGAACATGTTCGATTTTTGGCTGTTTTCACGGCCCGACGTCCCCGTTTTTCAGAAAACAATAATTGTGACGGCCATTAAAAACTGATGCCGGCCCTCACAAGAAGACTCCCTGGAAACAGCGCTACTTCAAGTGCTGAGCCCAGGGAAGCCCTTGACTTCACTGTCCATATATGGACAGTGATGTAAGGGCTTTCAAATATGGAGTCCCCGTTCAGAGCATCGCAAGCTCTCTGGCCGGGGACTCCTGTCTCGGGAAAGCCCTTGACGTCACTGTCCATATATGGAAAGTGACATTAGTGGCTCCTCCAGGAGCGGAACTCTGGCCAGAGCGTTACTGACGCCCTGGCCGGGCAATCCAGCATCTCAGAGCCCCTAACGTCACTGTCCATATTGGGGGGATTCCATTCCTAGATTGAGCCCCAATGGCATTATTTACTTGGGGTGTTGCGCTATCTACAGTGTGTGTGTCTATCTACAGGGTAGGGGGTGTGGCGCTATCTACAGGAAGAGTGCCGCTATCTACAGGAGGGTGTGGTGCTATGTATCTTCTTTGTGGGCACTGTGGCACAATATAGGCACTCTCTACAGGTGACACTGTGGTGCTATATCCATAGGCACTGTGTGTGGCACCTACATGGGCACTGTGGCATTATGTGGGCACTGGCACTTTATATGTGGGCACTCTAGCACTTTATATGTGGGCACTGTGGCACTATTTACAGTCGGCACTGTGGCACTATGTGGACACTGTGGCGCTATCTATGTGGGCACTGGCACTATGTGGTCACTATCTACAATGGGAACCGTGGCACTATCTACAGGTGCAAAACCCTGACAAATGAAATCCATCTGTTTTTTTAACGGACATGAAAAATGTATGGCAAACGGATGACAAAAAGCCATTAAAGAGGTCAGACGGATTTGAAATGGATGACAATTTGGAGACACAATGATGGGAAATGGCCATGAAAAACTGACAGTTGATCAGATTTTAATCGCCATTTTTTTCACTGTCCTGTGAATATAGCCTTAGGTTCAGTCATTATCAGATTGCTTGTTTTGCACCAGGAAGTCATTTTGTGAATAGACTGAGGTTTTCCTAGTTACCCCTTGCATCAGGCTCCCTGGAAAATGTGGGGATACTGCATACATCCTGGAATGGACCAAGCTAATGACAAATACCATCATTTCTCTCGAAAACAGCATCAGAGAAAAGGCTACCCGCAAAATTGACTGTTGCTTTCTGGAGATCTACCTTACAGAAAAGCTCACACCAAGGGGCTTATGCCTCCTCTTTAAATCTCCCTTCTTGAATGACACACTCGAATGACACACTCTTTAGTGATGACTGGGAGATTTATATGGCCACTTGTACTTTTGGGTTCCTTAAACAAATTGAATAATAGATTGATGCTTTGTAATGAACGGGCAAATATTATTAATATGCTTTTGGCAGATTTAGAGGCTTTTGACACACATCCTGACTATTATAAACTAGTGGAGATAATTAACAAATGCATTAACAAAAAAATATGAATACAATGTCATCAACAATAAAGCAAAGAAACTGAGCTGTGATCGTACAGAATATAAACAAGGCTCAGTAAGGAATTGGGCTAACCCAAGCCCTGATGTTAACCCACCTACAACTGATTCTTAGTCTGCTATATCAACTGTCCTGACATCAAAAACCAATAACAATAACAATAATAAAATGGTCAAACCTGTTACATTTAGAAAAAGCATAACAATTAAACCAACAGACATCAAGCACAGCCACCACCTAGCATAGATCCTTTGGTTCAATGCATTCCTTTCAAGCCACTAGGTAATATCCCAATACATGCTTTTAGAGCAACTGACTTACCGCTAGTTTTGGAACATCTGGAACAAGCACATAAGGTTCCAATTGCCTCACTCACAACATCCCTCCAGTCAAGTGTACCTCCTAACCCCCCACCAATGTTGGAACATCTGGAGCATAGAGCGAATGTTCCCATTTCTGCACCCATTGCACCTACTAAGCATCCTATTACCCATGTCTCAGAGTTACCTCCCTCTCCCAGTGGAGCAACTTCACCAATACATCTATCACAACTATCTGTGTATGAAGAGTCCCTATCAATGGAAGCCTCCCAGGGCCCTGCCGGGCCCCACCCAGCTCTGGCTCTGCCACACCTCCCCCTTACCTTCACAGGTTATCTCCAACCAATCAGACAGCACTTTCACTGATAGCGCCTACTCTGTGGCCTCCTTTTTTACTTGTAAGGATGTAGCCATCTTTAACTTGATTCTGATAACTTGCTGCAGCGTTATATCACACAATAAAAGCCATGGAAAAGTAATTGAAAAAGTCAAGATAAGAGATCTAGCTATTATTTATTTAATGCGGCTACATCTGTATATACATATGTGCAATTATTTGGTTGATAACATATATATTTTTAATATGTATGAACTTCTATTTTTGTGTGATGGGCCTTTTTGTTTTACTTTTATAATGAACTTTTTGCACATGGCCGTTTTCAAAGTATTGTCGTGTCACTAATTATATATGTATGCCTAGCTACGCAAGATAAATTGCATGTCCTTTATTGCTTTTAGCTCATTTCTTCTATTACACCTTCCTCCCAACCACCGTAGTCAATTCATGGCATCTGGTTTTCCCATGGCATCCGGGGGCTGGCCCCGCTCTGACCTTATTTCCGGCATCCAATTGGTTCACCTAGGTATCCTGTCACCATGGTTGCCGGAAGCCTCGTTCGGCTTCAGCAGCACCCGGGTTCTTCTGTGTCTGTTCACCATGAAACACCATACAGGGTAAACTCTCTGCAGAACCTGGCAGCAAGATCATATATCTCCATAACCGCCGTCCAGTCACTGGCCTGAGTGCTTGTTTTTTTCTGTCCATTGACATAGCTGAGCTTATTTTATATTTATTTTTATTTCCATTCAGTTATATCTGATATATTTGATTGTTTGCTGATATATCCGTTTATTTTTTGTAAGCAGTGATGCTTGTATGGAAGTTTCTAGGTCACTTATTTCATGTTTGTCTTTTGACATTCTTTGAGATGCTACACCCCCACTTGCTCAGTGGCCCATTCTCCTGCCACCTCATGATGTAATTTATGTGTTTTTTTTGGCTTTTTTTATGTTTTTAAACCACTGTGCCAATGTGCTCTTTATACTTGGTCTGATGAAATCACCTGACCGGTGTCAAAATGCATCGCCAAATAAAGCTGGATTATCCCTAATACTTCTTGACCTCTTGACTCCTTTGATGGCGTAACGATAACCAGCTTCCTTTTTATTTTTTCAGTTTATTCTACTACTACTACGCGGCGGTGGTGCAGACCTACCGGCCAGGAAGCAGCTTCAATTTCATCACTCTCATGATCCAAACTAGGGTTGTGCCTGTATGTTGCAGGATATGCTAAGGTTGAGGTCTCTACTATTGCTATTGGGATTTCTGCACTATGAGACAATTTTTTTCTTTAATTTCTTACATATGATAAGTGTCTACTATTAATCATGGCGGTGTTGTCTTAAGGGTAAGGTCAATGGTCAGGCTTATGTCTGCAATAGTTGTGACAGCTTTCTGTGTGAGCCGCATGAACTATTTTTCTCATCTCCAATTTGAGGAGGGGGCATCTTTCTAAATTATTGTACATATGTTTTCTTTAAAGGTTACATTTGGTTTTTGTAAATTAAGACATGTAAGATGTCACATCCTTACATTGTAAACATTAAAGATCAGACAGCAGTGGCCAGTACAGAATATGGGGGCACTGCATCTGAGGTATACGTCAGGAGGATTTCCCAGCGTATACCTCCGAGAGTAGCCACTGTAAACTTAGACATAAAGCTAATTAGTTTTTTTAGGAAATTGACATGTGTATGGGAAAGGGAAATTAGATTATGAGGTGCATAACAAGCGATGTTAGACTATGGGACCTACGGACCAATAATCGAGCAAACGAGCGTTCATATGAACGCTTGTTCCCGATCATTGCCCTATGTAAACAGGGCAAACGCTCGTTCGATTGTATCGTTTATGTAGCAAGAAATATTATCTTTGTCGGCAGCACATCTCGCTGTGTAAACAGGGAAATGTGCTGATGAAATGATAGTAATGTATGGGGATAGACGTTCGTAGTAACGATTGCTTACATGTCAAAATCAATTAGGCCAAAAATGTTTCAAGCCATAAAAAAATATCTACCATGTCTCATACAGATGCGTCATTCCTTACCTTACCTTGAATTTGGTTAAGGACTCCAATTTCTCGTAAAACTATTTTAATACAAAATTGCGACATGCTAGCAAAACCCTTGACAGGCTGCAATGCACATTACAATGCACACATGCCACCCACTACACACAGACACATATAACACAGACATCTCGTGACAGAATATTTTAAAATATATATTTTTTAAAGCTGATCATTTTGCACCATGCCTCTCAGGAAATGTTGAGATAAGAGGAAAGGTAAGGAAGGATACATCTGTAGTGTATCTAAAAAGAGATCAATGAAATTATACCTAGTTCATTAGATAGAAGCTATAATCTTCAATCTTAAATATATTCCAAGGATTTTGAATATTGGCCTTGGAAAGACCCTGTTTTCTTTGTGTTGGCCAAATTGAACTGTTGGATTCAATGGATTATTGGACTGCAAGGAAGTGTTTTATACTAACAATCAGTAACCAATAAATGATGGTAGATGTCACATTTCAAGGAAGGTCCTCCCATGTCTTATTAAAGATTAATTCCATGTAAAATAAAATAAGATCACATATAGTCTTTGAGATGTCCTTTTCTTTTGTAGAAGTGCTAACAATCTTGTTTAGCCATGTCTTTCACATCTGTGGCTAATGGCTGCCATTACAATTCCCACAGTGGTTGTTACCTAGCTTCCATGGACTCCTGAAAGGTAAATTTGTCTTGTAATGTATTGGTATGGCTTTGGAGAAATATCATTGGATAACAAGGCAGATTTGCCATTCTGGAGATTAAAAAAAATAAGGTGGCGACATGTGTTGTAGTTGTAATTTCCAAAATAAGGATTGACCCCTAGATTTCCGAAAAATGTATAAAGGTGTATGACTGAATTGACATTTTAGCAACTTAAAAGGACATGCACAATCAAGCAAAGAAAACTAGTAAGCTTACATTGACTTTAACACATCAAGCATGACTAGTTTAACAGAGAAATAAGTTAAGTAATCAACCTTCATCCTAGTAGATCCCCATCCAAAATATTATAACCTCTAGTCACTCTGGCTGAAATACTCACAGGACTTTATCTTCCAATAAATTAGATTCCTGTATGTCTACAAATACTCACAAGGACTGTGGCTGAGAGGCCTCCCATTACACTTACCTCCACATATCCTGACCCTACAACTGCTTTTCTTACTATGTCCTCCCTTCCTCCATTACATAAAACAAAATTAAGAAAAAAGACAATTGGGCACATTGACTAATATTAGTGTACAGCAGTGTGTAATAGCAGTAAAGTGTGCACTTTGTTGGGGAATTCAGTGGACAATGCAGAACAACAAAACCTGGCATTGCTCACTGCTAGTTTTCTAAAGAAAAAAGTGGTAGACGAATTTAAAGAAGCCCTATCAACTTACTGTTTTTTTTGCTCCTCTATTATCAAAACTGTTGAACAGAAAAAAAGGTCTTGTTTCCCCATAGCAACCAATCACAGTACATCTTACATTATTCCATAGCAGTTTAGCAATTGAAAGCTGAGTGCTAATTTAAAGGCCTACAAGGCCAGTATTCCTGTTTTGATAAATGAGGCGACTTGTATTTAAAAATATAACAAAAACTAAAATTAATCCATTGTACTTAGGTATGGAACGGTAGTTCTTGGAAGCAAGAGACCAGTTCATCAGTTTTTTTCCTTCCATAAGTATTCACACAAGGCTGTATTTAAAATGAGATTATAGCTATCTTACATTATTTATGTATGTGTTCTGTTAGTTGCCTTCATATCAATAATTACAGAAGATAAGATGGAATTCACAGTGCAAGTGTTTGCTGTGTCCGCTTGGTGTAAGCGCCGGGAAATCTCCCAGCGCACGTGTCAAATGTATCAATAGACCTCCATTCAGCCGTCGAAGGCCAAAATAGTGTCAGTATACCTTCTTTCAACTGTATGAAAAAGTGTAGTGTGCCACACTATTCCTTACAGATGCACCCTGCAAAAAAATTATAAACAAACAATATAGTTTTGTGGATTTTTAACATTGGAGCGTATGGGTGTTATTGCACACAAAGGACAGATCATCAGTAAGGTCAAATAGGTTACTTGGGAATCAACGCATAAGAAAAAGATCCTAGTGGCAAGCCATTGGCTCCACATAGGATGGTCTTCTTCTGGCCTATTATTGTGTTAGCGTTGGGCCCCCGAAGGATCCTCTAGTACACTGATGGACCATTCCAACCCTGTTAAGGTTGTTTGGTTCCCTGTTTAGTACCCATCAGCACTTGTTGATGTAACAAACTTGTTGTTCATTACATCATGTACATTTGAGACATGTTTATTTCATTTCAAGATAAAGATAATGTAAAAAAGAAACAAAAAACAAGGCTACATGATGCATGACTAGGTTCTGTCATAGTGGGTACATATGGCACTTGTAAGTGCTCCTATGTTGACTGAAGGGTTTAATTATATGTCTCTTTTTCATTCTCTACATGTCTCCTTTTCATTATATTTGTATACTGTACGGTATCACAGCATGTTAAACCCCTTCCATTAACCTCTTATCATGCATTTCATTCCTGGGAACATTCGTATAATAACTATATTATACACTCTCATACGATTGACAGCAGGACAAGGAAAACATTTTACATGGTTATAAATACATATCCTTTTCTTCACCCTGAATTACATTTGTGTAAACATCTCAAATGACCCATTCTCTTTCAATGTCTCTGCCTTCTCATCTTTTTGAAGTGTTGATACTTCACATTCAACCTCTTCTAGTTGTACATAATCCAACATTGTCCATACCCAAATCAAAGCATTTTTTCCAACTGAACATTTCTAACTTTGTTTTAAATGGAAAAGAAAGATATAAAAAGATTGCACTCCTTCAAAGAAGAAATAAAAGCAGAATTATTCACATCATAAAACATGGAAGGGGTATGATCAAACGTAAATGCATTGCACAAAAGCTTTGTACTTTTTATTATATTTTCTAGGTGAATGTAATGTACTGCTATACCCATATAAACAATCAAATGTATGATGTGAAAATCAAAAATATCAAAAAGCATAAGGAGACAGAAACATGCTTTTTCTTTTACCGTGGTCATGGAATTTATCTAGTTTCTTGATTGTCCGCATGTCAGTAATGTGGAAGAGAATGAAATAGAACATCCTGCAGATAAAGAAAAATATCACAAATCTATCAAAAAAAGGAATTTCATACACTATACAATGGGTCCATGACAGTCAATCAAGTTCTGTATAATTTTACTTTCCTTGCCCTACAAGTATCAATACATTGTATGCTAGGACCCATAGTTCCCTCTCACATAAAGTATACTATTTTATAACTAAATGCAAAGGCTATCCTTCTGTCAGTCTGTATTTATAAAACTGTAGTTAATATTTCAAAGGTCAACTTTTAGGAACTATTTGGATTTTGTTATGACTTAGAAAGGTCAAATTCAATCACTTGAGGGACATTTTGTCCTTATGTTCACAAACATGTTTTTTTATAGCACTAATTAAACACAATTTTATCAAATAGACACTCAGTATTTTCGTTTTTTTTCTTATTATTTTACAGTGTTTTAATTTTGTTTTTTGAAATGACATTTGTTAGCCATTATATTTGAAAAAAGTACCAAGTTATCATTTCGAATGTCCAGGCAGACTCAAGTACAAGCATTGTAAGACAGGCAAGTGTTTGATAAATGTTGGAAGGTACTGTAACTGGAAAATTTTTGTTGGTTTTATCATTGACAGCAGAGGACTTAGGATGCACTCACACATGGCGTACTTACATTGTATTTCCGCATCTTAAAAATATGCCACAGAAAACTACAATGTATGCCTATGTTAAATATTATGCCACTCAGACAGATTTCTCTAGTTTTTGCGTTGCGTAATATTTTTCCCATAGGCATAAGTTGTAGGTTTACGCTCTGGAAATGCAATGTAAGTACGCCATGTGTGAGCACACCCTTATGGGGCATCGAGTGAGGGATTCACACTTCAAAAGATAAAATGTTTTCTGATTATCTAGTCCAGTATTCATAGCAATAACTAATCAGATACCCAGCAGTCTTCTTGAATGCCCGATCATTAAAATTTTATTACAAATAAATTATAGTATCCAGATAGAATAGTGTATAGGACTTTTAAAGTAAACGTGCACCTTTGTCTAACTGAGAAATGTTAGAAGAAAGTGTGAGTCATGGTGCCGAGATCCTCACGATTTGCTAGAATGAAAGGACTGCAGTGCTCTTCAGAGTGCAGTGCCCTTTCGGTTCCCATAAGCCTCTCTTGGCTTGCACAGAAGAGACGCTTTTTGCTCTTCCAAATGAAGCGGAGAGAGTCCATTCTGACATTCGGATGGGGATCTGAGTTCTTGAATATCGCTGATACTCTTTTGACGGTATATATGACTTGTCTTAAGATAGAGTTTACTATACACCGCGTTCCAAATTATTATGCAAATGTTATTTTTCGATGATTTTCCTAAATAGTTGATGCAAATGACAGTCCGTATAATCTTCAAGCCATCAACCGTAATGCAAATTTTATTGAACAAATCTCCTAATGATAACAGATTTTTTTTTAGAAGTAAAAAACTCAAAATGCACTGTTTCAAATTATTATGCACAACAGAGATCAAAACATTTTAAAGGTTGTAAAGAGAACTAAAATGGTAATTTGTTGAATTTGCAGCATCAGGAGGTCATATTTACAGAAATCAAAAGCTCTTTCAATAAAAAAAAACATAAAAGGCCAAGTTACATGTTAACATAGGACCCCTTCTTTGATATCACCTTCACAATTCTTGCATCCATTGAATTTGTGAGTTGGACAGTTTCTGCTTGAATATCTTTGCAGGATGTCAGAATAGCCTCCCAGAGCTTCTGTTTTGATGTGAACTGCCTCCCACCCTCATAGATATTTTGCTTGAGGATGCTCCAAAGGTTCTCAATAGGGTTGAGGTTAGGGGAACATGGGGGCCACATTATGAGTTTCTCTCCTTTTATGCCCATGACAGCCAATGACACCGAGGTATTCTTTGCAGCATGAGATTGTGCATTGTCATGCATGAAGATAATTTTCCTACGGAAGGCGCAGTTTTTCTTTTTGTACCACGGAAGAAAGTGGTCAGTCATAAACTCTACGTACTTTGCAGAGGTCATTTTCACACCGTCAGGGACCCTAAAGGGGCCTACCAGCTCTCTCCCCATGATTCCAGCCCAAAACATGACTCCGCGACCTCCTTGCTGACGTCGCAGCCTTGTTGGGACATGGTGGCGATTCACCAACCATCCACTACTCCATCCATCTGGACCATCCAGGGTTGCACGGCACTCATCAGTAAGCAAAACGGTTTGAAAATTAGTCTTCATGTATATCTGAGCCGACTGCAACCGTTTCTGCTTGTGAGCATTGTTTAGGGGTGGCCGAATAATAGCTTTATGCACACTTGCAAACCTCTGGAGGATCCTACACCTTGAGGTTCGCGGGACTCCAGAGGCACCCGCGGCTTCAAATACCTGTTTGCTGCTTTGCAATGGCATTTTAGCAGCTGCTCTCCTAATCCTATTAATTTGTCTGGCAGAAAGTTTCCTCATTATGCCTTTATCTGAACAAACCCGTCTGTGCTCTGAATCAGCCACAAATCTTTTCACAGTACGATGATCATGCTTAAGTTTTCTTAAAATACCCAATGTTTTCATACCTTGTCCAAGGTATTGCACTATTTCACGCTTTTCGGCAGCAGAGAGATCCTTTTTCTTTCCCATATTGCTTGAAACCTGTGGCCTGCTTAATAATGTGGAACGTCCTTCTTAAGTAGTTTTCCTGATTGGGCACACCTGGCAAACTAATTATCACAGGTGTCTGAGATTGATTACAATGATCCAAAGAGCCCTGAGGCTGGGTTCACACGACCTATTTTCAGACGTAAATGAGGCTTATTATGCCTTGTTTTACGTCTGAAAATACGGCTCCAATACGTCGGCAAACATCTGCCCATTCATTTGAATGGGTTTGCCGACGTACTGTGCAGACAACCTGTAATTTACCATCGTCGTTTTACAGCTGTCAAAAGACGATGCGTAAAATTACAGCCTCGTCAAAAGAAGTGCAGGACACTTCTTGGGACGTTTTTGGAGCCGTTTTCTCATAGACTCTATTGAAAACAGCTCCAAAAACGGCACGAAAACGGCGCGAAAACGGCACGAAAAACGCAGCGAAATACATGAGTTGCTCAAAAAACGTCTGAAAATCAGGTGCTGTTTTCCCTTGAAAACAGCTCCGTATTTTCAGACGTTTTTGGCTCAGCGTGTGAACATACCCTAAGGGTATGTTCACACGTAGTCAACAAAAACGTCTGAAAATCCAGAGCTGTTTTCAAGGGAAAACAGACCCTGCTTTTCAGACGTTTTTTTACCAAGTCGCATTTTTCGCGGCGTTTTTCGCGCCGTTTTCGCGGCGTTTTTTACGTCCGTTTTTGGAGCTGTTTTCATTGGAGTCTATGAGAAAACAGCTCCAAAAACGTCCAAAGAAGTGTCCTGCACTTCTTTTGACGAGGCTGTATTTTTACGCGTCGTCGTTTGACAGCTGTCAAACGACGACGCGTAAATAACAGGTCGTCTGCACAGTACGTCGGCAAACCCATTCAAATGAATGGGCAGATGTTTGCTGACGTATTGGAGCCGTATTTTCAGACGTAAAACGAGGCATAATACGCCTCGTATACGTCTGAAATTTGGCCGTGTGAACATACCCTAAGGGTATGTTCACACGGCCTAATTACGGACGTAATTCGGGCGTTTTGGCCCCGAATTACGTCTGAAAATAGCGCCTCAATAGCGCTGACAAACATCTGCCCATTGAAAGCAATGGGCAGACGTTTGTCTGTTCACACGAGGCGTATATTTACGCGCCGCTGTCAAATGACGGCGCGTAAATAGACGCCCGCGTCAAAGAAGTGACCTGTCACTTCTTTGGCCGTAATTGGAGCCGTTATTCATTGACTCCAATGAATAGCAGCGCTAATTACGGCCGTAATTGACGCGGCGTTCAAGCGCCTGCACATGCCGGTACGGCTGAAATTACGGGGATGTTTTCAGGCTGAAACATCCCCGTAATTTCAGCCGTAACGGACGCCCTCGTGTGAACATACCCTAAGGGTATGTGCACACGTAGTGACCAAAAACGTCTGAAAATCCAGAGCTGTTTTCAAGGGAAAACAGAGCCTGCTTTTCAGACGTTTTTTGACCAACTCGCATTTTTCACTGCGTTTTTCGTGCCGTTTTCGCAGCGGTTTTTACGTCCGTTTTTGGAGCTGTTTTCATTGGAGTCTATGAGAAAACAGCTCCAAAAACGTCCAAAGAAGTGTCCTGCACTTCTTTTGACGAGGCTGTATTTTTACGCGTCGTCGTTTGACAGCTGTCAAACGACGATGCGTAAATAACAGGTCGTCTGCACAGTACGTCGGCAAACCCATTCAAATGAATGGGCAGATGTTTGCCGACGTATTGTAGCCCTATTTTCAGACGTAAAACGAGGCATAATACGCCTCGTTTACGTCTGAAAATAGGTCGTGTGAACCCAGCCTTAGGGTATGTTCACACGGCCAAATTTCAGACGTATACGAGGCGTATTATGCCTCGTTTTACGTCTGAAAATAGGGCTGCAATACGTCGGCAAACATCTGCCCATTCATTTGAATGGGTTTGCCGACGTACTGTGCAGACGACCTGTAATTTACGCGTCGTCGTTTGACAGCTGTCAAACGACGACGCGTAAATTTACTGCCTCGGCAAAGAAGTGCAGGGCACTTCTTTGCCACGTAATTTGAGCCGTTCTTCATTGAAATCAATGAAGCACGGCTCAAGGTTTACGAGCGTCTCAGACGCCTCGTAAATTACGAGGAGGAGCTTTTACGTGTGAAACGAGGCAGCTGTTAACAGTCTGTCTTTTCACACGTAACTGCCTCTCAGCGTGTGAACATACCCTTAGACACAATACCATCCATGAGTTTCAGGTTATGTGCACACGTAGTGACCAAAAACGTCTGAAAATCCAGAGCTGTTTTCAAGGGAAAACAGACCCTGCTTTTCAGACGTTTTTTGACCAACTCGCATTTTTCGCTGCATTTTTCGCGCCGTTTTCGCGCCGTTTTTTACGTCCGTTTTTGGAGCTGTTTTCATTGGAGTCTATGAGAAAACAGCTCCAAAAACGTCCAAAGAAGTGTCCTGCACTTCTTTTGACGAGGCTGTATTTTTACGTGTCGTCGTTTGACAGCTGTCAAACGACGATGCGTAAATAACAGGTCGTCTGCACAGTACGTCGGCAAACCCATTCAAATGAATGGGCAGATGTTTGCCGACGTATTGTAGCCCTATTTTCAGACGTAAAACGAGGCATAATACGCCTCGTTTACGTCTGAAAATAGGTCGTGTGAACCCAGCCTTAGGGTATGTTCACACGGCCAAATTTCAGACGTATACGAGGCGTATTATGCCTCGTTTTACGTCTGAAAATAGGGCTGCAATACGTCGGCAAACATCTGCCCATTCATTTGAATGGGTTTGCCGACGTACTGTGCAGACGACCTGTAATTTACGCGTCGTCGTTTGACAGCTGTCAAACGACGACGCGTAAATTTACTGCCTCGGCAAAGAAGTGCAGGGCACTTCTTTGCCACGTAATTTGAGCCGTTCTTCATTGAAATCAATGAAGCACGGCTCAAGGTTTACGAGCGTCTCAGACGCCTCGTAAATTACGAGGAGGAGCTTTTACGTGTGAAACGAGGCAGCTGTTAACAGTCTGTCTTTTCACACGTAACTGCCTCTCAGCGTGTGAACATACCCTTAGACACAATACCATCCATGAGTTTCAGGTTATGTGCACACGTAGTGACCAAAAACGTCTGAAAATCCAGAGCTGTTTTCAAGGGAAAACAGACCCTGCTTTTCAGACGTTTTTTGACCAACTCGCATTTTTCGCTGCATTTTTCGCGCCGTTTTCGCGCCGTTTTTTACGTCCGTTTTTGGAGCGGTTTTCATTGGAGTCTATGAGATAACAGCTCCAAAAACGTCCAAAGAAGTGTCCTGCACTTCTTTTGACGAGGCTGTATTTTTACGCGTCGTCGTTTGACAGCTGTCAATCGACGACGCGTAAATAACAGGTCGTCTGCACAGTACGTCGGCAAACCCATTCAAATGAATGGGCAGATGTTTGCCGACGTATTGTAGCCCTATTTTCAGACGTAAAACGAGGCATAATACGCCTCGTTTACGTCTGAAAATAGGTCGTGTGAACCCAGCCTAATGGAAAAACTAATAATTAAATGTTTATGACACTTAAATCCAATGTGCATAATAATTTGGAACACGGTGTAAAATGGTTTTATTTTCCACAGGAAAATGTTTGATGCAGAGACCAGTAATATAGCTTAAAAAAAAAAAAGAAATTTGCAAAAGATATGTACATTTTTGCAAAATTAATTAATATGCATCTAAAATAAAATATCTAAAAAGAAAAAAAAATTAACCAGCTTTGTAAATAATAAAAAAAAATATCCTACTGTTAGGCCCCATGTACACGATCGTATTTTTTCCCTCCCGTAAATACTGGCCGTAAATACGGGTCCTTTGTCACAAGTTTTTAACCCGTATTTAACCCGTATTTACCCGTGTTCCATTGTCATTCGTATTCCACCCGTATTTACAGACCCGTAAAAAAAGGGGGGCAGGAAATGATATCACAATTATGGTCAGACCCCTTAAAAGGGTCACATGATCACTCAGGCGCCATTTTCTCTGCTTCTCTTTATTCAAACATTTAAATCCCCTAACGTTGCCCAGCAATGCTCCCATAATTATGAGTGCACACACGTAGCTACCCGTAATTACGGGAGCCCCATAGACGTCTATGGGCCTGCCCGTGCCGTACTTACGGCCTGAAATAGGACTTGTTCTATATTTTTCAACTGCCCGTGCTCCTTTCCGTATGCAAACGGGAAGGTACCCGTGGCCAATAGAAGTCTATGGGCCTGTAATTACGGGCCGTAATTACGGGCCGTAATTACGGGCGTTTTTACGGTCATGTGCATGGGGCCTTTTTGTCTACATCTTCTATGTAGAACTATGTATCTCCATTGTTACAGCAGACTACAGACAATTCATGTGTGTAGTCTGATACTACAGTCATGAGTTACTCTAGTCTATTTCCTCTGCATCCTATTCTTGCTAACCTACAGATGATAGAAAAATGGGCAATGTAAGTGAGCAACACATGACTGCTATATTTATTAATAATAATAATAATCTTTATTTATATAGCACCAACATATTACTCAGCACTTTACAATTTAGAGGGAACATGAAACAAACAATATCAGACGTTACATAGTGACAAAATTAATTTACACTTCAAACCAGAGAAGTGAGGACCCTGTTCGCAAGAGCTTACAATCAATGAGGAAATAAGGGAGACACAAAGTGTAACATTGTTTGTACTGTACAATATTCCAGCCAGATTTTATACACATGGGTGGTACACATAAAGCTGCATGAGCCGGTCACTATCCAGTATCCGTGTATGACGGACATGAAGAGAAGGAGTGTGAGGGAATCTTATTCTGATGACTAATCTAAAAGGGGGGCCATGGAAAGGAGTCAGATTAGGGAATGTTATAGGCATGTCTAAATAGATGTGTTTTCAGGGCACGTTTAAAACTGTGGATATTGGGAATTAATCTGATTTCTGAGGTAGCACATTCCAGAGGACTGGTGCAGCACGAGAAAAATCTTGGAGACGGGAGTGGGAGGTTCGGATTATGGAGGATTTTAATCTAAGGTCATTGGCAGAACGTAGAGCCCGAGTAGGGTGGTAGACAGAGATGAGGGAGGAGATGTAACGAGGTGCAGCACTGTTGAGAGCTTTGTGGGTAAGAGTAATAAGTTTGAATTTTATTCTGAAGGGGTTGGGAAACCAGTGCAGTGACTGGCACAGAGTAGAGGCGTTGGTGTAGCGGTTGGTCCTAAAGATGAGCCTGGCTGCTGAATTAAGGATAGATTGGAGAGGGGAGAGTTTAGTGAGGTGAAGACCGACTAGTAATGAGTTTCAGTAGTCAAGACAGAAAATGGTGGGAACACAAGGAGTTCAGTTTTAGAAAGATTCAGTTGCAGATAGAGAGAGGACATGATGTTAGAGACAGCGGACGGACAATCACTGGTGTTTTGTATTAGAGCAGAGGTGATGTCATCGGAAGAGGCATATAATTGGGTGTCATCAGCATAGAGATGGTACTGCAAGCCAAATCTGCTGATGGTTTGTCCAATAGGGGCTGTGTAGAGAGAAAAGAGGAATGGACCTAGGACTGATCCCTGAGGAACCCCGATAGCAAGTGGATAAGGAGAAGAAGCAGAACCAGCAAATGACACACTGAACGAGCGGTCAGAGAGATAGGAGGAAAACCAAGACTACACAAAATGTTTGTTTGTAGTCTGTAACCATGGAGACATATAGATATTTATAGGAGCTTTATAAAAAATATATATTTTATTGTAAATGTTTTGGAGCAGTAAAAACATGATTACAAAAGTGCACATATCTCTAAATTGCAAAAAATATTGTTGTTAGAGTGGGATGCAATGCAAAGGTATTCTAATGTACTCTGCAATAGTCAAGGATTGACAATCTAGTGGTAATAACAATTTTATGGTTGAGCAGAACAGGAAGTAGCAAGCAATTTGTATTTACTTTCAGTCAGGTCAAATACTGCAGAAATCATGTGTTTCTCAGTGTGATCAAAAACAATATTTCTCGTCATGTGCATTACAACCAAAACCAATTTTGTTTTTCACACTTTCCAGAAAAAAATTATAAAAACGCTTGTTAATATTGACACTAAAGGGCTAAGCTCCAGAAAATCATTCTACTTCACTTGTTCTCTAGTGCAAATACGTAGCACTTCAGAACTGCTATGAGAACAGTCATGAATGTCAATTTATCTCTACCAATTATTTCAATGAATGCAGAAAAAGACGAAAAATGGGAAGCATAACCCAAATTAGTTTAATGGCCTTTAATCTTAAACCAGCTGTCTTTGATGAACTAGGAAATACAGCAGGAACATATGGTGCAAATTCTAAATAAATATTTAATTTAATGATACGAGCGTAAGTGCCACGGTTCCAGCCTTTGTAAAGATATTAAAGGGGTGTCGGGTTACATCAAATTAATGTTATTTTTTGAATAATTAAAAGTTATACAAGTTTCCATTATAATTTCTGTATTTATGTCTCAGTAATTGTTATTCAGTAGTAACATTCATCGTTTACTTCCAGTGAATAAAATTCTGTCCATGGTCATGTGATGGACACACAAGTGCACAGCTCTTTACAGTTACAATATGTGTATCAGAACTGCGTCACATGCCAATGCTTTTATGGCACCACCAGACGTTGCGGAATTGCTCTGGAATTCCGCTGCGGCCAGTCCGCTGCGGAAATCCGCAGCGGACATTTTCTCCATTGGTTTCCACACCTTTTTAGTTAAGTTTGTGCAGACGTGGCGGAAAACTCCGCTGTGCACCATAGGCTGCAGTGCGGAATTAGGTGTCCGCAGCATACACTGGCTGTTGCGGACTTGTTGCAGACTTGTTGCAGACTTATTGCGTAATTTCTCCATTGACTTCAATGGAGATTCAAAATTCCACTATGAAATCCGCAGATGTTATGTGTGTTGCGTTGCGGATTGTTTTTACGAACAGGATATTTCTTCATTCTGGCTGGACCTATGTGTTTCGAGGTCTATAGCCAGACTGAGGTGAAATGTTTTAAAAGACGCAACGGCTAATCCGCATCAATTTCCTGCACGTTTTAGGCAAAGGCGCAACGGAATCTGCAACGCAGATTATGTGCGGCATTGATGCGGACAGTGTCTGCAGAAATACGCCACGTCTGGCCATGCCCTTACTCAACTCTGCCTGGACAATAGTAAACGCCAATGAATATGCCATTTGTGTAGATATTTAATAATATCACTTGTATTTCCAAAAAATGCCAAGGTGTCTTTATGTACCCATTAAATATTCTGTACCAAACAGTATCAATTCATTTTGGGCTGGAAATAAGAATAAAAACTGTTGAAAATATCTCTTGTTTATTCATATTTACAATAGGAAGCAATATAAAGCGTTCCTATTATTAAGTCTGTATTTAAAATTTCTGACAATGCCATTAGACTGTGAAGGAAATTATTAATGTAATATATTAATATAACCTGCGTGTAAGCATCAACCTGCCCAAAATTGTGAAGCATAATGACTAAACAGTACATGAAAGCGGACCTAATGCATTGCTCAGCCAAACCCCTCTGGGCAGTTCCTTTACAATTTTCTAATAAAGCAGTTTGATGCAGGATGGAAATGTGCATCCAGAGGGCCTTTCTTCATCAAAGAAAAAAAGTTTGATACTTGAAATTCTGTCCTGCAAGCATTCAGAGTCTTTATTATTCCTTATCACCAGCAAAGTAATATTATAACATAGTGCTTTTCTTTTGGGAGAACTTCATCTTGACACGCAGAATAAAAGCAAGAGGTTTCACGTACCAAGGCGGAAGCTTGGTAGGAAAGAATTATATATCACAAGAGGACCTATTAATCAAATGAGTGATCATACTATGCTATTCTATGGGCATGACTCATGAAAATGTCTTAACAGAACTCTGCTTGATGAATTAGCTCATTTTATATACTATATACAGTAGCGAAACCTGTGGCTCTTGAGCAGCTGGGGAGCTAATAATCCCAGCCATGCTTCACATTATACAGGAAAGTATTATGATTTTGTAGCCTATTATTATATAAAAAAATATATATATATTATTAATAATAATAATAATAATAATAATAACAATAATAATAACAGGCAGGTGATGTCTCACTTTATCACTAGGGCTGGTAGCGTAAAAACCAGCGTAGATAGTACCCCTTGTAGATGGTGCTCCACACTGCCCCCCGTAGATAGTGCACCTCACTGCCCCCAGTAGATAGTGTCACACACTGCTCCCTGTAGATATTGCCCCCTGTAAATAGTGCCACACGGATGCTTTTTAAATGGAGCCCCAGTGTCCTCTGTAGATAATGCCACAGTGCACTCCATAGATAGTGCCACAAACCCCCTTTTTAGCTAGCGCCACAGTGCCCTCTGTAGATAATGCCACAGTACCCCCTGTAGATAGTGCCACACCCCCTGTAGATAGAGCCAAACTGCCCCCTGCAAATTGTGCCACAGTGCCCTCTGCAGAGAATGCGACAGTGCCCTCTCTAGATAGTGCCACACCCCCTGTAGATAATGCCACAGTGCCCTTTATAGATAGTGCCACAGTGCCCTCTGTAGATAGTGCCACAGTGTCCTTTGTAGATAGTACCACACACCCACTTTTAGATAGCGCCACAGTGCCCTCTGTAGATAATGTTGCAGTGCCCTCTGTAGATAGTGCCACACCCCCTGTATATAGAGCCACAAAGCACCCTCTAGATAGTGCCACAGTGCACTCTGCAGATAATACCACAGTGCCCTCTGCACATAATTCCACTGTGCCCTCTGTAGATAATGCCACAGTGCCCTCTGTATAGTGCCACAGTGCCCTCTGTAGATATTGCCACACACCCTCTGTAGATAATGCCACAGCGTCCTCTATCGATAGTGCCACAGTGCCCTCTACAGATATTGCCACAGTGCCCTCTGTAGATAGTGCTACACCCCCTGTAAATAGAGCCACAGAGCCCTCTGTAGATGGTGCCACAGTGCCCTCTGCAGATAATGCCACATTGCCCTCTGTAGATAATGCCACAGTTCCCTCTGTAGATAATGCTACACCCCCTGTAGATAATTCCACGGTGCCCTCTGTAGATAGTGCCAAAGTGCCTACTGTAGATAGTGCCACAGTGCCCTCTGTAGATAGTGCCACACCCAATGTAGATAATGCCACAGTGCTCGCTGTAGATAATGCCACAGTGCCCTCTGTAGATAGTGCTACACCCCCTGTAAATAGAGCCACAGAGCCCCCTGTAGATGATGCCACAGTGCCCTCTGTAGATAATACCACATTGCCCTCTGTAGATAATGCCACAGTTCCCTCTGTGGATAATGCCACACCCCCTGTAGATAATTCCATGGTGCCCTCTGTAGATAGTGCCACAGTGCCCTGTGTAGATAGGGCCACAGTGCCCTCTGTAGAAGGTTACACACACACAACCATGTAGATAGTGCCACACACACACCCTCTTGTGGATAGTGCCACACACCCTCTTGTAGATAGTGCCACACACCCCCTTGTAGATATTGGCATGCACCCCCTTATATATAGTGCCACACACACCCTCTTGTATATAGTGCCACACCCCCTCCCTGTAGATAGCACCATTGGTGACGCTGTGGCTGGGGATTGCTCTACTGGAGATTCCCCTGACGTCACTGTGCATATATGGACAGTGATGTAATTGACTAGGAGCGGAATCCCCAGCCAGAGTGTTGGCAACGCTCTGGCCGGTGATTCCGCTCCTGGAGGAACCCCTGACATCATTATCCATATATAGACAGGGCTGTCAGGGGCTGTCTCTAGAAGTGGATCCGCTCCAGGAGGAGCCCTTGGTGTCACTGTCCATATATGTCATCAGGTGCTCCCTCTAGGGACAGAGTACCCGGCCAGAGCAACAGCAACTCTCTGGCAGGTGATTCCTCTCCAGGAGGAGCACCTGACGTCAATGTACATATATGAACAGGGACATCAGGGGCTCCCTCTAGGAGCGGAATAGCTGGTCAGAGCATGGGCAACTTTCTAGCTGGGGATTCCGCTCCTGGAGGAGCCCCTTATGTCACTGTCCATATATGAATAGTGAAGCCAGGAGCAGAATCCACGGGCAGAGGGTCGGCAACGCTCTGGTCAGGGATTCTGCTCCAGGAGGAGTGAATGAAAGAGCAGGGAGAGGATAGTTTCCTGTTCTGGCATAGAATTCAATTGTATCTGCGTCCTGAGGACGCAGATCCAATTGAATATGGCAGTTGCCTGGACATGTCCGGAACAGTAATTTGCCCGGATTGTCTCTGAAAATTTGGGACAGTCCTGGCAAATTTGGAACTGTTGGCAACTATGCAATACGCTGCGGAAATACAAGCAAATACTCCATGTGTGACTACACCCTTATTATGAAAGTTTGGGAATTACAAGCTTCATTGTCAGAAAGACATATATGGTAGGGAGTTGATCACCAGTTGCATCTATGGGATGCAATGGAAATAGCTGTTTTGGCCTATTTGTGTGTTTATCCTGTTTTATACTTGGATCAAGCAATAAGATCTGGGTATGAATAGCCAACATTAGACTGAACATTTAAATGGAATATGTAGCTGTGCAGCCCTATCTGAGAGCAGCATATGATAAAGGTAGAGATGCTGAGCTCTGTGATATATAGGTTTGTAATATTTTAAGCAGGATTTCTGAGTAAAAATCCTGTGTAAATCCTAACAGGACTTCTTTGAGATACAGTGATAGTCCTGCTTACCTAACCTACACAGAGTAATTAAAAATATCCTACCATTTTCTGTATATGCCTATTATGCAAACCAATATGTTTTCATGTTACACACTTTCTTTCTATCTGTCTTCTCTTGTACTGTTTATAGGTTGAAAGAAGAGGGAGCAAACGGGGTGGAGTAAAATGACTGCAAGATCAGACTACACAGGGGTAGTTATTAGTCTGTAAACATGGAAACATATAGGTTTATATATATCTATATACAAAATGGTAGGATATTGTTCATTAAGATGATTTGTAAGTTGTTTTCTTTTTATTTCAGATGCATTGGAGGCATAAAAAAAATCATTGCAAAAGTAAAAATAGGCTTTAGAGGGGCACTCTGTTTTTAGTTAATACAGCTTTTTAATTCTATAAGGCTTTATTCAGACGAACGGGAAAAACGTCCGTGCAACGCGCGTGATTTGCATGCGCGTTGCACGGACCTATATTAGTCTATGGGGCCGTGCATACATGTGCGTGCTTTTTACTCAGCGCGACTACGCTGAAAAAAAGTCACGCCATGTCCGTTCTTTCAGCGTTTTTCACGCATCACGCACCCATTGAAGTCAATGCGTGCGTGAAAACAACACACGGCACACGGAAGCACCTCCGTACGCACAGCGTTTTTCATGCAACACTTGTTAAGCCTATGTAAATGAGTTGACCAAACTAGACAAAACAAGCACAAACCAGGAAGTGGCTTTTCACTTTCTGGGCACATGCGCACAGTTCAAACCGACATCTGCTGCAATGCCACGTGCGTGCGATGTCGAAAAACTGATCTGCTTGGTCCATGAGAGGCCACAGTTGTGGAACACCAACGCAGAGGCCTACCACGACCGCTCGGGCAAGGAGGTTGGCTGGGATGAGGTCGCGCAGAGCCTCTTCGGACAGGAGTGGGATAAAAGCACCACAAGAGACCGCAAAAACAAAAGTAAGCGCAGATCTGTATTGATGCTAATGCAATCGCCCATGCTGTAGTGTATATCCTTGTGTTTCACATGTTCCTACTGTGCTGGGTCGCGGGTGTGTCACAGCATCATTAGGCAGATGTATAATGTTTAGATGTGTTTAAGGAATGGCGACGTTTCAGACAAGTGCAGTTTTCTGTGATGTCACATGGTGTCCTTTTTTTGTTTGATTGCTGTTCCTATGTCCAGTTGATGCTGTTAAAACCCGGTGGAGGAGCTGTCGGGATCAGTTCCGGAGGGAATTTGGAAGCGGAGGGCGAAGTGGGGATGGGGCGCCCAAAAAGCGGCCATACATATACATGAAACAACTAATGTTCCTGAAGGAGATAATGGAGACCTTGATGACATGTGTGTGTTCACTGTATAATCGGGCAAAAATGGTTGTTTGTCCCTTGTGGACATCTTAAAAGGAGTAACGCAAAATGTTTCTGGCAGATGCAGTGATAATCTGAACGACACCGAGGAGGAGGCTGGCCATGCGGAGTTGCAGCCGGTCACGGAACAACATCCCATGCTGCCCTTGACCCCCGAGCCAACGCAACCACAAGCAGCCACCCAGTCAAGCAGCCAACCACAGCTGCCACGGGACGTTGACAATCCCCGGACGCCACCAGCCAGGCGCCGGCGCAGCCAGGTTGCCACAACAGGTGCCAACGTGGACTCCAGAGTCCTGAAGCACATCCGCCGCTGTTCTGAGGAGGATGCCTGTGACGCATTTGGCCGGAGCATAGCGTCGCTACTCCGGCGAGTACCGGACTACCGGATGGCGCGCGTCCAAGGCTCCATCCTTGCCATTATTGACTCCGCCACTCCTCCTAACAATCCACACCAGTGCTTCCAGGTAATAGAGCAATGGCGTGGATTGCCTGAGGATTCGGTGCCCTCTACTCCACCTCTCACTTCCCAGCCTGCAAACCCCTTTCCACCGCCACAGTACCAATGGCCAATGGTGAGCATCATGTCACCTGGTCATGTGGTGCCTCGAGACCGCCCTTTCGCCCCCTATGGCAGACCCCAGCAACCCTTTGCCCAGGGCCCCCCGGCAGGGTTCAACCCTCTGTATTAGCACCACTATGCTGTTGAGGAACATCCTCAGCAGGCACAGGGACAGTATAGTGGTGCTGAAATGCCGAGCTATCAGTCGCCATCACAGAGATTTCAAGATTTGTAGCTGTGTGTAGGCAGATTATGGGGGGCTCGATGTTGTGAGCTAAACAGAGAAGACCGAGGAGATTAATTTAGCACAATGTTTTTGCGTTTGCCATTTTTGGATGCCTGCTGGTTTCTGTTTAAAGTTACAGTTCTAAATTACACATTAAAGTGTGTTTTTGGTTGCAAGTAAGATTTGATGTGTTTGCCTCCATCTATATGCTGGAACCCAGCTTCCCCAACAGGTTCTTTTACGTAACGTTCGAACATTATGCCCACGTACCAAGATTGTTGCATGCCATGATTGAGGTATTAGTGTATCTTTTGTGGTTTTGCTCAATTCCTCATATTGTGCTCGCCTGCATTGCAGTGGTGTGAGAAATGCCGACCACATGTGTTTTGGGTTGGGATTAGTGAACATTGGCTAAGGCAATGTGCCTCCCATGCTAATTCGTTTAGAGGACATGAAAACAAAACAGAAAAACCACCAAACATATAAGCTCGCAACCCACGTCAAGGGTCCTCATGTCTTGCGAGTCCCTAATAAAAATATCCCCTCCCCAAATAACGACAAATTAAAAGAACAAATGCTACATTGGGCCACTAATCTACACTAGGACACCCTTCACAGAACATCCTCCTGCCATGGCAGAGCTCCATCGGGGCTGTCAAAATTTTGGGCAAATATGTTGCGTACTTGAATCCCAGATGTTTGAGCCCTTCCGAGTGGAATTTGCTGCGGAATGGTTGATGTTGAAACATGTTGCCTAATATATTCGGCATCACAACCGGCGTCATGTATGCGACAAAAATTATGAAGCACGACACACGGGTGACATTTTGCGGCGTCAGTTGCATCGTGGTGAGAAAAACACGCCATTTGGTGGACATTATGCCAAATGCACATTCCACACATCGGCGTGCTCTGCTAAGCAGGTAATTGAATATGTGCCGACGGTCATCCAAGCCTCTTCGAGCAAATGGGCACATTACTTGACTTGTGAGTCCAAAACCCTCATCTGCCACAATTACATAAGGGACTGGTGGTCCTCGCGAGCCAGGCAGGAGGCTCGGTGCCGGCACGGAAAGTAGATTGCACATCAGACGATGGCCCATCCTGGATGTGCGAAAGATGCGGGCATCAGCTGAGCTTCCATAGGACCCTATGTGTACAATGGTAAAACAATAATTGATGTCGGACAAGGCCAACAAGACGATGGAAAAAATTGTGCTCACTCCAAGAAGGAATTCGAAATGTAACAAATGATAGCTGTTTCCGGTAGCAAGAAATCTACATGGGCGAGATGCAAAAACACAACACACTAATAAACGTGATGTAGGACATGACAACCACACACCATCCTGTAAGCTGCAATTGTTTAAAACACACATACCTCAACGTCACAAGAAGTCGCTCCTCGGGGGAAATGCAGTGCCACATATTTGTGTCCTGGTAGGTTATTCCTGTGTGAATCAGGTCCAGCAGAATATCAAAAGTCGACACAGACATGTGGCAAAACGACCGAAATTTCTCGGGGTGGTCATCATATAGAGTATGAAAATGGCCTTTGGAGGTGCGCTGGGCCACAAGTGGATGAACCCAAATCCTCCCTCTTCTCCGGGTTCCCTCCTGAAGAATGGGTCGGCGCTCACCAAATCTCCGAGAAACCATCCAGGATATCAGCACACGGCCCAGCGGACTCAAGGGCATAGTGTTGATTTTATACCTGGCAAAATCCCAAAAAACAGCCTACACGACCAAAAGTAGTTTGCAAGGTGCAAACTTGATGCGAACATGTGCTCACATCAAGCAGGTGTTGGAGAAGGTGTCTTTTTGTAGGCTGCCCTCTCCATTACTCCACCCTCCGTTGTTTTGATGCGCGTAAAAAACGCATGCCATACGTGCGTAAAAAACGCAATAATGCAGCCCTAACGCAGCCCTAACGGATGCCACACGCAACTACAATGCAACCAAAACGCCACGTTTTTCACGCGCGCAAAAACGCCACGTTCGTGTGAATCCAGCCTAATGAAAAGTTATGGATTTTCCAATAAACTTTGTATATAAATTCCTCTTAGTTTTCAAGATTTATGTTTCTAGCCATTGAAATGAAGCATTCAAGATTTACTTCTAGAAGTGGAAACTCTGCCCTAGTCATATGATCATCACACAGCTTCAGGGCTAAATACAGTACCGTTATCTAAGTATCTGTGTGATCATTACATACAATTGTGTTTTTGATTGTTTTGCATTGTAGTCATAGCAGATTAGCACCTACACATTTATTTCATTTTTTAGGAAATGCTGACTAACCATATTGTTTGTACTGTCAATTTGGGGGGTAGGTGACTGCTTCCATCTTGGTCGTGCTCTCCTCCCATCTGTCGAAGGCTGTTTTTAGAACATAATAAAACTGATACTTCCCCTAGTAAGTTTTGTGGTCTTAGACCCAAGAGAGAGGTATACAGGAATAATGTTAAGTGTAAGGACCACCTGTATGAGATTGTCTTGATGTGGCAGGTGGGCTCGCGCAATTACATCAAACTGATCTTAGTGCCTGCTGTAACGTCTATGGCCCCGGACCGTCGTCCTGACACCCTCTGACGACTGCGGCCATGGACGAGTGAGCTCCCAGCGGCATCTCCCTCCTGAGAGACGCTGGCACTCACTTCCTGGTCTGGACACTGCTTCCCGCAGGGCGTGCACGCCCGTGCGTGCACGGCCTTAAAGGGCCAGTATTCGCACAGTTGCAAAATACTGTCCTCTCGATCCTTGCCTTTCCTGCTGCCTGTACCCTGTATCCCGTGCTACCGTGCCTCTGTGCCATCAAGAGTTGGAGTCGTGTTGTGCCCTCCGCTGCATCTATTGTGTCGCAACCCGCCGGGTGTCTGTCTACTGTCGGAGCCTCATCTTAGCTTGAATCTACCGCTACTGTCTACATTGCCTCAGGTACCCTTTCTGGACTTTAGACATTGCATTGTACCTGTTTGGCCAGCTGCTATCCCGCTACGCGGTACCGTCCAGTGGGTCCACACCCCGGGTCGTGACACCTGCATTGTGCATCTGCATATTTTTGTGTATGATAGTTTTGCATTGTACTCACAGAAGATTATCTCCTGCACATTTATTTCATTTTTTTTTGCCAAATGCTGACTTACTATGTTATTTGTACCATCATGTGACCAGAACATATTTTTTAACCCTTGAAAGTGAACAAATTTTTATTATAATGTATTAAGCTGTAACTGGAATAATCCTTTAAGGTCATTACAACATACTAAAACATGTTCTCTATATGAAACCTTTTGCAGTGATTTAATGTTAAATAGGGTTAAGGGTTATGAAGTAGAGCTATTGTTATTACAGAGATTGATAGATATGACCTTGGAACGCCTTATCATGGTCATCAATAGAGCTTGAGATAATTAAAGCAGACAAAACATGTAGACAAAATAAAAAAATAAAAAAAAAACAAAGTTGTGATTAATTGGATTGTCTGCAATAAATTGTTTTTTAATTAGAATAGCCTTTATTTCCTGTGCCAAAAATACATGGTCAATATGAAAAATATATAAAATGTAACTGAAATAGAAAGAAAGGAAGCCATGGGATTTTCTCACAAACTGTATTCAAATTTGTCATGAGAAAAATGTTTTATCATTCAGTCGCAATGTTATACCCTTTCCTAGGTAGTGTTTATTACATTTTCTGATGCTGCAATTCCATAGTTACTTGTTAGGCTATGTTCACACGGAGTATTTTGCAGAGTTTTTTGACGTGGAAACCGCGTCGCAAAACTCGGCAAAAACGGCCCGAAAACGCCTCCCATTGATTTCAATGGGAGGCGTCGGCGTCTTTTTCCCGCGAGCAGTAAAACTGCCTCTCGCGAAAAAGAAGCGACATGCCCGATCTTCGGGCGTATACGCCTCTGACCCCCCATTGACTTCAATGGGAGGCAGAGAAAGCGTATTTCGCTGTGTTTTATGCCCGCGGCGCTCAATGGCCGCGGGTGAAAAACGGCACGAAAATCGGCGTGCAGGGAGTGGAAAATCTGCCTCAAACTTCCAAACGGAATTTTGAGGCAGATATTCCTCCTGCAAAATACTCCGTGTGAACATAGCCTTAGATACAGTACAAATAAATGGCCCATACATTCCATGTTCATCTTTATTATGTATTAATCATGTAACTTTACATAGGATGCACATAAGGAGTGATCTATGATGTAACGAAAAAAAAAATTGTTAAAATGGCATGCCACAACTCATGGCACTTGTGACTGGGTAATGTAATGCGTTCTTCGAATCCCTAATGTGTTCTTCAAATCAAACATTATCCTCAGTTCATTTACACTATTTCAAATGCATGAGGAACGGAAGAGAGAATATAAAATATATGTGAAAAGCTATAATGAATAAACTAGGAAACTTTTATTTGAAAGATCAGAGTCAAAGAATTAACATACCTCGTATGGTGAATGACACTAGCAGGTAATTTTTTTAACTTTAATAAAATTATGTGCTATTGATCCAGGGAAATTGTCCAACGTCAGTATGAAAATAAATCTTTCTCCCCTTGTGAGACAAAATTGCCTATATTTGGCAAGTTAGCATAGTTTTGCCTTCCTCTGGATCAAAGACCTAGGTCTGAAAAAAGTTAAACTTGATGGACAAGTGTCTTTTTTAACATAAGTCATACCTCACAACTTTTAACGATCGTAAGGAGGGACAACTCATGCAGCATTTTATTTAATGTGAGGCCCTAGTTCCCGCTATATTTCTGCCCATTCACACCCAGTTCCTTTTGCGCCCCCATTCAGTATTATGCCCCCAGAGTGCTCCCACACATTGTCATAGCCCAATAGTGCCCCCCACAAAGTATCATGCATTTATAGTGCCTGTCACATAATATCAAGACTCTATAGTGCCCCCACACAGAATAATGCCCCCAAAGTGCCCCTACACATTATCATGCCCACAGAGTGCATCCCACACAGTATAATGTTCCCATAATGCCCCCACATAGTATAACGCCCCCATAGTGTCTCCAACACAGTATAATACCCCCATATTGCCTTCCACATAGTTTAATGCCTTTATAGTGCCCCCCACACACAGTATAATGCCCCCATAGTGCCCCCAGACACAGTATAATGTTCCCAAACGGTACAATGCAACCATTGGGCCTTCCTACACAGTTTTTTGGCCTCAAAGTGCCCCTACACACAGTATATGCCCACCTAGTGTCGCCACAGTATAATGCCCCCATACAGTATAATGCCCCCAAAGAGCCTCCCCAAACACTGTATAATTCCCCAGAGTGCTCCCACACAGTATCATAGCCCAGTAGTGCCCCCCACAAAGTATCATGCCTCCATAGTGCCTGTCACGTAATATCAAGCCTCTATAGTACCCCCACACAGAATAATGCCCCCAAAGTGCCTCCACACACTATCATGCCCACAGAGTGCATCCCACACAGTATAATGTTCCCATAATGCGCCCACACGGTATAACACCCCCTAGTGCTTCCAATGCAGTATAATACCCCCATATAGCCTTCCACATAGTTTAATGCCTTTATAGTGCCCCCAGACACAGTATAATGCCGCTATAGTGCCCCCCAGACACAATATAATGCTGCTATATTGCCCCCCCAGGACACAGTATAATGCTGCTATAGTGCCCCCCCCACACAGTATAATGTCCCCAAATGGTACAATGTCCCCATTGGGCCTCCCTACACAGATGTTTGCCCTCAAAGTGCCCCTACAAATAGTATATGCCCGCCTAGTGTCCCCACAGTATAATGTCCCATACATTATAATGCCCCCAAAGGGCCTCCCCAAAACACAGTATATTTGTTAGGGATCTGCCAGGTACTACGTCTAGGTATACTCCTGGGATTAATCAATCCACACCTGAGGCCAGACCTGTTCGACTGACACCATCTCCCACCAACCAGGGTGGCAGGCTCAGGAGTGGGAGAGCCTATCGCGGCCTGGTCTGTCGGAGTTAGCTCCGCCCCCTGTCCTTTATTACCTGCCCTGTTCTCTTCCTCAGTGCTTGTAATTCTTTTGGATTCCTGGCCCCACTGCTGCTTGCTCCAGCCTGCTTCTGCCGTGCTTCTGCCTTGCTGCAGTTCTGCTTGACCTGCTTTGCTTTGCCCCTGGCTTGCTTCTGTCTCCGTGCCCGCTTGGGTGTACTCACTTCGTCCTGGTCCTGACTGTTCGTTCGCCGCTCCGTTTCCTCGTGGCGTTCCGTGGCTACTGCCCCTTCCCTTGCGTGTTCCCTGTTTGTTTTCCCGTGCACTTAGACAGCGTAGGGACCGCCGCCCAGTTGTACCTCGTCGCCTAGGGCGGGTCGTTGCAAGTAGGCAGGGACAGGGCGGTGGGTAGATTAGGGCTCACTTTCCCTTCACCTCCTTCCTGCCATTACATAATTACAAGCCCTTACCTAGTCTACCATTTCTCCTGCGCTGACGCTATCATGGACCCCCTTGAGACCCTGACCCAGCAGATGCAGGGCCTCTCCCTACAGGTCCAGGCCCTGGCCCAAAGGGTCAATCAGGGTGACGCTGCTTTAGTAGTACCCCTCACCTCACCTCTAGAACCCGACCTCAAGTTACCTGACCGGTTCTCAGGGGACCGTAAGACGTTTCTCTCCTTCCGGGAGAGTTGCAGACTGTATTTCCGCCTAAAGCCCCACTCCTCAGGTTCCGAGAACCAGCGGGTGGGTATCATCATATCCCGACTCCAGGAAGGGCCCCAAGAGTGGGCCTTCTCCTTGGCTCCTGACGCCCCTGAACTTTCCTCTGTTGATCGTTTTTTCTCTGCCCTCGGACTCATTTACGACGAGACTGACAGGACTGCTTTAGCCGAGAGTCAGCTGGTGACCTTACGTCAGGGTAGGAGACCGGTTGAGGAATACTGTTCTGATTTTAGGAAGTGGTGCGTAGCTTCTCAGTGGAACGATCCGGCCCTAAGGTGCCAGTTTAGGTTAGGATTATCTGACGCCCTGAAGGATCTGCTGGTTAGCTACCCCTCGTCTGACTCCCTTGACCAGGTTATGGCCCTAGCAGTACGACTTGACCGACGTCTCAGGGAACGTCAGCTAGAACGCTTCAATGTGCTCCCCTCTGACTTTTCTGCGATCCCCCCCGAGGTCCCGTCTCCTCGCCCCTCCACGGAGGACTCGGAGGTACCTATGCAACTCGGGGCCTCCATGTCCCCTCGACAACGTAGGGAGTTTCGCAGAATGAATGGTCTCTGCTTCTACTGTGGGGACGACAAGCATCTACTGAACACCTGTCCCAGGCGCAAGTATAAGAAGCCGGAAAACTTCCGCGCCTAAGTGATCATCGGGGAGGTCACTTGGGCGCACAGGTATTTCCCGTTAATGTGAAATGCAATAAAATTTTGCTTCCCTTTCAGGTCTCGTTTGCTGGCCGGTCTGCCACGGGCAGTGCTTTCGTGGATTCTGGCTCATCTGCTAATATCATGTCTGTGGAATTTGCTATGTCTCTAAAGATGCCTTGTATTGATTTACCTTATCCTATCCCTGTAGTAGGAATCGACTCAACTCCCCTTGCTAATGGTTATTTTACTCAGCATACTCCTGTTTTTGAACTCCTGGTTGGCTCCATGCATTTGGAGCAGTGCTCTGTACTGGTGATGCAGGGATTATCGTCTGATCTGGTTTTAGGCCTTCCCTGGTTGCAGTTGCATAATCCCACGTTTGATTGGAATACTGGGGATCTCACCAAATGGGGTAGTGAATGCCTGATGTCATGTCTTTCGGTTAACTCTATTTCTCCCCGGGAGGAGGTAAACACGCTTCCTGAGTTTGTTCAGGACTTCGCCGATGTGTTTTCTAAGGAGGCCTCCGAGGTGTTGCCCCCCCATAGAGATTACGATTGCGCTATCGATTTGGTGCCTGGTGCCAAGCTTCCTAAGGGTAGGATATTTAATCTTTCATGTCCTGAACGTGAAGCTATGAGGGTGTATATCCAAGAATGCCTGGCCAAGGGTTTCATTCGCCCCTCGACTTCTCCTGTAGGTGCTGGCTTCTTCTTCGTGGGGAAGAAGGATGGTGGTCTTAGGCCGTGCATTGATTATCGTAACCTGAATAAGGTCACCGTAAGGAACCAGTACCCACTTCCTTTGATTCCGGATCTTTTTAATCAGGTTCAGGGAGCCCAATGGTTTTCTAAGTTCGATCTACGGGGGGCATATAACCTTATCCGCATCAAAGAGGGGGATGAGTGGAAAACTGCGTTCAACACACCCGAGGGTCATTTCGAATACCTGGTCATGCCCTTTGGGTTGTGTAATGCCCCTGCTGTCTTCCAGAATTTTATTAATGAAATCCTGAGAGAGTACCTGGGTAATTTTCTTGTTGTGTACCTTGATGACATACTGGTGTTTTCCAAGGACTGGTCCTCCCACGTGGAGCATGTCAGGAAGGTGCTCCAGGTCCTTCGGGAGAATAATCTGTTTGCTAAGACTGAAAAATGTGTCTTTGGGGTACAGGAGATACCATTTTTAGGGCAAATCCTCACTCCTCATGAATTCCGCATGGACCCTGCCAAGGTTCAGGCTGTGGCGGAATGGGTCCAACCTGCCTCCCTTAAGGCGTTACAGTGTTTTTTAGGGTTCGCCAACTATTACAGGAGATTTATTGCCAACTTCTCGGTCGTCGCTAAGCCTCTTACGGACCTTACCCGCAAGGGTGCTGATGTCCTCCATTGGCCCCCTGAGGCCGTCCAGGCCTTTGAGACCCTCAAGAAGTGCTTTATCTCAGCCCCCGTGCTGATTCAGCCCAACCAAGAGGAGCCATTTATTGTGGAGGTTGACGCATCCGAGGTGGGAGTGGGGGCCGTCTTGTCCCAGGGTACCAGCTCCCTCACCCATCTCCTCCCCTGTGCTTACTTCTCTAGGAAGTTTTCGCCCACGGAGAGTAACTATGATATTGGCAACCGCGAACTTCTAGCCATTAAATGGGCTTTTGAGGAGTGGCGGCACTTCCTGGAGGGGGCCAGACACCAGGTAACGGTCCTTACGGATCACAAGAATCTGGTTTTCCTAGAATCGGCCCGGAGGCTTAATCCTAGACAAGCTCGGTGGGCACTATTCTTTACCAGATTTAATTTCTTGGTTACCTATAGGGCTGGGTCCAAGAATATTAAGGCTGATGCTCTGTCACGTAGTTTCATGGCCAATCCTCCTTCCGAGGAGGATCCTGCTTGTATTTTACCCCCTGGTATAATCGTCTCTGCCACGGATTCTGATTTAGCTTCTGATATCGCGGCTGATCAGGGTGCAGCTCCCGGGAACGTCCCTGGGGACAAACTGTTTGTTCCCCTGCAATACCGGCTGAGGGTACTCAGGGAAAACCATGACTCCGCTCTATCTGGTCATCCTGGCATCTTGGGCACCAAACACCTCATTACCAGAAACTATTGGTGGCCTGGGTTGCCTAAAGACGTTAGGGCTTACGTCGCCGCTTGTGAGGTTTGCGCTAGGTCCAAAACCCCTAGGTCCCGACCTGCGGGCCTACTACGTTCCTTGCCCATTCCCCAGAGACCTTGGACCCATATCTCCATGGATTTTATCACCGATTTGCCTCCATCTCAGGGCAAGTCGGTGGTGTGGGTGGTAGTCGACCGCTTCAGCAAGATGTGCCACTTTGTGCCCCTTAAGAAGCTACCTAACGCCAAGACGTTAGCTTCTTTGTTTGTGAAACACATTCTGCGTCTCCATGGGGCCCCAGTCAATATCGTTTCTGACAGAGGGGTACAATTTGTTTCCTTATTTTGGAGAGCTTTTTGTAAAAAGTTGGAGATTGATCTGTCCTTCTCCTCCGCCTTCCATCCCGAAACTAATGGCCAAACGGAAAGGACTAACCAATCCCTGGAACAATATTTAAGGTGTTTCATCTCTGACTGTCAATTCGATTGGGTCTCATTCCTTCCCCTTGCTGAATTTTCCCTGAATAACCGGGTCAGTAACTCGTCAGGGGTCTCCCCGTTTTTCTGTAATTTCGGGTTTAACCCAAGGTTCTCCTCCGTCTCCCCTGGTTGTTCCAATAATCCTGAGGTAGAGGATGTTCATCGGGAACTGTGCACTGTCTGGGCCCAGGTTCAGAAGAACCTAGAGGCGTCCCAGAGCGCACAAAAGATTCAGGCGGATAGTAGACGTTCTGCTAACCCCCGGTTTGTCGTCGGGGGATTTGGTCTGGTTGTCGTCCAGGAACTTGCGCCTTAAGGTCCCGTCCAGGAAGTTTGCTCCCCGATTTATTGGACCTTATAAGATCATTGAAGTCCTCAACCCTGTATCCTTCCGTCTGGAGCTCCCCCCATCCTTTCGCATACATGACGTCTTCCATGCCTCCCTCCTTAAACGCTGCTCCCCGTCCTGGTCCCCCTCGAGGATACCTCCTGTTCCCGTTCTCACCCCTGAGGGGGTGGAATTCGAGGTGGCCAAGATTATGGACAGTAGGATGGTCCAGGGCTCCCTCCAGTACCTGGTCCATTGGAGAGGATACGGGCCGGAGGAGAGGACTTGGGTACCTGCCCGTGATGTTCACGCTGGGGTATTGATCAGGAGGTTCCACCTTCTCTTCCCCACTAAACCGGGTCCTCTTAGTAAGGGTCCGGTGGCCCCTCATAAAAGGGGGAGTACTGTTAGGGATCTGCCAGGTACTACGTCTAGGTATACTCCTGGGATTAATCAATCCACACCTGAGGCCAGACCTGTTCGACTGACACCATCTCCCACCAACCAGGGTGGCAGGCTCAGGAGTGGGAGAGCCTATCGCGGCCTGGTCTGTCGGAGTTAGCTCCGCCCCCTGTCCTTTATTACCTGCCCTGTTCTCTTCCTCAGTGCTTGTAATTCTTTTGGATTCCTGGCCCCACTGCTGCTTGCTCCAGCCTGCTTCTGCCGTGCTTCTGCCTTGCTGCAGTTCTGCTTGACCTGCTTTGCTTTGCCCCTGGCTTGCTTCTGTCTCCGTGCCCGCTTGGGTGTACTCACTTCGTCCTGGTCCTGACTGTTCGTTCGCCGCTCCGTTTCCTCGTGGCGTTCCGTGGCTACTGCCCCTTCCCTTGCGTGTTCCCTGTTTGTTTTCCCGTGCACTTAGACAGCGTAGGGACCGCCGCCCAGTTGTACCTCGTCGCCTAGGGCGGGTCGTTGCAAGTAGGCAGGGACAGGGCGGTGGGTAGATTAGGGCTCACTTTCCCTTCACCTCCTTCCTGCCATTACAATATTTCCCCATAGTGCCACCCACACAGTATAATGGCCCCACATTGCCTCCTAAAATTTTAAAAGAAATACTCAGCTAGCCCTGTTCCCACAACAAATGGAGGAGATCCCTCTGCAGGTCTCCTGCGGTCTGTGCTCACTGTGGCTCAGCACAAATAGGCATGATGACGTCAATGCATCGTGCCCACCTCACAGTACACGTCACATAGTGAATGGTGGAGCTGGGAGCTGATGGCTCCCTGCTCCACCATTAAATTCAAATGTATCTGCGTCTTAATGACGCAAATACAGTTGGAACCGGTTCGTGCTGCAGACCTTCCGGTACAGTGGGACATAGCTCGAAATTTGGGACTCTCCCTCTGAATTCAGAACAGTTGGGAGACATGCCTAAGTAACTATGCTAGTCTGTGTGGAGGGAGATTTAACTCCACTTGAAGTCTATGTACACCTGTGTTAGCATTTTTTTTTATTAAATAAATGTTTTTAGTGTTTATAAGCAACTTTCAAAATCATTTTTTTTTTATTATTTTCAAGATACAGCTTCTATGTATCCTGTATAAATAGAAGCTGTACTGTTCTGTCTAAGCCAAATCCATCAGTTCAGCAGAACTGACGGTTCGGATGAGTGAGGGTCCTGCGTGTCTCTGACACACAGGATTCAGCTAATAACCACATCTAAGTTATGAACGTAATATTGATCACATCTAAGTTCATAACTTAGATGTGATTATTAGCTGAATCCTGTGTGTCAGAGATACGCAGGACCCAACAGCCGAGCCGTTAGTTCAGCTGAAGTGACAGACTAGGCTAAGACAGAACGATACAGCTTCTATGTATACAGGATACATAGAAGCTATATATTAAAAAAGAAAACATTTTTTAAATAAAAGTGATTTTGAAAGTTGCTTAAAAACACTAAATACATTAATATCTTTTTTTTTTTTTTTTTAATTGCTACAAATGTGTACACAGTCTTTAAAGTCTTCACCAGAACACTGCACCTGATAAAAACCAAAAGGGGACATAATTAGTACCTGGCAGTAGTTCAAACTCTAAATTTTGACCTGTAACTCCAAGTAATCTATATAAGAAAACTACAAGATATTGAACATTTTTATAATTACTGTATATTGAAAGCCTTTACATCCATGCTATTTTAAATTGATAAATTGCATTTGACTAAAACCATGTAAGGGCCTGTTCACATCACCGTTGCCCCTTCTGTTGAAGGGTTCCGTTGGAGGTTCCGTCGGGTTAACCCTTCAACGGAAAGGGAAACGGAAACATCAGCTTCCATTTCCTTCACCATTGAACTCAATGGTGACGGAAACCTAGCCAATGTTTTCCGTCTGTCACCGTTGTGACAGGGTTCCGTTGTTTCGAACGGAAACAATAGCACAGTCGACAGCGCTATTAATTCCATCCAAACGATGGAACCCTGTTGCAACAGTGACAGATGGAAACCATTAGCTAGGTTTCCGTCACCATTGAGTTCAATTGTGAGGGAAACGGAAGCTGAGGACGGAACCCCTCAGCGGAAACGAACGCTGATGTGAGCACACTGTAAGGGTGCGTTCACATATATCAGTTGTATCAGTATCAGTTTTTTTGTCTCACAAGTGATTTCAACTGATGCAAAAACTGATGCAAAAATGTATCAGTTGCCATTAGGCTTTTTCACTATTTTTACTACAAAACCATCAGTTGTCATCAGTTGTCGTTAGTTGTCATTAGTTTTTACCATCCCCTTTTAACATCAGTTTTTACCACAATGGTCCACCAAAAAGGCCATCTAGGGTCTGAAAATGTGCCAATTTTATCAGAGTGGTGCATAGCTTTTGAAAGATTGGATACATGATAGATTAGATACTTGTTGTGTATCATGTCAGGGCTCTCCTCTGCTACGGCCTCGGCGCTGCACTGAAGTCTGACACACGGATGAGCCCAGAAGGCAGCTGCTGTTCACTCAGATCAGATCTTCGACGTAGCCTTGTGAGCCTGCAAAGACGCCAAACATTAGCCATAACTTCAGGGAGTAGCTCGTTTTTGGCAACTTTACAGCTACCCAATCCCACTCCGCATCTCCTACCCATGCCACACAGGGATTACTATTGTTTCTATTCACACAACAGGGTACCGGTGTCGGCCGTTAAAAACTACATCTAGGTCTGTTTTTGACAGCCGTTTTGTATCTGTTTTGTATCCGTTCCGTGTCTTCAGTTTTTGACACATTTTTAAAAACAGATGAATTCCAAGTGTAGATAATGAAACAGTGCCCTCTGTAGATAATGCTGCAGTGTCCTCTGTATATAATGCCACAGTACCCCATGCAGATAATGGGCACACATCCTCCGTGTTATCTGATGGGGTTTCCCAGATGAAAAGGAGATGATCTGCATCAAATCTATCAATACTCCGGCAAGTGAGGACCTCAGAGCAAGATCCCTTCCCGGGACCGGGAACAAAGTGACGACAGGGCAAGCTCGCGTCCTCTGCGACTGTGCAATGAGAGACCTCCAAATGTAAGTGGTCGTCTTGCCACAATGCAGTAGTGCGCTTTCTAAGTTGAATTACACCATGAGTATAGTGTCCTTCTTGTCCGTAACGTAAAGCTGCAGAGTTAACTCCAAGTAAGAGTGCACGCCTCCTCAGGTTTCTCGCCCACTGTTCCTGCTATGTCCAGGTTTCATGCAAGACGTGCATGTGTGTCAATTACCTCCAGATCAAACCGTGGCCATGGTTTTCCGACGTGTGATGTCACATAGAACGCCGTCGCGTTTCGTCACTGACGTGACTTCCTCAGAGCGTCCTCACTTGCCGGAGTATTGATAGATTTGATGGAGATCATCTCCTTTTCATCTGGGAAACCCCATCAGATAACACAGAGGAGGTGTGCCCGATCTGTCGTCACTTTACTCCCAAAGCAAAGAAGGGCATGAGGCTACCGCTCGCCGGAAGAACGATTTAACTGCCTCCATTGGCAGAGACCTCTTACTTACTTCCATGTATACAACTCTCTGATAAGTATACCCTTCTATATATACGTCCTTTGGGCTGATTACCCGCACGCTATACCATGTAGTTTATTGATCCATTGTTTACTGTCATATATCTGTATGATTTCCTATGTCTATGCACAGTACTTGCCTTGATATTATTATAGTCAGTACTTTACCTCTAGCCTATGGTATTTCACCTAGTCTATCATTCCTTGCGGCATTATAAAATTTTGAGTAATTTATTTTCCTACACTATTTGACATATGGTCACTTTGAATCAGACTGTTTGTTACATTTGATCAACCATGTCATTTAATACCCGGACAGGCATGTGATGTCTGTTTGTTTGTTACTTTTTGCAAGATTTCATAATTTTAGTCTTTATATGATTAATAAATTTTGAAACATACTTTTTTAAACAAAAAACATATTGAGCCGAGTGCCTTTTCATACCAGGATTTGCTCTTTCCTTTTTTTCTTCCTTTTTCCCCTGTAGAAATAGCCCACCCCTGTATATAGTGCTCCACATTAAGTCCACCCCTGTATATAGTGCTCCACATATAGTTCACCCCTGTATATAGTGCTCCACAGATAGCCTACCCCTGTATATAGTCCCGCTGTAGACATAGCCCACCCCTGTATATAGTGCTCCATATATAGCCCACACCTGTATATAGCCCCCCTGTAGATATAGCCCACCCCTGTATATAGTGCTCCATAGATAGCCCACACCTGTATATAGCCCCCCTGTAGATATAGCCCACCCCTGTATATAGTGCTCCATAGATAGCCCACCCCTGTATATAGCCCCCCTGTAGATATAGCCCACCCCTGTATATAGTGCTCCATAGATAGCCCACCCCTGTATATAGACCCCCTGTAGATATAGCCCACCCCTGTATATAGTGCTCCATAGATAGCCCACCCCTGTATATAGCCCCCCTGTAGATATAGCCCACCCCTGTATATAGTGCTCCATAGATAGCCCACCCCTGTATATAGACCCCCTGTAGATATAGCCCACCCCTGTATATAGTGCTCCATAGATAGCCCACCCCTGTATATAGCCCCCCTGTAGATATAGCCCACCCCTGTATATAGTGCTCCATAGATAGCCCACCCCTGTATATAGCCCCCCTGCAGATTATATAGTCCACCCCTGTATATGGTGCTCCATAGATAGCCCACCCCAGTATATAGCCCCCCTGTAGATAAAGCCCCCTGTAGATAAAGCCCCCCCATAGATAAAACCCCCCGTAGATAAAGCCCCCCTTGGAGATAAAGCCCCCCTTGTAGATAAAGCCCCCCATAGATAAAGCCCCCCCATAGATAAAGCCCCCCTTGTAGATAAAGCCCCCCATAGATAAAGCCCCCCCTGTAGATAAAGCCAACACTTTTTTATTACAATAAAATAACAAACTATTCAAACTCACCTTAATCCCACTCCCACGCCAGCCGGCAGCAATGGAGACCTGCTCTCTTCTGCGCAGGTCTCCTGGGGGTTGAACGAAGTGTCTATGAAAGGCGCTGATTGGCTGGGCAGAATGACTTTCCCTGTCAGTCAGCGACTTTCATCGACGGAAGCGTGATACCGCTTCTCTCATGGAAAAGAGCTGAATGGCCGGGCACGGAACGTACCCGGCCATTCATTGCTTCTAATTGTACCTGTGTCCTATAGACACAGGTACAATTATAGTGCAGGAGGAGGTGGCGCTGGTGCCCCACTCTAAGTTGCGCCCGGGGATCATGCCCCGCTTGCCCCCCCCCCTAGCTACGCCCCTGTTCCCAGCCACAGCATTGCCGACGCTGTGGCCGAGGATTCCCTCAAGGAGGACCCCTTTACGCCACTGTCCATATATGGACAGTGGCGTTAGTGGTTACTCCCTCAACGGAATCCCCAGCCACAGCATTGCTGATGCTGTGGCTGGGGATTCCCTCAAGGAGGACTCCCTGATGCCACTGTACAGTGACGTCAGTGGCTACTCCTTGAGCGGATTCCCCATTGCCGACTGGCCGGGGATTCTGATCCAGGAGGAGTCCCTGACGTCACTGTCCATATATGGACAGTGACCTCAGGGGTTTTCCCCTAGGAGCGGAATCTCTGGCCAGATCATCGGCAACGGCAATTCCGCTCAATCAGTAGCCACTGACGTATTATATGGATTATGTAATAAGACTCCAGTTAATTCACGTGGAAACATGCACAACATAGCTGTCTAGTACTGGATCTGTAGCATTCTAAAGCATTCTAGAACAATAGGAAGGAAATTAATCAATTGGAATCCCCTATACTCTGTAACAGGGGTCGGCAACCTACGGCACCCCTTGCCACAGCTTGCACGCAGGGCCTTGATCTCTGGAACACTCTCCCCGCGTCCAGGGCCGTTGTTTGCTGTGGTGCTGAACACAGGGAGAGACACAGGGTAAGAGAGCAGGGAGACACAGGGGCAGAGCAGGTTAGAGTGAAAAGAGCGACGCTTTCTTAGGTCGGCAGAGTGGCGCTTCAGTTTGAACTATCAGATCGCTGATAGAATGAAGTGCCGCTATGCTCTGCTGTTTGTGTGCTTGGCAAAGACACAATGCAGCACTTCCCTTTTGTCCTGTTCAGCACTGACAAGCCCCTCTGCTCTCCTAGTCATCGACACCGCCATTTCAGGTCTACCTGTAAAATAAGAGCTACAAGTTATGAAGTTATGTTATAAATCACTGAAAATATAAACATTTTCTGAGCATCTATTTGTCAGCCCCCCAGGCTGGTGTTTAGCACTGCCCAGGAAAATCTCTGTGATGCTGCCCCCTTCCCACAAGCTGGTGTTTAGTAGCCACTCTCTCCTGTGACCAGCCCCCCACAAGCTGGTGTTTAATAGTCGCTCTCTCCTGTGAGCAACCCCCAACAAGTTGGTGTGTTTAGTAGCCGCGCTTTCCTGTGAGTTGCCTCCCTCAATCTGGTGTTTAGTAGCCACTCTCTCCTGTGAGCAGCCCTCCACAAGCTGGTGTTCAGTAGCCGCCCTCTCATTTAAGCAGACCCCCAGAAGTTGGTGTTTAGCAGCTGCTCCTTTCCTGTGGGCAGCCCCTCTTAAGCCGGTATTTAGTAGCCAATTTCTCCTGTGACCAGCCCCCCACAAGCTGGTGTTTAGTAGCCACTCCTCTCCCGTGAGCAGCCGCCACAAGCTGGTGTGTTTAGTAGCCGCTCTCTCCTGTGAGCCGCCCCCTACAAGCTGGTGTTTAGTAGCCGCTCTCTCCTGTGAGCAGCCCACCACAAGCTGGTGTTTAGTAGCCGCTCCTCTCCTTTGAGCAACCCCCAAAAGCTGGTATGTTCAGCAGCCACTCTCTCCTGTGAGTTGCCCCCCATAAGCTGGTGTGTAGGAGCCACTTTCTCCTGTGACCAGCCCCCCACAAGCTGGTGTTTAGTAGCCGCTCTCTCCTGTGAGCACCCCCCTACAAGCTGGGGTTTAGTAGCCGTTCTCTCCTGTGAGTAGCCCCCCACAAGCTAGTGTTTAGTAGCCGCTCTCTCCTGTAAGCGTCCCCCTACAAGCTGGTGATTAGTAGCCACCCTCTCCTGTGAGCAGCCCCCACAAGTTGGTGTTAAGTAGCCACTCCTCTCCTGTGAGCAGCCCCCAAAACTGGTGTTTACTAGTCGCTCCTCTCCTGTGAGCAGCCGCCACAAGCTGGTGTGTTTAGTAGCCGCTCTCTCATTTTGAGCACATCCTTACATGCTGGTGTTTAGTAGCCGCTCTCTATTGTGAGCAGCCCACCACAAACTGGTGTTTAGTAGCCGCTCCTCTCCTTTGAGCAGCTCCCAAAAGCTGGTATGTTCAGCAGCCGCTCTCTCCTGTGAGTTGCCCCCCATAAGCTGGTGTTTAGTAGCTACTTTCTCCTGTGACCAGCCCCACACAAGCTGGTGTTTAGTAGCTGCTCTCTCCTGTGAGCACCCCCCTACAAGCTGGTGTTTAGTAGCTACTCCTCTCCTGTGAGTAGCCCCCAAAAGCTGGTGTTTAGTAGTTGCTCCTCTCCTGTGAGCACCCCCCCACGAGTTGGTGTTTAGTAGTCGCGCCTCTTCTGTGAGCAGCCTCCCACAAGTTGGTGTTTAGTAGACGCTCTCTCCTGTGAGCACCCCCCACAAGTTGGTGTTTAATCTACGCTCTCTCCTGTGAGCACCCCCCACAAGCTGGTGTTTAGTAGCCGCTCTCCTGTAAGAAAACCCCTAAAAGCTGGTGTTTAGTAGCTGCTCTCTCCCATGAGTATCTGTGTGAGCAGATCTTCTCACACATTAATTCCATCCTCAGCCCCTCATGTAGCAGGCTTACTGCAGATCACTGTAAGGCTTGTGTTCAGCTGAAAGTCACCTCGTATTCACCACAGATGGATCATCCTTGCAAGGAAAGTCAGGGACAAGGGTCACAATGAAAAGTAAGTTTAATTAATTGATTTATATTACATACATAGCAACAGTTAGTGTTATATGACTTTCTTTTTTGCATGGCACACTTAGTACTTCATCTTTGATTTTTTGATTTTTTTTTTCGGCACATCATGCAAAAAAGTTTGCCTACCGCTGCTCTATAATTTTCAACAAAACACCTATTGGTACAGACAGGAAGCGATCTTGCTAAAAGTGTGGCAGACAATGCTATATTTAAGCCAAGATCTATATGTAAAACCAAGTTGACTTGGTGCATTGACCCTCAATGACTAATATATAACCTATAGATTTACGGGTACAATTAACACAAAAAAGTGTGGCGGAAAGAATATAAATTTTATTGACATATATCACAAACAATTAAAAATGAGTCATACAGAGCATGAAAAATAAAAACGTTCAAAAATCGCAGGGAGTACAGGTACAAAAAAGATGGGGATAAAGTCCAGTGAGTGTAGCAACCAGACTAATTATATTGTTGTGTGGTCTACACAGAGATCCAAACTGATGTTTTGTAACAAGCAACAATGTGCAATGACACTAAAGTAAAGTGATAAACAATATGCAAGTCTGTAGCCAAACTTCAGTCACCCATATAACTGCTTGACAAGCTAGAAAGTGAAAGTAAGTATTGCTTGGAAATGAATGTTATAGTAAACACAAGCAGCACGGGAGAAGTGAGTTAAATAACATACCCATGATACTGATGGTATCCCTGCGATGAGAGACTGTCAGACCCGACGCGCGTTTCGGCGGGATGCCTTCGTCCGGGGGGTCTGACGGTCTCGCCGAAACGCGCGTCGGGTCTGACAGTCTCTCATCGCAGGGATACCATCAGTATCATGGGTATGTTATTTAACTCACTTCTCCCGTGCTGCTTGTGTTTACTATAACATTCATTTCCAAGCAATACTTACTTTCACTCTCTAGCTTGTCAAGCAGTTATATGGGTGACTGAAGTTTGGCTACAGACTTGCATATTGTTTATCACTTTACTTTAGTGTCATTGCACATTGTTGCTTGTTACAAAACATCAGTTTGGATCTCTGTGTAGACCACACAACAATATAATTAGTCTGGTTGCTACACTCACTGGACTTTGTCCCCATCTTTTTTGTACCTGTACTCCCTGCGATTTTTGAACGTTTTTATTTTTCATGCTCTGTATGACTCATTTTTAATTGTTTGTGATATATGTCAATAAAATTTATATTCTTTCCGCCACACTTTTTTGTGTTAATTGTACCCGTAAATCTATAGGTTATCTATAATTTTCAAGCATGCCCAGAAATCCAGTTTGGAAATGACAGTACAGTTGGCATTTTACCACACACATGCTAGCAGCTGAAAAGCCCTGGCATCATTTGAATGTTTTGCCAGAGTGGTAAATGGCCATAACTATTGAATTTGGCTACTTAAAATCTACTTGATATTCTGCATAGTTTGGTCAGGCACCTAATTTATGCGGCCATTAAACTACGTATGGATAGCTCCATAAATATAGTACTTCTAAACATAAAAAAAAATGTTAATATATATGAAAAGCCGCAGGTTAAAACTTAAAAAAAAGAAACTATAACAGGTAACTTTTTACCCCAAAGATTTGGAATGTCTAAAAGAAGTGGAGGTACATGACTGAAATCGAAGGACATGAATCCATGCAAACTACAATAAAATACCTTTACTCTGGCATTAATGGGACCTTATTGGTCAGTATTAGAAAAGTATGTAAAATATTTTCACTGGGAAGAGGAAAACAGTCCCCCAAAAAATGATAATACAACATATGCCTCCATTATTTTATTAATTTTGTTAATTTTGTCATAAGAGTTTTCTAATTGGTACTCTCTTCTGATCCTAGTCTTATATGGGTGGATTCACACGCGGCAGTTCCATTCATCTGAATTGGGTTGTTTCTGCAGCAAGCATATGGATTTCTGAAAGTTCCATTTAGATAAATGAAATTGATTTTGTCGCAGAATTTTCTGCTACAAAATCTGCTCCCTATGGATATACCCTTAAACTGAGATTGAATTCCAGGTTACCAGATTTTAAGAATTGTTACATGCCAGGAACTTCACTGTATGCACTTATTTACAGATGATTTATATATTGTGTATCATTATAGATGCCTTGTGAACTCCAGATAAATATGACATTGACTTATATTGACATATGTCACAACTATTTATCAACAGGTTTTTGTTTCTACTTTTTTTTTTTTTATTTGAAGATCCATAAATTCCAGTAAGGTTAAACTGCATGGGAATTGTTGGCAGAAGAGTTTAGCGTCTGCGAGGAGATATAAGCCTCAGCGCTTTTAATAGATTGCTAGAAGTTGATCATACTGACAGTTAGGATTAAATAAGCTATTGTTGGGTGTGACATGCTGCTCTCTGGTGCACAGCTCTCAGGATGATCAGTTTTCATTGCAGCTACAGTTTTCTAAGAGTTTCTTGGAATAGAATGTATTGATATACATATACATATATATATATATATATATATATATATATATATATATATATATATATATATATATGTACACATATATATATATGTATATATATATATATATATATATATATACATATATATATATATTTATCTGTGACATGCTGCTCTCTGGTGCACAGCTCTCAGGATGATCAGTTTTCATTGCAGCTACAGTTTTCTAAGAGTTTCTTGGAATAGAATGTATTGATATACATATATATATATATATATATATATATGTACACATATATATATGTATATATATATATATATATATATATATATATATACATATATATATATATTTATCTGTATATATATACAGATATAATATATATATATATATATATATACATGTATATATATGTACACTATATATATATATATACAGTGAAGCAAATAAGTATTTGATCCCTTGCTGATTTTGTAAGTTTGCCCACTGTTAAAGACATGAACAGTCTAGAATTTTTAGGCTAGGTTAATTTTACCAGTGAGAGATAGATTATATAAAAAAAAAAAAAAAAATCACATTGTCAAAATGATATATATTTATTTGCATTGTGCACAGAGAAATAAGTATTTGATCCCCTACCAACCATTAAGAGTTCAGCCTCCTCCAGACCAGTTACACGCTCCAAATCAACTTGGTGCCTGCATTAAAGACAGCTGTCTTAAATGGTCACCTGTATAAAAGACTTCTGTCCACAGACTCAATTAATCAGTCTGACCAAAGAGCTTTCTAAGGATGTCAGGGACAAGATCATAGACCTGCACAAGGCTGGAATGGGCTACAAAACCATAAGTAAGACGCTGGGTGAGAAGGAGACAACTGTTGGTGCAATAGTAAGAAAATGGAAGACATACAAAATGACTGTCAATCGACATTGATCTAGGGCTCCATGCAAAATCTCACCTCGTGGGGTATCCTTGATCCTGAGGAAGGTGAGAGCTCAGCCGAAAACTACACGGGGGGAACTTGTTAATGATCTCAAGGCAGCTGGGACCACAGTCACCAAGAAAACCATTGGTAACACATTACGCCGTAATGGATTAAAATACTGCAGTGCCCGCAAGGTCCCCCTGCTCAAGAAGGCACATGTACAGGCCCATCTGAAGTTTGCAAATGAACATCTGGATGATTCTGTGAGTGATTGGGAGAAGGTGCTGTGGTCAGATGAGACTAAAATTGAGCTCTTTGGCATTAACTCTATTCGCCGTGTTTGGAGGAAGAGAATTGCTGCCTATGACCCAAAGAACACCGTCCCCACTGTCAAGCATGAAGGTGGAAACATTATGTTTTGGGGGTGTTTCTCTGCTAAGGGCACAGGACTACTTCACCGCATCAATGGGAGAATGGATGGAGCCATGTACCGTCAAATCCTGAGTGACAACCTCCTTCCCTCCACCAGAACATTAAAAATGGCTCGTGGCTGGGTCTTCCAGCACGACAATGACCCGAAACATACAGCCAAGGCAACAAAGGAGTGGCTCAAAAAGAAGCACATTAAGGTCATGGAGTGGCCTAGTCAGTCTCCAGACCTTAATCCCATCGAAAACTTATGGAGGGAGCTGAAGATCCGAGTTGCCAAGCGACAGCCTCGAAATCTTAATGATTTACAGATGATCTGCAAAGAGGAGTGGGCCAAAATTCCATCTAACATGTGTGCAAACCTCATCATCAACTTCAAAAAAACGTCTGACTGCTGTGCTTGCCAACAAGGGTTTTGCCACCAAGTATTAAGTCTTGTTTGCCAAAGGGATCAAATACTTATTTCTCTGTGCACAATGCAAATAAATATATATAATTTTGACAATGTGATTTTCAGTTTTTTTTTAAATATAATCTATCTCTCACTGGTAAAATTAACCTAGCCTAAAAATTCTAGACTGTTCATGTCTTTGACAGTGGGCAAACTTACAAAATCAGCAAGGGATCAAATACTTATTTCCTTCACTGTATATATATACATACATACTTTACTCACAGTTCATCAGACTACACTCAGGTGATGAACATTTACACCTCTCCATCAGGGATAATAAGTAAGGCAAATGCAATGATGGTCAGTAATGAAATATAGTCAGTGGCCCTCACCCCCATTTATATTTATATTAGCAACTAAGAATGTATTTTAGCCTAGTAGTGAACACTTTTCATATATTAAACATCATGTTATCTCTGTTCTTATTGAGTTGGTTCTTTTATCTGACCTATATTATGCTGAATTACTAGTAGTGTGGGGACTTTTTACCTTTCTTAGCTACTCATTGTTAGGCCTCATGCACACGGCAGAGCTGTGTTCCTACCTATTACGGAGCCAAAGGCACTCTGTGTGTTGCCATATGTTAACTCCATACAGGACTTTATTATGGAGATATTCTACCATACAAACAATGCTTCTAGGGAAGAATCTTTTTTAATACTGCCTCCGGAGGAACATGGTATTATTCTTTTTCTGCCAGATTCCAACTTGGAACTTAAAGAGGCTCTGTCACCAGATTTTGCAACCCCTATCTGCTATTGCAGCAGATAGGCGCTGCAATGTAGATTACAGTAACGTTTTTATTTTTAAAAAACGAGCATTTTTGGCCAAGTTATGACCATTTTTGTATTTATGCAAATGAGGCTTGCAAAAGTACAACTGGGCGTGTTGAAAAGTAAAAGTACAACTGGGCGTGTATTATGTGCGTACATCGGGGCGTGTTTACTACTTTTACTAGCTGGGCTTTCTGACGAGAAGTATCATCCACTTCTCTTCAGAACGCCCAGCTTCTGGCAGTGCAGACACAGCCGTGTTCTCGAGAGATCACGCTGTGACGTCACTTCCCCAGGTCCTGCACCGTGTCAGACGAGCGAGGACACATCGGCACCAGAGGCTACAGATGATTCTGCAGCAGCATCGGCATTTGCAGGTAAATCGATGTAGCTACTTACCTGCAAACGCTGATGCTGCTGCAGAATCAACTGTAGCCTCTGGTGCCGATGTGGCCGACACGATGCAGGACCTGCAAGTGACGTCACAGATCTGCACTGCCAGAAGCTGGGCGTTCTGAAGAGAAGTGGATGATACTTCTCATCAGAACGCCCAGCTAGTAAAAGTAGTAAAAACGCCCCGATGTACGCACATAATACACGCCCAGTTGTACTTTTACTTTTAAACACGCCCAGTTGTACTTTTGCAAGCCTCATTTGCATAAATACAAAAATGGCCATAACTTGGCCAAAAATGCTCGTTTTTTAAAAATAAAAACGTTACTGTAATCTACATTGCAGCGCCTATCTGCTGCAATAGCAGATAGGGTTTGCAAAATCTGGTGACAGAGCCTCTTTAAAGGGGTTTTACATTATTTATCACCTATCCACAGAAAAGCTAATAAATATCTGATCAGTCGGGGTTTAACCGCTAGGACCCCCATGATCATGAGAACGGGCTTACCTTGCCGTACCTGGGAGCCCCATAAAAATTGAGCGGTAGTGTGCATGCTCGACCAACGCTACATTCACTTCTATGTAGCTGCCAAGCGCTATCTTTGGCAGCGACATAGAAATGAATGGTGGGAGTCCCAGCAGTCGGACCTGCACCGATCAGATATTTATCACCGCGGGATAGATGATAAATATTGATTATGGGAAAGCGCCTTTAATTGAAGTCATAATATGGCCATGTACATGAGGTCTACACCCTATGTATACAATATTGAGCAATAGAGAATATTTCTAATAATAAAATACAGTAATAAGAATGCGCTTCGGATACCTCTTTTACATATACTGTTAAACACAGTCAAAATAGATAAATTAGACTGACTGTCCAGTGCAAACCCCCCTTTTCTTTCTAATCTTTACTCACTCAGGCCTGATTCAAACCTTATTTTTTCTCCTAAACCAATTCTGTAAAAAAAAAGTGTTTACAAAGAGAAAGGTCACTAATTAAAGATGAGCCGAGATGTGTGACTGTCCTATAAAATGTAATTGAAAATCAAAGGAAATCTGTGGAATTACTGCTGAGCACGCAATTATCAATGTTAATGGCTCAGCGAAAATCAATTATAGATAAATACAATGTATATTCATAAAACAGTACTGAATTACCACCCTTTCCCCTTCATAATATTTGGGAACCTTTCTGTTTAGACTTTGTTTCTTCAACCATTTTTTCTTTTTTATTTATGTAGACTTTGTGCCTCTTTGGTAACATCATATCATACTTGACGAAAATACGTTTTTGCATATGTAACATAAGTAAACAATGAACAAATAGCAATACTCTATATAAAATGTATACATTGCATTTAATAAGGTATATAGACCATGAGTAATTAGAGAAATGAAAAGAAAAGGTTCATTAAATTAATTATACACAGTAGTGGTATACATTTACATTAAGTTGGTCGTGGATGTAGATATGTTGGATTTATTGTAATTGCAGGCTAGCCAAACCTTCCAACTATTGTAGAAAGCATTTTTATTATTGAGGGCTGAGGCGGATATACTTTCAAACCAGCAGTAATCGCTGATGCCTTTGATTATCTCCATCATGGAGGGCTCATGGAGATTTCTTCAAACTAGTTTCTATTTGTTGTCTTACACCAATGATTGTGTGGAAGATTATAGTACGATGGAAAATAGAATAGGGCCAGGCAAGTATAAGGTATAATCCGGAACTAAGAATTTCTCAGAGAAATTAAAAAACATCAGTTTCTATAGGTTAAAAATCGCTCTTCAAGCCCACCAGAGGCAAAATAGAGTGTCCTCATTGGTTCCACAGCGCCAACAAGTTGATAATGTGTCAGGGAATATTTTAGAAATCTTTGTGGCGGAAAGAGACCATCTGAAGAAAATCTTTTGTGAGTTTTCTAGGTAGTTAATACATCTGGACGATTTGGAAATTCTTTTGAATGCAGATTTCTGTTATTCGGAAATAGATGCAGATAAAAACTTATTTTCAGCATTCTTTAATGGATTGTAGCGAACCTCGGGATGGTATAAATAGAATTTTAGAACAAAAGACGTTTTTTTTTTTAGATCTGATAACCGTTTATGTAAATTGGAGAATAAACTTGAATTCTGATGGGATGACTAACTTTTAGATATTTATAAAATCTTGTCTAGGGATATCTTATTTGGAGCATAAGTGGTTGAATGAGTTGAATGAGTTATCATCCCACAGTTGTTTGATGTGAGTTAATTCATTATTTTTCCATTTGGTTAGGAATAAGCCTAGCATAAGATTTTGCAATAAAACGAAACAGCTGGAATGTAGGTCCCGTGTTAGTAACTGTGTTTTTTATAGATATTGCTTGCCAGACTGTAAGTGTAGACTGAAACGTAGAAAATGAGGTAGAAAAGTAGGTGTTCAAATTAGTTCTTGGTAATAAGTGAAATTGGATATTGTGGTGGTTCGGGGGCGCATTCTCAATTTGAGCTCAGCTTTAAAGGGATCCTGTCATCAACATCTTACCTTATAAAACCTCCTGACCCCTCAGTGGCCGTAGCTGTCCATAGTTCATTTATCTGTTCTTCTCTCCTCACGTCCTCCTCTTGCACAAAATATTGTAATTTAAATTTTTACTGCCTTTTATGGTATTTTATTTTTAATTTGTGACGCAGGATCTTAACTCCGCCCACCTATGCCGCTTGTCCAGCCCTAAATGCCGAAATCTCGTTACAAATATCGCGCATGCGTGCTTCACCACCCATCCCTGCTTCATTCATACAGAAATAGTTAACTGCGCATGTTTTTGTGCTCATTTGCATACAGCTCGGGACCACTGAAAAACTGAATACTAAAGGTACAGAGCTTACTTAGAACATATTTATAGGTTAGCTAACAATGGTTTTTCACCCACTTTCACAAGGTATTGCTGGCTTGATACCTAAAATGCTGGTGACAGGTTCCCTTTAAGATGGGGGTCATTATTCCACAGATATCTTCAATGATCAAGAACTGCTGAACAGTGGCATTGTCAACATTGTCCTTAAGAACTACTAGGCTTATTACTCATAGCAAACAGTCAGATTTTAAATAGCTAGCTTGTAATACAATGTCGCAGACAGGGCCAAGGTTAACTTCCCTGGTTTAGGGGTTGCTCACGGACACCAAACAGTAGGGAGATTCCTGCCTACAACTTGCCATTCAGGACCTGTGCCATAGGCCCAGCTTCTTTAACAGCTCACCATCTGTTTTATACCTAAAGCGCTGCCCCCCCCTTCGCGTGATGAGGCAGTGTAGCCACCCTGTCATAGCATGGCAAAACACAGCTAAAATGTCGTCTGGTCCATACATGCCAGTGCCCATAGTTTAAAGAGCCAGCAAGCCAACCATCATTTGCCCTGCCTTCAAAGGAACAACTTAAACTTTATGAAGCAAACACATTACAACTTCATGTACACAGGCCGGACTGGTCTATCATCACAGTGGCCAGAGTAACCGCTCTACTGGAATGTCACATAGTGGGGAAAAAGACCCATAAGCAGCAGATAACAACAGACAACAACAATAATTAAATGCACTTTTTATATGTGCATAATATTTTACAATGCTACGGAGTGCACAATAGCATGTAAAGTAACATTCCCTTTAAATGAAACATGTCACGTTGAAAATGTAGTCCAATATGCGGGCAGCATGTTATAGAGCAGAAAGAGCTCAGCAGATTGATATATAGTGTTGTGAGAAAAGATTCAGTATAACTTGTAATTTATTTATCTAAATACTTGTTTTTTCTATGCTTCGCAGTCCTTCTCAATGATTTACAGCATTACCTGTATGAGGGTGCACACAGAGATAGCTGTCAGTCACTGAGTAGGATCACCCACAGGATTCCTAAGCATAGAAAGAGCAGAGATGAAAATCAATAAATTCCAAATTATGTTGAATATTTTCCCACAACACAATATATCAATCTGCTCAGCTACTTCTGCTCTATATTATGCTGCTGTACAGAGCCCTCACCTCAACCCCTTCAAAAACCTTTGGGATGAACTAGAACGGAGATTGCGAGCCAGGTCCTTTCGTCCTCTCGTCAGTCTCTGACCTAACATATGCTGTTCCCCCTGGCTGTTCTACATCACTAGCAGCCCCCTCCAACTCTTGTTGATGTGCTAGTTGCCTTGTACTCTCGTGACATGAGCGGTGCAGCGATGAAGCCGGGCAGAGTACATGTCGCTGTACAGTGAGTTCCCAAAGAGTACAAGGCAATGGCACATCCGAGAAAGTTGGAGGAGACTGGTAGTGATGTAGAACAGCCAGGGGGATGTCAAACAAGCATAGAAAGGCGGATTTGGAGTCAGGACTGTGTGACTCTTCAGGATAGCGGCACCGCCCTATGAACCTATGGCTGTTTTAAAAGTTGACTTTATAGATTTTGCTGCATCTGAAAAAAATATAAAGGGGAATCTTTGGAAATATTGTCAGGTCATGTATTACCACATGGTGGCGGTTCAAGGGATTAAAACTATCAGTCAGGTTCCCATTAAATATACAATGAATTGGAACAATTCTATCTGCCCTGCAATTTTGTTATTATAAATATATCCTATATAATTACAGCACCAGAACCAACCTCATACATAAATACAGTTCCAGAACAAAGCTCAGAAGATAAATACAGCACCAGAACAAAGCTCATTACATTAATACAGCACCAGGACCAAGCTCAATACATATATACAGAACCATAACTAAGCTCAGTACATAAATACAGCCCCAGAACCAAGCTCAGTACATAAATACAGCTCCAGAACAAAGTTCATTACATAAATACAGCACCAGAACAAAGCTCATTACATAAATACAGTACCAGAACAAAGCCCATTACAATATGAGACTCAGAATGTGAGTCTCATAGACTTACATATAGAAACTGGCTTCCGGTCCAGACATAAGACGCTACGTGAATCGATGAGTCAGATTAGAGATCACGTGACTGCATGGGGGAGCTGAATGGAGCCTGTGGTTTGAAAACTAGACGCTCGGTGAGAAAATAATTATCATAAACATGTACAAGATACCCATTACAAATTGTCAAAGTAAAAAAAAACATTTCATGGGAGTGCTTCTTTAAGGAGGCACAGAAGAGATTTTTTTAAGGAAGGAGCACATCTTGCAGCTGCTAAGTGGAGGGAACCTCGGTGAGCAGATCTGTAATGCTGCCCCCTCTGAGACTCTGAAGGGTGCCGCTTGAGGCCAGAGGCTCAACTCTACTCATAGTAGATGTGGCCCTGAATGGAGCAATGTGGTTCGAAAGCAAATTTATTCACTGTGAATCGCAGCTAATTTATTTGAAAGGAATCTAATAGTCCATCCTCTGACCACTTTGGTAACTTTTGTAGTACCACAAAGCAATAACAATTTTATTATTTACTGTTGTTAGTTGCTTATTATAACATCATGCTCACTACTGTAGTTAGGATATGTATCACATAGGTTTTAATACTATGGTAATTAATTCCAATATGGCCCCTGTATACTATAGTTTAAAATTGAGGCAGGATATAGCAATTTTTTTTTATGTGCATGAAAAACATTACAGTAAGCCTCACCGGATTACGTACATCCAGAGTTCTCCACCAGAAGCACTAATTTTAATCCTTCTAGGTGAAAACTTAGTCCATGACACTAAACCTCACATGGAATTATGGAGGCTGTAATAAAGCACCCAATATAGTTTCTGTATTGTGCAACCTATTACAGACCGAAATGCACATGCTCTTATGTTCTGAAGTATCAATAGTCTAATATGTGGATTTTGAAACAAAACTATTCAAACATGTCTAGATCTGCCAATCGAGAACATTACTTATGTGTGTACCTTGCATTGTTGGGATTTTAAATCTTTGTGACAAAAATAATAGATAATTGTGTCAATGTGGCAAAATTATTTTATAGATTTCCAAGTCCTACCAGAGTCATAAATGGGTGAATATTAGGGGGAAAAAAACAAGGGGAGATTTATCAAAATGAGTGCAAAGGAAAAGTAGAGCAAGTAATTGTAAGGTTGAATTTACACGCGGCAGATTTTATTGTAGAAATTTCCTCCACTAAAAATCAGCTCTGTTCATCTGAATGGAACCTGCAGAAATCCATGCACCTGCGGCAAAAACAACCCCATTCAGAGGAATGGAGCTGATTTCAAGTCGCAGAAATTTCTACAACATAATCTGCCCCGTGTGACTGCACCTTTATGCTATTAAAATCAGTTATTTTACACCAAATGTTTTACTTATCTTTGACTTTGTTAGTTTTTACATGGAACAGTCGCACAACCATTTTACATTATATTCAGATAAACTAGCTATTCTGTTCAATTTATTTATTTATTTAAGTGACATCTTCTATTTTTTGTGGAAGATGAATGAATGCAATACTGCCATAAACCTGCCGTTATTGCAAGACTTGATGATGAGACTATGATGATAACAGACATAGTAGCTCCTACGGGGCCCAGAAGCTAGGAGGGCACTTTCCAGCCAGAAGTAAGGTGCAGTTAGTGATCAGTGTGGATGATGAAATAGGGGAATGGGAGGGGCAGTGAAGTAATTGGAGGTACATCCTTGGAAAATCGAGGAAAGGAGAAAAACACATAAAGCACAGTGACGTTCAAAATAATCATACGGCTTTCACATCCTGACCTCCCTTGCTGTTGTAGTTGGCCATGGTAAAGATCAGTCCTATTATGTTGCGCAATAAAGCCCAATGGATTTTTGTTGTACTCTTAAATTTTACCATCTGTTAAAAGCTCTGGGGAGTCTAAACGTGATATTACACCGCCCCACGTGGGGCGTGTAAACTAGCGCCGGTCAACGAGGGAGCTCATTGATCTGCGCTCGTCTGCTCCTTTCACAAGGAGCTATGTATGGGGTCGAGCGCTTGTTACTCCGATCGCTCGCCCCCGTATATTTTTATCATGTCGGCAGCACGTCTCCCTATTTACACAGGGAGATGTGCTGCTGACATATATAAAAGTTTAGGTATTTAAAACCATGCAACCAGCCGATAAACGAGCGTTAGCTCGTTTATTGACTGATCGTTGTCCTGGGTTTACACAGGGCATTACTGTATGTCCAGTGGGTTTTCGAACTTAATGATTGACAGCTATCTCTACATGCAGAGATACAGATGTACCCAACTTTATCTTGACTCAACGCATTAAATGCACAGTGGCAAGAATCTTTAACTTGACTTGTTCAATTACTTTTCAATGTCTTGTGTTGTGTGATATCACGCTGCAGATAAACTTGGCTACATCTGTAATAAATAATAAGTTATACTAAGCATTATTTACTAAGACTGTCAGTCTTAGTTTTCTGCTCCACTGGAGTAAAATGCAACAGATTTATTAAGAGGAGAAATGCATCTTAATAAATGCTGGCCATGCGCCATTCATTTTCCCCCATCGGACATAAAATTGTACTCCTTTTCACTTCTCCCCACTCGGTCCTCTCAGGATCCCTTATTATGCCCAGGCTCATACACAGTCGTGACGGTAAGGTGAGAATATTTTTTTTTTTATTGTCTGTTGGAGAAAGGAGTCTAGACTAAATTAGGGGGGGGGGGGGCAAGGTAGAGGGCACGGCACTAGCCTCTACCTTGCTACGCCCCACAGAAAAAAAATCTGCGCCAGCTAGAAGCTGACGTAGGTTTTCCTATCATTTACGCCAAAATGTTCTGGTGTAAATTCTGATAAATTTGACAGACTGTGGTGACCCCTACCCCTTTTGTTGTGCCATGCTCCCTTTACCAAAAGTGGCAATGGCGGTGTAAAATGCTCAAAAGTCTTTGGCTTTTCAAACTATATATCTATTTGCTCAGCTCTTCCTGCTCTATAAAGTTCTGCAGATCAGTCTGCATGTTTAAGGTAATAGGCTCACTATAAATTGTTCATATGATTATGTCTAACAAGAAACAAGAAGTCTAATTTAAATGCTAAAATGCTATTTATCATGTTGACATATATCACACTTCATGGTGAATACATGATAATAATTGTGGGGCCAAAAAAAAACTTGCAGGCTTAGTGCACCCTGTAAATACTCTTGCTGGTAATACCAATTCAATAAACTAAGGAAATCTTTCCACGCATTAACTTCAAAAATAGTATAGCACTGAAATATATAATGTTTTACCCTAAAAATATGTTTTCCATAATTTGCATTTCAGTGTATACCGTTATGTTATCTTTTGTGCTGTTTTGAAGCTGAAATGTCCCGAATGCCTACAAGAGTAAACACTAATGAGGTTGTTTTCCTTTTGACTTATAGGTGCAGCGTTTTCATCTTGGACCAAACTGAATGACGGTTTATTTAACAAAAGGTTCCTCTGAGTGTTTTGTATCCAGGGACCTTTCTTCTTTACAGAAAAAGAAGTGGTGTCATTTCCATTAAAACGATGCTTCCAAAAATCCGTGCTCGGAAACTAAAAGCAGAAAGAATGAGAGAGAGCTGTGTCAGCTGATCAGCTTTCAAGCCACCTTCATACTTTCAATTTTCTTTAAATGATCTGTCCATCAATGGTATCTCTAGGGTCCCCCTTTGGAACCTTTATTGGCTAGGAGTAGACTGAACAGAAATGGAATACACAGCACAGTCACTTGAAAAGAAATTGGTTCTTATTTTTATGGCACACTTTTTAGTGCAAGGAAATGCTTTCTCCTCCAGATAATTATTGAATTGCAATTTATTTTCTTAAACAGCCTATTTCTGCTAATATTCTGTTTGTGTCTATAATTTTAGAGGTTGCAAATGGAATGTGGCAGATATGGAAGCTGAATATTGTGATTAATCAAACTAGTAAAAAGGCATTTAAAATAAACTCAGATAATGTACAAGATATGGCCAAGATAATTGCAAAATTTCAGAGGTATTTTCGACGGAAGCCTGTACGCTTTTTCACATTTATAATCCTATATTTAACGGCTGGAAGTGTGGTATTTTTGCACGCAAGTTTTGAAGGTGAACACATTGCGTCAGACGGTGAGAAGACCTTGCTTGTTGGCATCAGTGATCGAGGAGAAACCCAGGAACCTGCAACAGCCCAGTTAAGTAGGGTGTTTAAGGAAGCACCAGAATCACCAAGCATACCACGGAGATATGGACCATGGTTCAAAACATCAGGCAAAGAGTCTCTGGAGAGGAATAAACAAGGAGACTTTGGAGGTACATGGAATAGAGCTCTTAAAGGGAGAACTATGAGAGAACAAGAAGAAGGAAGAGGTAAGATAAGGCTCAGATCTGTGTTACTACTGTTCTTTATCTCTGCATAACAAATTTTTTATTTAGATCAAGTCAACCCCAAAGAATAGTCTTAGTGAAACTAAGGCCTCATGCACACGACCGTAGCCATGTGCACGGCCATGATTTTCGGGTCAGCTGGCCACGGAGTGTCAGCCGCGAGCCGCCTGCAAATCGCGGGCTGTGCACATGACCGCGGCCATTATTTTCAATGAGCCCGGACCGCAGAACATGGCCGTAATAAGGTTTGCCTGTTCTTTCTACGGTCCGGGCTCCAGGGTAATGCACGGACCGTGGAAACCACGGTCGTGTGCATGGCCCCATAGGAATGAATGGGGCCGCAATTCTCCCGTGGATTTTCGGGGGAATTGCGGCCGCAAAATCACGTTCGTGTGCATGGGGCCTAAAGCTACAACAGTCTATGAATTTATTACTTTAAAGGTGTTGTATGAGATTTTTTTTTTTTTAAAGTATGCTTTTAACCAGAAACAGCAACACCCTTGCCTTTTGGCTGTGTCTGGTACTGCTACTCACTCCATTCACTTGAATAGGGCTAAGCTGCAAAATGATACACAGCCCATGGACAGATGTGGCACTGGTTTTTGGGAGAAAAAAAGCATACCTTGTTTTCTAATTTCACACAATCCATTTAATTAAAGGCTATGTACACCTTTGAAAAGTTTTAAAAAAATAAAATAAAAATTAGTATCATTGTGTTTGGTGCAACTTTCTAAGGGCCTGTTCACATCAGCGTTGGCTTTCCGTTCCGGGGTTCCATCGGAGGTTTCTGTCGGGTGAACCCCGCAACGGAAAGTCAAACTGAAACCACAGCTTATGTTTCGGGACTATGCTATTGATTCCGTCGGAAAATGGAAACCTGCCGGAATGGTGACGAAAGGAAACCATTAGCAATGGTTTCAGTTTGACTTTCCGTTGCGGGGTTCACCCGACGGAAACCTCCGTCGGAACCCCGGAACGGAAAGCCAACGCTGATGTGAACAGGCCCTAATTACTTTTTATTAAAAAGCATTTTTACTTTTTGCGATACAGCTGCTTTGTATGCTGTATCCTAAATATTAGACCATGTGCACGTTACCAGGGGAGGAATCAGTTCCCCAACTTGAATATAGAAAAACCATAGGACAAAGGAACGACACCAGGACTTCAATGAATATGAAACACTGCTGATGTATTCACCTCAACTGGTGAATAAATCAGCTGTGTTTCATCTTCATTGAAGTCCTGGTGCCGTTCCTTTGTCCTATGGTATATATATATATATATATATATATATATATATATATATATATATACATATATATGTGTGTAAGTTTTCAAAGGTGTAAGGTGTACATAGCCTTTAAAGTTGTTCATCTGAAGGTTTGAATTGCCTTTTCATTCATAGTAATATAGTACTTTTCCTTTATACCCCACATAAGATATTTTCTTCATATAAATTGTGTACAAAGTAGTAATTTCATTATTTTTATATTTTACATTTTTATATTTTTACATTGACAGCATAACACCACAATAATGTTGTATTTTTGGAGCCGCATAATTGGGGATATGTGAAAAAAATAAACAACAAAGGCCCAAAATGTATCATTGTATTTGCAACATTTTTCTGGCTGCATTTTACTCCAAAATTATGTCTAATCTACTGTGCGACATATTTATTAGCAATATGAGCCAAAATTTAGAGCCATTTCCACCATGAACGTCAGTTTGTAAAAGTTGAGTGAAAAGAGTGCATGGCTTACAGCTCAACCAGGATTTACACCCATTTATGAAATGCAACTTTAAAGGGATCCTGTCACCAGCATTTTAGCTATAAAGCCAGCAATACCTGGTGAAAGTGGGTGAAAAATCATTGTCATCTAAGCTATAAATATGTTCTAAGTAAGCTCTGTAGCTTTAGTATTCCGTTTTTCAGTGGTCCCACGCCGTATGCAAATGAGCAGAAAAGAGTCAAATCTTCATCTGAAAAGAGTCAGATTTTCATTCCTCCAGCATCTCAGAGTGGACTCCACCTCCTTCTTTTTGATTGACAGCTCCTTAGCCAGTCAGGGCCAGACAGGTGGCAACGGTGGGCGGGGTTAAGAAGCTGCATCCCAGAGGGAAAAAGAATTACCATAAAAGGCGGGAAAAGTTTAAACGACGATATTTACAGACAGAGGAGGACTTCAGGAAAGAAGAGAACAGGAACGCACTCTGGACAGCTGCGGCCATTGAGGGGTCAGGCTAGTTTAACAGGTAAGATGTTGATGACAGGATCCCTTTAACTGCCCAAAAAAAAATTGCAAATGAGAAAAAAAAATCCCTTCTCTACTCCCCACAGGCCCTGGCATAGAAACAGTGGAGTCATTTTAGCCAGTGTGAAAGTTAATGGCAATGAAGTATGTCAGATTTTATCAAAGAAGGCAGATGCAGTCATAAATTTGTTGCAACAAATGTCAGCTGAGCTTTAACTTTCACTTTGTTCAAAATTATGTTACTTTCGATAAATGTGACCCAAACAGACTAGTCTAAGAAAACACATGTTTTTAGGTGAAACACGTACGATTAAAATGGAATAAATGAAACAACGGTACAGCTCTCCTGAGGACACATTTGTTTTGACCAGCACAATAATTCCATTACCATAGTGGCTCATATAGTTGATTCACATTTATTGAAGCAATTTACGGTATATTGATAGGTGATATAAACTATACGGTCAAAAGTATGTGGACACACCTCCTAATTATTTACAGGTGTTTGCAAATTGATGCATAAAATTAAGCACATTGCCATGCAATCTTCATAGACAAATATTCTAGTAGCATGGGTTGTAATGAAAAGCTCAACGACTGTCCTAGGATGCCACAAGTGATTTTGTGAAACTTCTGATTTGCTAGATCTGTCCTCGTCAACTGTAATCGCTATTATTGTGAAGTGGAAATGTCTAGGAGTAAAAAAAAGCTCAGCCACAAAGTGGTAGACATTTCAAACTCACAAAGCGGGGCTGCTAAATGCTGAAGCGAGTGGCATGTAAAAACTGCCTATCTGTTCCAAACTGCCTCTGCAAGTGACATTAGCACAAGAACTGTGCGTCAGAAGCGTCTTGAAATGGGTTTCCATGGTCAAGCAATCGTTGGCTTGAGTGGTGGAAAGCATGCTGACATTGCCCTCTGAGAAGTAGAAATGTGTTCTGTGGCGTGATTAATCATGTGTTTGGCAGTCTGATGGACGAATCTTGGTTTGGCGGATGCCAGGAGAATGCTGCCTACTGTAAAATTTGGTGGAGGATAAGTGTCTGCGGCTGTTTTCTAGGGTTTGGGCTAGGCCCCTTATTTATAATGAAGCGTAATAATAATGTTACAGCATACCAAGACATTTTGGACAATTGTATGCTTCTAACTTTGTGAGAACAGTTTGGGGAAGGCCCTTTCCTGTTCCAGTATAACTGTGGTGCCCCAGAGCACAAAACAAGGTCCATAAAGACATGGTGTGGGGAGTTTGGTGTGGAAGAACTCGAGTGTCCCGCACAGAGTCCTAACCTCAACTCCATCGAACACCTTTTGTGATGAATTGGAACACTAATTGACATTAGACATACCCCCTCATCCAACATCAGAGTCTGACTTGACAATTATTTTTTTTTTGCCTGGATAGACAGATATTTTCACAGACTCACTCTAAAATCTTGTGGAAAACTTTCCCAGAAGAGCGGAGGCTTTGTAGTGGCAAAATGGGGCCCAACTCTATATTAACGCCCATGGTTTTGAAATGTTATGTTTGACAGGCTTATATAGCTATGATCTTTAGGTGTTCACATGCTATTGGCCATATAGTGTACTAATTGATAAGTATTATGTCATTTTTTTGTATTGAAATTAATATTGGAACATTGGCAAATTTGACTATTTGCTTTTGACCTTGTGAATGTATTTATATAATTTATATTTATATCAGATAGATAGATAGATAGATAGATAGATAGATAGATAGATAGATAGATAGATAGATAGATAGATAGATAGATAGATAGATATGAGATAGATAGATATGAGATAGATAGATATGAGATAGATAGATAGATAGATAGATAGATAGATAGATAGATAGATAGATAGATAGATAGATAGATAGATAGATAGATAGATAGATAGATAGATAGATAGATAGATAGATAGATAGATAGTTTGTGCTAACTAGGTTGGATAAATAATGCAATTCATGCATGTGTTGCAGAGATATTGGTATCCATGTCTTTTATTTCAGGGTTTAAACTAACATAACCATTTTTCTAGCTTTGTAACCTGCAGGATTTTATTATTACTTTTTGCTAGTTTTATGATTTTGGTGGGTATGTCATCACATGGTCCTAGCCAAGCTATATGTCTTTCTTTTTACTCATTTTAAATCTCACAGCTGCAAATGCTAAATATTGTACTAGCATGGTAGAATAATTATCATTGGATTGAGTCAATACGTTTACTTAAATGTAGTAACCTCAAAAATCCCAGCATAAATGTATATACATTTTGCCAGTATATTTTAAACTGATTTAAAATAATATCATATAAAAACACTAGAGATTGATTTCTACAAACACAGTCTCCTAGCTAGTAGTGCTGGATTTGTGTTGGCAGTGATGAAGTGGGCTGGTGGAAAGATGCAGTATAACAAAAAACAATGTTCCCATGACAGTTGAATAATGAATTACTCTGGTATTTAGGGAAATAGTGGTTGCGTACCTACAATATGAACACAATATTAGAAGCAGCAATAACCACAGAATATACAGTGCTTCTGTTTATCTAAAACAAAAGTCTTCTGTCGATTATTTAACTATATATTTCCTCACCAAAAAAACCAGCATGACATTCAAGCATATAAGAACTACTGTACAGTATGCTACAAAAGATAAGTACAGTATAATAAATACACTTTCACTTACATTTCTCTTGCAACAATCCTATTAGCTGCATACATTTTACTGAAACAACTAATAAAATAACATTGTCGATACACTGTATAAAGTAATTTTCCCTAGTATATACACACAAAACAGAGCAGTCATAAGGACCAAGCACATCCTTATTAAAATATACAAAGTAATGTAGTTAACCAAATAATATATGACCTACAGTAAGCTCAGGCATACCATGTACGTCTTCCATTAAATAGTTCTAAGAATTGTGACTATTAAAGTGGATATATAAGGGCAGCAGAGTATGAGGACAGATCCATTCTCCTATAACCCAAGACAGCACAATAACAATATTGTGCTGTTTAGCTAATATAAGCAATAAAAGTATACACTGGACTTATAGTTATGAGTCTGGTGAATTCATGAGAGGAGCACACTGCCTACCACTCAATCAGGGGCGTAACTAGGAAAGACTGGGCCCCATAGCAAACTTTTGACTGGGGCCCCCCCTCCCATGGGTGTCACACAACCCCCCCCTTGTAGATAGTGCCTTTTTTACAGCCCCCCCTGTAGATAACGCCATACAGTCCCCCTCTGTAGATAACGCCATACAGTCACCCCTGTAGATAACGCCATACAGCGCCCCCCTGTAGATAACGCCATACAGCCCCCCCTGTAGATAACACCATACAGCCCCCCCTGTAGACTGTATGGCGTTATCTACAGGGGGGACTGTATGGCGTTATCTACAGGGGGGACTGTATGGCGTTATCTACAGAGGGGGACTGTATGGCGTTATCTACAGGGGGGACTGTGTGGCGTTATCAACAGGGGGACTGTGTGGCGTTATCTACAGGGGGGACTGTGTGGCGTTATCTACAGGGGGGACTGTGTGGCGTTATCTACAGGGGGACTGTGTGGCGTTATCTACAGGGGGGACTGTGTGGCGTTATCTACAGAGGAGGGACTGTATGGCGTTATCTACAGGGGGACTGTATGGCGTTATCTACAGAGGGGGACTGTATGGCGTTATCTACAGGGTGGACTGTGTGGCATTATCTACAGGGGGGACTCTGTGGCGTTATCTACAGGGGGGACTGTGTGGCGTTATCTACAGAGGGGGACTGTATGGTGTTATCTACAGGGGGGACTGTATTGTGTTATCTACAGAGGGGGACTGTATGGCGTTATCTACAGGGGGACTGTGTGGCGTTATCTACATGGGGGACTGTGTGGCGAATTCTACAGGGGGGACTGTGTGGCGTTATCTACAGGGGGGCTGTGTGGCGTTATCTACAGGGGGGACTGTGTGGCGTTATCTACAGGGGGGACTGTGTGGCGTTATCTACAGGGGGGACTGTATGGCGTTAGCTACAGAGGGGTACTGTATGGCGTTATCTATAGGGGGACTGTGTGGCGTTATCTACAGGGGGGACTGTGTGGCGTTATCTACAGGGTGGACTGTGTGGCATTATCTACAGGGGGACTGTGTGGCGTTATCTACAGGGGGACTGTGTGGCGTTATCTACAGAGGGGCACTGTATGGCGTTATCTACAGGGGGGACTGTATGGCGTTATCTACAGAGGGGGACTGTATGGCGTTATCTACAGGGGGACTGTGTGGCGTTATCTACAGGGGGACTGTGGTGGCGTTATCTACAGGGGGACTGTGTGGCGTTATCTACAGGGGGGACTGTGTGGCGTTATCTACAGGGGGGACTGTGTGGCGTTATCTACAGGGGGGACTGGTGGCGTTATCTACAGGGGGACTGTATGGCGTTATCTACAGAGGGGGCTGTATGGCGTTATCTACAGGGGGGACTGTGTGGCATTATCTACAGGGGGGACTTTGTGGCGTTATCTACAGGGGGGACTGTGTGGCGTTATCTACAGGGGGGAATGTGTGGCGTTATCTACAGGGGGGACTGTGTGGCGTTATCTACAGAGGGGGACTGTATGGCATTATCTACAGGGGGGGACTGTATGGCGTTATCTACAGAGGGGGACTGTATGGCGTTATCTACAGGGGGACTGTTTGGCGTTATCTACAGGGGGGACTGTATGGCGTTACCTACAGGGGGGACTGTGTGGCGTTATCTACAGGGGGACTGTGTGGCGTTATCTACAGGGGGGACTGTGTGGCGTTATCTACAGGGGGACTGTGTGGCATTATCTACAGGGGGGACAGTGTGGCGTTATCTACAGGGGGGACTGTATGGCGTTATCTACAGGGGAGACTGTGTGGCATTATCTACAGGGGGGAATGTGTGGCGTTATCTACAGGGGGACTGTGTGGCGTTATCTACAGGGGGACTGTGTGGCGTTATCTACAGGGGGGACTGTGTGGCGTTATCTACAGAGGGGGACTGTATGGCGTTATCTACAGGGGGGACTGTATGGCGTTATCTACAGGAGAGACTGTGTGGCATTATCTACAGGGGGGACTGTGTGGCGTTATCTACAGGGGGACTGTGTGGCGTTATCTACAGGGGGACTGTGTGGCGTTATCTACAGGGGGGACTGTGTGGCGTTATCTAAAGGGGGGACTGGGGAACTGTGTGGCGTTATCTACAGAGGGGGCCTGTATGTTGTTATCTACAGGGGGACTGTGTGGCGTTATCTACAGGGGGACTGTGTGTCTTTATCTACAGAGGGGCACTGTATGGCGTTATCTACAGGGGGGACTGTATGGCGTTATCTACAGAGGGGGACTGTATGGCGTTATCTACAGGGGGACTGTGTGGTGTTATCTACAGGGAGACTGTGGTGGCGTTATCTACAGGGGGACTGTGTGGCGTTATCTACAGGGGGGATTGTGTGGCGTTATCTACAGGGGGGACTGTGTGGCTTTATCTACAGGGGGGACTGTGTGGCGTTATCTACAGAGGGGGACTGTATGGCATTATCTACAGGGGGACTGTGTGGCGTTATCTACAGAGGGGGACTGTATGGCATTATCTACAGGGGGACTGTTTGGCGTTATCTACAGGGGGGACTGTATGGCGTTATCTACAGAGGGGGACTGTATGACGTTATCTACAGGGGGACTGTGTGGCATTATCTACAGGGGGACTGTGTGGCGTTATCTATAGGGGGGACTGTGTGGCGTTATCTACAGAGGGGGACTATATAGTGTTATCTACAGGGGGGACTGTATGGCGTTATCTACAGGAGAGACTGTGTGGCATTATCTACAGGGGGGACTGTGTGGCGTTATCTACAGGCGGACTGTGTGGCGTTATCTACAGGGGGACTGTGTGGCGTTATCTACAGGGGGGACTGTGTGGCGTTATCTAAAGGGGGGACTGGGGAACTGTGTGGCGTTACCTACAGAGGGGGACTGTATGTTGTTATCTACAGGGGGGACTGTGTGGCGTTATCTACAGGGGGACTGTGTGTCGTTATCTACAGAGGGGCACTGTATGGCGTTATCTACAGAGGGGGACTGTATGGCGTTATCTACAGAGGGGGACTGTATGGCGTTAACACCACACAGTCCCCCTGTAGATAACGCCATACAGTCCCCCTCTGTAGATAACGTCATACAGTCCCCCCTGTAGATAACGCCACACAGTTCCCCAGTCCCCCCTGTAGATAACACCACACAGTCCCCCTGTAGATATCTACAGGGAGACTGTGGTGGCGTTATCTACAGGGGGACTGTGTGGCGTTATCTACAGGGGGGACTGTGTGGCGTTATCTACAGGGGGGACTGTGTGGCGTTATCTACAGGGGGACTGTTTGGCGTTATCTACAGGGGGGACTGTATGGCGTTATCTACAGGGGGGACTGTGTGGCGTTATCTACAGGGGGACTGTGTGGCGTTATCTACAGGGGGGACTGTGTGGCGTTATCTACAGGGGGACTGTGTGGCGTTATCTACAGGGGGACTGTGTGGAGTTATCTACAGAGGGGGACTGTATGGCGTTATCTACAGGGGGACTGTGTGGCGTTATCTACATGGGGGACTGTGTGGCGAATTCTACAGGGGGGACTGTGTGGCGTTATCTACAGGGGGGCTGTGTGGCGTTATCTACAGGGGGGACTGTGTGGCGTTATCTACAGGGGGGACTGTGTGGCGTTATCTACAGGGGGGACTGTATGGCGTTAGCTACAGAGGGGTACTGTATGGCGTTATCTATAGGGGGACTGTGTGGCGTTATCTACAGGGGGGACTGTGTGGCGTTATCTACAGGGTGGACTGTGTGGCATTATCTACAGGGGGACTGTGTGGCGTTATCTACAGGGGGACTGTGTGGCGTTATCTACAGAGGGGCACTGTATGGCGTTATCTACAGGGGGGACTGTATGGCGTTATCTACAGAGGGGGACTGTATGGCGTTATCTACAGGGGGACTGTGTGGCGTTATCTACAGGGGGACTGTGGTGGCGTTATCTACAGGGGGACTGTGTGGCGTTATCTACAGGGGGGACTGTGTGGCGTTATCTACAGGGGGGACTGTGTGGCGTTATCTACAGGGGGGACTGGTGGCGTTATCTACAGGGGGACTGTATGGCGTTATCTACAGAGGGGGCTGTATGGCGTTATCTACAGGGGGGACTGTGTGGCATTATCTACAGGGGGGACTTTGTGGCGTTATCTACAGGGGGGACTGTGTGGCGTTATCTACAGGGGGGAATGTGTGGCGTTATCTACAGGGGGGACTGTGTGGCGTTATCTACAGAGGGGGACTGTATGGCATTATCTACAGGGGGGGACTGTATGGCGTTATCTACAGAGGGGGACTGTATGGCGTTATCTACAGGGGGACTGTTTGGCGTTATCTACAGGGGGGACTGTATGGCGTTACCTACAGGGGGGACTGTGTGGCGTTATCTACAGGGGGACTGTGTGGCGTTATCTACAGGGGGGACTGTGTGGCGTTATCTACAGGGGGACTGTGTGGCATTATCTACAGGGGGGACAGTGTGGCGTTATCTACAGGGGGGACTGTATGGCGTTATCTACAGGGGAGACTGTGTGGCATTATCTACAGGGGGGAATGTGTGGCGTTATCTACAGGGGGACTGTGTGGCGTTATCTACAGGGGGACTGTGTGGCGTTATCTACAGGGGGGACTGTGTGGCGTTATCTACAGAGGGGGACTGTATGGCGTTATCTACAGGGGGGACTGTATGGCGTTATCTACAGGAGAGACTGTGTGGCATTATCTACAGGGGGGACTGTGTGGCGTTATCTACAGGGGGACTGTGTGGCGTTATCTACAGGGGGACTGTGTGGCGTTATCTACAGGGGGGACTGTGTGGCGTTATCTAAAGGGGGGACTGGGGAACTGTGTGGCGTTATCTACAGAGGGGGCCTGTATGTTGTTATCTACAGGGGGACTGTGTGGCGTTATCTACAGGGGGACTGTGTGTCTTTATCTACAGAGGGGCACTGTATGGCGTTATCTACAGGGGGGACTGTATGGCGTTATCTACAGAGGGGGACTGTATGGCGTTATCTACAGGGGGACTGTGTGGTGTTATCTACAGGGAGACTGTGGTGGCGTTATCTACAGGGGGACTGTGTGGCGTTATCTACAGGGGGGATTGTGTGGCGTTATCTACAGGGGGGACTGTGTGGCGTTATCTACAGGGGGGACTGTGTGGCGTTATCTACAGAGGGGGACTGTATGGCATTATCTACAGGGGGACTGTGTGGCGTTATCTACAGAGGGGGACTGTATGGCATTATCTACAGGGGGACTGTTTGGCGTTATCTACAGGGGGGACTGTATGGCGTTATCTACAGAGGGGGACTGTATGACGTTATCTACAGGGGGACTGTGTGGCATTATCTACAGGGGGACTGTGTGGCGTTATCTACAGGGGGGACTGTGTGGCGTTATCTACAGAGGGGGACTATATAGTGTTATCTACAGGGGGGACTGTATGGCGTTATCTACAGGAGAGACTGTGTGGCATTATCTACAGGGGGGACTGTGTGGCGTTATCTACAGGCGGACTGTGTGGCGTTATCTACAGGGGGACTGTGTGGCGTTATCTACAGGGGGGACTGTGTGGCGTTATCTAAAGGGGGGACTGGGGAACTGTGTGGCGTTACCTACAGAGGGGGACTGTATGTTGTTATCTACAGGGGGGACTGTGTGGCGTTATCTACAGGGGGACTGTGTGTCGTTATCTACAGAGGGGCACTGTATGGCGTTATCTACAGGGGGGACTGTATGGCGTTATCTACAGAGGGGGACTGTATGGCGTTAACACCACACAGTCCCCCTGTAGATAACGCCATACAGTCCCCCTCTGTAGATAACGTCATACAGTCCCCCCTGTAGATAACGCCACACAGTTCCCCAGTCCCCCCTGTAGATAACACCACACAGTCCCCCTGTAGATATCTACAGGGAGACTGTGGTGGCGTTATCTACAGGGGGACTGTGTGGCGTTATCTACAGGGGGGACTGTGTGGCGTTATCTACAGGGGGGACTGTGTGGCGTTATCTACAGGGGGACTGTTTGGCGTTATCTACAGGGGGGACTGTATGGCGTTATCTACAGGGGGACTGTGTGGCGTTATCTACAGGGGGACTGTGTGGCGTTATCTACAGGGGGGACTGTGTGTCGTTATCTACAGGGGGACTGTGTGGCGTTATCTACAGGGGGACTGTGTGGAGTTATCTACAGAGGGGGACTGTATGGCGTTATCTACAGGGGGACTGTATGGCGTTATCTACAGGGGAGACTGTGTGGCATTATCTACAGGGGGACTGTGTGGCGTTATCTACAGGGGGACTGTGTGGCGTTATCTACAGGGGGACTGTGTGGCGTTATCTACAGGGGGGACTGGGGAACTGTGTGGCGTTATCTACAGAGGGGGACTGTATGTTGTTATCTACAGGGGGACTGTGTGGCGTTATCTACAGGGGGACTGTGTGTCGTTATCTACAGAGGGGCACTGTATGGCGTTATCTACAGAGGGGGACTGTATGGCGTTATCTACAGGGGGACTGTGTGGTGTTATCTACAGGGGGACCGTGGTGGCGTTATCTACAGGGGGACTGTGTGGCGTTTTCTACAGGGGGGACTTTGTGGCGTTATCTACAGGGGGGACTGTGTGGCGTTATCTACAGGGGAGACTGTGTGGCATTATCTACAGGGGGACTGTGTGGCGTTATCTACAGGGGGGACTGTGTGGCGTTATCTACAGGGGGACTGTGTGGCGTTATCTACAGGGGGGACTGGGGAACTGTGTGGCGTTATCTACAGAGGGGGACTGTATGTTGTTATCTACAGGGGGACTGTGTGGCGTTATCTACAGGAGGACTGTGTGTCGTTATCTACAGAGGGGCACTGTATGGCGTTATCTACAGAGGGGGACTGTATGGCGTTATCTACAGGGGGACTGTGTGGTGTTATCTACAGGGGGACCGTGGTGGCGTTATCTACAGGGGGACTGTGTGGCGTTTTCTACAGGGGGGACTTTGTGGCGTTATCTACAGGGGGGACTGTGTGGCGTTATCTACAGGGGGGACAGTGTGGCGTTATCTACAGAGGGGGACTGTATGGCGTTATCTACAGGGGGACTGTATTGCGTTATCTACAGAGAGGGACTGTATGGCGTTATCTACAGGGGGGACTGTGTGGCGTTATCTACAGGGGGGACTGTGTGGCGTTATCTACAGGGGGGACTGTGTGATGTTATCTACAGGGGGGACTGTATGGCGTTATCTACAGGGGGGTCTGTGTGGCGTTATCTACAGAGGGGGACTGTATGGCGTTATCTACAGGGGGAGTGTATGGCGTTATCTACAGGGGGACTGTGTGGCGTTATCTACAGGGGGGACTGTGTGGCGTTATCTACAGGGGGACTTTGTGGCGTTATCTACAGGGGGGACTGTGTGGCATTATCTACAGGGGGGACTGGGGGACTGTGTGGCGTTATCTACAGGGGGGACTGTGTGGCATTATCTACAGGGGGGACTGGGGAACTGTGTGTCGTTATCTACAGGGGGGACTGTATGGCGTTATCTAAAGACGGGGACTGTATGGCGTTATCTACAGGGGGGACTGTGTGGCGTTATCTACAGGGGGACTGTGTGGCGAATTCTACAGGGGGGACTGTGTGGCGTTATCTACAGGGGGGACTGTGTGGCGTTATCTACAGGGGGGACTGTGTGGCGTTATCTACAGGGGGGACAGTGTGGCGTTATCTACAGAGGGGGACTGTATGGCGTTATCTACAGGGGCGACTGTATGGTGTTATCTACAGAGGGGGACTGTATGGCGTTATCTACAGGGGGACTGTGTGGCGTTATCTACAGGGGGACTGTGTGGCGTTATCTAGAGGGGGGACTGTGTGGCGTTATCTACAGGGGGTACTGTGTGGCGTTATCTACAAGTGGACTGTGTGGCATTATCTACAGGGGGGACTGTGTGGTGTTATCTACAGGGGGGACTGGGGAACTGTGTGGCATTATCTACAGAGGGGGACTGTATGGCTTTATCTACAGGGGGGACTGTATGGCGTTATCTACAGGGGGGACTGTGTGGCAAATTCTACAGGGGGGACTGTGTGGCGTTATCTACAGGGGGACTGTGTGGCGTTATCTACAGGGGGGACTGTGTGGCGTTATCTACAGGGGGGACTGTGTGGCGTTATCTACAGAGGGGGACTGTATGGCGTTATCTACAGGGGGGACTGTATGGCGTTATCTACAGAGGGGGACTGTATGGCGTTATCTACAGGGGGTCTGTGTGGCGTTATCTACAGGGGGGACTGTGTGGCGTTATCTACAGGGGGACTGTGTGGCGTTATCTACAGAGGGTTACTGTATGGCGTTATCTACAAGGGGACTGTATCGCGTTATCTACAGAGAGGGACTGTATGGCGTTATCTACAGGGGGGACTGTGTGGCGTTATCTACAGGAGGGACTGTGTGGCGTTATCTACAGGGGGACTGTGTGGCGTTATCTACAGAGGGGGACTGTATGGCGTTATCTACAGGGGGGACTGTATGGCGTTATCTAAAGGGGGGACTGTGTGGCGTTATCTACAGGGGGACTGTGTGGCGTTATCTACAGGGGGGACTGTGTGGTGTTATCTACAGGGGGACTGTGTGGCGTTATCTACAGGGGGGACTGTGTGGCTTTATCTACAGGGGGGACTGGGGAACTGTGTGGCGTTATCTACAGGGGGGACTGTATGGCGTTATCTACAGAGGGGGACTGTATGGCGTTATCTACAGGGGGGACTGTGTGGCGTTATCTACAGGGGGGACTGTGTGGCGAATTCTACAGGGGGGACTGTGTGGCGTTATCTACAGGGGGACTGTGTGGCGTTATCTACAGGGGGGACTGTGTGGCGTTATCTACAGGGGGGACAGTGTGGCGTTATCTACAGAGGGGAACTGTATGCCGTTATCTAGAGGGGGGACTGTATGGCGTTATCTACAGAGGGGGACTGTATGGCGTTATCTACAGGGGGACTGTGTGGTGTTATCTACAGGGGGACTGTGTGGCGTTATCTACAGGGGGGACTGTGTGGCGTTATCTACAGGGGGGACTGTGTGGCGTTATCTACAGGTGGACTGTGTGGCGTTATCTACAGGGGGGACTGTGTGGCGTTATCTACAGGGGGGACTGGGGAACTGTGTGGCGTTATCTACAGAGGGGGACTGTATGGCGTTATCTACAGGGGGGAGTGTATGGCGTTAGCTACAGGGCGGACTGTGTGGCAAATTCTACAGGGGAGACTGTGTGGCGTTATCTACAGGGGAGGCAGTGTGGCGTTATCTACAGGGTGACTGTGGCGTTATCTACAGGGGGGTCTGTGTGGCGTTATCTACAGGGGGGACTGTGTGGCGTTATCTACAGGGGGACTGTGTGGCGTTATCTACAGAGGGTTACTGTATGGCGTTATCTACAGGGGGACTGTATGGCGTTATCTACAGAGAGGGACTGTATGGCGTTATCTACAGGGGGGACTGTGTGGCGTTATCTACAGGAGGGACTGTGTGGCGTTATCTACAGGGGGACTGTGTGGTGTTATCTACAGGGGGGACTGTGTGGCGTTATCTACAGGGGGACTGTGTGGTGTTATCTACAGGGGGGACTGTGTGGCGTTATCTACAGGGGGGTCTGTGTGGCGTTATCTACAGAGGGGGACTGTATGGCGTTATCTACAGGGGGGACTGTATGGCGTTATCTAAAGGGGGGACTGTGTGGCGTTATCTACAGGGGGACTGTGTGGCGTTATCTACAGGGGGGACTGTGTGGTGTTATCTACAGGGGGACTGTGTGGCGTTATCTACAGGGGGGACTGTGTGGCTTTATCTACAGGGGGGACTGGGGAACTGTGTGGCGTTATCTACAGGGGGGACTGTATGGCGTTATCTACAGAGGGGGACTGTATGGCGTTATCTACAGGGGGGACTGTGTGGCGTTATCTACAGGGGGGAACTGTGTGGCGAATTCTACAGGGGGGACTGTGTGGCGTTATCTACAGGGGGACTGTGTGGCGTTATCTACAGGGGGGACTGTGTGGCGTTATCTACAGGGGGGACAGTGTGGCGTTATCTACAGAGGGGGACTGTATGCCGTTATCTAGATGGGGGGACTGTATGGCGTTATCTACAGAGGGGACTGTATGGCGTTATCTACAGGGGGACTGTGTGGTGTTATCTACAGGGGGACTGTGTGGCGTTATCTACAGGGGGGACTGTGTGGCGTTATCTACAGGGGGGACTGTGTGGCGTTATCTACAGGGGGACTGTGTGGCGTTATCTACAGGGGGGACTGTGTGGCGTTATCTACAGGGGGGACTGGGGAACTGTGTGGCGTTATCTACAGAGGGGGACTGTATGGCGTTATCTACAGGGGGGAGTGTATGGCGTTAGCTACAGGGGGGACTGTGTGGCAAATTCTACAGGGGAGACTGTGTGGCGTTATCTACAGGGGGGGCAGTGTGGCGTTATCTACAGGGTGACTGTGGCGTTATCTACAGGGGGGACTGTGTGGCGTTATCTACAGAGGGGGACTGTATGGCGTTATATACAGGGGGGACTGTATGGCGTTATCTACAGAGGGGGACTGTATGGCGTTATCTACAGGGGGGACTGTGTGGCGTTATCTACAGGGGGGACTGTGTGGCGTTATCTACAGGGTGACTGTGTGGCGTTATCTACAGGGGGGACTGTGTGGCGTTATATATAGAGGGGGACTGTATGGCGTTATCTACAGGGGGGACTGTATTGCGGTATCTACAGGGGGACTGTGTGGCGTTATCTACAGGGGGACTGTGGTGGCGTTATCTACAGGGGGACTGTGGTGGCGTTATCTACAGGGGGGACTGTGTGGCGTTATCTACAGGGGGGACTGGGACACTGTGTGGCATTATCTACAGAGGGGGACTGTATGGCGTTATCTACAGGGGGGACTGTATGGCGTTATCTACAGGGGGGACTGTGTGGCAAATTCTACAGGGGAGACTGTGTGGCGTTATCTACAGGGGGGACTGTGTGGCGTTATCTACAGGGTGACTGTGTGGCGTTATCTACAGGGGGACTGTGTGGCGTTATCTACAGGGGGGACTGTGTGGCGTTATCTACAGGGGGGACTGGGGAACTGTGTGGCGTTATCTACAGAGGGGGACTGTATGGCGTTATCTACAGGGGGGAGTGTATGGCGTTAGCTACAGGGGGGACTGTGTGGCAAATTCTACAGGGGAGACTGTGTGGCGTTATCTACAGGGGGGGCAGTGTGGCGTTATCTACAGGGTGACTGTGGCGTTATCTACAGGGGGGACTGTGTGGCGTTATCTACAGAGGGGGACTGTATGGCGTTATATACAGGGGGGACTGTATGGCGTTATCTACAGAGGGGGACTGTATGGCGTTATCTACAGGGGGGACTGTGTGGCGTTATCTACAGGGGGGACTGGGGCACTATGTGGCATTATCTACAGAGGGGGACTGTATGGCGTTATCTACAGGGGGGACTGTATGGCGTTATCTACAGGGGGGACTGTGTGGCAAATTCTACAGGGGAGACTGTGTGGCGTTATCTACAGGGGGGACTGTGTGGCGTTATCTACAGGGTGACTGTGTGGCGTTATCTACAGGGGGGACTGTGTGGCGTTATCTATAGAGGGGGACTGTATGGCGTTATCTACAGGGGGGACTGTATTGCGGTATCTACAGGGGGACTGTGTGGCGTTATCTACAGGGGGACTGTGGTGGCGTTATCTACAGGGGGACTGTGGTGGCGTTATCTACAGGGGGGACTGTGTGGCGTTATCTACAGGGGGGACTGTGTGGCGTTATCTACAGGGGGGACTGGGGCACTGTGTGGCATTATCTACAGAGGGGGACTGTATGGCGTTATCTACAGGGGGGACTGTATGGCGTTATCTACAGGGGGGACTGTGTGGCAAATTCTACAGGGGAGACTGTGTGGCGTTATCTACAGGGGGGACTGTGTGGCGTTATCTACAGGGTGACTGTGTGGCGTTATCTACAGGGGGGACTGTGTGGCGTTATCTATAGAGGGGGACTGTATGGCGTTATCTACAGGGGGGACTGTATTGCGGTATCTACAGGGGGACTGTGTGGCATTATCTACAGGGGGACTGTGGTGGCGTTATCTACAGGGGGACTGTGGTGGCGTTATCTACAGGGGGGACTGTGTGGCGTTATCTACAGGGGGACTGTGTGGCGTTATCTACAGGGGGGACTGTGTGGCGTTATCTACAGGGGGGACTGTGTGGCGTTATCTACAGGGGGACTGTGTGGCGTTATCTACAGGGGGGACGGTGTGGCGTTATCTACAGAGGGCAACCGTATGGCGTTATCTACAGGGGGGACTGTATGGTGTTATCTACAGAGGGGGACTGTATGGCGTTATCTACAGAGGGGTACTGTATGGCGTTATCTACAGGGGGACTGTGTGGCGTTATCTAAAGGGGGACTGTGTGGCGTTATCTACAGGGGGGACTGTGTGGCGTTATCTACAGAGGGGTACTGTATGGCGTTATCTACAGGGGGACTGTGTGGCGTTATCTACAGGGGGACTGTGTGGCGTTATCTACAGGTGGGACTGTGTGGCGTTATCTACAGGGGGGACTGTGTGACGTTAACTACAGGGGGACTGTGTGGCGTTATCTACAGAGGGGCACTGTATGGCGTTATCTACAGGGGGGACTGTATGGTGTTATCTACAGAGGGGGACTGTATGGCGTTATCTACAGGGGGACTGTATGGCGTTATCTACAGGGGGACTGTGTGGCGTTATCTACAGGGGGACTGTGTGGCATTATCTACAGGGGGGACTGTGTGGCGTTATCTACAGGGGGACTGTGTGGCGTTATCTACAGAGGGGCACTGTATGGCGTTATCTACAGGGGGGACTGTATGGCGTTATCTACAGAGTGGGACTGTGTGGCGTTATCTACAGGGGGGACTGTGTGGCGTTATCTACAGGGGGGACTGTTTGGCGTTATCTACAGGGGGACTGTGTGGCGTTATCTACAGGGGGGACTGTGTGGCGTTATCTACAGGGGGGACTGTGTGGCGTTATCTACAGGGGGGACTGTGTGGCGTTATCTACAGGGGGGACTGTGTGGTGTTATCTACAGGGGGGGCTGTGTGGCGTTATCTACAGGGGGGACTGTATGGCATTATCTACAGTGGGACTGTATGGCGTGATCTACAAGGGGACTGTATGGCATTATCTACAGAGGGGGCTGTATGGCGCTAACGCCATACAGCCCCCACTGTAGAGAACGCCATACAGCCCCCCTGTAGAGAACTCCATACAGCCCCCCCTGTAGGGAATGCCATACAGCCCCCCCCTGTAGGGAACGCCATACACCCTGTAGGGAACGCCATACAGCGCCCCCCTGTAGGGAATGCCATACAGCGCCCCACCTGCAGGGAACGCCATACAGCGCCTCCCCCTGCAGGGAACGCCATACAGTGCCCCCCCCTGCAGGGAACACCATACAGCGCCCCCCGGCAGGGAACGCCATACAGCGCCCCCCCCCCTGGCGTTATCTACAGGGGGGACTGTATGGCGTTATCTACAGGGGGGACTGTGTGGCGTTATCTACAGGGGGGACTGTGTGGTGTTATCTACAGGGGGGGCTGTGTGGCGTTATCTACAGGGGGGACTGTATGGCGTTATCTACAGGGGGACTGTATGGCGTGATCTACAAGGGGACTGTATGGCATTATCTACAGAGGGGGCTGTATGGCGCTAACGCCATACAGCCCCCACTGTAGAGAACGCCATACAGCCCCCCTGTAGAGAACTCCATACAGCCCCCCCTGTAGGGAATGCCATACAGCCCCCCCCTGTAGGGAACGCCATACACCCTGTAGGGAACGCCATACAGCGCCCCCCTGTAGGGAATGCCATACAGCGCCCCACCTGCAGGGAACGCCATACAGCGCCTCCCCCTGCAGGGAACGCCATACAGTGCCCCCCCCTGCAGGGAACACCATACAGCGCCCCCCGGCAGTGAACGCCATACAGCGCCCCCCCCCCCCTGGCGTTATCTACAGGGGGGACTGTATGGCGTTATCTACAGGGGGGACTGTGTGGCGTTATCTACAAGGGGGACTGTGTGGCGTTATCTACAGGGGGGACTGTGTGGCGTTATCTACAGGGGGGACTGTGTGGCGTTATCTACAGGGGGGACTGTGTGGCGTTATCTACAGGGGGGCTGTGTGGCATTATCTACAGGGGGACTGTATGGCGTTATCTACAGGCGGACTGTATGGCGTTATCTACAGAGGGGGCTGTATGGCGCTAACGCCATACAGCCCCCACTGTAGAGAACGCCATACAGCCCCCCTGTAGAGAAAGCCATACAGCCCCCCCTGTAGGGAACACCATACAGCCCCCCCCCTGTAGGGAACGCCATACAGCCCCCCCTGTAGTGAACGCCATACAGCGCCCCCCCCCTGTAGATAACGCCATACAGCGCCCCCCCTGCAGGGAACACCATACTGCGCCTCCCCCTGCAGGGAACGCCATACAGCGCCCCCCTGCAGGGAACGCCATACAGCGCCCCCCTCCCCCGTGCAGGGAACGCCATACAGTGCCCCCCCCTGCAGGGAACGCCATACAGCGCCCCTTCCCAGCAGGGAACACCATACAGTGCCCCCCCTGCAGGGAATGCCATACAGCGCCCCCCCTCTGCAGGGAACGCCATACAGCGCCCCCTGCAGGGAACGCCATACAGCCCCCCCTGCAGGGAACGCCATACAGCGCCCCCCCTTTAGGTAATGCCATATAGCCCCCCCCCCCCAAAAAAAAAAGTGTGACCTATAGTGTGTCCTACAAATAACCTGCATCCCCTATCCACAGGATAGGGGATACATGTGTGATCGATCGCTGGCATTGATAGGGACAACGGGGGACTGAAAGTCCCCTGAAGTTCTCTATGACTAACCTCTGACTTCCGGCGTCTGTGTCGGCAGCTCAATAAAAATGAAAGGAGCGCTGGTCACGCATGCGCACAAGCGCGACCGGCGCTCCATTCATTTCTACAGAGCTGCCGACACAGACCCCGGAAGTCCGAGGTTTGTGATGGAGAACTTCAGGGGACTTTCAGTCCCCCGTTCTCCCTATCGCTGCCAGCGATCACACATGTATCCCCTATCCTGTGGATAGGGGATACATGTCTTATGTAGGAACAACCCGTTTAATGGCAGAGCGGGGAGATACCTCCCTGCTCTGCCATAGTGTTCAGTGGCGTCCCACTGTAGCAGCCATAGCGGCTGCTAGCGGAGCCTGTGGCCATGGTGGAGGCCCGTGCCGGCGGGCGACACGGGCCCCCTCATGCCTAGCCCCTCTGCCGCCTGAGGCGAACTGTAAACCCCCCCCCCCAATCTATCCGAGTTTTCTCATTACTGGCTTTACACAACAAACACGCAATATATACATTTTTTTAAATAGGAAAACATTTGTTGTTTATTTGTTAAAGTGCTGTTTAATGTATAGAAAAGATTTAAAGAACTCTTTTTACTGTATTACTTTAGTATCATAGATCAGCAACGCAGCATTAACACTGAAAATGGTTTAACGCATCTTCTATGCCCCCTTCATATTACCTAATTGACTTATGATTTTTAATTGAGTTCAGTGGCCCGGCGTGGACGGCATGATGCAGTGACATGATCGTGGCGGGCAGTTGACATCATCAGCGTGCTCCCGATCTCTTGTAGGCCTCAGGCCTAAACCAGGCTGTGGCCTACACGAGCAAACGGCAGAGCAGGCGTTTCTATTGTGGCAAATTTTTTATTTTATTTTCAATTTTATACTGCTAACTTTTTTTTGGTAGGTTCTGCTGGACCATTTGGACTACGTCGTAGATTCATTGGACTACTTCAATGATCTACTTAAAAAAAAAAAAATTGTGAAAGAGGGTTGCATGGGGGAGTTTTGATTTCAATAAAAAAAAAATCTTATGTCTGTTTTTTTTAATACTTTATTATGGCCTTAGGGCTGCTGTCTGATTGACAGCGTTCAATTACTAAGGCTGGGGCTTAGCATTAGCCAGTAAAAAGGCTATCACTAACCCCTATTATTACCCCGGTTCCCACTGCCGCCAGGGATACCGGGAAGAGTCGAGTACGATTCAGTACCTGGCCATCTGAAACGACCGTTAGGCCGCAGGCTGGTATTATCAGGCTGGGAAGGGCCAAAAAATGTGGCCCTTCCCACCCTGGTGATGCTAGGCTGCAGCTGCTTTGTTGTATCTGGCTAGTTATGAAAAATAGGGGGAACCCCACATAATTATTTTTTTTTAATTTAAAAAAAATTATGTGATATCACTTCCGTTTTTCATAACTAGCCAGATACAATAAAGCAGCAGCAGGCTAGAATCCCCATGTTTTTGTCCCGTCCTAGCCTAATAGTACCACCCCAGTACCCTTCACTTCAGATGGTCGGGTGCTGGATCGTACCCAGCTCTTCCCGGTACTCCTGGTGGCGGTGGGTACCTGGGTAATACAGGGGAGTAGCTAGGGGGGGGCAAGCGGGGCACGTGCCCCGGGCGCAGTTCAGAGGGGGGCGCCAGCGCCACCTCCTCCTGCACTATAATTGTACCTGTGTCGCAAGGACACAGGTACAATTAGAAGCAATGAATGACCGCGCACGTTCCGTGCCCGGCCATTCAGCGCCTCTCCACGAATGAAGCGACTGGTACCTTTTGTACCAGTGACGCTTCCGTCGATGAAAGGCGCTGACTGACTGGCAGGGAAAGTCATCCTGCCCAGCCAATCAGCGCCTTTCATAGACGCTGCGTTCAACCCCCTGGAGACCTGCGCAGAAGAGAGCAGGTCTCCATGGCTGCCGGACGGCGTGGGAGCGGGAATAAGGTGAGTTTGAAATATTTTTATTTTATTTTTGTAATAGAAGTGTGTGCCCGTATCTGCGGGGGGGGGGACTTTGTCTACACGGGGGGACTTTATCTACGGGGGTGTCTATCTACAGGGGGACTATATCTACAGGGCTGGGCTATATACAGGGGGACTATATCTGCTGGGCTATATACAGGGGGACTATATCTACAGGGGGGCTATATACAGGGGGACTATATCTACAGGGGGGCTATATACAGGGGGACTATATCTACAGGGCTGGGCTATATACAGGGGGACTATATCTACAGGGCTGGGCTATATACAGGGGGGCTATATACAGGGGGACTATATCTTCTGGGCTATATACATGGGGGCTATATACAGGGGGACTATATCTACAGGGGGGCTATATACAGGGGGACTATATCTACAGGGGGGCTATATACATGGCGACTATATCTACAGGGCTGGGCTATATACAGGGGGACTATCTCTACAGGGCTGGGCTATATACAGGGTGACTATATCTGCTGGGCTATATACAGGGGGGCTATATACAGGGGGACTATATCTACAGGGGGACTATACACAGGGGGCTATATACAGGGGTGGGCTATATACAGGGGGGCTATATACAGGGGGACTATATCTACAGGGGGACTATATCTACAGGGCGGCTATATACAGGGGGACTATATCTACTGGGGGTTATATACTGGAGTGGGCTGTCTATAGAGCACCATATACAGGGGTGGGCTATATAGTATATAGCCCACCCCTGTATATGGTGCTCCATAGATAGCCCACCCCAGTATATAGACCCCCCCTGTAGATATAGTCACCCTGTATATAGCCCAGCCCTGTAGATATAGCCCAGCCCTGTAGATATAGCCCCCTGTTGATATATTCCCCCTGTATATAGCCCACCCCTGTATATAGCCCCCTGTGTATAGCCCACCCCTGTAGATATAGCCCCCCTGTGTATAGCCCACCCCTGTATATAGCCCCCCTCTGTAGATATCGCCCACCCCTGTAGATATAGCCCCCCTGTGTATAGCCCAGCCCTGTAGATATGGTCCCCCTGTAGATATGGTCCCCCTGTAGATATGGTCCCCCTGTAAATATGGTCCCCCTGTAGATATAGTCCCCCTGTAGATATAGTCCCCCTGTAGATATAGTCCCCCTGTAGATATAGTCCTCCTGTATATAGCCCACCCCTGTATATAGCCCCCCTGTGTATAGCCCACCCCTGTAGATATAGCCCCCCTGTGTATAGCCCACCCCTGTATATAGCCCCCCTCTGTAGATATTGCCCACCCCTGTAGATATAGCCCCCTGTGTATAGCCCAGCCCTGTAGATATGGTCCCCCTGTAGATATGGTCCCCCTGTAGATATGGTCCCCCTGTAGATATAGTCCCCCTGTAGATATAGTCCCCCTGTAGATATAGCCCACCCCTGTATATAGTCCCCCTGTAGATATAGCCCACCCCTGTATATAGTATCCCACAAATATCTCCCCCTATAGTGCTCCACAGAAAGCCCACCCCTGTATATAGCCCCCTTGTACATATAGTCCACCCCTGTATATAGTGCTCCACAGATAGCCCACCTATGTATATAGTATATACAGGGGTGGGCTATCTGTGGAGCACTATATACAGGGGTGGACTATCTAGTGGAACACTATATACAGGGGTGGACTATATGTACAAGGGGGGGCTATATACAGGGGTGGGCTATCTGTGAAACACTATATACAGGGGTGGACTATATGTGGAGCACTATATACAGAGGTGGGCTATATCTACAGGGGGGCTTCATACATGGTTGGGCTATCTGTAGAGCTCTATATACAGGGGTGGGCTATATCTACAGGGGGCTATATACAGGGGTGGGCTATCTGTAGAGCACTATAGGGGGAGTTATTTGTGGGACACTATATACAGGAGTGGTCTATATGGGGGCACTATCTACAGGGGGCTCTATGGCAGGCACTATCTACAGGGGGCACGGTGTGTGTGTGTGTGACACGGTGTATGGTGCTATTATAATTAGAGGTGCAGTGTATGGCACTATTATATTTAGGGGCGTAGTGTGTGGTATAATGATAACTTTATCTTTATTTATAGGTGCAGAAATGTTGGTAAAGTGAGAAGCTGAAGACATGTGAGCAGCAAACTGCAGAAATGGTCTGTGACCGGGAGAAGTCATCATAGAGGTCTGGACCAAATGGAGAAAAAGAACTAGAATCTGAGACGTCACCGGTGAGTCACTTAATGTAAATGTTCATTCTGCCTCTAATCAGCACTGTAGTCACTGTATGATCTGCAGCGAGATGATGGGTGGTATGATTATGTTAGGATTTATTTTTTGTGAAACGGCATCTCCCAGCATATCCTTATCATTGTTCGGGCCATGCTGGGAGCTGTAGTTTTACGCCGTACAAACCTATATGGCAGGGGTTGCACTAAATTGAGCTGTATTTGTTCTGGGGCTGTATATATGTACTGAGCTTGGTTCTGGTGTTGTGTATAGAACCATATTGCTTGTGAAATGTACAAACAATTTTATGCTCGCGTTACATAAAAAGAAATGACACGTCATTGATTGGTAGAGAAAACAAACACGGCGAAGGGGAAGGAGATGTCGGGAAAGAGGTTGGGGGGGGGGCGCCAAACTGAATCTTTGCCCCGGGTGCTGGAGAACCTAGCTACGCCTCTGGGTAATAATAGGGGTTAGTGATAGCCTTATTACTGGCTAACACTAAGCCCTTTCTTAGTAATGGATGCTCTCAATCAGACTAAGGCGGTGATGAAGTATTAAAAAACAGAGACATAAAGAAATTTATTTTATTGCAATGACAACTCTTCCACACAATCCACTTTAACCATTTTATTAAAAAAAAAAAAGAAAAAAGTTTACATCAGCGAAGTAGTCTAACGAATCTACGACCTCGTCCAAATGGTCCAGTGGAACCTGCAAAACAAAAATTAGCAGTATGAAAAATAAAAATAAAGATGGCTGCCCCCACAGACGTACAAACATATGAATAAATAGTTACCTTCAGGAACATATTAAAATAATTAGAAAAATTAGGCCCATAAAATAAAACATAAAAAAAAAAATTATAACACCTTCCTTTTAAAGAGAACCTTTCACCTCCCCATACATGTGCAGCTGAGTGCAGCATGTAATGGGGAGGGCTGCACAAACTCTGGGGCATTTTACATTTTTTTCCTAGCCTCCTTCGTTATTTAGATATCAGTGCTGTAATATTTGGCGCCCGATATTTAAATAACCCCATGAACTGTCAATGGGGAGGTAATTGGCAAGGGGGCGTGTAACATCGCTGTGACACTGTCCAATCAGCTATGGACATCGTTACTGCAAGAGCTGGAGAGCGAGCGCGCAGCTCCGCCACCACTAAGGAACAGAAGAGGAGAAGAAGAGTGTGAATTCTTCTTCTGATTCATGGCATCGGAGCTGTGTGCGCACGCACGCTCTCACTCTTTAGCTCTCGGCAGACAACGACAACAAGACTGATCTCTCGCAAGGGATCACATAGTCTTGTACTTGCCTGCCGAGAGCTGAAAAGTGAGAGCGTGTGCACGCGCACATGCTCTCCTCTCTCCAGCTCTTGCTGTTGACATTGTCCGTAGCGGATTGGACAGTGTCTCCCAGTGATGTTACACGTCCCCTTGCCAATTACCGCCCCATTGGCAGTTCATGGGGTTATTTAAATATCGGGCACCAAATATTACGGAAACAGGGTAGGAAAAAAAATGTAAACTGCCCCAGAGCTTGTGCAGCCCTGACCATTACATGCTGCACTCAAATGCAAATCTATGGGCAGGTGAAAGGCTCGCTTTAAAGTGTAACAAGTTTTTAAAAAACTTTTGAATGTCAGAAGTTTTGATCAGTGGGGTCCGAACACAGAGACCCCCCACTAGTCGCTAAAGCAAAGCAGCAGAAGTGCTCGGGTTAGCGGTGTGCCGCTTCAATACTGTTTGGCTTTCCTTGGAGCAGTGTACAGGCTCAATAGAAAGTCTATGAGTCCGTACACCGCTCACTCGGCTGGAAGTCTATCATAAATGAAGCAGAACATCTCTCACCCGAGCACCTCTGCTGCTTCGTTTTAGCCATCGGTGGGGGCTTCAGTGCTCGGTCCCCCACCGATGAAAACTTCGGACATGTCACTATGACATGATAAAAGTTTAGTTACAGTTTAAAGGCTATGTACACTTTTAAAAACGCATTTTAGATAGATAGATAGATAGATAGATAGATAGATAGATAGATAGATAGATAGATAGATAGATAGATAGATAGATAGATAGATAGATAGATAGATAGATGGATAGATATTTCCAAACGAATAGGCAGCACAACACAGGTTCCAGTTCAGTGAAAAAAGGTTTATTCACCCATGCGTCAGTGCAACGTTTCAGACCACATGGGCCTTTCTCCAGGATAGAAAGATTTCTACTAGATCTATCTATCTATCTATCTATCTATCTATCTATCTATCTATCTATCTATCTATCTATCTATCTATCTATCTATCTATCTATCATCTATATATATACACTACCGTTCAAAAGTTTGGGGTCAGCCAGACAATTTTGTGTTTTCCATGAAAACTCACACTTATATTTATCAAATGAGTTGCAAAATGACTAGAAAATATAGTCAAGACATTGACAAGGTTAGAAATAATGATTTTTATTTGAAATAATAATTTTCTCCTTCAAACCTTGCTTTCGTCAAAGAATGCTCCATTTGCAGCAATTACAGCATTGCAGACCTTTGGCATTCTAGCTGTTAATTTGCTGAGGTAATCGGGAGAAATTTCACCCCATGCTTCCAGAAGCCCCTCCCACAAGTTGGATTGGCTTGATGGGCACTTCTTGCGTACCATACAGTCAAGCTGCTCCCACAACAGCTCTATGGGGTTGAGATCTGGTGACTGCGCTGGCCACTCCATTACAGATAGAATACCAGCTGCCTGCTTCTTCCCTAAATAGTTCTTGCATAATTTGGAGGTGTGCTTTGGGTGATTGTCCTGTTGTAGGATGAAATTGGCTCCTTTCAAGCGCTCTCCACATGGTATGGCATCGCGTTGCAAAATGGAGTGATAGCCTTCCTTAGTCAAAATCCCTTTTACCTTGTACAAATCTCCCACTTTACCAGCACCAAAGCAACCCCAGACCATCACATTACCTCCACCATGCTTGACAGATGGCGTTATTACAGCCAAGTCTAAGGACGCCGAAGCCGTCCGAAACGCGTAGGCTCCGAGGATATCATCCCCCCCCACTTTCTCACACCAGGACTCCAATACTTGGACTTCTTTTAACTAGGACCATTAAACTTGGAACTTGCTTCCATTTTACTAACCACAGCGCTGGACCCATCTTGCTTCTCTCCTGTACTTGTCTTGTTGCTCAGTTGTGCAGCGGGGCCTCCCACTTCTCTTTCTACTCTGGTTAGAGCCTGTGTGTGCTGTCCTCTGAAGGGAGTAGTACACACCGTTGTAGGAAATCTTCAGTTTCTTGGCAATTTCTTGCATGGAATAGCCTTCATTTCTAAGAACAAGAATAGACTGTCGAGTTTCACATGAAAGCTCTCTTTTTCTAGCCATTTTGAGAGTTTAATCGAACCCACAAATGTAATGCTCCAGATTCTCAACTAGCTCAAAGGAAGGTCAGTTTTATAGCTCCTCTAAACAGCAAAACTGTTTACAGCGGTGCTAACATAATTGCACAAGGGTTTTCAAGTGTTTTCTAATCATCCATTAGCCTTCTAACACAGTTAGCAAACACAATGTACCATTAGAACACTGGAGGGATGGTTGTAGATATTGCATTAAAAACCAGACGTTTGCAGCTAGAATAGTCATTTAGCACATTAACAATGTATAGAGTGTATTTCTGATTAATTAAATGTTATCTTCATTGAGAAAAACTGTGCTTTTCCTTCAAAAATAAGGAAATTTCTAAGTGACCTTAAACTTTTGAACGGTAGTGTATATATATATATATATTTATCAATGCGATTAGTGCAAGTTTTAATAACTTTTTATTGAAATTTATTGTTACTTTTTGAGATACAGCTGCTTTGTATCCTGTGTACAGAGCAGCTGTATATAGTGCTGAGACCTGAATCCATTACGTCGCCTATTATCGATCACATCTAAGTTAAGAACTTAGATGTGATCGGTAACAGCTCGATCTTGCAGGACCCACTGACACTGAATCAGTCAGTCCCGCTGACCTGACAGATACAGGATTCAGCGCCATATACATTATATATATATATATATATATATATATATATATATATATGTGTATATATATATATATATTTTTTATTTTTATATATATATATATATATATATATATTTATTTATTTATATATATACATTTATATATATATATATTTGAATTAGCGGGGGAAGGTTCCGGGGTTCCGTCAGAGGTTTCCGTCGGGTGAACCCCGCAACGGAAAGTCAAACTGAAACCACAGCTTCCGTTTCAGTCACCATTGATATCAATGGTGACGGAAACATTGCTAATGGTTTCCGTTTGTCACAATTCCGGCAGGTTTCCATTTTTCTGACGGAATCAATAGCGCAGTCGACTGAGCTAATGGTGATGGAAACAGAAGCTGTGGTTTCAGTTTGACTTTCAGTTGCGGGGTTACCTCCGACGGTACCCCGGAACGGAAAGCCAACGCTGATGTGAACATGCCCTTATACTGCGCTCAGCTTCCTGCCCCTACTAATTTAAAAGGTGTCGGCCAACGCTCGAGGGCCGGGAGTATACTGTCTGGGCGTTTTACTGACAGCAGAGGGCTCTATAGGGGGGAAACCCCCCCCCCATAGAGCCCAGACTAGTTACTATACTGCAAGGTTAGGGGGGTCTGAGCATCTGACTGACTGCTCTAAAGGGGGGGGCCGAATCCCCCCCTATAGAGCCCTCTGCAGTAAATCAGACGCTCAGACCAGACCCCCCCACTAATCCTTCCATTATAGTGATGTGAGGGCTCTATGGGGTGGATTATTCCAGTCCCATAGAGCCCTTTGCTGTCGGTAAAATGCCCAGACCCCCCCTTGCAGTATACTCAAGAGTCCCGGTCCCAGCAAGGCAGGAACGTACCTCGTGCGTCTTGTCGCTCGACCGCTCCTCCTGCAGACTTGCTCCTCTCTGGCGGCATGTGCTGCGTACAGCGTCAGAGAAGAGGAGGGGTGTTACAGACGTGCCCATCATGCGGCACGTCTGCTATGTGTGTCTGCATGGCCCCTCCCCCGGTCCAGTCCGTCCCTGGCTGAAAATGCTGCCCCCTGTTTTCGGGTAGGTGGTGCCGCCTGAGGCTGTCGGCTCACCTCGCCTCATGGCAGGTGCGGCACTGAGAGCGCCCCCCTCATGAATACCCTTGACTCATAACTATTCAGTATAACTCAAAAAGCAACAGGCAAACACCTTAGACTCATTCATTCCTAAGTGAAATTTACTAAAACAAAGTGCCTCAATAGAGCCCAATAAAAGTAAGATACTTCATTTAATTGTATAGTTTCTTACTTTCTAGCAAAATAATTGTACTCTAATATGAATCTAAAAATCCTTCATCATTCCCCTCTCCTTTACATTATATTTCCCTTTCAGAGTACATAGATGTATGGCCCAGTTTTGTTAAGTTTTGTGGTGTAATACAAACATAGGCTACAAGTAATAGTAAAGTTTCCAATAGTGACAATATATATGAACTCTTTTGGTGACAGAAGCTCTACAAGCTCTGTCGATTTTCTAAGGGTACTATTACACGGCCCGATGTGGGTCGTGCAAACGAACGCCGTTCAACGAGACAGCTTGTTGATCAGGGCTTGTTTGGTCCTTTCACAAAGAGCTGGTATGGGGAGGAGAGCTTGTTACTATGATCGCTTGCCCCATACACTTCTATCATGTCGGCAGCACGTCTCCCTGTTTACACAGAGTGATGTGCTGCCAACAACGATAATATTTTCAGCATTTAAAACAATACAATCAGCCGATGAACAAGCAAACTAATTGTTGCCCTGTTTACACAGTGTAATTATTGAGAACGAGCGTTCTGCGAATGCTCTTTTGCCCGATAATTGACCGGTGTAAAAGGGCCCTAACACTGCAATGGTCTGCTCATTATTCTCAGGCAGATCTCAGATATAACACTGTGAGATGGCCTCAGATATCATAGACATTAGAGCTTCCATAGTTGTAGATCTAATTGCTGACCTTGATAACTTACTTTGAAACTTGACTTGTCACTTGTCAGGGTCACTACAATTTATCAATTTCAAACAACACCTCACTCTGACCCCTTTCTTTTCTGACTTGTCACTTATAGAGATGGTGTCTCCTGACCTATTGCTATCTACACAATGGAGTAATTGCACTCAGTGAGGAAAAAAAGTCTCAAGTAGTAGCCACACACCACTGCCTTTCCCTTGGAGTTTCTCTGGAACAGAAGTGCACCTGCACCAACAGAGGAAGCATCAACCTCCAAAGAGAACTGTTGGGATATGTCCGGAGGATGGCAAATCAAGGCTCAAGTGAAGGCACTCTTGAGGCTGTTAAATGCTGACTGTGCGGGGTCCACACTTAAGAATTCACACCCCTCTTAGTTAGGGCAGAAATAGAAGCAGTCAGTGACGAGAAGTTTGGGATAAACTGCCGGTAGAAATTTGCGAATCCCAAAATTCGCTGTAAGGCCCGAAGGCCTTGAGGACGTGGCCACTCTAAGACGGACTTCACCTTCTCTGGATCCATTTTGAGACCTCAATGGGAGACAATGTAGCCCAGGAAAGGCAGAGAATTTTTCTCAAAGATGCATTTTTCTAGTTTAGCATATAGACGATTCTTCCTTAGCCACAACAGGACTTGACGAACTTTCTTCCGATGCGTTGTCAGATTTGGTGAGTAGATCAGGATGTCATCCAAATACACCACCATGCAGACAAAGAGGAGATCCCGGAAGATGTCATTCACGAATTCCTGGAATACTGCTGGAGCATTACACAGACCAAAGGGCATCACAAGACACTCGTAGTCTTCGACTCGGTGGTGAATTCTATCTTCCACTTGTCATCCTGACGAATCCGGACCAGGTTATAAGCCCCACATAAGTCCAGCTTAGTAAAACTCTTGGCTCCATATGTGTGATCAAAGAGCACCAAGATTAGCGGCAAGAGATATTTGTTCTTGACAGTGATCTGGATAAGACTGCGGTAATCAATACAGGGTCGAAGAGACCCGTCTTTTTTCTTTACGAAGAAGAACCCGGCTCCGGCTGGAGAAGTAGACTTCTGAATGAACCCCTCTTAACCCCTTCCCGCTCCTTGACGTACTATTACGTCATGGCAGCTGTATAGTTCGCGCTCCATGCCGTAATAGTACGTCTCGGGAGTAACGGCCGTTTCGGCCGTCCTCCCGACACATACAGGAGCTGTGACGCTGCTGTCTCGTTCAGCAGCTGTCACAGCTCCTACAGCGGGGACCGATCGCTGTGTCCCCGCTGATTAACCCCTTAAAAGCCGCGTTCTATAGAGATCGCGGCTTTTTAGGGGTTAAACTGCCATCGCCGGCCTGCTACGCGATAGCGGCCGGCGATGGTGACTATGGCAACCGGACACCAAACAATGGTGTCCGGCTATGCCATAGACGGAAGCCTAGTGGGTCCTGACAACGTCAGGACCCACTATGCTTGCTGTCAGTGAGTAGCTGACAGTTCTAATACACTGCACTACGCATGTAGTGCAGTGTATTAGAATAGCGATCAGAGCCTCCTGCCCTCATGTCCCCTAGTGGGACAAAGTAATAAAGTGAAAAAAAAGTTAAAAAAAGATGTGTAAAAATTAGAAAATAAAAGATTTAAAAGTAATAAAAGTAAAAATCCCCCCTTTTCCCTTATCAGTCCTTTATTATTAATAAAAATATATAAACAAACAAATAAACTATACATAATTGGTATTGCCGCGTCCGTAACGGCCTGAACTACAAAATTATTTCATTATTTATCCCGCACGGTGAACGCCGTAAAATAAAATAATAATAAACCGAACCACAATCACAATTCTTTGGTCACTTCACCTCCCAAAAAATGGAATAAAAAGAGATCAAAAAGTCGCATGTACCTAAAAATGGTACTGATCAAAACTCCAGTTCGTTACGCAAAAAATAAGTCCTCGCACGGCTTTATTGATTGAAAAATAAAAACGTTATGGCTCTTACAACATGGTAACACAAAAAGTGAATGATTGTTTACAAAACGTATTTTATTGTGCAAACGCCATAAGACATAAAAAAAAACTATAAACATCTGGTATCGCCGTAATCGTATCGCCCCGCAGAATAAAGTGAATATGTCATTTATAGCGCACGGTGAACGCTGTAAAAAAAAACGAAAAAAAAACAATAGTAGAATTGCTGTTTTTTAGTCACCACGCCACCTAAAAATAGAATAAAAACTGATCAAAAAGCCGCATGCACCCCAAGAAAACTACAATGGATTCCTCAAGGGGTCTAGTTTCCAAATTGGGGTCACTTTTGGGGGGTTCCCAATGTTTTGGCACCACAAGACCTCTTCAAACCGGACATGGTGCCTAATAAAAAAGAGGCTTCAAAATCCACTAGGTGCTCCTTTGCTTCGGAGGCCGATGCTTCCGTCCATTACCACCCAAGGGCCACATGTGGGATATTTCTCAAAACTGCAGAATCTGGGCAATACGTATTAAGTTGTGTTTCTCTGATAAATCCTTTTGTGTTATAAAAAAAATGGTATAAAGAGGATTTTCTGACAAAAAAAAAATGTAAATTTCACCTCTACTTTGCTCTAAATTTTTGTGAAACACCTAAAGGGTTCATAAACTTTCTACATGCTGTTGTGAATACTTTGAGGGGTCTAGTTTCTAAAATGGGGTATTTGATAGGGGTTTCTAATATATGGGCCCCTCAAAGCAACTTCAGAACTGAACTGGAACCTAAAAAAATTAATAAATGAGGCAATACTTCGCTTCTTACATTATACTGATAATGAGCCGTGCCCACCCCGAGATTACCCCAGTTTTGACCGTTTGTCTAAACGGAGACCCTTATTAGACCGTTCCAGTGCCCGGTTTTCCCAAGCATACACCCCCGAGAAGTGTATTTCTATTGATGAGTCCCTGGTACATTTTAAAGGGAGGGTTCAATTCCGCGAGTACCTGCCGGGTAAGAGGGCAAGGTATGGCGTGAAGATGTATAAGCTGTGAGAGTGCATCAGGGTATACCTACAGGTTTAGGATATATGAAGGAAAGGCCACCCCCAAACCAGACTGCATCCTGGACTACAATAGGTACATGGGAGTGATGGACTTGTAAGATCAAGCCCTGAAGCCCTACAGCGCCATGCGGTGTGGTATAAGAAGCTGGCCGGGAACATCATATAGATGGCTTTGTACAATGCGTACGTGCTACGTCGATGTGCAGGCCAGACGGGAACTTTCCTGGAATTTCAAGAGGTGATTATCAAGAACCTAATCTTTAGGGACCAAGAAGGGGGGGCACCCAGTACTTCTGGAAGCGAGCCCACACGCATCGTACCAGGGCAACACTTTCCAGGGGAAGTTCCCCAAACTGGCAAGAAGGGAAAAAGTCAAAAGAGGTGCATAGTCTGCTATAAGAGGGCGATAAGGGATGACACAATATATCAATGTGACACGTGTCCCGAATAACCAGAGCTCTGTATGAGTGTTTTAAAATTTATCATACATCCCTTGGTTTATAATTTACCCCAATTTTACTTACCCTGATGCACTCCGCACAGCTTATCCCCCCTAGTCTTTCCCCTCTGGGCCCTGCTGTGTGTCCAGGCAGCTGATAACAGCCACATGTAGGGTATTGCCATACCCGGGAGAACCCACATTACAGTTTATGGGGTGTAGGTCTCCGGTCAAAATGGCCACTACACCTCTAGATGAATGCCTTAAGGGTGTAGTTTTTAAAACGGGGTCACTTCTTGCGGGTTTCAACTGTACTGGTACCTCAGGGGCTTCTGCATACATGACTTCGCACTAGAAAATCGCGAGTAGGCAAAATGGTGGTCCTTTCCTTCTGAGCCCTCCCATGGGCCCAAACGGCAGTTTATCACAACAAATGGGGTATTGCGGCACTCAGAACAAATTGCGCAACAGAATGGGGTATTTTGTTTCTTGTGAAAATAAGAAATTTTCAGCCAAAACTACATATTATTTGACAAAAATAATTTTGTTTTCATTCCCAGACCAATTCAAATAAGTTCTGTGAAGAAACTATGGGGTCTAAATGGTCACATTACCCATAAATGAATTCCTTGAGGGGTGTCGTTTCCAAAATGGGGTCACTTCTGGTGGGTTTCCATTGCTTTGATACCTCTGGGGCTCTGCAAATGTGACATGGCACACGAAAACCAATCCAACAAAATCTGTACTCCAAAGAACACACAGCGCTCCTTTCCTTCTGAGCCCTCCCATGGGCCCAAACGGCAGATTATCACCACAAATGGGGTATTGCCGCACTCAGGACAAATTGGGCAACAAAATTGAGTATTTTATTTCTTGTGAAAATAAGAATTTTTGAGCGAAAATGACATATTATTGGAAAAAATATATTTTTTTTAAATTCCCAGCCCAATTCAAATAAGTTCTGTGAAGAAACTATGGGGTCTAAATGGTCACATTACCCATAAATGAATTCCTTGAGGGGTGTAGTTTCCAAAATGGGGTCACTTCTGGTGGGTTTCCATTGCTTTGATACCTCTGGGGCTCTGCAAATGCGACATGGCACACGAAAACCAAACCAGCAAAATCTGTACTCCAAAGAACACACAGCGCTCCTTCCCTTCTGAGGCCTCCCATGGGCCCAAACGGCAGTTTATTGCCACAAATGGGGTATTGATGCACTCAGGAGAAATTGGGCAACAAAATTGAGTATTTTGTTCCCTGTGAAAATAAGAAATTTTGGTAAAAAATTACATCTTATTGGAAAAAATGACATTTTTTTAATGTCACAGCCCAATTGAAATAGGTGCTGTGAAAAAACTGTGCGGTCAAAATGCTAACAACAACCATAAATGAATTCCTTGAGGGGTGTAGTTTCCAAAATGGGGTCACTTTTGGTGGGTTTCCATTGCTTTGATACCTCTGAGGCTCTGCAAATGCGACATGGCACCCGAAAACCAATCCAACAAAATCTGGACTCCAACAAACATATAGCGCTCCTTTCCTTCTGAGCCCTCCCATGGGCCCAAACGGCAGTTTATCACCACAAATGGGGTACTGCCACACTAAGGACAAATTGGGCAACAAAATGGGGTATTTTGTTCCCTGTGAAAATAAGAAATTTTGATCACAAATGACATTTTATTGGAAAAAATGACATTTTTTTCATTTCAGAGCCCAATTCAAATACGTGCTGTGAAAAAAATGTGCGGTCAAAATGGTAACAACAACCCTAAATGAATTCCTTGAGGGGTGTAGTTTACAAAATGGGGTCACTATTGGGGGATTCCTACTGTTTTGACACCTCAACACCTCTTCAAACCTGGCATGCTGCCTAAAATATATTCTAATAAAAAAGAGGACTCAAAATGCACTAGGTGCTTCTTTGCTTCTAGGGCTTGTCTTTTAGTCCACGAGCGCAGTAGGGCCACATGTGGGACATTTCTAAAAACGGCAGAATCTGGACAATACATATATAGTAGTGTTTCTCTGGTAAAACCTTCTTTGTTACAGAAAAAAAAATGAATAAAATTGAAATTCAGCAAGAAAAATGAAATTTGCAAATTTCACCTCCACTTTGCTTTAATTCCTGTGAAATGCCTGAAGGGTTAAAAAACTTTCTAACTGCTGTTTTGAATACTTTGAGGGGTCTAGTTTTTAAAATGGGGTGTTTTATCAGGGTTTCTAATACATAGGCCCCACAAAGCCACTTCAGAACTCAAGAGGTACCTTAAAAAAAAGGCTTTTGAAATTTTCTTAAAAATATGAGAAATTGCTGTTTATGTTCTAAGCCTTGTAACGTCCAAGAAAAATAAAAGAATGTTCAAAAAACGATGCCAATCTAAAGTAGACATATGGGAAATGTGAACTAGTAACTATTTGGGGTGGTATAACCGTCTGTTTTACAAGCAGATGCATTTAAATTCTGAAAAATGCAATTTTTTCAAAATTTTCTCTAAATTTTGCAATTTTTCACCAATAAACACTGAATATATCGACCAAATTTTACCACGAACATGAAGCCCAATGTGTCACGAGAAAACAATCTCAGAATCGCTTGGGTAGGTTTAAGCATTCCGACGTTATTACCACATAAAGTGAAATATGTCAGATTTGAAAAATGGGCTCTGAGCCTTAAGGCCAAAACTAGGCTGCGTCCTTAAGGGGTTAAGGTTCTCGTTGACAAAATCCGACATGGCCTGGGTCTCTGGCAAGTAGAGAGGATATACCCATCCACGAGGAGGTGAGGCTTCCCGAAGCAGTTCTATTGGGCAATCATGGAATCGGTGAGGAGGAAGAACCTCAGCTTCCTTTTTGCGAAGCCAGCATAATGTAAAGGTTGTCCAGAGAGTGACTGAGGCAGAGAAGGTTGGATAGAACGAACCTGTGGCAGGCAGCGGTGAAGACACTTGGAGCACCATTGGAGGACCTCTCCAGAGTTCCAGACGAGAACCAGAGCATGTAAATGAAGCCAAGGCAGGCCCAGCAAAATAGGATTGACAACTTTAGGCAGGAAAAAGAAGACAATTTGTTTTGCATGAAGGATTCCGACTTGAAGTCTCAGCGGTTTAGTCCTGAACAATATAGGATCGGGCAGAGGTTGCCCATTCACCGAGGCAACAGCCCAGGTTCTGTCTAGAGGAACAGTGGGCAATTAAGGACGACCTACTAGATCCTGTTGCATGATGTTGGCCACAGATCCGGAATCCAGAGTACAAACAATAGGGAGGGACAAAGGGCACCCCTGTCTGGTGCCATTAGAAATAGTAAAATAGGGCAATAGAGTGTCATTAACCCGTATTTATGCAGACGGACAGGTGTATAAAGCCATAATTTGCATCATGGCTGTTATTGTTAACCCAAATCTTTGTAGAGCCAACTTCATAAATAACCAATCCACTCGGTCAAATGCCTTTTCAGCATCTGTGGATAGCAAGGCCATCGGTACATGTTTTTTCTTAATATAGTGTATTTAATTAAGAATTCTCAGGGTATTGTCTTTGCATTCCCTACGGGAAACAAATCCTACTTGTTCTGGGTGGATTAAGTCTTGCAATAAAGGCTTAAGTCTATTAGCTAATAATTTAGCATAAAGCTTAATGTCGACATTTAATAGCGAGATCGGTCTATAGCTACCACATTCATTATAACTAATGGTCTCCAAGAGCAAACAATGTTGTTGGACTAGGTTTTGTTCCAAGGAACATCCTCCCACATATATGAATAAGGCAACTCTATAATACATATATAGAAAAGGAAAGAACAGAGTCTGTAGCCAATATTATCGAAAAGTGTCAATAGGAGAGACTCAAAAAATGACATAGAGACGAATCAGGAAAGCCAGGGTAAGTATAGTAAACCTTTTTAAAGTATGGGTTTACAGCAAAACTATCACTAGTGTAGCATATAATAGTTAATTCTCATAACCTACTTTGATACTGTTTGGAGGGCATAAATAGTCCTGAAAACAAGCATCAGATGATGGGGGTAACGGGTCTAAACCAGACCCTGAATGTAAAGATAACTAGGATAATCTTACCCATAAAAAGTCCTAGGCTGGGTCCCGATGGTTACTGTGTGCGCCCCGACGCGCGTTTCGCGAATGTCCGCTTCCTTGAGGAACCCAGCCTAGGACTTTTATGGGTAAGATTATCCTAGTTATCATTTTTTGAGTCTCTCCTATTTACATACCTTTTTAAATGTTTGTTATTGTGCATATTTAAATAAAGTTTTGTATTGACACTTTTCGATAATATTGGCTACAGACTCTGTTATTTTCTTGTCTATATAGCTACCACATTCAGCGGTATCTTTTCCTTCTTTTGGTAGTATAGAAATGTGCGCCTCTAGAGATTGTTTGGGAAATCCTGTAGAGTGAAGAAGGGAATTAAATGTATATAACATCTGAGGTAAAAGGATATCTGGGAAGGATTTATAATCTACAGAAGGCAAACCATCTGGTCCAGGACTTATCCCCATGGGAGTATCTTTAAGGGCTGTGTGTAATTCTAAGAGAGTAAAGGGTAGAGGAGTTCTTGTTGGGTAGGAGTAAGAGAAGGCAATTGTAAATCTCGTAAAAAGGCATACATTTTTAATTTCCTCCCATGCAGTTCTGTGTCGGACTCATTGTTTCTAAGGTTATAAAGTAGATCATAATAAGACTGGAATATTTTGGCATTGTCAGCTGTTTCTGTAAGTAAATTACCTCCCTCAGTACGTATACCTTTAATGTATGTTTGTTCTTGTCTCTTAGTCATGGTAGTCATCAATTTGGACCCCCTGTTGCCGTGAACATACATTTTGTTGTGATTATACAGGTATGCTTTGGCTGCCTTGAGGTTCAGCAATTGTCACAAATGTTCACTCTGTATAGTAAGCTCTTGTTGAACCCCAGTTGCCAGTGATTTTTTTATGTTGTCCCTCCAGATGTAATATCTTGTTCATAACATCATCAATTTCTTTTTTGTGTAGTTTTTTTGACATAGGAACCCAGAGATATGAACTCACCCCTTACCACGGCCTTATGAGATTCCCAAACTATGGACAACGGGGTTTGGTCTTGTCCATTTTTCTGAAAGTAGTTAGAGAGAACAGTTGCTACACGTTGCTTATGTTTGTCACTGTTAAGAAGGAGTTCATTAAGTCTACAAGTATATGGCTTTCGGGGTAGTGATGTTTATGAAAACTGGTGCGTGATCAGAGATTGTGATATGACCAATAGTAGAAGAAGTGGGGTAGGAATGATATGGGGCAGAATAATATATGTAATCTTTGGTTGATGGAAAAAAGGTTCTCCAAACATCTCTCAGATGTAAGTCAGACACTTTTCTATGGAGCGCCTTCAAACTCCTAAATGACTGTTGTGAATGTTCATTAGAGGAATCTACTAGAGGTTCTAGAGTAAGATTAAGATCACCTCCTATAAAACATATGCCTGATTGAAAGATTTGCAATTGTGTCAGAGGGTCAATTATCCATGGAATCTGTTGGGTATTAGAGGCATATAGGCCAGCTATGGTAACCAGTGTGTTCGCAATCGTCCCTTTATAAAACAGGAACCTGCCTTCCGGCTCGCTTAATTGTGAGATTAAAGAAAAATGGATAGATTTTTTTAAATGCAATTGTAACCCCCCTTTTCTTAGAGGAGTGATGATGAGAATGGTACCATGTAGAGAAATATGTACATGGTAAAGTTAGGAGTTTACCCCGAGCAAAATGTGTTTTTTCCAAAATCGCTATTTCCGTGTGGTGAGTCCTGAGAGTTTGAAAAATTCTTGACCATTTTGTGAGCGAGTTCAACCCTTTACCTTCCAGGAAGCAACATGTACTGTGGACATAATCCGATAATAGTATACTTATAAGGCTAACAGAGATCGAGTTGACAAAATTAATCAACTAATAAACAAGAAGAACACGAGTATATCAGGGGAAATAATTAACTACATGTACAGTATACACAAGTTTATACGTAAACAGCAAAGATAGTATAGATTGTATGCGTCAATACAAGCATAGATAGGAGACAAATTGTTAGTTATACATATCATCTAACTTTTCTCCCAGGGATCAGCTCTACAGACCCATTTATATAACATAACTTTGGTTGAAAGAATTAACATATAAAACGTTCAAGTGGTGTTCAAGGACTACTTGACAATCACTTTTATAGAGAAGGAAGAGAACTCTGCATGTGGTCACTCCATCTGGTTGGTAAGTCTCTTGCGTGAGGAGCAATCTTTAGCAGAAATCCATGGCATGGCCTCCGGAAGATCCAGGAGTCTCGCAACATCTGTGATCATTAGCCAGGACAAGGGTTTATTCGGATCAAGTCCCAGATCTTCATATATGGGAACAAGATCCTCCGGTCATTTGAGGAGCCTGAGAGTGCCATTGAGCACAAGCGATAAGCCGAAAGGAAAGAGCCAACAATAGGAGATGGCTCTATACCTAAGAATGTCCAATGCATGTTTAAGTTGTCTCCGCTTGTTGAGAGTTACTGGCGAGATATCTTGGAATATAGAAATCTTATGGCCCTGATGAGTCAGATCTTGGAATTCTCTAGACTTTCTAAGGACAGCATCTCGATGTGTAGAGTTGAGAACGCTGCAAATTATATCGCGAGGCGGTTCTCCATCTTTAGGCTTTGGTCTCAATGCCCTATGGGATCTTCCAATCGCCAGAGATGAGGCTACTTCAGCATTTAATAACGTTTTCAGAATGGCATATGTAGTATCCATTATCTCTGTAACCGTGACAGATTCAGGCACTCCTCTCAAGCAGAGATTATTCATCGTACCCCTATTGTCCTGATCTTCGACATAAGTAAGAAGGCTATTCAGGTGAGTTTGGCAGGTTTGTAAAGCATCGGACGTGGCTTTGCCATGATGGAGGAGCAAACTCTTAGTTTCCTTTAGGTGCTCGAACCTGCCATTGAATTGTCTCATTTCGTATTTGATGTCTTTCAATTCTTTCACAACTGGTTTAAGAGCAGTTTCAATTATTTTCTGCATAGTTTGCTGCGATAGGTGAATAGACGAGGAGGCTCCCCGGTTCTCTTCCTCACCTGAGCTTTCCCCCGAGGATTCCATATTCTCCGACACCAGAGTGGGAATGGGTGCAGGTTTAGGTGGTACTCTCTTGGTAGATGGGGATCTCTGCTTCAGGAACTTATCAATTTTGGATTGTGATTTCCTGTGTTGTTTTGGAGTACTACACCCCTCTTGTTTGCCAATTTTCACCATGTTAGACAATCTACGTATCTATTGCTGTTATATGAGAGCTTAATCACTGTGTTGTAGATAGTATTTGCTAGTAAAACATAATTCCCCTGTATCTTGCTCAAGGGTAGATCAAACACTGGCAATCATAAACATTTCCAAGAAGTGCCAAGAAAAATTTGGGCCTCATACCCTAATGGTAGTGTGTCCAGCAGCAAATATTGAACTGTATCGTTCCAAGTCAATAGGATGTGCAGGTCAAGTCATGAAATGCACTATGGATGCAATTGAGAAAAATTGGAGCAGTGCCCCTTTTAAAAAACAAACAACTGGTGCTTTTATCTCAGTCAGTCACTATCGGTGTCCGTCGCCTTTGTGACTGATACAGAACGTTGCAGAAGGGGTCAGACAGGCGTCAAAGCAGAATAGAGCAGGGCAAGTTCAGCAGATGGGGTATTGTCAGGGCACAACAGGTACCCAGCAGGATCAATGTGAAGACAGTGGGAGTGTGGTGAAGACCGCAAGATACTGTCCCTAGGTGAGTCTAAAATGGCGGCTGTGCCTCTGTATTTTTCTCCAGGGGGAGCCTGTACAGTTCCCAGTGATCCCACTAACCTTGGTAGATACAGTCCATCAGCCCAGTGCCCTCTGTGCTTTCTTGGCTCGAGAACAGGACCTCCGGTCCGGCGGGAGCCGCGGCCTGCGCACTTGCGGTCTAAATTGAGGCCGGTGATCCAAAGTCTCTGCTAGGCCCAAACTTAAAAGTGGTCCAAACCAGTCAGAACCGGTGTTAAAATGTGCCCCAGAGCAGCGGGGGTCTGATTGAGGTGATGGCAGGACCACTCTAGTATCCAGGAGACCAAATGAAGGAAGATTGCGGATGATCTGGCAGAACTCTGCAGGAACACGTCTGCTCTCCACAACATCCAGGCCATGCCCCTACATGTTGCTTTCTTAGTGGTGTTTCAGACTCAGGAGCCTTTCAGAACAGGTATAATTATGCTGACATCATGTGACAGATCATGTGACACTTTGATTGCACACAGCGGGACATTACTCCACTAGGTATGTTACTTCTGAATGTAATTGGTTTGACCAGATCTGATTTAGGGGTTTCATAGCCAAGGGGGTGAACACATATACACTCACAACTTTTCCGTTTTTAGTTATCTTTATTAAAATTCTACTGTAACAATTTGGACTATTTTGTCAGGTCCATTACATAAACCGAATTTGAAATCCATTTAATTTCCAGTTTGTAATGGAACAAAACAGAAAAACACCAAGGGGGAATACTTTCGCAAGGCACTGTATCTTGAATATCATCATAGAATCATTACCATTACAAGTACATTTTTGTTATTTTCTTTCTCATTTATTTTCCATCACCATTGTTTCCAACATTTGTAAATATTTATAATGTCGCGCATTTCCGATCACATGGATACTGGATGAATAAAAGTTTACTTTAAAATGGATTGCTATGTCACCCAAGGTGGCATTCACAATGGTAATCAGGTACAAAAACAAGTGATTTGGAATATAGAAAATGTAGGAATCCAAGGCTGAACACAGATGAAAGTCTGGTCCCTGCCTGTCAGCCTGATTGTGCCACATGTTTTTATACACTAAATTCTTGAGCTGTACTTTGATTCTGCCGTAATTCAGCTCCTCTTCAGATCCTTAATTAAGCTTTTGTAGAAAATGAGAGAGAACTAGAGTAAGGAGCAGGGTATGAGATATGCCGTCAACAATTATCATTTCTGGCTAATTTTAATCAAAAACAGAATCCAGTAAAAGAGACACACTTATCCCAGCACATACATTCCATTGCTTGCTTTTAATTATTTAACCCCTTAATAAATAAGGTATTTTGGGCATTAATGACACAATTGAACAATTTTATGCTCCAAGAGCCACTTGCGGCTCCTGTGCCACTGGTTGGGGGACATTGATGTAAATTACACCTAGAATACAGTTTTTCAATTAGTTTTCTATTTCTCTTATGTTTATTCAGATTTGTAGTATTCTTTTTAATATATACTATTTTATTTCTAGTTTGTGTTTTGTCCCCCTGTAGGATACATTACAATTTTATATTTTATTAATTCAAATTAACTAAATTTGTTACAATTACAGCTGATCCTGATCTAGTAAGATCCTGCAACACTTATACAAGATGGCTGGAATCACGCATGCTATAGATAATATAGGTTTCAGAGACAAACTAGAAAAGGCACTCGATTAAACATCCTCGAAAGTTAATTTCTGTATTAGCAATGTAATTCTACCAGTTCTCGGACTTCATAAACGCATATGCAATATTATGTCACCGAATCGAGTCACAACTTCCTTGTATGAAGGAAATCCATATTTAAATTAAATATTCTCCCTGCTCCTTCTCCACTCCTATTCGGCGTCTGTACTCTCAACGCTCACCCTCCTCAACTTGCCAGCTACAGATACCTGTTTAGGTCAAAAGTCCCCAGTAGGCACAGCTCTCCTCTAGAGGTCCGATCACAGGTCTATTCCAAGATACTTGTCATATACCACATATTCACACACCACACTACTCCTATATGATGATTTATCATGGTCCAGAATCAAATAGTTGTCATAGTAATGTGTTGCATGTCATATAATTATTATTAATCTGAAAAAAAGAAACCATGACTACTTGAAAGTAACCACTTATACTGACAGTACCCCATGTACAAATAAGACATGTAAGTGCGGTATTAACAAATGGTACATGCTGACATCTTTAGGAAAGTGTTATATTGCCCTGGTTTAGAGACACCCAATACATTGCTATAAGTTTAAAGAAACACTCTAGCCCCTGCCTATAGTTCTACTAGTTAAAGGGGTTTTCCAGTCCCATAAAATTCATGGCCTATCCTCAGGATACACCATCATTATGTGATCGGTCGGAGTCCGACTCCCGGCACCCCCACCAATCAGCTGTTTTGAAGGGGCCACAGCGCTTGTACAAGCTCTGTTTCCACTTAATTTCTACTGCTCACACTGTGAATCGTCGACACACGTGTAGCCGCGGTTCACAGTATTACAGCCTTCTCACATTGAAATGAAGGGCGCTGTGGCCCTTTCAAAACAGCTGATTAGCAGGGGTCTCGGGAGTCAGACCCCAACCGATCACATATTGATGGCCTATTCTGTGGATAGGTCATCAATTTAATGGGACTGGAAAACCCCTTTAACAGTTAGGCTGGGTTCACACGACCTATTTTCAGACGTAAACGAGGCGTATTATGCCTCGTTTTACGTCTGAAAATAGGGCTACAATACGTCGGCAAACATCTGCCCATTCATTTGAATGGGTTTGCCGACGTACTGTGCCGACGACCTGTAATTTACGCGTCGTCGTTTGACAGCTGTCAAAAGACGACGCGTAAAATGACAGCCTCGTCAAAAGAAGTGCAGGACACTTCTTGGGACGTTTTTGGAGCCGTTTTCTCATAGACTCTATTGAAAACAGCTCCAAAAACGTCCGAAAAAACGGCGCGAAAAACGGCACGAAAAACGCAGCGAAAAACGTGAGTTGCTAAAAAAACGTCTGAAAATCAGGGGCTGTTTTCCCTTGAAAACAGTTCCGTATTTTCAGACGTTTTTGGCTCAGCGTGTGAACATACCCTTACTTGTTGATATACAATCCCTTGTTATAGGGAAATCCACTTATTCACAATATGTACTTAGTCTGGCAACCATGTTTTTTTTTCTCACTGGCTTCACTATCAGAAAGCTCCTGCTTCCATTGCTTAGGCTAGATGGGTTGTGGTGTATGTTTAATGTAGACACTGGGAAAATCTCATGGTGTATATGCCTAACATGCCCATTGACTTTAATAGGCAAATGTGCAAAAAGATGTGAAAAAAGATGTGCAAAAATAGTTACAGTTACCTTAACTGTATTGAAAAGAGCAGTTGACTATGCTTTTCAATACAACTGTATAAATAAAAAATATTGTATACCACACAGCATACATACAGTATTTTATTGGCAGCGCTGAAAAAGAACCACAAACAGATTTTACATTACTTTCAATATAGCAAAAGAAATAGGATTCATCATCCATCATCAATCCTTATGAGGACAGCACAGTGGTTCAGTGGTTAGCAGTGGAGTTTGTATGTTTTCCGCATGTTTGTGCGGGTTTCCTCAAATGACCCAAAAACATACAGATAGGGAATTTAGAATGTGAGCCCCATTTCAGCGAAGCACTACAGAATATGTTGGTTCTATATAAAGGAAATGTATTGCTCTTTGAAATTATAATAATATTTGTATGTGGACATGAAAGAGTATTAACCCCTTCAGGACGCAGTCTGTTTTGGCCTCGTGGACACAGATGATTTTTTTTAATCTAACATGCGTCAGTTTTTGTGGTAATAACTCTGGAATGCTTTTACCTATCCAAGCGATTCTGAGATTGTTTTCTCGTGACATATTGTACTTTATGTTAGTGAAAAAATTTGGTCGATAAATTCAATATTTATTTGTGAAAAACTTCAAATTTTAGCGAAAATGTGCAAAAATTTAGCATTTTCTAAATTTAAATGTATTTCCTTGTAAAACAGATAGTAATACCAGACAAAATAGTTACTAGTTAATATCCCCATATGTCTACTTTATGTTTGCATAATTTTTTTTCACTTCCTTTTATTTTTCTAGGACGTTACAAGGCTTAGAACTTTAGCAGCAATTTCTCATATTTTCAAGAAAGTTTCAAAAGGCTATTTTGTCAGGGACCAGTTCACTTCTGAAGTGGCTTTGAGGGCCTTCTATTTTAGAAAGTCCCTATAAATCACCCCATTTTAAAAACGATACCCCTCAAAGTATTCAAAACCACATTCAGAAAGTATTTTAACCCTTTACGCGTTTCGCAGGAATTAAGTCAATGTAGAGGTGAAATTTACAAATTTCATTTTTTTGCCGAAATTCATTTGTAATAAAAAAAAATCTGTAACACAGAAGGTTTTACCAGAGAAACGGAACTCAATGTTTATTGCCGAGATTCTGCAGTTTCTAGAAATATAAAAACATGTAGCCCTAGTGTGCTAATGGACTGAAGCACTGGCCTCAGAAGCAAAGGAGCACCTAGTGGATTTTTAGGAATATACTTTAGGCACCATGTCAGGTTTGAAGAGGTCTTGTGGTAGCTAAACAGTCGAAACCCCCCAAAAGTGACCCCATTTTGGAAACTACACCCCTCAAGGCATTTTTCTAGGGGTGTAGTTAGCATTTTGACCCCACAGTTTTTTTTTGCAGAATTTAGTGGCATTAGTCTGTGAAGATGAAAATCACCTTTTTTTCTCTGGAAACATGGAATTTTTTCATTTTTACAAGGAATAAAGGAGAGAAAGCACCACAACATTTTTAAAGAAATTGTTCACGATTATGGCAATACCCCATATGTGGTAATAAACTGCTGTTTGGTCCCACTGCAGGGCTGAAGGGAAGGAGCGCCTTTTGGATTTTGGAGCGCAGATTTTGCTGGATTGGTTTTCAGTGCCATGTCGGGTTTGCAATGACCCGGAGGGACCAAAATAGTGGAAACCCCACAAAAGTGACCCTATTTTGGAAACTACACCCCTCAAGTAATTTTTCTCGAGGTATAGTGTGCATTTTGACCCCACAGGTTTTTTTGTAGAATTTAGTGGAATTAGGCCGTAAAAATGAATATCAACATTTTTGTCCACTAATTTTGTAAAGCAATTTCTCCCGAGTACAGCAATACCCCACATGTGGTCATAAATGTTTTTTTATTAGAAATTAATTAACACTTTCAGGACTGATTCTTTTTTGCTTTTTCATTTTCGTTTTTCACTCCCCGTGTGAGGGCTTATTTTTTGCGGGAGGAGTTGTAGTTTATATTAACACAATTTAAAGTACCATAAAATGCACTGGGAAACTGAAAAAAAAAAAATTTGCGGGCTGAAATTGGAAAAAAACTGTGATTGCTCCATTGTTTTTGTGGTTTTGTTTTAAGTCTTTCACCATGCAGTAAAAATGACAACTTTAGTTTTATTCTGCGTCTCAATACGATTACAGTGATACCAAATTTATATAGTTTTTTTTTATATTTTACTACTTTTACAAAGAAAAGACTATTTGTTAAATTAATTGTTTTGTATCATCACATTCTGACATCCAGAACGTTTTTATTTTTTGGTCGATTGAGCGGTATGCGGGCTTATTTTTGGTGGGACGAGCTGTAGCTTTTATTGGTACCATTTTATGGTGCATACATCTTCCTGATCACTTTTTATTACATTTTTTTTAGAGCTAAGGTGACCAAAAAACAGAGATTTTGGCGTTTTAAATTCTTTATTTCTTACAGCGTTCACTGTGCGCAATAAATTACGTTTTACTTTATCCTGCGGGTCGGTACGATTACGGCTACACCATATGTATATAGTTTTTTTAAGTCTTGCAGCGTTTGCACAATAAAATTACGTTTCTATAAAATAATTAATTTTCTGACACCATATTCTGAGCCGTAATTTTTTTCTATTTTAGTCAAAAAAGCTGTGGGAGATCTTGTTTTTTGTGGGACGGGTTGTAGTTTTTATTGGTACTTTTTGGGGGTAAACACGAATTTTGTGATCACTTTTTTTCTATATCTTGGGAGGGGTGGTGACCAAAAAATAGCGATGCTGACATAGTTTTCCATTTATTTTGTTCGAGGCGTTCACCGTGTGAAAAAAATATCATTATAGTTTCATCGTTTGGGTCGTTACGAACGCTGTGATACCAAATATGTGTACTTTTTTTAATGTTTTCATTTTTTTCCTATAATAAATGTCTTATTATAGGAAAACAAAAACTTGTATTTTTACACTTTTATAAAACATTTTTATTAACTTTTTTTTAACTTTTTACACTTTATTTTTTTTACCTGCAGCTCTGATCGCTGCTAGAATACATTACACTACCTAGGTAGTGTAACGTATTCCAACTGTCAGTGTGAGGTCACAGTCACTCTGACAGTAAGTCTAAGAGGACCAGCCAGAGGCTTCCATACATGGCAGACCCGGAGGCCATTGCCTGGCCTCCGGATGCCATCACAAGCATCAGCAACCCCCACAATTGCATGGGGGCTGCTGATGTGCTACAAACGCCCTAAATGTGGCGACCGTAATCAAGCGCCGCATTTAACGGGTTAATTGCCAAAATCAGCGGCGTTGAGCTGCTGATTGGCAACACTGGAGTGTCAGCTGTCGGGGACAGCTGACCTCCCAGTTCCCGATGCACACCTTGTCGCCGACAGTGTGCATCGGGAACGACACAGTGACTTCCTGTCACTCTGACAGGAAGCCTATCAGGACCAGCCGGAGGTTGGTCCTGATGGGCTTCCGTCCATGGCAGACATGGAGGCCATTGTTTGGCTTCCGTTTGTCATGCTAGCTATTGGCAAACCCCGCAATTTCGGACCGGGGTCTAGAGATATGCTAGAAAACCCTAAAATTTGGCGATTGCAACCGATAGCCGCATTGAAGGGGTTAATTCGCCGAAATCAGCAGCGAAGGACCGCTGGCCGGCAAGTGTGGAGTGTCAGCTCTCGGCGACAGCTGACCTCCCGGTTCCCGGTGCACACTGTCGCCGACAGTGTGCACCGGAATCAACTCAGTAACTATACGTCCTCGTGCGGGAAGTAACCTCTTGTGATGACGTATAGTTGCTCGTGCGGATAGGGGTTAAGTGTCAGATATTTACTATTGTTTCCATTTTGTAGTATCCTTACATATTCCACCTGTGTTAGGGCTTATTCAGACGAACGTTGAATATGTCCATGTGATGGCCGTTAACACATGGCCGTCACACAGACGCATGTATATCAATGGGGCCGTTCACACGGACGTTGTTTCAACGGATCATGTGAAGGGTCCGTTGAAGGATAGAACATATTCTATTTTCTTCCGTTGTTCGTGAAAACGGGTTCCGCATGGGGGCAACGTGGACGTGAAAAACTAACGTTTCCCCACGTTCGTCTGAATAAGGCCTTAGGCTTGAACTGTGTAATATACCATGCTAAAAGTCTCTTCACCTTCAAAGTGGCCTGATGACATTATAGTCTTCTGATGTTAAGCCAACTAAAGAGAAAATCCCTTTATGTACTTGAAGATTCACGTGAAATTGTTTTTGCAAAGCTACACACATTCAGAAAGACTTAACTATGAACTGAGCACATTAATAATGCCTGTTACCTGGAGTGATTGAAGTATTTGGAAAGCTCTTCTTGTACTAGAGTGAATTAGCATGTCTAATAACACCTACAAAATGAAGCTAATGACAGCAATTACAGTGTGATTATAGGATGTCCAGGTTTTTCATTCCTGGGGGAATAGAAGCATAAGTGGATTTTTTCATGAGACTGGAAAATGAAAATGTGATAGGCATTAGTGTGCCATTAGACAAGGTCTGCCAGGATTTATCATCAATTAAATATTAATATATTAATCTGGGTTTTATTAATAATAATTATCCTTATTTATATAGCACCAACAAATTCCTCAGCATTTTATAATTGGGGTTGTAACAAAAAGTAAAATCATAAGTAATCAAAAGACATGAACAAACAATGAGACAAAAGGAGAAAGGCTATGTTCAAATGTGGCGGATACCCTGCAATTTTTTTTATCTGGAATTGCGGGTGGAAAATCCGTAGCGTATTATAGGAGCAGCGAAGTCGCTGCGTTTTTAAAAAATCCCATCCCAACGCTATGGAAAATTTCTGCAGGGAAATTGACATGCTGTGTGGGTTTTAAAATCTGCAGCACGTTAATTTATGTCGCAGATTTTCACAGCGGATTTCACTGCTTTCAATGAAAGGGGTTAAATTCGCTAAGAAATCCACAACAAATTCTGCAGCTAAATCTAAATGTACTGGGAAGACAGACAGATTTAGAATATAGTCTTAATACTTTTTATCAATAAACTTTTATGGTTTTTATGGTCTTATAGAAAATATCCAAAGTTTAATGTTTTGTTTATATTTTTAGGGTTTATGGAGTCCATGAAAAATCCAGTTACTTTCTGTTTTTAAAAGTGTGTCTTCTAGATCTCCTCTGTATGGACTAATTTAGGCCCTGTTCACATCACGTTTTGGCCCTACGTTTAGCGGGGACGTTGGAAAAGCTACCTACATACACGGTAAACGTGTCCATAGGGCTCCTTTTGGCCTCCGTCGGGCTGTATACGTCGGTATACTTTTTTGGGATGATGGAATAACGCAGTATACTAAGCTATTCCATCCTGAGGAATCCCACAAAAAAATGTATACAGCGCAGTATAATTTTTTTTTCAATGCAAGCCTATGTGTGTCCGATGCCACTATATGGCATCCGTGACAGAAATACGCTAAACATAGACTTAAGGGAGCTTTCCCAGGGCCGGAATCTCCGGGAAGAGCATCAAGTAGTGCTCGGCCTGGGGATTCCGGCCCCAGGGAAGCCCCTGACGTCACTGTCCATGTATGGACAGTGATGTCAAGGTCTTTTAACTACGGAGTCCCCGGCCAGAGCATCCGTAGTGCTCTGGCCGGGCACTCCAGGACTGGAGAAACACCTGGCATTACTGTCTATATGTGGACAGTAACGTCAGGGGCTGCTCCAGCAGCGAAATTCCCAGCCAGAGCACTTGCGACTCCATAGTTAAAAGCCCCTGACATCACTGTCCATACGTATATGGACAGTGACCACAGGGGCTTCCCCGGGCTCAGCGCTTAAAGTAGAACTGTGCCAGGGGCTTTTGGGCAGTGTATCCTACTGTATGCCTATACAGTGGGATATGTTGGTGCCTTCCACCAGAGGTATAGGTTGGGACTCCTTTCGACAGAAGTGAAAAATGTGATGTGAACAGGCCTTTATGTGTCAGATTGCCTGAATTTTAATCCCTCAACGCATTTTTACATTTATGCATGTCACGGATAGGGTTTCCTTCCGGCATTCCAAAGTGCATGCATGTGACGGTAATCACGTGAGCAAAAAAGCTGGCCCCACGATCACAACAGAAGCCTGGCTGTCATTGCTTAATGAACGGTACACAAAAACTATGCTCTAATAGATTTTTTTTTTCAATTCCCTCCCCAAAAAATTAATAAAGATATTATATGTACACAAAATTTGTGTTATTAAAAAAATTTATGTAATTATGTAGCACTTGAAGTGCTTTGCTACTGCTGATGGCTGAAATATTTTTCTTGTTCGTTTCACTTCAAACTCCATTTTGTGGTAGTTTTTTTGTTGTTCATATGTTACCGTATATTTTGCCTATATAATATAGGTCACATGTGCACTCTTAGCCATATGTCACACCCTTTCTGATGTAATCAATATATTCCTTTATATAGTAAATTCTTCCCAATCTCTCTGTGAAGAATTTTTTCTTTTTACTTTGCAGGCCGTACACAGCCCACATGGAAAAAAGCCTGCATATTTTGTTGTTTTCTTTTTCTCATCTCTACTTGTAGTAGCGCCTTTTCTGTAGCAGGATCATGCTCTCTTATTATATGAACGCTTTATCTGCTAATAGAATTCCCCAGTGTCGGTTCCTGATTTAGTTCCTATCATTCCACTGGTAGTGATACGTGGTAATAAACCTTGTTTTGTTGTCTTGTTGTTTTTCTTTGGTGACGAATAATTTGGCACGATCAGTTTGCAAGGCTTTATTGTATACCGCTCTTATTTTTTCTCTTTGAACAATTGCTAGTCAAAAGCCGCGGTTTTAGTTCCCAAACTCCTGATTTAAATGTTTAAAATGTTGAACTGTTCCTCCTTAAGCGTATAAATTCTCTTTTCGGAATTCCATTTATCGTTTCTTTGTAGATGGACGCTTCTGGCTTTAAGAATAATATTTGTTGCTGTTTCTTTCTAAAGATATCTATTCATATTTCTTTTTGATCCTTAATTCCAATCTTAATGTCTAAAAACTTAATTTATATATTGCTGTAGCTTCATTCCTGTTGAGCTTTTCTACAATTTCTGGTAGTTCATTTCCATAACCCTTCCAGGTGAAGGTGATATCATCTATGTAGTGCCTTTAAAGGGGTTTTCCTAAGAAGGACATTTCTCGGCACCCAGCACGTGGGCCACATGCATGCTCCGCCAGCTCTCCCCGCAGCCTTAACCCCTTAAGGACGCAGCCTAGTTTTGGCCTTAAGGCTCAGAGCCCATTTTTCAAATCTGACATATTTCACTTTATGTGGTAATAACGTCGGAATGCTTAAAGCTACCCAAGCGATTCTGAGATTGTTTTCTCGTGACACATTGGGCTTCATGTTCGTGGTAAAATTTGGTCGATATATTCAGTGTTTATTGGTGAAAAATTGCAAAATGTAGAGAAAATTGTGAAAAAATTGCATTTTTCAGAATTTAAATGCATCTGCTTGTAAAACAGACGGTTATACCACCCAAAATAGTTACTAGTTCACATTTCCCATATGTCTACTTTAGATTGGCATCGTTTTTTCAACATTCTTTTATTTTTCTTGGACGTTACAAGGCTTAGAACATAAACAGCAATTTCTCATATTTTTAAGAAAATTTCAAAAGCCTTTTTTTTAAGGTACCTCTTGAGTTCTGAAGTGGCTTTGTGGGGCCTATGTATTAGAAACCCTGATAAAACACCCCATTTTAAAAACTAGACCCCTCAAAGTATTCAAAACAGCAGTTAGAAAGTTTTTTAACCCTTCAGGCATTTCACAGGAATTAAAGCAAAGTGGAGGTGAAATTTGCAAATTTCATTTTTCTTGCTGAATTTCAATTTTATTAATTTTTTTTCTGTAACACAGAAGGTTTTACCAGAGAAACACTACTAAATATGTATTGTCCAGATTCTGCAGTTTTTAGAAATGTCCCACATGTGGCCCTACTGCGCTCGTGGACTAAAACACAAGCCCTAGAAGCAAAGAAGCACCTAGTGCATTTTGAGGCCTCTTTTTTTTTAGAATATATTTTAGGCAGCATGCCAGGTTTGAAGAGGTGTTGAGGTGTCAAAACAGTAGGAATCCCCCAATAGTGACCCCATTTTGGAAACTACACCCCTCAAGGAATTCATTTAGGGTTGTTGTTACCATTTTGACCGCACAGTTTTTTCACAGCACGTATTTGAATTGGGCTCTGAAATGAAAAAAATTTCATTTTTTCCAATAAAATGTCATTTGTGATCAAAATTTCTTATTTTCACAGGGAACAAAATACCCCATTTTGTTGCCCAATTTGTCCTTAGTGTGGCAATACCCCATTTGTGGTGATAAACTGCCGTTTGGACCCATGGGAGGGCTCAGAAGGAAAGGAGCGCTATATGTTTGTTGGAGTCCAGATTTTGTTGGATTGGTTTTCGGGTGCCATGTCGCATTTGCAGAGCCTCAGAGGTATCAAAGCAATGGAAACCCACCAAAAGTGACCCCATTTTGGAAACTACACCCCTCAAGGAATTCATTTATGGTTGTTGTTAGCATTTTGACCACACAGTTTTTTCACAGCACTTATTTCAATTGGGCTGTGACATTAAAAAAATGACATTTTTTCCAATAAGATGTAATTTTTTACCAAAATTTCTTATTTTCACAGGGAACAAAATACTAAATTTTGTTGCCCAATTTCTCCTGAGTGCATCAATACCCCATTTGTGGCAATAAACTGCCGTTTGGGCCCATGGGAGGCCTCAGAAGGGAAGGAGCGCTGTGTGTTCTTTGGAGTACAGATTTTGCTGGTTTGGTTTTTGGGTGCCATGTCGCATTTGCAGTGCCCCAGAGGTATCAAAGCAATGGAAACCAACCAGAAGTGACCCCATTTTGGAAACTACACCCCTCAAGGAATTCATTTATGGGTAATGTGACCATTTAGACTCCATAGTTTCTTCACAGAACTTATTTGAATTGGGCTGGGAATTAAAAAAATATATATTTTTTCCAATAATATGTCATTTTAGCTCAAAAATTCTTATTTGACAAGAAATAAAATACTCCATTTTGTTTCCCAATTTGTCCTGAGTGCGGCAATACCCCATTTGTGGTGATAAACTGCCGTTTGGGCCCATGGGAGGGCTCAGAAGGAAAGGAGCGCTGTGTGTTCTTTGGAGTACAGATTTTGCTGGATTGGTTTTCGGGTGCCATGTCGCATTTGCAGAGCCCCAGAGGTATCAAAGCAATAGAAACCCACCCCATTTTGGAAACTACACCCCTCAAGGAATTCATTTATGGGTGTTGTGACCATTTTGACCCCATAGTTTTTTCACAGAACTTATTTGAATTGGGCTGGGAATGAAAACAAAATTATTTTTTTCAAATAATATGTAGTTTTGGCTGAAAATTTCTTATTTTCACAAGAAACAAAATACCCCATTCTGTTGCGCAATTTGTTCTGAGTGCCGCAATACCCCATTTGTTGTGATAAACTGCCGTTTGGGCCCATGGGAGGGCTCAGAAGGAAAGGACCACCATTTGGCCTACTGGGGATTTTCTAGTGCGAAGTCATGTATGCAGAAGCCCCTGAGGTACCAGTACAGTTGAAACCCGCAAGAAGTGACCCCGTTTTAAAAACTACACCCTTAAGGCATTCATCTAGAGGTGTAGTGAGCATTTTGACCGGAGACCTACACCCCATAAACTGTAATGTGGGTTCTCCCGGGTATGGCAATACCCTACATGTGGCTGTTATCAGCTGCCTGGGCACACAGCAGGGCTCAGAGGGGAAAGACGAGGGGGGATAAGCTGTGCGGAGTGCATCAGGGTAAGTAAAATTGGGGTAAATTATAAACCAAGGGATGTATGATAAATTTTAAAACACTTTCATACAGAGCTCTGGTTATTCGGGACACGTGTCACATTGATATATTGTGTCATCCATTATCGCCCTCTTATAGCAGACTTTGCACCTCTTTTGACTTTTTCCCTTCTTGCCAGTTTGGGGAACTTCTCCTGGAAAGTGTTGCCCTGGTACGATGCGTGTGGCCTCGCTTCCAGAAGTACTGGGTGCCCCCCCCCCCTTCTTGGTCCCTAAAGATTAGGTTCTTGATAATCACCTCTTGAAATTCCAGGAAAGTTCCCGTCTGGCCTGCACATCGACGTAGCATGTACGCATTGTACAATGCCATCTGTATGATGTGCCCGGCCAGCTTCTTATACCACACCGCATGGCGCTGTAGGGCTTCAGGATTTGATCTGACAAGTCCATCCCTCCCATGTACCTATTGTAGTCCAGGATGCAGTCTGGTTTGGGGGTGTCCTTTCCTTCATATATCCTAAACCTGTAGGTATACCCTGATGCACTCTCGCAGCTTATACATCTTCACGCCATACCTTGCCCTCTTACCCGGCAGGTACTGGCGGAATTGAACCCTCCCTTTAAAATGTACCAGGGACTCATCAATAGAAATACACTTCTCGGGGGTGTATGCTTGGGGAAACCGGGCACTGGAACGGTCTAATAGGGGTCTCCGTTTATACAAACGGTCAAAACTGGGGTCATCTCGGGGTGGGCACGGCTCATTATCAGTATAATGTAAGAAGCGAAGTATTGCCTCATTTATTTATTTTTTTAGGTTCCAGTTCAGTTCTGAAGTTGCTTTGAGGGGCCTATATATTAGAAACCCCTATCAAATACCCCATTTTAGAAACTAGACCCCTCAAAGTATTCACAACAGCATTTAGAAAGTTTATGAACCCTTTAGGTGTTTCACAAAAATTTCGAGCAAAGTAGAGGTGAAATTTACATTTTTTTTTTTTGTCAGAAAATCCTCTTTATACCATTTTTTTTATAACACAAAAGGATTTATCAGAGAAACGCGACCTAATATTTATTACCCAGATTCTGCAGTTTTGAGAAATATCCCACTTGTGACCTTCGGGCGGTAATGGACTGAAGCGCCGGCCTCCGAAGCAAAGGAGCACCTAGTGGATTTTGAAGCCTCTTTTTTATTAGGCACCATGTCCGGTTTGAAGAGGTCTTGTGGTGCCAAAACATTGGGAACCCACCAAAAGTGACCCCAATTTGGAAACTAGACCCCTTGAGGAATGCATTGTAGTTTTCTTGGGGTGCATGCGGCTTTTTGATCAGTTTTTATTCTATTTTTAGGTGGCGTGGTGACTAAAAAACAGCAATTGTACGATTGTTTTTTTTTTCGTTTTTTTTTACAGCGTTCACCGTGCGCTATAAATGACATATTCACTTTATTCTGCGATACCAGATGTTTATAGTTTTTTTTATGTCTTATGGCGTTTGCACAATAAAATACGTTTTGTAAACAATCATTCACTTTTTGTGTTACCTTATTCTAAGAGCCAGAACGTTTTTATTTTTCAATCAATAAAGCCGTGCGAGGACTTATTTTTTGCGTAACGAACTGTAGTTTCGATCAGTACCATTTTTAGGTACATGCGACTTTTTGATCTCTTTTTATTCCATTTTTTGGGAGGTGAAGTGACCAAAGAATTGTGATTGTGGTTCGGTTTATTATTATTTTATTTTACGGCGTTCACCGTGCGGGATAAATAATGAAATAATTTTGTAGTTCAGGCCGTTACGGACGCGGCGATACCAATTATGTATAGTTTATTTGTTTGTTTATATATTTTTATTAATAATAAAGGACTGATAAGGGAAAAAGGGGGATTTTTACTTTTAATAGTTTTAAATCTTTTATTTTCTTATTTTTACACATCTTTTTTTAACTTTTTTTTTACTTTATTACTTTGTCCCACTAGGGGACAGGAGGGCAGGAGGCCCTGATCGCTATTCTAATACACTGCACTACATGCGTAGTGCAGTGTATTAGAACAGTCAGCTACTCACTGACAGCAAGCATAGTGGGTCCTGACGTTGTCAGGACCCACTAGGCTTCCGTCTATGGCATAGCCGGACGCCATTGTTTGGTGTCCGGTTGCCATAGTCACCATCGCCGGCCGCTATCGCGTAGCAGGCCGGCGATGGCAGCTTAACCCCTAAAAAGCCGCGATCTCTATAGAACGCGGCTTTTAAGGGGTTAATCAGCGGGGACACAGCGATCGGTCCCCGCTGTAGGAGCTGTGACAGCTGCTGAACAAGACAGCAGCGTCACAGCTCCTGTATGTGTCGGGAGGACGGCCGAAATGGCCGTTACTCCCGAGGCGTACTATTACGGCATGGAGCGCGAACGATACAGCTGCCATGACGTAATAGTACGTCAAGGAGCGGGAATTAATCTTTGTCTGTCTATCTATCTATCTATCTATCTATCTATCTATCTATCTATCTATCTATCTATCTATCTATCTGTCGGTGAATCTATCTATCTATCTATCTATCTATCTATCTATCTATCTATCTATCTATCTATCTATCTATCTATCTATCTATCTATCTATCTATCTATCTATCTATCTATCTATCTATCTATCTATCTGTCTGTCTATCGGTATATCTATCTAGCAGAAAAAGAATGGCGACAGCACACTGCGACACTAATGCCACCTAAACCACTAAATATAAATAAATATACACTAAAGCTACTTATAATAGGGAGGTTCTTAGTGCACATTTTGATCAAAAAGTGTTTGCCCACCTGCCACGACAAGGCGACCTCTGTAAGGTGGGAACCTACGCTGCACATACACCCAGAACTGGGACTAAGCCTAAATATACTTGGGGATGGTTGGATCCAGCATTGAACTAATTAAAATCACCCAAGGCAGAATGGGAGGAGAGAAAGAACAAAAATGGAGGCAGTCACTAACCCCACATATATGGATCACATAAACACAACAAAAATGTGAACAGCACATTCCAACTAAATTATATAAAATGTGTATGCAGGTGCAGGAACACCTGTGAGTGCAAATATACAGCAGAAAAATAATGGCGACAGCACACTGCGAACACTAATGCCACCTACGCCACTAAATATAAAAAATATGCACTAAAGCTAAATCTACTTATAATAGGGAGGTTCTTAGTGCACATTTTGATCAAAAAGTGTTTGCCTAGAAGGTCTATCTATCTATCTATCTATCTATCTATCTATCTATCTATCTATCTATCTATCTATCTATCTATCTATCTATCTGTCTGTCTGTCTGTCTGTCTGTCTGTCTGTCTGTCTGTCTGTCTGTCTATCTATCTATCTATCTATCTATCTATCTATCTATCTATCTATCTCATATATCCATCCATCTATCTATCTATCTATCTATCTATCTATCTATCTATCTATCTATCTATCTATCTATCTATCTATCTATCTATCTATCTATCTATCTGTCTGTCTGTCTGTCTGTCTGTCTGTCTGTCTGTCTGTCTGTCTGTCTGTCTATCTAATCTTTTTATATTATTCTTTAGAAATACCAGTAACATAAGATATAAGTTTTGAAAAAACATGAAAAAGAGATCCCCAGACAAATATAATATTATAATTATTTTGTGACAATGTTGGATCATATCGCTATCACTGACTAAATAAAATGGCTGCATGGGTAAACTAAGACTACTCTAAGATAGTAATAGGGACGTGCCATTTTCAGGAACATTTCTACACTGCCTTAAAGGAACAGTGTCATCACAATTTTTTTTTTAATATGTTAAAGATGTTAGTGCTTTATTAAAAACGTTTGGATTAATTTCTGTGTTTGTGTGTTACTTTTTCTTATTTTTACACTTTTTCTTCCCTATGGGGGCTGCCATTTTTTTTCCATTTCTGTATGTGTCGATTAACGACACATACAGACATGGAATACGGCAGCCACAGTCCCATAGGGACTGCGAACGGGTCCCGGTCCCATCCACTTCTGTGTACGCCGTCTGTGTGGGAACTGCGCATGCGCCGCTCCCACACAGTCCAATTTGAAATGCGCGCCGTCCGGCGCCATTTTCCTGTGGACCGGAAGTCGCGGCCGGGCAGTAAGATTACTACTTCCGGTCGCGGCTTCCGGACTTGTGCACTTGGACCAGCGGCAGCAGACGGAGCGGACGGGCCGGAGGGAGCCGTGGTGGTAGGAGCAGGTAAATCGATTTCTATGTATGTTCGTGTTTGTGTGTGTTTACTACTGTATGTAAACCTACTACACTGTGTGTTAGCTCAAAAAATGGCGACACACAGTGTAGGAGGTTAGACCGTTCAAACCCCTCGTTTATCCCGGCACTAGCCAGGATAAAGGAGGGGGGGGAGTCTCAGAGCTCACTAGAGCGAGTGCTTTTTTCCCAATTTTGCAGCAAAAAGCAATGTGGTTGCTATACCACATGCAATGCTGCAATTTTGGGAATAGCTCCATCTAGTGACCAACAATGGGAAATATTATAAATTAGAATCTAATTTATAATATTTCCTGACTCGTGAAAAAAATAAAAAAAATTTGAACAATGTTTAATCACCCACACACTAAATGTTTAATTAAAAAAAAAAAAAAAACATGTTTTGCTGGCAACACATTCCCTTTAAAGTGCAGATATATATAGTGAGATTTTACACTATTAGGCCGGATTCACTCGAGCGTGTGCGTTTTGCGCGCGCAAAAAACGCTGCATTTTGCCCGCGTAAAAGGTCCATAAAAGCTCCGTGATCATATGATGCGTGGCTGCATGATTTTCGCGCAGCCGCCATCATTATGACACTCTGTTTTTATGTTTGTAAACAGAAAAGCACGTGGTGATTTTCTGTTTTCATTCATAGTTTTGACTACTGTAGCGCGCCTCAAGTGCGGCACACGGAAATGCGTCCGTGTGCCGTGCGCGTTTCTTTCGTGCATCACGCACGCATTGAAGTCAATGGGTGCGTGAAAACCGCGCACGGCACACGGACGCACTTCCGTATGCTGCGCGTGATGCGCGCTACAGTAGTCAAAACTATGAATGATAACAGAAAAGCACCTGCGTGAAAATTACGCAGCCACGCATCATATGCTGCTGACACACAGAGCTTTTGTGGACCTTTTTCGCGCGCAAAACACACACGCACGTGTGAATCCGGCCTTATTGTCTGAGAAGTGTCATATAGTGGAAAATAGGAACACATGTTTAATGGATTCTGCATGATTGCGAAGTTGGTCGAAGCATTTTCAAAGCAACTTTATTGACACTGCACCTTGAAGGTATATAGAATTCAATAATTTGTTAGAAAGGCCATGGGTCAAAACATATATAATAATGCATACAAGGGGTTTTCAAAATCAATAGTATAAGCAAACAAAAAAAATCAAGAAGTAACAGTACAAACAGAATACTTTAATCCTACACATCCACAATCATTGCCAAACATACAAAGAGGACAGAAGACATGATAACAAGGCAAGTAAAATCAATGGAGAGTGGAAGAAAATGTTGAATGATCCTTTCCTTTGCTCTTCCCTCTTTGTAGCGAAAGAATTAGGGCGATTCGTTCAAGGATAGTATCAGATTTGCTTTATTGTGTGCTCAGAACAATGTGTTTCGTAGCTGTACTTGCCTCTTCTTCAGGTATGACACAGATGCATAGTAACAGTAATACATCCTTATATTTTATTTTAAAACAAAGGGTATCGTTTTCAAGTATATGAAAATTCAATAAAGAAAAAGCAGGATATTAGCGTTGCATCATTAAGTACAGTAAGCTATAAAATGCACATAAACAGTTCCAGTATTACAACAATATCAATAGATCATTTACTTGACATCTAGAAAGAAAGATGGTAATCCTAGAATTACGCGATATGACAGCGATTTGACTGTATACAACAAAAAAATAAAACAAAACCAAATTTGTGAGGGAAAGGGTAAGGGAAGCGGGGAAGATTTGACAATGGGCGGGGAGTTGGTGGGAAGATCGACAAGAAGGAGAAGCATCCTTTTTACGTATGTGTATATATAGCATGCTAATGTTTAACAAGATGAAATATGTATAGTTAGCATCTGTGGATAAATAAAAATGTGTTCATTTATAAGTTAATAAATAATTCAAAATGGAAATGCATGATGCAATAAAATGTGATTTCAGTAAACCGCCTAATGAAAGTGCGGCGGTGGTAATAGCGATGTGACTGTGTGCAGGACTTGGAATACAGCATTGTGATTGCTAGAATACAGCCCACGGTAAAGACTACAGTGCTCGACAATGGTAAAAAAATATGTGTAAGGGAAGATCTTTGCAGCATTGCCATTGATACATAACTTCCATGTGCCAGAAGAACTATATATGAACTGGTGACTGTAGTTACTGGTGAAAATGCAAAATGCTTTGTAATTGTGGCGCTGGCGTCTTTGGTTGTTGCAGTGTCCACTGATATGCTGAATGGACAGGGTTTTTCTATTTAAAAAAAGATGTGTTACTGTTACTGTTACTATGTATCTGTGTCATTCCTGAAGAAAAGTCTGCTGCAGCCTCAAAATACGTTTTTCTAAGAACACAATAAAGCAAATCTGATACTATCCTTGACCGAATCTGCCTAATTCTTTCGCTACAAAGAGGAATGTTCAAAGAAAAGGATCATTTGCCGTTTTCCCATACTCTCATTTGCTTTGTTAGTTTGATCAAAGAAGTGGCTCCAGAACTGATCCATGGCAGCAGGCCCTCTCAACATCACACCTATTTGGTTTTTGTGCCCTTGATGCACATATGCACAAGTATTCGCTACAACCATCAATTTGAAAGTCCTTGAAAACCCCTTTAGAGGGAACCTGTCACCAGCATTTCTCCTATTGAACTCTACTCACCCCTCACCGGCCGCTGCTGTCAAAATGTCATTGCCAATACAGAGGCGTAGCTAGGTTCTCCTGAACCCGGGGGCAAAGATTCAGATTGGCACCTCCCCCAACTTCTTTCCCGACATCTCCTTCACCCTCGCAGTGTTTGCTTGCTCTACCTATCAATGAGGTGTAATTTTTTTTGCACAATTTTTTAAATGTAACTCTAGCATAAAACTATTTGTACATTTTACAAGTGATATATTTCTATAAGGGAGTTGCCATAACAATAAATTAGAAAAAAATAAATTAAAGAGGCCACACACAGCCCCTTGTAGATAATGCCACACACAGCTGCCTGTAGATAGTGCCATACACAGACCCCTTGTAGATAGCGCCACATACAGCCCCCTGTAGATAGCGCCACACACAACCCCCTCTTGTATATAACGCCACACAGCCCCCTGTAGATAGCGCTACGCACAGCTGCCTGTAGATAGTGCCACACACACAGCCCCCCTCTTGTATATAACGCCACACAGACCCCTGTAGATAGCTCCACACACAGCCCCCCTTATAGTTAACACCACACAGCCCCCTGTAGATAGCGCCACGCACAGCTGCCTGTAGATAGTGCCACACACAGCCCCCTCTTGTATATAATGCCACACAGCCCCCTGTAGATAGCTCCACACACAGCCCCCCTTCTTGTATATAACACCACACAGCCCCCTGTAGGTAGCTCCACACACAGCCCCCCTTGTAGTTAACGCAACACAGCCCCCCTGTTGTAGATAGTGCCACACAGCCCCCCTGTTGTAGATAGTGCCCCACACAGCCCCCCTCTAGTATATAACGCCACACAGCCCCCTGTAGATAGCTCCACACACAGCCCCCCTTGTAGTTAAAGCAACACAGCCCCCCTGTTGTAGATAGTGCCACACAGCCCCCATGTTGTAGATAGCGCCACACAGTCCCCCTGTTGTAGATAACGCCACACAGCCCCCTTATAAATGACGCCACACACAGCCCCTCTTGTAGATAGTGCCACACACAGCCCCCCCTTGTAGATAGTGCTACACACAGCCCCCACTTGTAGATAATGCCATACAGCCCCGCTTGTATATAGCGCCACACAGCCCTTCCTTGTAAATAGCGCCTCACTGACCCCCTTGTAAATAGCGCCACACTGCCCCACTTGTAAACAGCGCCACACAGCCCCCCTTGTAAATAGTGCCAAACACAGCCCCCCTTGTAGATAACGCCACACACAGCCCCCCTTGTAGATAGTGCCACACACAGCCCACCATCCGCATTGTAATTAGCGCCACAATCCCCACCACTTGTAAATAGCGCCACACTGTAAACAGAGTGGTGAGCGGTAGCCTACCTCTACCATTCTCCACTCTGCCTGACGTGACTCACCGGAGGAGCCGAGGAGGTCATGCGGCGCAGATAGTGGCGGAGTTCCTTCTGACAAGGGTCAGTGACAGCTCAGGAGTTGACCAGTGAGGTCAGGTGGATTGATCCACTCCCGGGCCATCACAGACCCCAGTCAGAACACCGCCGCATGAACTCCTGGCTGATCGCTGCTGCTGGTGTCCGACATACAGCAGCGATCAGCTGCTCTGCCACGGCGCCCCCCGCCTCTACCACCTAGTTGCGCCTGCAGCACACGCCCTGCCTGCCACCCCCCCTCCTGGCCTATATACCCTCTCCTAAACTCCTCCTCTGACTGTAAATAACATGTTGTGCCTTTTAATGGTATTAATCCGGCAGTCTCGTTCTTCCTCTTCTTATGCCCGCCCACCGCCGAAAACTGGACCATCCAGAATGGCAAAATACGGTCTGAGATAACGCACATGAGCCCTTCATGTATGGTTCCGACACCCTTCCCTGCTTTGGCCAGTCCTCAAATCTAGTCATTGTGCATGCGCCGCTATCGTGAATGCTTGGGGGAGATGAGTAGTTGTCAATCAAAAGTAAGGAGGTGGGGTTAACTCGGAAAGGCTTGAAGAATGAAGATATGACTGTTTTATGCTTATTAGCATATGGCGAGAGAACAATAAAAAAACGGAATACTAAAGGTACGGCGCCTACTTAGAAGATAAATTATAGGTTACATAAAAATGATTTTTCACCCACTTCCACCAGGTATTGATGGTTTAATAGGTGAAATGCTGGTGACAGGTTTTCTTTAAGGAGTGTTGTAACTGACTAAGGGGTCCGTGGGCCCTCCTCTGATCATAGGCACTCAAGAACTTCCTTAAAAAATAATTCCTCCCCCGGTTTGAATAAAATCTAATATAAATGGGCACAGTTGTATTTATTAGAAAAGGCATGTCATAATGACCTAATAATACAATTTGAAGGCTAAATCTTTGTTACCTTCTTTATATTATATGAACAGCACTTTTTACTTGTACATTACTGTATGTGATGTGCCGTTTTAGACCTACAACCATTGCAGTTATCTGTATCACAACATAATTCAGTGGTCACTTACATATTGCACATGCCACAATTTTTTTCTTAGCAGCAATAGGAGCTTCAGTTTGCTGATATAAATAGACTTGTATGTGAAGAAAGTTTCATCAATAATGCAGGAATTAAGATGATTCTGCCTCAAGGTCTCAAAATTGGATCAAAAGTTACTGCTAAGAAAATCAAAAGTAAATGTTATGTCTGAGGTTCCACATTTGCTCCCTTGTAATTTGTGGACATTTTTAGAACAATTAAAAGTGTCTATTTAGCAGCTGTAGTATGATATATCATTTCGAGTACTGTGAAGTGTGTTCTTTATGTCAATTTCGTGACGTGCTGAAGCTCTACCAGTAGATGTGTATTAGAGTGTTTCTGACCTGTACAGACATATGATTTATGTTCTAGAACTACTTAGAGAACGGCATTCAGTTTTGCAAGCAGCAAGTTATCATAATACCTATAAGAAAGACCTGCTACTGGTATAATTCATTATAGTTTAGGTTTGATAAGTCATTGGTTTTCAGTACCTTCCATGACATCATATTATATGTTTATTTTGTCTATTGTACTTCTATGGTGTCTTTAGACAGCTTCTTCTGTTAGGGTGAGGAGTTTTAATTTCTTAACATATTTTAGCATATCATGTAACGGCTGCCATTAGGAGTTGTCACAAAATAACTCAGAAACGTCTGAATATAATATTACAATACTTCACATAAAAGGACAATTTAGCAGTTCATATTTCCAGGTATTGTAGCCCTCTCCACTCTTACCTATCAGGCTGTATTTGTGCTATACACCAGTGGTTTTGATGCGTTCTTGGCTACTTGGGACAGAAAGGAACAATTTGCATGTCTCTGCCCAACATCCCAGAATAAGGATTAATTTCCTTGTTGTGTGGATATGAGATGGCAGTGGGCTTGTAAATATGTTCTATTTTAAGGCCTTGTTGTATCGCCAAATGCTTGAGTAAAAGGGTGTTTTGTTTTCTTTGAGGCCTTCTCATCCCAACTTTGCCAGCAACCTGGAATTACGAACATCCAGGCCACGGGCATAGCTAGGGTCTTAAAAGATCAGGGGCACAAGAAGCAAGACATGTATTTACCCCCCCCCCCCCGAAAAAAATAAATACATTTTTACATACATATCAGAGATTGCATATTTATAAGACTGAGGCTCCCATAGCTACACCGCTGATAGAATTGGATGTATTGTCTCAGCATACAGTATCATACATGATAGGCTTAGATACATGGCCCCAGCAGACAGTATCACACATGATAGACTTAGGGCTCATTCAGACAAGCGTGATTCTCGTCCGTGTACTGTGCGTTGAAGCAACGCACAGCACATGGACCCATTGATTTCAATGAGGCTACTCACACATGCGTGAGTTTTCATACAGTGAGTGTGAAACTTACTGTATGTCCTATATTGGTGCATTTTCAGTCACCCATTGAAGTGTGCTGTCCGTGTGCTGTCCGTGTGCTGTCCGTGTTTCACGCATCAATTACACTGAAAAAAAAAGGGTGCTTGTAAGTGCGTGAAAAACACATGCCACACGCAAAGCACACTGATGAAAAACACAACGCACACAGACAGATTTATGCACGTTTTTTACACACGTAAATCTGTAACGCACTTGTGAATGTAGCCTTAGATACAGGGCCCCAACAATACGTATCCTTGTACTAAACCTCAGGGGAAAATTTGGCATTTCTGGGGCCCCAAGCAAAATTATGTCTAGGGGCTCTAATCAAAGATGCCTGTAGAGCGTTCCCCACACAATGCCCCTGGTATATAGTGTCACAACCCCCCTGTATGGTTCCAAACACAGTCCGCCTGCCATACATTCCCCTTGTAGACAGTTCCATGCAGTCCCCTGTAGGTAGTCCCACATACCCATCTTGTCTCAGCAGACAGTATTATACATGATAGACTTAGATACATAGCCCCAGCAGACAGTATCACACATGATAGGCTTAGATACATGGCCCAGCAGACAGTCTCACACATGATAGACTTATTAGATATAGGGCCCCAGCAGTAAGTATCCTTGTACTAACATATGTTCACTGCCACAAAAAAAAGTGTGTATGCATGTATGTATATGTTTAAATGTATATATATATATATATATATATATATGTATATATATGAGACAGCATATCTATAGCACTACGACTCTATAGCTATGGATAGGATTAGATACTCAGCAGACAGTATTACGCATGATAGGCTTAGATATAGGGCCCTGCTCGCTGACATTGCAGCTCCAGCGCTGGACCCAGGAAAGGTAAGTATAAGAATTGCTTTGCTTTTGTATGTGTTACAAATGTATTGGTGTGTTTTTGTTTTTTTACAGGTTCGGATGTCGGTCTACATCAGATTCAAGGACTACTTCGATGACGGCTTTTTTATTCTCAATAAAATGTCTAATGAGGGTTGTGTGGGGGTTTTTTATTCAACTTTATTACTACCGCCTTAGTAATAACTGCTGGCTGATTGACAGCATCCATTGCTAAGGCGGGGCTTAATGTTATCCAGTGAAAAGGCTAACACTAACTACTACTACTACCGGGAAGAGCTGAGTCAATCCAGTACCGGACCATTGTAGTGATGGTCGGGCACTGGGACGACTGCAGGCTGGTATTATTAGGCTGGGAAAGCCAAAAAACAGTGGCCCTTCTCACCCTGGTAATGCTAGCCTGCTGCTGCTGTGTTGTATCTGGCTGATTATGAAAAATGGGGGGGACCGGACTACATTTTTTCCATTAAAAAAAATAAATTATGTGGGGTTCCCCCTTTTTTGATAACCAGCCAGATACAACGTAGCAGCAGCAGGCTAGCATTACCAGGGTGGGAAAGGCCACTGTTTTTTGGATTTCCCAGGCTAATAATACAAGCCTGCAACCTGCCCCAGTACCCGGCCGTCACTACAGATTGTCAGGTACTGAATCGTACCCGGCTCTTTCCGGTACTCCTGATGGCGGTGGGTACCGGGGTAATAATGGGGGTTAGTGTTAGCCTCGGCACTGGCTAACACTAAGCCCGGCCTTAGTAATGGACTTACTAAGGCGGTAGTAATGAATTTCAAAAGAAAATACAAAGACATAGAAGAAATATTTAATTGAAGTACAATAAAAACACACAACCCTTGTTAACCATTTTATTGAAATTAAAAAAGCCGTCATCAAGTAGTCCTCGAATCTGACGTAGTCCAAAAACCAATCCTGTAAAAAAATACAAACACACAAAAAAACCCATTAGTAACACAGGTGGTAGGCTTAGATACAAGGTCCATGTGTGATACTGTCTGTTATACCCTGTATCTAAGCCTACCACAAGGCAGGCTTAGATACAGGAGCCCAGAAGGCAGTAATGTTACACTTACACTCCGCCTCAGCTCCGGGTGCAGCAGATGTCCTGACACCATCCAGCCAATATTCCCTCTAAGTCTTGGCAACTCCTGAGTGGGGAATTTGGGGAGCAGGGCAAGTCTCCATCAATGGTGGGCGATCTGATGACCAAAAGTAATACCCCCTTAAACACTAATACAGCGTACTAAATAAGAGAAGAAGAAAACTTATTTTAAATTAGTTTTAATTACTTTTTTAAATACTATAATATTAGAAGTCCAGCAGTAAAATAGACAGTTATAAACACCAATTACAGGCATCAATGAAAGAATCCCTCTTTTACACCACTGTCCCTGTATATAGCGACACACCGACCCCCTATATACAGCGCCACACAGACCCCCGGTAGATAGCGCCACAAAGACCCCCTGTAGATAGCGCCACACAGACGCCATGTAGCTAAATAAATCTATAAAAATTTGTACTACGGACTACCTCCTTTCTTTACCATTCGATCTCACCATATGGAAATTTGAGGAAACATTCAAGGTTTTCTATAGAGGAATGGCGCCACGAAAGGGGATTTCATTTTTCTTCTTGCTTTGGCCCTGTAGCTAGTGCCACACAGACCCCTGTAGATAGTGCCACACAGACTCCCTTGTAGATATTGCCACACAGTCCCCCTGTAGATAGCGCCACGCAGCCCCCATGTAGATAATGCCATACAGCCCCCTTGTATATACTGTCACACAGCAATCCCCCCTCTCCTTGTATATACTGCCACACAGCAATCCCCCCTCCCCTTGTATGTACTGTCACAGAGCAATCCCACCTCCCTTGTATGTACTGTCACACAGCAATACCACCTCCCCTTGTATATGCTGCCACACAGCAGTCCCCTCTCCCCTTGTATATACTGCCACACAGCAATCCCACCCTCCCCTTGTATATACTGCCACACAGCAATACCCCTCCCCTTGCATATACTGCCACTCATCAATACCCCTCCCCTTGCATATACTGCCACACAGCGATCCCCCTCCCCATGTATATAATGCCACATAGCCCCCTCCATTTGTATATACTGCCACACAACCCCCCTCCCCTTGTTTATACTGCCACACAGAAATCTCCCCTCCCCTTGTATATAGTGCCACACAGCAATTCCCCCACTCCTTGTATATACTGCCACACAGCGCTCCTCCCCTTGTATATACTGCCACACAGCAATCACACCCTCCCCTTGTATATACTGCCACACAGCAATCCCCCCTCCCCTTGTATATACTGCCACACAGCAATCCCTCTCCCTTTGTATATACAGCCACACAGTACCCCTCCCCATGTATATACTGCCACACAGCCCCCCTTCCTTTGTATATACTGCCACATAGCCCTCCTCCCCTTGTATATACTGCCACACAGCCCCCCTTCCTTTGTATATACTGCCACACAGCCCTCCTCCCCTTGTATATACTGCCACACAGCCCCCTTCCTTTGTATATACTGCCACACAGCCCCCCTCCCCTTGTATATACTGCCACACAGCCCTCTCCCTTTGTATATACTGCCACACAGCAATCTCCCCTTGTATATAGTGCTACATAGTCACCCTCCCCCTGTATATACTACTACACAGTCCCCCTCTCCCCTTGTTTATAGTGCTACACAGCAATTATTTCCACACAGCAATCCCCCTCCCCTGTATATTACCACACAGCCCCCACAAAAAAAAAATATTGTACTTTCTTTACCCCGTTCCCGCAACGGATGGAGCGCTACACTGCCTCTCGGGTGGGATGCATGCGCAGACCGGCGTGATGTGACGTCATCATGCCTTCCTGCGCAGGGAGTCTTCCCAGTGCCTTATAGGTTACAAGCCTAACGTGGCCTTCAACCTATAACATTAATTTGTATTTGCGTCCTGAGGAGGCACATACAAGTGAATGTGGCTGTCGCTAGCACCCGAGCACCTGAGCCCCCTCCGGTGCTAGCGACGCCACTGCATCCGCCTGCGACAGTATGCAGGCTTTAAACCTTAGTGAGCGGGCTGTGGAAGGTGCGAGGCCGCTGCCGCACACCTTATAGGGAACACTGCATCCAGCATCATGACATCATGCGCGGCACACAGCGCTGTGACGTCATGACGCGAGAAGACGTCAGGACGTCTGCGACCCCTATAGCTACACCACTGAATGTGGCAGTCGCCCGGGGATCCGGGGCACCGGGCCAAATATCCAGGGCTTGGGCCCTGGAAGCCTGATGCTAGCGACACCTCTGATTCAGGCCCTATTTGTATAGAGCCATATCTTGCACTTATGAAAGTTAATAAGCTTGAAAAGCCTGCATGCAAATTTAAATAAATAGCTTTGTACTTGTTAGATTGTATTTGTGCCAGAGGTTCTGGCTGTCCACTAGGGGCAGTAAAGTACAATTTTCAAGACTATCCACTAGTCAAAAATCAGGATTTGATTCCTTGTTAAGCATCCATACCAAAACCACAGGTGTACGCACGTAATTCCGCAGCTAAAACCACACCTAATGGTGCGGTTTTTTATGCGTTTTTAGGTGCGGTATGTACATTTTGATGTGGAAATAGATGTCGTTTTATATTGCGTATTTTTATGCATTTTTCTTTGATACTAGTCATATACAATTTGCAAGCGGAAACGCAAGATAAATTGACATGCTGGGGATTTTAAAATACGCACCGCAGGTCAATTTACGTGCAGAAAAGATCTGCACCATGTAGATAAGATTTCTTGAAATCTCATTTACTTTGCTGGAACTGTGTTATGCTGCGGATTTGCCGCATGAAAATCCTCGCGCCAAATCCGCTGGTGATACGCAATGTGTGCATTCAGCCTAAGCAGGTCTTGTGGTGTATCATGAATATGTTACTTTTTTTCTGTTTCTCCTGAGCTTCCTGGTTCATGAATACAGAACTATAGAACTGTCTGAAATACTGTGACACACAAGCAAAGCGGTGGGTGATTGAATATTTTAGAATAACAATGCAGAGCTATATCTCATTTAAGTCTTTTGAGATGCTGGGTGACAGCTAGCATGGGCATTGTAATGGTTACCATTAGTGGTTGTCACTTTCAGAAATCTGTTAGACCAAGATAACTCAGAAATGGCTGAATAGAATATTAAAATAATTCTGATAAGAGGACAACTCGGCAGCTTATATTTCTAGGTATTTTACGAAAGAGATGAGCTTTCAATTGTAGAGAAGCTGAAGTGAAGACTGTAAACAAGACGCAGTTGTCTTCCATACAATGTCCTTCAACTGAACTCCTGTAGGAAATGACCATAAAAATCCAATTTTATATTTTGGTTTGCTGTGATATTGGAAGTATTACATTATTTAATCATGCTTCATATATCAAAAGTTCGACACAAGATTAGTTACAGAGGAAAACCAAGTCTCACATATTTGTGCATAATCAGAAGCTGAATGGGAACCTGAGAAAATATTACTTGCAAAGCCGCAGTTAACAACCAGCCGCATAAGCTTTGTGCTTTGTAGACAATGTAATGAGTTCCTTCCGCTAAAGAAGGTTAATCAAACCCAACACAGTGGGAGCATCGCAACTGATTCTTAAGCTAAACCGGTTCAATCCATTAGATTGATTTGAATTGACATGTAAAGATTTGTTAGCAGATGGTTAGTGAGAATAAGCTGCCAATCACTAATAAAGCATGCCGCATTTCTGTATGGGCATATGTGAAGTGTCCACAACAATTAACCTCTGGTAAAATGTTTTTTAATTCCTTAAGATGAATATCCAAGTTGACTTGGTAGGGTTACCTCGCCATCAATAATACTCACACTCACTGATATTACGTATGCTGACAATGTAAGAAAGCGCAGTACAGGCTTCATTGAGCTTATACTCTGAATAATATAAATAATTCTCTGAAATGCAACTTCTTTTAAGAATATAAAGCTTTAGACTTTGTATACATAGCGTTCATGGCTTTATATTCGCTCAGGACTTAAATATCCAATGGCGGGCCTTGACAAAAGACGTACAGTGGTATCCGTTACCCATAGGTTTTTTTTGCAAAATATCAGCGTGGTTAACTTTTCTTGCAATGGCCTTCTGTATAGGAAAGCACAGTCTGCTTCACTTTCCTATAAAGTTGAAAAAAATGGAATACTCTTTTGGCCTATGGATACATTTATCAGAACCTTTTTTTTTTTTTGGGAGTGTGGGGGGGGCGTGCAAGCATGAATACAGAACTCCATGCAACTCTTGGCTCAATGCTGACACATGAGCCACCATGCTGCTCAACATACAAATAGAGTACATGACCTCTATAAGTATATGCATACAGAATGAGTTTTACTTTGTCTAATTTTACTGTACATGGACAACAAATGGTAAAGCAGACATCAGAACACAATTTGACTTTAAAAGTCACTGATTTACCCTTTAGTGTAAATGATCATTTAGTAGTAAGGAAATAATAATCTACAGTGATCTGATGTTTTATAAAATAACTTAACATTTGTAAGTTGTGTTGTGTTTGTATGTATCTAGTACCATCCTGTTGCACATAGACATAGAAGACACAAGGGAGAGGGTATCTGGGATTACTGGATGTTCTGAGTAGTACGTGAAGATACACAAATAGCCAGCGAAGAAAGCTTTCAAAGTTTGGTAAAGAACAGAGAGGTCATGCAAAGAGAAAACAGGATTCTATGACTGTAGATGGGATGATTCAGGGAGATTAGTACTTGTGCATCCAGTCAACAACTATTAGAACATTTTAATTTGCAAGAATGATTTAGAGCGTGCACACCCACATTGCACACAATGTACACACATTGCACACACTTTGCACACACTTTGATATAGAGTACTTTTGATATTACAACACTGGTCATGCTATCTGCAAATTTATGTGTACTTTTATTTTTTCATACTGTATTTAGGGAACTTTCATACACTGGGCACCAGAGCAAACTTTTGACTGCCCCCCCCCTACCCTGGGGTGCCACACACAACCTCCCCTGTAGATAGTGCCCCCCTATAGATTGTGCGATACAGCCTCCCCTGTAGATAGTGCCATACAGCCCCGCTGTAGATAGTGCCATACAGCACCCCTGTAGATAGTGTGCCATACAGCCCCACCTCCCCCATGTAGATACTGCCATACAGCCCCCACCACCCCCTTGCAGACAGAGCCCCCCACCTCCCCCTTGTAGACAGTGCCATACAGGACCCTACCTCCCCCTTGTAGACAGTGCCCCTCAAACAAATAAAACAAAAAAATTATACTCACCTAGGCCATGTTTCCGCGATGAATGGATCTGCTCCACAACGCTGACGGGTCCGTGTGTAGGCCGGCGTGATCCAGTGCACAGGGATCCTGTCCCTGCGCCCGATAGTGTCCTGTAGCAGTAAATGGCAGAGCAAGGAGATACCTCCCTGCTCTGCCATAGTATTCAATAATATCTGCGTCCTAAGATGAGCAAATTTCCAAAAATTTGTTTTGGATCCAATTTGATAAAATCGTCTGTCTGATTCGATTAGCTATGGTCCACATGTAGGCCACGCAGGCTGCTCACAGTAACATGAGCAACATGCGGCCTGGCATTGTCTTGTTGAAAAACAGCTTCTGGGACACTTATGCCACGCCACACCATAATCCCGGCAGTAGGACCAGTCTGACATTCCCTTGTAAAGGCCTGTTCATGGCGCTGCCTTTGTGGTCTTCAGACCAATCTCTGGCTATCATTGCATCCAAGACAAAAGCGAGACTCATCTCTAACCTCTTAAGGACGCAGCCTAGTTCAAATCTGACATATTTCACTTTATGTGGTAATAACATCGGAATGCTTAAACCTACCCAAGCGATTCTGAGATTGTTTTCTCGTGACACATTGGGCTTCATGTTCGTGGTAAAATTTGGTCGATATATTCAGTATTTATTGGTGAAAAATTGCAAAATTTAGAGAAAATGTTGAAAAAATTGCATTTTTCAGAATTGAAATGCATCTGCTTGTAAAACAGACGGTTATACCACCCAAAATAGTTACTAGTTCACATTTCCCATATGTCTACTTTAGATTGGCATCGTTTTTTGAACATTCTTTTATTTTTCTTGGACGTTGCAAGGCTTAGAACATAAACAGCAATTTCTCATATTTTTAAGAAAATTTCAAAAGCCTTTTTTTTAAGGTACCTCTTGAGTTCTGAAGTGGCTTTGTGGGGCCTATGTATTAGAAACACTGATAAAAAACCACATTTTAAAAACTAGACCCCTCAAAGTATTCAAAACAGCATTTAGAAAGTTTTTTAACCCTTCAGGCATTTCACAGGAATTAAAGCAAAGTGGAGGTGAAATTTGCAAATTTCATTTTTCTTGCTGAATTTCAATTTTATTCATTTTTTTTCTGTAACACAGAAGGTTTTACCAGAGAAACACTACTAAATATGTATTGTCCAGATTCTGCAGTTTTTAGAAATGTCCCACATGTGGCTCTACTGCGCTCGTGGACTAAAACACAAGCCCTAGAAGCAAAGAAGCACCTAGGGCATTTTAAGGCCTCTTTTTTATTAGAATATATTTTAGGCAGCATGCCATGTTTGAAGAGGTGTTGAGGTGCCAAAACAGTAGGAATCACCCAATAGTGACCCCATTTTGGAAACTACACCCCTCAAGGAATTCATTTATTGTTGTTGTTACCATTTTGACCGCACAGTTTTTTCACAGCACGTATTTGAATTGGGCTGTGAAATGAAAAAAATGAAATTTTTTCCAATAAAATGTCATTTGTGATCAAAATTTCTTATTTTCACAGGGAACAAAATACCCCATTTTGTTGCCCAATTTGTCCTTAGTGTGGCAATACCCCATTTGTGGTGATAAACTGCCGTTTGGGACCATGGGAGGGCTCAGAAGGAAAGGAGCGCTATATGTTTGTTGGAGTCCAGATTTTGCTGGATTGGTTTTCGGGTGCCATGTCGCATTTGCAGAGCCTCAGAGGTATCAAAGCAATGGAAACCCACCAAAAGTGACCCCATTTTGGAAACTACACCCTTCAAGGAATTCATTTATGGTTGTTGTTAGCATTTTGATGACACAGTTTTTTCACAGCACCTATTTCAATTGGGCTGTGACATTAAAAAAATGACATTTTTTCCAATAAGATGTAATTTTTTATCAAAATTTCTTCTTTTTACAGGGAACAAAATACTCAAGTTTGTTGCCCAATTTCTCCTGAGTGCAGCAATACCCCATTTGTGGCAATAAAGTGCCGTTTGGGCCCATGGGAGAGCTCAGAAGGGAAGGAGCGCTTTGTGTTCTTTGGAGTGCAGATTTTGTTGGTTTGGTTTTCGGGTGCAATGTCGCATTTGCAGAGCCCCAGAGGTATCAAAACAATGGAAACCCACCAGAAGTGACCCCATTTTGGAAACTACACCCCTCAAGGAATTCATTTATGGGTAATGTGACCATTTAGACCCCATAGTTTCTTTACAGAACTTATTTGAATTGGGCTGGGAATTAAAAATATATATATTTTTTCCAATAATATGTCATTTTAGCTCAAAAATTCTTATTTTCACAAGAAATAAAATACTCAATTTTGTTGCCCAATTTGTCCTGAGAGCGGCAATACCCCATTTGTGGTGATAAACTGCCGATTGGGCCCATGGGAGGGCTCAGAAGGAAAGGACCACCATTTGGCCTACTGGGGATTTTCTAGTGCGAAGTCATGTATGCAGAAGCACCTGAGGTACCAGTACAGTTGAAACCCGCAAGAAGTGACCCCGTTTTAATAACTACACCCTTAAGGCATTCATCTAGAGGTGTAGTGAGCATTTTGACCAGAGACCTACACCCCATAAACTGTAATGTGGGTTCTCCCGGGTATGGCGATACCCTACATGTGGCTGTTATCAGCTGCCTGGACACACACCAGTGCCCAGAGGGGAAAGACGAGGGGGGATAAGCTGTGCGGAGTGCATCAGGGTAAGTAAAATTGGGGTAAATTATAAACCAAGGGATGTATGATAAATTTTAAAACTGACTTTCATACAGAGCTCTGGTTATTCGGGACACGTGTCACATTGATATATTGTGTCATCCCTTATCGCCCTCTTATAGCAGACTTTGCACCTCTTTTGACTTTTTCCCTTCTTGCCAGTTTGGGGAACTTCTCCTGGAAAGTGTTGCCGCCTTGGTACGATGCGTGTGGCCCCGCTTTCAGAAGTACTGGGTGCCCCCCCTTCTAGGTCCCTAAAGATTAGGTTCTTGATAATCACCTCTTGAAATTCCAGGATAGTTCCCGTCTGGCCTGCACATCGATGTAGCATGTACGCATTGTACAATGCCATCTGTATGATGTGCCCGGCCAGCTTCTTATACCACACCGCATGGCGCTGTAGGGCTTCAGGACTTGATCTGACAAGTCCATCCCTCCCATGTACCTATTGTAGTCCAGGATGCAGTCTGGTTTGGGGGTGGCCTTTCCTTCATATATCCTAAACCTGTAGGTATACCCTGATGCACTCTCGCAGCTTATACATCTTCACGCCATACCTTGCCCTCTTACCCGGCAGTTACTCCCGGAATTGAACCCTCCCTTTAAAATGTACCAGGGACTCATCAATAGAAATACACTTCTCGTGGGTGAATGCTTGGGAAAACCGGGCACTGGAACAGTCTAATAGGGGTCTCCGTTTATACAAACGGTCAAAACTGGGGTCATCTCGGGGTGGGCACGGCTCATTATCAGTATACTGTAAGAAGCGAAGTATTGGATCATTTATTTATTATTTTAGGTTCCAGTTCAGTTCTGAAGATGCTTTGAGGGGCCCATATATTAGAAACCCCTATCAAACACCCCATTTTAGAATCTAGACCTCTCAAAGTATTCACAACCGCATTTAGAAAGTTTATGAACCCTTTAGGTGTTTCACAGAAATTTAGAGCAAAGTAGAGGTGAAATTTACATTTTTTTTTTGTCAGAAAATCCTCTTTATACCATTTTTTTTATAACACAAAAGGATTTATCAGAGAAACGCAACTTAATACGTATTGCCCAGATTCTGCAGTTTAGAGAAATATCCCACATGTGGCCCTAGTGTGGTAATGGACTGAAGCACCGGCCTCCGAAGCAAAGGCGCACCTAGTAGATTTTGAGGCCTCTTTTTTTATTAGGCACCATGTCCGGTTTGAAGAGGTCTTGTGGTGCCAAAACAGTGGAAACCCCCCAAAAGTGACCCCATTTTGGAAACTAGACCCCTTGAGGAATCCATTGTAGTTTTCTTGTGGTGCATGCGGCTTTTTGATCAGTTTTTATTCTATTTTTAGGTGGCGTGGTGACTAATAAACAGCAACTCTACTATTGTTTTTTTATTCTATTTTTTTTACAGCGTTCACCGTGCGCTATAAATGACATATTCACTTTATTCTGCAGGGCGATACGATTACAACGATACCAGATGTTTATAGTTTTTTTTTATGTCTTATGGCGTTTGCACAATAAAATACGTTTTGTAAATAATCATTCACTTTTTGTGTTACATTATTCTAAGAGCCATAACGTTTTTATTTTTCAATCAAAAAAGCCGTGCGAGGACTTATTTTTTGCGTAACGAACTGTAGTTTCGATCAGTACCATTTTTCGGTACATGCGACTTTTTGATCTCTTTTTATTCCATTTTTTGGGAGGTGAAGTGACCAAACAATTGTGATTCTGGTACGGTTTATTATTATTTTATTTTACGGCGTTCACCGCGCGGGATAAATAACGAAATAACGAAATAATTTTGTAGTTCAGGCCGTTACGGATGCGGCGATACCAATTATTTGTTTGTTTATATATTTTTATTAATAATAAATGACTGATAAGGGAAAAAGGGGGATTTTTACTTTTAATACTTTTAAAACTTTTATTTTCTTATTTTTACACATCTTTTTTAAACTTTTTTTTACTGTATTACTTTGTCCCACTAGGGGACTTGAGGGCAGGAGGCCCTGATCGCAATTCTAATACACTGCACTACATGCGTAGTGCAGTGTATTAGAACTGTCAGCTACTCACTGACAGCAAGCATAGTGGGTCCTGACGTTGTCAGGACCAACTAGGCTTCCGTCTATGGCATAGCCGGACGCCATTGTTTGGTGTCCGGTTGCCATAGTCACCATCACCGGCCACTATCGCGTAGCAGGCCGGCGATGGCAGCTTAACCCCTAAAAAGCCGCGATCTCTATAGAACGCGGCTTTTAAGGGGTTAATCAGCGGGGACACAGCGATCGGTCCCCGCTGTAGGAGCTGTGACAGCTGCTGTACGAGACAGCAGCTGTCACAGCTCCTGTATGTGTCGGGAGGACGGCCGAAATGGCCGTTACTCCCGAGACGTACTATTAGGTCATGGAGCGCGAACGATACAGCTGCCATGACCTAATAGTACGTCCAGGAGCGGGAAGGGGTTAAAGATGATAGACCTCTATTCCAGCCCCCATTGCCGTCTTACTTTGCACCATGAATAACTTTAGAGAGCGGTGGCATGGGGTCAATGGAACACCTGAAGCTGGATGTCTGGCTCGTAGCCCAATGTTGTGCAAACGCCTTCTGATGATTTGTGTCGATACTGGTAGATGCCCTAAGCTTGGGATGTGATGTCCAATTTCACTTGCAGTACAGAATTGATCATTACACGCCATTCTTCCATTAAGGTGATACGTCCGTGCAGAGGTTCGCCTTTACGCACCTCTTGCTATAATTCCCTTTCATTGTTGTTCTCCCAACCTCCAGGACAGGCAACATTGAACAGTGCTAACATCTCAGCCTAGGCGTGTAGCGATTTGCCAGAGTGATCTACGAAGGTCTCTCAGTTCATGGATTCTGTCCCTCTCAGTTTGCGACAAGTGGCGATAACTGGCACGTCAATGAACAGGAGGCATCACACAATCATCCCACACCACTTAATCCGATTATTGTGGTTTCATGTAGTTAAAATATGTTGCTTTCAATCTGGCTTTTATGCCTCTTCCACATGCCACAGATTGGAGCTAGGTGCTTGAAAATTTAATAATTTGCAGATCTTAGCGACATCTGCTACTTCCTCGATTTGCATAACCTTACGGCTTGCCCTTCTTGGTGTTGCAATTTCGATGTTAAGGAGCATATATATATATGTATATATATATATATACATATATATATATATATATATATATATACATATATATATATATATATATATATATATATATATATATATATATATATGTATATATATATATATATATATATATATAAAATGTTTTTTAAACAGTGGATAGGGGGGTTATATGGCACTTACAAATATCCCTTGCTTAGAAGTTCTGTTGTATTTTATTACATCTTGTACTTGTACCTGGTTATTTAGGTCTTCTCCCCGGGCAGCCCCTCTGCTCTCATCCTGAAAAGGGCCACTGATGGAGGGGCATGTGGCGCAACCCTGTCCATCAGTGTCTTTTATTGTAATGCACTGCAGCTCTGCTAGATTTATGGTGCACAAGCACAGATAAAGGTATCATACAAAGCTTTTATCTGCACTTGCATTTTGATGTGATTCTGGCCCCGCAAATCCAAAAAGTTTAGAAATTTAAGGATTACAAAACTTTTGGGAAATTTGGACTGAATTTGATTTGTGTAGAATCAATTTGCTCATCTCTAGTTGCAATGTTTCAGTCCCTCATAGTCACTTTATGAAGTTGATAATGACCCCATGAGGGGTTGAAACAATGCAACATGTTTTGGAGCTAATAACGGACTCACATCTAGAGAATTTTTATATTGGAGTACAGTGGTCTTCTTTGTATACATGAGAAGTCTGCTAGATCCAAACTTTCGATTGGATCTGCACTTTTTATTACACTGGGGAAACCTGTCTGGTAGTGCTGCCGATCTCTTACATGTTGTCCTCAGCTCCAGCAGCAGAATATAGCTGCTATTTACTGCATCTGAATGGTGAGAGGAGAGGAACATCACTTCAGCCCCTTTCTCCATTGACAGATTACCACCGCTACGGCAACTGTCAAGAATTTGGTTGTCCATAACCCCTATAAGCTGCGTCATTCCCACTTGTAATTCTGGTAGTATTTGTAAGAGTTCCAGTAAATATTGTAATTTTACATCTGTGAGTTTTGAGAATTATCTGTATATGCCATATTGTCCTTCAAGAAAATATTTCATAATACATGGACAAATACTATACACGGCTCATAGTTGCTATGGAAACGGAAATATTAATGCATTTATTTGTTTGAACTTATTTCTCAACTACAGTACAGCAGCTGAATTAATATATTTACTGGTATGATATTAAAGCTAGGACTACTCTGTATGTTATGTACATGAAAAGTGTATACCACACTGACATAACATCATAACATCATGATAACATCAGGACGGGCTTTAGGTTTACGTGGGTTCTTGGGCCATAGTAATAGCGTGGAACACACTATGCCTCAAATTCACACACAGAAGATTTTTTTGAAGGAATTTCAGCAAAAAAAATAATAATTTCCATACATCTAAATGAGGTTCATAGATTTCTGAAAGACCCATTTAGAGGAATAGGATGGTTGCAGAATTTCTGCAACAAGTTTGCCCCCCATAAATAAACTCAAAGGGTATATTTACAAGTCGATTTTTTTCTCGAGTTTCTAAACATGGAAAAACTGCAATATTTTCTTTAAAAACTGCAGCGGTTTTTCTGCAAAACCGTGACAAAAAAAAGTGATTTATGTAAATAAACCCTACATGTCCGTAGTTTTTGTCCGCAATTACAGATCCATAATTGTGGATAAAATACTGACACATTCATTTCTATCAGCCACGGACACCTTCCTATATATTTATGGGTGTGTGTCCGGGCCGTAGAAATGAGCCGCAAAAAATAGTACATGTCCTATTTTTCGTATTTATGGACCGTGCTCTGATACTTATTACTGTGAGCACGGTCCGCAAATGACCGTAAATACCGCACGGACGTGTACATGGGGCCTAAGAGGGAGAGATACAGTAATTTAATTCTTTCACTGCTGGAAATTTGGGACTATTTTTGTTCGGGTTGCAGATAGATTTTTTTTTCGGCCTTCCCACATTCCAACAGAATAGACTTTATATTTCTATGTCGACTTAGCTGTATGAGGTCTTGTTTTTGTGAGATTAATGATACATTTTTAGATACCACTTTGAGATACACATAAGTAAGCATTTTATTTGTATTAACTATAAGGGTATGTTCCCATGGCCCAGATACGCTGCAGATATTATTGCAATGGATTATCCGTTTGCAGTAATAAACGGCCACCACACCGATCATTATAAATAATGTGTTTTCCGTATTTTGGGGTTGCTACAATAATGGCGATAGCAACTATGTCTATGTTATTTACTGTTATCTGATTAATATGGAATTTACTGTAATCTATTTAATAAAGTGTACTTTGGAAAAATGCACTTATTATAAGTTTTTGGCATTATTATTTATCTACAAATGTGAACTTACCGTAAACATAATTAGATTTTTTTTTGTGACATTAGGGTACTTTACTTTTCCTGTATTTTTCTACCTCTAATGTACCGGCATATTTCTATATATATCTATACACTGTACTAGTTTATTATGCCAATAAATAATAATACTAATGAGGTATTTAGATAGGAAAAATCTTCACATAAATAACTGTGCAGCCTGTGCGAATGTCTCTGCTTCCTCTTCAGAAGGTCTAGAGTTTGAGACCCTGCATGGAGACAAATTACGAGGAGAGGCTGAGAAATTTTGAAATATATATTGTTTAGCCGCAACATGCCTAATACTGTGTACATCCCCCTTGCGCCACCAAAGCAGCTCTGCCCCATCAAGGCATGGACTCCACAAAACGTCTGAAGGTGTCCAGTGGTATCTGACACCAAGACGTTAATTTCATGAGACATTGAAGTCCCTAAAGAGGCTCTGTCACCAGATTATAAGTGCCCTATCTCCTACATAATCTGATCGGCGCTGTAATGTAGATAACAGCAGTGGTTTTTATTTTGAAAAACGATCATTTTTGAGGAAGTTATGAGCAATTTTACATTTATGGTAATTACTTTCTTAATGCCCAACTGGGCATTTTTTAACTTTTGACCCAGTGGGCGTTGTGAAGAGAAGTGTATGACGCTGACCATTTAGCATCATACTCTTCTCTCCATTCATGTCCATTTGTACTTAGCACAGCGTGATCTCGCAAGATCATGATGTGCTGTCACATACACCCACATTAACTTTACTGAAGTGTCTTGACAGTGAATAGACATTACCTCCAGCCAGGACGCGATGACTATTCACATTCCCGACACTTTGGTAAAGTTTGTGTGGGACTTAGGCTGGGTTCACACGAGCATGTTACGTTCGTAATGGACGGAACGTATTTCGGCCGCAAGTCCCGGACCGAACACACTGCAGGGAGCTGGGCTCCTAGCTGTAATGGCAGGAAGGAGGTGAAGGGAAAGTGAGCCCTAATCTACCCACCGCCCTGTCCCTGCCTACTTGCAACGACCCGCCCTAGGCGACGAGGTACAACTGGGCGGCGGTCCCTACGCTGGCTAAGTGCACAGGAAGACAAACGGGGAACACGCAAGGGAAGGGGCAGTAGCCACGGAACGCCACGAGGAAACGGGGCGGCGAACGAACAGTCAGGACCAGGACGAAGTGAGTACACCCGAGCGGGCACGGAGACAGAAGCAAGCAAGGGCAAGCAAAGCAGGTCAAGCAGAACTGCAGCAAGGCAGAAGCACGGCAGAAGCAGGCTGGAGCAAGCAGCAGTGGGGCCAGGAATCCAAAAGAATTACAAGCACTGAGGGAGAGCACAGGGCAGGTAATAAAGGGCAGGGGGCGGAGCTAACTCCGAGAGACCAGGCCGCGATAGGCTCTCCCACTCCTGAGCCTGCCACCCTGGTTGGTGGGAGATGGTGTCAGTCGAACAGGTCTGGCCTCAGGTGTGGATTGATTAATCCCAGGAGTATAGCTAGATGAAGTACCTGGCAGATCCCTAACAGTACTCCCCCTTTTATGAGGGGCCACCGGACCCTTACTAAGGGGACCCGGTTTAGTGGGGAAGAGGAGGTGGAACCTCCTGATCAATACCCCAGCGTGAACATCACGGGCAGGTACCCAAGTCCTCTCCTCCGGCCCGTATCCTTTCCAATGGACCAGGTACTGGAGGGAGCCCTGGACCATCCTACTGTCCATAATCTTGGCCACCTCGAATTCCACCCCCTCAGGGGTGAGAACGGGAACAGGAGGTATCCTCGAGGGGGACCAGGACGGGGAGCAGCGTTTAAGGAGGGAGGCATGGAAGACGTCATGTATGCGAAAGGATGGGGGGAGCTCCAGACGGAAGGATACAGGGTTGAGGACTTCAATGATCTTATAAGGTCCAATGAATCGGGGAGCAAACTTCCTGGACGGGACCTTAAGGCGCAAGTTCCTGGACGACAACCAGACCAAATCCCCGACGACAAACCGGGGGTTAGCAGAACGTCTACTATCCGCCTGAATCTTTTGTGCGCTCTGGGACGCCTCTAGGTTCTTCTGAACCTGGGCCCAGACAGAGCACAGTTCCCGATGAACCTCCTCTACCTCAGGATTATTGGAACAACCAGGGGAGACGGAGGAGAACCTTGGGTTAAACCCGAAATTACAGAAAAACGGGGAGACCCCTGACGAGTTACTGACCCGGTTATTCAGGGAAAATTCAGCAAGGGGAAGGAATGAGACCCAATCGAATTGACAGTCCGAGATGAAACACCTTAAATATTGTTCCAGGGATTGGTTGGTCCTTTCCGTTTGGCCATTAGTTTCGGGATGGAAGGCGGAGGAGAAGGACAGATCAATCTCCAACTTTTTACAAAAGGCTCTCCAAATAAGGAAACAAATTGTACCCCTCTGTCAGAAACGATATTGACTGGGGCCCCATGGAGACGCAGGATGTGTTTCACGAACAAAGAAGCTAACGTCTTGGCGTTAGGTAGCTTCTTAAGGGGCACAAAGTGGCACATCTTGCTGAAGCGGTCGACTACCACCCACACCACCGACTTGCCATGAGATGGAGGCAAATCGGTGATAAAATCCATGGAGATATGGGTCCAAGGTCTCTGGGGAATGGGCAAGGAACGTAGTAGGCCCGCAGGTCGGGACCTAGGGGTTTTGGACCTAGCGCAAACCTCACAAGCGGCGACGTAAGCCCTAACATCTTTAGGCAACCCAGGCCACCAATAGTTTCTGGTAATGAGGTGTTTGGTGCCCAAGATGCCAGGATGACCAGATAGAGCGGAGTCATGGTTTTCCCTGAGTACCCTCAGCCGGTATTGCAGGGGAACAAACAGTTTGTCCCCAGGGACGTTCCCGGGAGCTGCACCCTGATCAGCCGCGATATCAGAAGCTAAATCAGAATCCGTGGCAGAGACGATTATACCAGGGGGTAAAATACAAGCGGGATCCTTCTCGGAAGGAGGATTGGCCATGAAACTACGTGACAGAGCGTCAGCCTTAATATTCTTGGACCCAGCCCTATAGGTAACCAAGAAATTAAATCTGGTAAAGAATAGTGCCCACCGAGCTTGTCTAGGATTAAGCCTCCGGGCCGATTCTAGGAAAACCAGATTCTTGTGATCCGTAAGGACCGTTACCTGGTGTCTGGCCCCCTCCAGGAAGTGCCGCCACTCCTCAAACGCCCATTTAATGGCTAGAAGTTCGCGGTTGCCAATATCATAGTTACTCTCCGTGGGCGAAAACTTCCTAGAGAAGTAAGCACAGGGGCGGAGATGGGTGAGGGAGCTGGTACCCTGGGACAAGACGGCCCCCACTCCCACCTCGGAAGCGTCAACCTCCACAATAAATGGCTCCTCTTGGTTGGGCTGAATCAGCACGGGGGCCGAGATAAAGCACTTCTTGAGAGTCTCAAAGGCCTGGACGGCCTCAGGGGGCCAATGGAGGACATCGGCACCCTTGCGGGTGAGGTCCGTAAGAGGCTTAGCGACGACCGAGAAGTTGGCAATAAATCTCCTGTAATAGTTGGCGAACCCTAAAAAACACTGTAACGCCTTAAGGGAGGCAGGTTGGACCCATTCCGCCACAGCTTGAACCTTGGCAGGGTCCATGCGGAATTCATGAGGAGTGAGGATTTGCCCTAAAAATGGTATCTCCTGTACCCCAAAGACACATTTTTCAGTCTTAGCAAACAGATTATTCTCCCGAAGGACCTGGAGCACCTTCCTGACATGCTCCACGTGGGAGGACCAGTCCTTGGAAAACACCAGTATGTCATCAAGGTACACAACAAGAAATATCCCCAGGTAATCTCTCAGGATTTCATTAATAAAATTCTGGAAGACAGCAGGGGCATTACACAACCCAAAGGGCATGACCAGGTATTCGAAATGACCCTCGGGTGTGTTGAACGCAGTTTTCCACTCATCCCCCTCTTTGATGCGGATAAGGTTATATGCCCCCCGTAGATCGAACTTAGAAAACCACTGGGCTCCCTGAACCTGATTAAAAAGATCCGGAATCAAAGGAAGTGGGTACTGGTTCCTTACGGTGACCTTATTCAGGTTACGATAATCAATGCACGGCCTAAGACCACCATCCTTCTTCCCCACGAAGAAGAAGCCAGCACCTACAGGAGAAGTCGAGGGGCGAATGAAACCCTTGGCCAGGCATTCTTGGATATATACCCTCATCGCTTCACGTTCAGGACATGAAAGATTAAATATCCTACCCTTAGGAAGCTTGGCACCAGGCACCAAATCGATGGCGCAATCGTAATCTCTATGGGGGGGCAACACCTCAGAGGCCTCCTTGGAAAACACATCGGCGAAGTCCTGAACAAACTCAGGAAGCGTGTTTACCTCCTCCCGGGGAGAAATAGAGTTAACAGAAAGACATGACATCAGACATTCATTACCCCATTTGGTGAGATCCCCAGTATTCCAATCAAACGTGGGATTATGCAACTGCAACCAGGGAAGACCTAATACCAGATCAGACGATAATCCCTGCATCACCAGTACAGAGCACTGCTCCAAATGCATGGAGCCAACCAGGAGTTCAAAAACAGGGGTATGCTGAGTAAAATAACCATTAGCAAGGGGGGTTGAGTCGATTCCTACTACAGGGATAGGATAAGGTAAATCAATACAAGGCATCTTTAGAGACATAGCAAATTCCACAGACATGATATTAGCAGATGAGCCAGAATCCACGAAAGCACTGCCCGTGGCAGACCGGCCAGCAAACGAGACCTGAAAGGGAAGCAAAATTTTATTGCGTTTCACATTAACGGGAAATACCTGTGCGCCCAAGTGACCTCCCCGATGATCACTTAGGCGCGGAAGTTTTCCGACTTCTTATTCTTGCGCCTGGGACAGGTGTTCAGTAGATGCTTGTCGTCCCCACAGTAGAAGCAGAGACCATTCATTCTGCGAAACTCCCTACGTTGTCGAGGGGACATGGAGGCCCCGAGTTGCATAGGTACCTCCGAGTCCTCCGTGGAGGGGCGAGGAGACGGGACCTCGGGGGGAATCGCAGAAAAGTCAGAGGGGAGCACACTGAAGCGTTCTAGCTGACGTTCCCTGAGACGTCGGTCAAGTCGTACTGCTAGGGCCATAACCTGGTCAAGGGAGTCAGGCGAGGGGTAGCTAACCAGCAGATCCTTCAGGGCGTCAGATAATCCTAACCTAAACTGGCACCTTAGGGCCGGATCGTTCCACTGAGAAGCTACGCACCACTTCCTAAAATCAGAACAGTATTCCTCAACCGGTCTCCTACCCTGACGTAAGGTCACCAGCTGACTCTCGGCTAAAGCAGTCCTGTCAGTCTCGTCGTAAATGAGTCCGAGGGCAGAGAAAAAACGATCAACAGAGGAAAGTTCAGGGGCGTCAGGAGCCAAGGAGAAGGCCCACTCTTGGGGCCCTTCCTGGAGTCGGGATATGATGATACCCACCCGCTGGTTCTCGGAACCTGAGGAGTGGGGCTTTAGGCGGAAATACAGTCTGCAACTCTCCCGGAAGGAGAGAAACGTCTTACGGTCCCCTGAAAACCGGTCAGGTAACTTGAGGTCGGGTTCTAGAGGTGAGGTGAGGGGTACTACTAAAGCAGCGTCACCCTGATTGACCCTTTGGGCCAGGGCCTGGACCTGTAGGGAGAGGCCCTGCATCTGCTGGGTCAGGGTCTCAAGGGGGTCCATGATAGCGTCAGCGTAGGAGAAAGGGTAGACTAGGTAAGGGCTTGTAATTATGTAATGGCAGGAAGGAGGTGAAGGGAAAGTGAGCCCTAATCTACCCACCGCCCTGTCCCTGCCTACTTGCAACGACCCGCCCTAGGCGACGAGGTACAACTGGGCGGCGGTCCCTACGCTGGCTAAGTGCACAGGAAGACAAACGGGGAACACGCAAGGGAAGGGGCAGTAGCCACGGAACGCCACGAGGAAACGGGGCGGCGAACGAACAGTCAGGACCAGGACGAAGTGAGTACACCCGAGCGGGCACGGAGACAGAAGCAAGCAAGGGCAAGCAAAGCAGGTCAAGCAGAACTGCAGCAAGGCAGAAGCACGGCAGAAGCAGGCTGGAGCAAGCAGCAGTGGGGCCAGGAATCCAAAAGAATTACAAGCACTGAGGGAGAGCACAGGGCAGGTAATAAAGGGCAGGGGGCGGAGCTAACTCCGAGAGACCAGGCCGCGATAGGCTCTCCCACTCCTGAGCCTGCCACCCTGGTTGGTGGGAGATGGTGTCAGTCGAACAGGTCTGGCCTCAGGTGTGGATTGATTAATCCCAGGAGTATAGCTAGATGAAGTACCTGGCAGATCCCTAACACTAGCATCATAGTTATGTACAATGCTAGGAGTCCCTGCCTCGCTGCAGGACAACTGTCCCGTACTGTAATCATGTTTTCAGTACGGGACAGTAGTTCCACGGAGAGGCAGGGCCTCCTAGTGTCATACATAACTATGACGCTAGGAGCCCGTCTCCCTGTAGTGTGTTCGGTCCGGGAAATACGTTCCGTCCATTACGGACGTAACATGCTCGTGTGAACCCAGCCTAAAAGGGAATGTGTCGCAAATTAAACCTCTTTTTTTAAGTAAGTTACTTATTTCTATTATATATATATATATTTTTTTGCTGTATTTTTTTTCTTCTACTTCTTAAAAACGAAATAATAATTTGACATGTTCTCCTATCTTGGCCACCAGAGGGAGCACTTCCCAGAATTACAGCAAGGCAAAGCAACCTGACTCACAGCTGCCGTAAATGTGGGAGGGAATCTCACCCACCCCCCTCCTACAAGCCAGGAAAAGGTGTCTTCAAATTGCTAAGCAGTGTCCGGCTGCCATTTTGCCTGATGTTCAGCTATTTTTTAATCAAACTCGCATTTTTGGTGGCATTTTTTATGGCCGTTTTGGAGCTGCTTTTCTATAGAGTCAATGAAAAACGGCTCCAAAAAATGACCCAAGAAGTGATATGCACTTCCTTTTGGGGGGCGTCTTTTTTATGTGCCATTTTTGGAAAACAGCTGCGTAAAAAATGCATGGCACACGGAAGCACTTCCGGGTGACGAGCGTGATTCGCGCTACAGCTGGTAAAGAAGAGCAGGGAAACATAAAATCCCCTCCTTCTTTACTGTGTCATCACATAAAAAGGGAGTGTCATAATGATACCGGCTGCACGAAAATCACGCAGCCACGCACCATATACACATGTTACACTGAACATTTGCTTGCGAAAAACGCAGCGTTTTTTGCGCGCGGAAAATGGACACGTTCGTGTGAATAAGGCCTTAGTATACCAAAGCATTATGGTATGGCATGGCCTAATAGGCATACAACCAGGCAGGCCTGGGGGCCTTTGTCAGGCCCCGGCTGCCATGGCAACCCGTCGGCGGTCAGCGATTGCATTTGTGGCCCGCCAATCGGAGACAATGGAAGTTCCCCCCCTCTATCACACAACTTAAATGTCGCGGTCGCTATTGACTGCAGCATTTATGGTGTTAAACGGGCGGGATTTGAGGTTTCTCCAATCCTAGCCACTACAGCGGGAGCCCTGCTGTCAGAGCTTCACAGCTTCTGTGCCCCCACGATCTCCTTCACGTACATGCACCGCAGAATGCGCTAATTGCTGCATTCTGTGCCGTGCATGTACGTGATTCTGCGCCAACAGGTTAAATACGTTTAAGCAAAGGTAAGGGTTGACACATCTGTACACATTGATTGTTTATTCTTAAGATAGGTAATAAATGTGTGATTTGTGGGGTCCAACTCGTTGGGACTCAACCGAAAAGCAAATGATGGGGCCGAATCGCTCATCTTTTTTTCAGGGACAGTGTCTGTTCCTGGTAATGCAGCACAGCTCTATTCAAGTAATTTTTTTATGCTGTCAGCGAAAGTAAACTTCCTGTTTAGCTTAAAATCTAAGACCCATGATCAGGGGACAGTAGAGTGCGTTCACTCTCATAAGGGTAATGTTACTATGACTACTACCCCTCACCCTTATAGTGGCCATACCACCTACCCCACCCTTCACCTATAAGAAAAACACGGACACCTTGGGTTGGATAAATTTGGCCACAGCAGCCATTTTATTTACAAACAAACATAAAGGAAGCAACAATTTACATATAAGAATAACAATGGAAGGGTAGTCCTTGGAGCTACAAAAGTCTGTCAACAAAAAACAGCCCACCTGCATCGTATTTTACTCCCAGCCGTCCAAACAGGCTCAGGGGCACCGTCATACCTGCAGTTGGCTGACCTAAACTGCAACCACTCCCCGGGAAACCACCCAGCAGGAGCCCAAATTGACCAGACCACTAAACCATAATAAATTAAGGAGGGACCATACCCCCGATGAATCCCCCCCCACACCAATTTATAACCAATAACTCCAAGGAACCCCAATCCGCCACGGTACTGCTGTGACATTGCAACACTGCTCCTCAGGATCCTCTGGTACCTGTGACATAAGCAAAAACAATGAGCAACAAAGCGAAATCACAGACTTGCCAATATACATAACTAGCTAAAAAAAAAATAGGGAGGGAGGGCGGGACAAGCTTCACTGTCTGCTCTGTAATGGCGTCGCTCCACTCTCCCCATCCTTAAAGGAACAGTGTCACCAAAAAAAAAAATTTTACATCAGTTTGATTTTAGTGTTTTATTAAAAACTTTTATATTTATTTGTGTGTTTGTGTTTTACTTTTTTTTATTTTTTAACTTTTTCTTCCCTATGGGGGCTGCCATTTTTTTTTCCATTTCTGTATGTGTCGATTAACGACACATACAGACATGGAATACGGCAGCTACAGTCCCATAGTGAATGCGAACGGGGCCCGTTCCATCCACTATGGTGTACACCGTCTGTGTGGGAACGGCGACTGCGCTACTCCCACACAGTCCAAGTTGAACTGTGCGCCGTCCGGCGCCAATTTCCTGTGGACCGGAAGTCGCGGCCGGACAGTAAGATTACTACTTCCGGTCGCGGCTTCCGGACTTGTGCACTTGGAGCAGCGGCAGCAGACGGAGTGGACGGACCGGAGGGAGCGGCGGCGGCAGGAGCAGGTAAGTTATTTCTATGTATGTTCGTGTTTCAGTGTGTGTTTACTACTGTATGTAAACCTACTACACTGTGTGTTAGCTCAAAAAATGGCGACACACAGTGTAGGAGGTTTGACCGTTCAATCCCCTCGTTTCTCCCGGCACTAGCCAGGATAAAGGAGGGGGGATTCTGAGAGCTCACTAGAGCGAGGGATTTTTTCCCAATTTTGCAGCATAAAGCAATGTGGTTGCTTTACCACATGCAATGCTGCAATTTTGGGAATTGCTATATCTAGTGACCAGCACATGGAAATATTATAAATTAGAATCTAATTTATAATATTTCCTGACTCGTGAAAAAAATAAAAAAAATTAGAACAATGTTTAATCACCTACACACTAATTGTTTAACTAAAAAATTTTTTTTTCCTAGCAACACATTCCCTTTAAGTACACCTAGCCTCTCCCCACTAACCTCCACCCCACACTACCTCCTAACCAATCCTCCTAACTCCCTTAACTCTTTACCTGCCTACTTCCCTGATCATGGTGGCCTACCCCTAAGGCCTTCTGCCGGGTCCGGCCTCTACTTGTGCAGCACATGTTTAACACTTTGCCATATTTATAAAATGATATGGAAGCCTTTTAAAACCAGGTATAGATAGTATTACCATTATCTGTCTTTTCATTGCAATTTGCTTATTCTAACACTCCTTAAAAGCTCTACTTACATCACACATGGATTTGTATTGCATTTATTACTAATGTACTATACTGTCCTTTCCACACATCTCATCTTTGGTGGTGTTCCAGATCAGCAAGCACTATGTGAATTGCAAGTCTCCTGCGGCTTCTGTGTTACTTTGCCGCACGAATACTAGCTGTTATATATATTGCATATGCTTCCATTGCTTTTTCTATCCATGTCTCTACTCCCCTGGCTTTGTTTGAAACAGAAGCCATACAGCACTTGAATTGTCTAAAGGCTGCTGGTGGGAGGAAAGAGGCTATACATTTATGTATGTGAAAGTGCAGTAATCCACTCTTCATTTTCCCGTTTCTATTTATAAAATAAAACTATGTTGTTTTGTGCTTAGTTTCTTTGACATTTTCAGCATGTAATATATTTATCCAGTATAAATAATTGAACTGCACAGCATTTGTAGACTAGTGTGTTAGATGGAAAAAACCCTGCAAGGTATTATATTAACAAAGCCTAAGGAGCATGGACACTTTTCATAGCAAATTAATTCTAAATCTCCTAAATGTTACAAAGTATAATTGAGGCATTTAATGAACTATAATAGGAGTAGCCATTGTTTTATTCTGTTGATCCTGGACAAACCCTTTTCAGCAATGTACGTTAAATTGTACCACTCTGGAGGGTTAGACAGTTGTTTGAAAGAATGAGGTTCCTCTCTAATTTTCCTTTCTGACTAAAGTGTCATTATAATTCACTAAGGGAATGATGGACTCTCAAAGACCTACAGAGCTAGACATGTAGGGCCTGTTCTGATATTATAGAAATATTTTTATTTTTTCATTTTTTATTCACATAAAGTCAATATACTGTGTATATATATATATATATATATATATATATATATATATATATATATATATATATATATATATTAGCACTTTACAATCAGTAAAAGCAAAGTACAGGGAAAGCAAAGCAAATAACAAACATTTTAAAATTAACCTCTTCCCACATCATGACGTACTATCATGGGCTGAGCCCACTGCATACACTGCGGGTTTCAGCAGTGTATTACAGCTGACACCTTGCTCCGATGGCAGGGATTGGAGATAATGCGCATGTTTGAGTCCTCCTAGTGGGACTACAAAAAAATGTAAACATTAAATAATGTACAAAACAGATCTAGCAGTGGCCAAACTTACTTCCTGTGCACTACGTTAACAGCGGAGTTGCACTACGATTCTTCCATAGTGCACCATGGCAGACAAGTCGGAAATGGCTATATCTGTAAATACAGAACTAGCCTCAATCTACCTCTCACTGATTGGTCAGCATCAGAGGCAGGGAAGTCAGCTCCATCCCGTTGGCTAACTACAGCAAATTAGCATATAGGGGGCGGGGGTCCAGGAAATAATAAAAACAGTGCTGCAATCAAGGAGACAGCGCTATTCAGGTCAGTAAACCAGCTCAATTTATATTACCTCGTGATAGGTCCTATTTAACTGTATATACTATTAAACGGAAACATTGGCGTTAGGCATCAGATGATTTAACAAAACTGCTGTTTCAGATATATGTTTGAGAGCATGAACAGATAATACTTATTAATCCTATACAAGATATATAGTTGGCAAATTATGCATTAAAATGATTTTCTACCAACAAAGCATATTCTACAATCATTCGAAGATGACCTAGAGTAATTACGCACTATAATTCCAAGTGGCACTGATTAGTTATGCATTAAAATACATCACAAATATCTCCTACATAATTTCCAACTTATAATTAAACTGTAATCTTGCTGGCTCAGCTGTTTTCCAAAAAGAAAAAAAAACTAACAGAAAATTCTAGGCATTTTCTTCTTGCAATTTTAGCTCATGTTCTTCTACTTCTCCGAGGGTACCTTCTGCTTTATTGAGATTGGCACTATACTTTACTCTTTTTTTTTATCTCCATCATCTTTAGTCTGTTAAATCCAGAGAAGGAGTAGGGCCACCCATAACACTTCTACTTATAAGACCTAACAGTTGTAATTAAGCTGTAACTAAACTGTTTGAAGAAGGCTTTCACTTGCTGTTTGGCTGTTTTTAGATGAGCTTTAGTAGATCAGGACTGTGATTTGTGAGTACACTTTAGCTACAGTGCCTACAGAGAGTCTGTGGTAGGCTGAAACACGCCTCCTGCCTTATCATTGGTTCAGGATGCTACTCTCTCCCTTCCCACTACAGCTCTGCCTCTCCAGATTGACTGCTGTGTATAAGATCACTAGGAAGTTAGTGCATAAAGAGCTGATTTCTATTACAGCAAGGGCAGAATGGTTGTAAAGTTTATCACGTAACTGCATATTCACACGTACTATATAGCCAAAAAAATGGAACATACCGCTTATTCATTGAATTCAGTTGTTTCATTCAGTCACATTGCCACGGGTATATAAAATCAAGCTAAGAAGCCACCATTGAAAGAAGGCAGTTTATTAAATTTCTACCCTCCTAGATAATCCACGATCAATTGTGAGTGATATAATTGCAAAGTAGAAGCGTTTAGGAACCACAACAACTCATCCACAAAGCGTCAGACCACGTAAATTTACAGAGCAGGGTGGCCGAGTGCTCAGCCGCCTAGTGCATGAAAGTTACCAACGCTCTGCTGACTCAGTAACCGCAGAGTTCCAATCCTCCTCTAGTATTAACCTCCACACAAAAACTGTGCACCGGGAGCTTCATGGCATGGGTTTTCCATGGTCAAGCAGCTGTATGCAAGCCTTACATTACCAAGCACAATGCCTAGCATCGGATGGAGTGGTGTAAAGCATGCTGTCACTGGACTCTGGAGCAGTGGAAACATGTTCTGTAGCGTGATGAATCATGTTTCTCTGACAGTCTGATGGATGAGTCTGGGTTTGGCGAATGCCGGGAGAATGTTACCTGCCTGACTGCATTGTGCCAATTGTAAAGTTTGGTGGAGGAGGAATAATGCTATGGGGTTGTTTTTTAGGGGTTGGCCTAGGCCCCTTAGTTCTAGTGAAGGGAAATCTTCCAGCCACTGAAAATGTATGGCCTATGGATGTCCTCAGGATAGACCATCAATAGCTGATGGGTCAGCTGTTTTGAAGGGGCTTCCGCTTCATTTCTTCTTGCACACTGTGAATCTTTGACACGTATTTAGCGACGATTCACGGGTATAGCAGCCTTCTCTCCCATTCACTACAATGCTTACTTCGACGATTCACAATGAGCAAGAAGAAATGAAGAGGCAGCAGCACTTGTACGAGCGCTGCGGACCCTTCAAAACAGCTCATCAGCAGGGGGTCCCGGGAGTCGAATCCTGACCATCAGCTATTGATGGGCTATTCTGAGGATAGGCCATCAATTGTTAGTGGCTGGAAAACCCCTTTAATCCTCTAGCAGACCAAGACATTGTGGACAATTGTGTTCTTCCAACTTTGTTGAAACAGTTTGGGTAAGGACCTTTTCTTTTCCAGCATGACTGTGCCCCTGTGCACAAAGCAAGGTCCTTAACAAGTTCAGGACACTGCCTGTATTGGCCTTTAGGACACAGCCGATTTTTTAAAATCAGACATGTGTTACTTTATGTGGTAATAACTCCGGAATGCTTTTACCTATCCAAGCGATTCTGAGATTGTTTTCTCGTGACATGTTGTACTTTATGTTAGTGAAAAAATTTGGTCAATAATTTAGGTATTTATTTCTGAAAAACACCAAAATTTAGAAAAAATTAGCAAAAATTAGCATTTTTCTACATTTAAACGTATCTGCTTGTAAAACAGATAGTAATACCACACAAAATAGTTACTAGTTAACATTTCCCATATGTCTACTTTATGTTTGCATCGTTTTTTGAACGTTCTTTTGTTTTTCTAGGACGTTACAAGGCTTAGAACTTTAGCAGCAATTTCTTATAAAATGGCAAAAGGCCATTTTTTCAAGTGGCTTTGAGGGCCTTATATATTAGAAAATCCCCAGAAGTCACCCTATTTTGAAAGCTGCACCCCTCAAAGTGTTTTAACCCATTAGGCATTTCACAGGAATTAAAGCAAAGTAGAGGTGAAATTTACAAATGTTATTTTTTTTGCCGAAATTCATTTCTAATACTTTTTTTTTTGTAACACAGAAGGTTTTACCCGAGAAATGAAACTCAATATTTTATTGCCCAGATTCTGCAGTTTTTAGAAATATCCCACATGTGGCCCTAGTGTGCTAATGGACTGAAACACAGGCCTCAGAAGCAAAGGAGCACCCAGTGGATTTTGGGCCTCCTTTTTTTTAGAATATATTTTAGGCACCTTGTCTGGTTTGAAGAGGTCTTGTGGTGCCAAAACAGTGGAAACACCCCAAAAGTCACCCCATTTTGGAAACTACACCGCTCAAGGAATTTATCTAGGGGTATAGTTCGCATTTTGACCACACAGGTTTTTCGCTAAATATATTGGAATTAGTCTGTAAAAATGAAAATCTACTGTTTTTCTGAAAAAACATAGGCATTTTTAATATTTACAAGTAGTAATGAACAAAATGCACCCCGACATTTGTAAGGCAATGTCTCCTGATTACGGCAGTACCCCATATTTGGTAATATACTGCTGATTGGACCCACAGCAGGCCTCAGAAGAGAAGGAGCACCATTTGGATTTTGGAGCACAGATTTTGCTGGAATGGTTTTCGGTGCCATGTCGCGTTTGCAATGCCCTAGAGCAGGGGTCTCAAACTCGGCCGGGTAAGTGGGCCGCATATAGAAACAATGTGAAGTTGACGGGCCGCATTACTTTCAAATTTGATACAATACAAAATTATTATTAATCAATTAGTTATTTGAACTACAATAACACTATATTACTATAATAACACTACATTACTATAATAATACCGCTAGGTTTAAAATTTGAGAGAATTCTCCACGTGCTTATTTCAACAATCCAGCTTTCCAGTTTGTGTCGCTAAATGCAGTCCGGCGGCCCAGTTAGCAGCATTTGGCAGACACACATGTCAAGATTGGGCAGCCCCTTTTTAGATAGTGCCACAGTGCCCTCTGTGGATGCTGCCGCAGTGCCCTCTGTGGATGCTGCCGCAGTGCCCTCTGTGGATGCTGCCGCAGTGCCCTCGGTGGATGCTGCCGCAGTGCCCTCGGTGGATGCTGCCGCAGTGCCTTCTGTGGATGCTGCCGCAGTGCCCTCTGTAGATGCTGCCGCAGAGTCCTCTGTAAATGCTGCCGCGGTGCCCTCTGTAGATGCTGCCTCGGTGCCCTCTGTAGATGCTGCCGCAGAGTCCTCTGTGGATGCTGCCGCAGTGCCCTCTGTAGATGCTGCAGCAGAGTCCTCTGTAGATGCTGCCGCAGAGTCCTCTGTAGATGCTGCCGCAGTGCCCTCTGTAGATGCTGCCGCAGTGCCCTCTGTAGATGCTGCCACAGTGCCCTCTGTAGATGCTGTCACAGTGATGTCAGGGTCTTGCCCAGAGCTGGAGTCCCGGAGCAGAGCCGCTTCTAGCACTCGAACTACAGTAGATTTGTGACTGCAGCTCTGGATTTGTTTGGAGTATGGGACCTGATGTTACAGTACAGTTGTTACTGCAGCACTTGATGTGACTGGAGTATAGGACATGATGTTACAGTAGAGTTATGGCTGCAGCTCTGGATGTGGCTGGAGTATAAGACATGATGTTACAGTAGAGTTGTGACTGCAGCTCTGGATGTGACTGGAGTATAGCACATTATATAATAGTAGAGTTGTGGCTGGAGCTCTAGATTTATTTGGAGTATAAGACAAGATGTTTGCATCTGCATCTACTGATCTTGCAGTAGAGTTGTGAGTGTAGCTGTGGATGTCTCTGGAGTATAGTACATGATGTTACAGTAGAGTTGTGAGTGCAGCTCTGGATGTGACTGGAGTAAAGTACATGATATAATAGTAGAGTTGTGAGTGCAGCCTGGGATTCCAGCTCTGCTCCTGACATCACTGTCCGGCTCTGGGGAAGCCCCAGACATCGCTGTTCATATGTGGACAGCGATGTCAGGGAATACCAGAGTCTCGGAGCAGAGCCGATACTAGCGCTCTGCCCGGGACTCCGCTCTGGGGAAGCCCCAGACATCGCTGTTCATATGTAGACAGCAATGCCAGGGAATTCCAGAGTCCCGGAGCTGAGCAGATACTAGCGCTCTGCCCGGGACTCCGCTCTGGGGAAGACCCTGACAAACTGTCCATATATGGGCAGCGATGTCAGGGAATTCCACAGAATCCCGGAGCAGAGCCTGTACTAGCGCTCTGGCCGGGAGGGCCACAGATGACAGCCACAGGGGCCGCATGCGGCCTGCGGGCCGCGTGCTTGATACCCCTGCCCTAGAGGGACCAAAACAGTGGAAACCCCCAAAGTTACCCCATTTTGGAAACACCCCTCAAGGTACTTTTCTACGGGTATAGTGATCATTTAGGGTCTTTTGCAGAATTTATTAGAATTAGGCCGCGAAAATGAATATCACTATTTTTTTTCACTAAAATGTTGCATTTTCTCATTTTCACAAGGGATAAAGGAGAAAAAAACAACCAATTTTCGTAAAGCAATTTCTCCCGAGTACGCTCATAATTTTTTTTTATTAGAAATGAATTAACCCTTTCAGGACTGATCCATTTTTTGCTTTCTTGTTTTCGTTTTTCACTCCCCACGTTCTTAGAGCCATAACTTTTTTCTTTTTCCGTCAGCAGAGTGGTGTGAGGGCTTATTTCTTGCAGGAGGAGCTGTAGTTTTTATTGACACCATTTAAAGTGCCATAAAATGTACTGGGAAACTGGGAAACTGAAACAAAATTCTTTGCGGGCTGATATAGGAAAAATCTGATTCCACTTTTTGGGGTTTTCGTTTTTACAGCTTTCGCTGTGCGGTAAAAACAAAAACTTTACTTTATTCTGCGGCTCAATGCAATTTCGGTGATACCAAATTTATATAGTTTTTTTTATATTACACTACTTTTACAAAGAAAAATCTAATTGTTAAAATAAAAATTGTTTTGTTTCATCACATTCTGAGAGCCGTAACTTTTTTATTTTTCGGTTGATTGAGTGGTGGGAAGTCTTATTTTTTGCGGGACAAGCTGTAGTTTTTATTGGTACCATTTTTTGGTACATAAAAAGTGATCCAAAAGTTTTATTTAATTTTTTTTAGAGCTAAAGTGACAAAAAAAGACAGCAAATTTTGCAGTTTAAATTATTTACGTTTTTTACGGTGTTCACCGTGCGAGTTAAATAATGGTATATTGTAATAGTTCGGCCTTTTACGGACGTAGTGATACCAATTTTGTTTATTTTTTTTTACATTACTTTAGAAGAAAAATGGGAAAAGCAGAGTTTTTTAACTTTAAACTTTTTTCTTTCTCCCTAATAATAACTTTAATTCTTCTACACATTTTATTAGTCCCTTTAGGGGACTTGAACCAGCGATCATTGGATACTAATGTATTGCAGTATATTGTTATTTTTACAGGCTTCTGTAACGATCGCTGTTCCTGTCCGTTAGTCCTGGGTGTCAGCTGTAATACACAGCTGACACCCACAGCGTATGGAGTGGGCTCAGCACGTGAGCACGCTCCATACATCAACCCCCGCACCATGACCTGCTATTAAGTCATAGTGCGCAAAGGGGTTAATGCACAGCGGAAGGTGTGAATATTGCAATTCTCCACTGATATGCCATTTTAGTGCATAATATGTCGTGCCCAGTTTGTGCCACTGAAGACAAATACCTCATAAAACGTTAATCGGGTTCTCCTGGGTATGGCGATGCCATATATGTGGGCGCAAACTGCTGTTTGGGCACGCTGCAGGGCTCAGAAGGGAGGGACGCCATTTGGCTTTTGGAGTGCAGATTTTGCTTGGTAGTTGTTCTGTTTGGGATTTTGCTGGTTTTTCAGTTTATAATGTGGGGGGCATATGTAAGCTGTGCGGAGTACATCAGGGCATAATAAGAGGGTATAATAATGCGGTAAATAAATATTAATAATTCATAGATGTGTGGCCGGTGTCGCACTGATAAATGTTGCCCAATCTTATCCGCTTTTGGAACACTCTGCACATTTTGCATCGCCATATTCTGAGAGCCAGAACTTTTTTATTTTTTCACCACCGGAGCGGTGTGAGGGCTTATTTGTTGCGGGACAATCTGTAGTTTTCATTGGTACCATTTTGGGGTACATGTGATTTTTTTGATCACTTTTTATTAAATTTTTTTGCAAGCCGGGTGACCACAAACAAGCAATTCTGACAATGTTTTTTCGTTTATTTTTTGCAGTGTTCACCGTGTGCTATAAATGACAGTTTTACTTTATTTTACGGGTCGGTACGATTACGGCGATACCATATGTATATAGGTTTTTTTTATGTTTTGCAGCGTTTGCGCAATAAAATCACTTTTTTTATAAAATAATTTACTTTCTGTGTCACCATATTCTGAGAGCCGTAACTTTTTTATATTTTAGTCAAAAAAGCTGTGTAAGGGCTTGTTTTTTTGTGAGACGGGTTGTAGTTTTTATCGGTATTATTTTCGGGTACATGCGACTTTTTGATCACTTTTTATTCTCTATTTTGGGAGGGGTGGTGACCAAAAAATAGCGATTCTAGTGTAGTTTTTTCTTGATTTTTTTTGGGGTGTTCATCGTGCGGGAAAAATAACATCATAGTTTTATAGTTTGTGTCGTTCCAAACGCGGCGATAGCAAATATGTGTACTTTTTTTAATGTGTTCATTTTTTTCCTATATTGAAAGCCTTATTATAGGAAAAAAAGCATTTTTTCTTTATATAACGTATAACTTTTATTTTTACACTTTTTTTAGAACATTTTTATTATTTTTTTACTTGTCCCACTAGGGGACATTTAGACTTGCAGCTTTGATCGCTGCTAGAGTATATTACACTACCTACGTAGTGTAATGTATTCTAACTGTCATTGTGACGTGACAGTCACACTGACAGGAAGTCTCAGAGGACCGGCTGGCGGCTGCTCCTCCGAGGCTTCCATACATGGCAACCCGGAGGTCATTGTCTGGCCCCCGATTGCCACAACAAGCATCGGCAACCCCCACAATCACTTTGTGGGGGCTGCCGATGTGCTTCAAACCACTTAAATGCGGAGAATTCAATCCGTTGCCGCATTATGGGGTGTATTGCCAAGATCAGCGGCGATGGTCCGCTGACCGGCAAGACTGGAGTGTCAGCTGTCGGGAACAGCTGACCTCCCGGTTCCCGGACACTGTCCGTTAAGACAGTGTGCGCCGGGAACTACTCTGCAACTGTACATCCTGATGCGGGAACCAAGCTTTCTGCAGAACTTCAGTTGTGGCGCAGCGCGTGAAGAGGTTAAAGATATGGTTGAGTGAGTTTAGTGTGCAAGAACTTGACTGGGCCGCACAGAGTCCTGACCTCAAGATAATTGAACACCTTTCGGATGAACTCGAATTGTTGATTTCTAACGTTAATCTGTTTTCCCTTAGTCCTAACAGCAGCACAATAATGGGCTTTCTCTGCCCCTGTGAACTAGTAGGACAGAAGGAATTTTTAATTTAATTAAACTAGTTAGCTAGAGTCCCCTCCCTACATACAGACATCTAGCCCCTCCCATCATGTGTTTATTATAAATTAGTAGCCTTAATTAGACCAGGAAGCTTGTGCTGCTGTTAGGACTAAGGGAAAATAGATTAACGTTAGAAATCTACACTTCCCTTACATCCTACAGCAGCACAATACTGGGAATTTAGCAAGACGTAACCCCATAGGGAGGGCCCTCTTGACTGATGGAACTAAAAATTGACAGCTCAAGAGCCGTCTCCACGGAGAACAAAAAATGTAGCCTATAATGGTTGATAAATATTAATTGTGTGCTTCAAGTTGCACAGCAAATTTCATCCAGCGGGATCAGACTTTATTCAGCCAAAGAAGTGGACACTGCTCTAGAAGAGTAGGTTCTAGAAAAATTAGGTGAATCAGGCATTTAACTATGTAAGCCAAACTAATGGCCTCTACACTTAATCTACCCAAGATAGGTTTGGTGGGCTTTAAGTCTTTGTTTCTCACAGGAAACAATAAATTCTCAACCTTCCTAATCTCTTACTCCAGCCAAATACATCTGAAGACAACAGCACAGAACTAGGAATGGAGATTATGTTCCTCATGAGAGGAAGACTCGTGCCAGAACACTGGAAGGGAGTTGACCTGATTTCAGGTTACAAATGAGGGAGCTTTGGAGTGAAGTTTGGGAGTAGCCTTAGCAAGACCATGTCATGAAGCAATCTGATGTATGGATCCACTGATGACAATGCTTGAAGCTCCCCTATTCTCTTGACAGATGTTATGGTTAGGGGCGGACACATCACATATGCAAACCGAGGAGCCTCACAGGAGCCCAGTGCATAGCAGGTAAGGGACTTAGACAGTGGCTCACAGTTATTGGTGCACCGTTGGAGAGACACAATGTAGAGTGCTATTGTAAACTATTGGAGAGCATGGGGGCCCACATGCTACCCCCACACGGGGCTCTCCATCGCATGTGTCCGCCCTTGATTATGACCAAGAGGAAATAACCCTTTAGGATAGATAATTATGTGGGACCTCTTTCAGAGGTTCAGAGGTAGGTGAGCATAAACCTCTTAGGACTAAAGTAAAGTCTCTGTTTGGATAGTATCACCAGGTAGTCAGGGGCCTAATTAATGATATCATTACATGTAGCTCTGGCATCTATACCAACTTGGATCTATAGAATCCATTTTCGGTGAGCCTTGGAGATTTCCAGAAGTCAATGGATTTTGGGATTTCCAGCCAATCTTCCATTTTGACATTTAGAAAAATGATCATTTTTGACGGAGTTATGACCTATATTAGCTTTATGCTAATGACTTTCTTAATGGACAACTGGGCGTGTTTTACTTTTTTACCAAGTGGGCGTTGTGGAGAGAAGTGTATGACACTGACCAATCAGCGACCAATCAGCGTCATACACATCTCTCCATTCATTTACACAGCACATAGTAATCTTACTAGATCACTATGTGCAGCCACATACACACATATTAACGTTACTCAAGTGTCCTGACAGTGAATAGACATCACTACCAACCAGGGCGTGATGTATATTCAGAATCCTGACACTTCGGTAATGTTTGGGTGAGATTACGCTGTAAAATGTCATTTAAAACAAGATTACGCTTGCCTTGCTGTAAATCTCACACAAACGTTACTGATGTGTCAGGATTCTGAATAGACATCCCATTCTGGCTGGAGGTGATGTCTATTCACTGTCAGGACACTTCAGTAACGTTAATGTGTGAGTATGTGGCTGCACATAGTGATCTAGTAAGAACACTATGTGATGTGTAAATGAATGGAGAGAAGTGTATGACGCTGATTGGTCACTGATTGGTCAGCGTCATACACTTCTCTCCACAACGCCCACTTGGTCAAAAAGTAAAACACGCCCAGTTGTCCATTAAGAAAGTCATTAGCATAAAGCTAATATAGGTCATAACTCCGTAAAAAATTATTGTTTTTCTAAATAAAAAACATCACATTATGTACAAGATAGGGCACTTATAATGTGGTGACAGAGCCTCTTTAAGGGTATGTGCACACGATAACTGCAATTACGTCTGAAAATACGGAGCTGTTTTCAAGGGAAAACAGACCCTGATTTTCAGACGTTTTTTGAGCAACTCACGTTTTTCGCTGCGTTTTCGCTGCGTTTTTTACGTACGTTTTTGGAGCTGTTTTCATTGGAGTCTATGAGAAAACGGCTCCAAAAACATCCAAAGAAGTGTCCTGCACTTCTCTGACGAGGCAGTCATTTTACGCCGACGCGTAAATTACAGGTCGTCGGCACAGTACGTCGGCAAACCCATTCAAATGAATGGGCAGATATTTGCCGACGTATTGGAGCCGTATTTTCAGGTGTAAATCGATGCATAATACGCCTCGTTTATGCCTGAAAATAGGTCGTGTGAACCCAGCCTAAGCTGTGTACATTCTGCAATCTGACAAGGGCAGGCACATTTAGCTCACAATGGCCATTAACCTCATCTTGTAGAGATGGTTCACCAGCAAGGTCACAAGGGCGACAATCTTGGCACTTATTAGTTCCTAGCTACAGGCAGGGGGATAGCAGCTACAGTGCTTTCAATTGGAGGTTGTTTTTCTTTTAAAAACCACAGCTGAGGCTGCACACAGACTCTTGTTAAACAGCAGACATGCTCCGATATGTCTTGAGTATAATGCTCCTTCTCCAGCAGGCAACTGCTTCTGCAGAGGAGCTTCCTTCTAACCTCTGTCACCAGAACCTGCTAAAGATATCTAAGAAATAGATTAATTCTAAATTTATACCAAGAAAGAAAAAATGCATATCTGGATTCACATAAAATAAACCCCAGTGATAGCTGCGATCAATGAGGCAATGCAGCACTATGTACAGATTAAATGCAGACATGAAACAAAAGATGAGGCTTCTTTTTTGTAGAAATACTAATTTCCTCAGAAAAACTCTTATCTGAGAAATGCTGAAAACTCAGGGCGCTTCTGTCCCAGCATGTGGAACGCCCCAAGGGATGCTGACTTCCTAGAGTTTCCTAGAGGAAGGAAAAGGTTAAGATGCATTCCTGCACCAAACAGCTAAAACCTTAATAGCAGGCTGCAGCAGCAGTCTCCAGATTGCATAGGGTTGCAACACCCTTTGTACAACTGCCAGGAATCTAGGAAGTTCAGCTTAACAAATGAAAACAGTAGCAAGCAGTGCAAACCCATCTTGTCCAAGTCCACAGGACAGAAAAAAAAAACACATGGTGAGAGGGGCTGGACATCCTTATGTAAGGAGGAGACTCCAGTTAATTAGTTTGATTAAATAAAAAAATTCCATCTGTCCTACTAGTTCACAGGGGCAAAGATACCCCATTATTGTGCTGCTGTAAGACATAAGGGAATGGATATTGTGAGCCAGGTCTTCTCATCAAACATCAGTGTCTGACCTCACAAATGTTCTTCTGGATGAATGGCAAAAATTCCCACAAGCCCCAAATGTTGTAGAAAGCCTTAGCTGAAGAGTGGAATATGTTTTAGCTGCAAAGGAGGGACCAACTCTATATTAATCCCTATGGATTTAGAATTGGATGTCATAAAAGCTCCTGTACTCTTGGTGTAGTGTGCAGCTGTCCCAATAATTTTGGCCGTATAGTGTAGGTTTGGCACTATACTAAAATGAAGAGTGTTTATCTTGTTCTTATTCAATTTGAAAATTGAAAATACATTCTGAATTAAGTATGCAATGCTATTCTTCCTCTTTTTTATTTAAAGGCCTTTTCCTTTCATTAATCATACAATGACCTTACTGGTTATCCTGCTTCTTTTATTTAATCAAATATTATATATCAAATAAACCATCACCAACATTTAATTACTTTCAAATATTCCATCACAGACACTGCATGTACTAGAAGGGGTGGTCTCAACATGACAACTTTTTAAGATGAGGCTTCCCCAGTGATCCAGTAATCAGCACAGTAATCGGGCTTCTGAAAATCTCAGCAATCAGCAGATATCCCCAAGGGAAGTCGCGGGCAGCCACAAATTTCTCCTACAGCAATCGTTACAGGGGAAATGCAGCATTACAGGGTGACTTTTCTGAAGTCCATACAAAGGTGGCGTGCCCTGAAAATCGCAGCATTATATGTCTGCATTGTGTGATTGGGATTTAAAATAATTCCATTCTCTACAATAACAAGTCTGGATGTTGCGGTAAATTACAACGGCAACAAAAAGGTACAAAAAATAGCTTGTGAAAGTTCTATTAGTCCTTCTTCACACAGGGTTTTTCATCTGGGATTTTTTTAGGCCTTATTCACATGAGCGTTGAATAAGTCTGTGTGACTTATTCAACGCTATGTAATTCAATGGGGCCGTTCACACGGCCGTTGTTTCAAAGTAGCGTGTGAAGAGTCCATGAAAAAATAGTACATGTCCTATTTTTTTTGCACTTGACACATTGCTCCATAAACTCTAGGCTATGGGGGATGCGTGATAACACATCCTGCAGGGTTCAGCATTGATGCACCTCGGACGTGAAAAACTAGCGCTGGCGGGGGACTGGAAGTCTAGTGGCACAGTCTTCCTTCATGACAACACGACTGTTCGTGATATGACTGGCTCCGCTATACTTTATGTAGTCACTGTAGCAGTAGTACCTTGCTAATACTTTTTGGTCTCCACATAACCCCTTTAAGGATGTGAAATAGTCTTGAAATCTGAAAGTGAAAAGCCCAAATACAGATGTGTCGTTCCTTACTTTCCTATTATCTCAACATATCCTGAGATATGTGGCGCTAGATAGTCAGCTTTAAAAGAAAACATGATTTCGCAATACGATGTCTATGCTATGTGTCTATGTGGTCCAGTGGTTGTGATGTGAATTGCAGCCTGTCAAGGGTTTTACTAGCATGTTGTGATATTGTATTGAACTTGTTTCCTGATAAATTGGAGTCCTTTACCAAATTCAAGGAAAGGTGAGGGGGACACATCTGTAACCTACCAAAATCCTATGATGTGCACCTTTTATTCCTCAACAGAGTTGGTGACTAAACCAGATTTTGAACTCTAATGTAGCTTATCTTTCCCCACCTGCTGCAAATATATATGGATAGAAACAAGCCAGACTGATGAGTTGTCAGAATGCTCCCTTGCAGCAGAAGGAACCAAAAGCATCTTATGGTTCAGGCATTGGAGCAGTGTCCTGGACCAGAATTTATTAGTGAGAACCAATTTCATCAGAGAGCAGACACCTTTTTGCATTGCCTACCCTTTAAATTCAAGAAGCCTACATGCGCCCAATGAGTTAAAGTGTCATGCTAGCCATCAACAGGGAAAAGATATATCGAGTTCAATGCCGAAGTAAGTAGCAATGTTAAAACTCATAGGAATTAACTATTTAATTATTATTTTAGACTACCTGCGAGTAGAACTGTTCATATATATTTTCTGATGTCTCAATTGTTTAATAAAGACATATTGAAACAAAAATTATAGCTGTTATCTATTTTAACAAAAAAAACATCTAGTGACTTTAAGTAGCTGTGTATTTAACCATAGTGATCACAGAAAATGGTTAATTTCTTCATTTATTAATAAACAAAGTTATGTACCAAAGTAACTGCCCAAATAAAATGAATAACGGGTTGGACCACTATTAACATCAAAGGTGGCACCTAAATGCTCCCTCTAATTTAATATCAGTAATGTCACAGTTAAAGTTGTTAAACGCACCCTTGTTTGCCTTAATTCTGAAAAACTGGTAGCTTTTAGTATATGAATTGTACCTTTAGAGTTATTTTATAGCACCTTTGTTGGGTTTGAGTAATGATTAGGTTTGCTTTTGTGTTTTAGTTCATTCCCTTTCTGGACATTTTCCTTATGAATTTTTTAAAACAGTCCAGAATTTATCCTTTAATACCAGCAAATTGTCCGGGTGCTAAGCCACAAAGCATCTCTAGATGATCACACTTCACCAATCTTGTTCTATTAAAAGACGTTAGTTTGAAAAGAGTACACATTGCCCATAGCAAAATGATTCAGATCTTTGCTCTCAGATTGTGATTAATTGGCTAGTTTGATTTGCTTTCCTTAAACCATGACACTGACTGTTCTTGTCATATGCTTTTCTGTACTCCCTAATATAATACAACCAGTAAATGGGTCACTATGATCCATAAGATCACCGCACTGGGACAGTGAGACTTCTTTTTGTCTGATAGGCTGAGGATACACATGGATGCGGGGTAGATGAAATCTGAATTCAATAAAGTGCTCAGACCGTAGTCAAACGCACCTGAAAAATTGTATGTAAACAGTCTCAAGCATATCATTTGCCTTCCTGAGATTTTATCAGTGTGCTACCTCGGCTACATTATGGTTTATGAATACCAATGTACTCCTCTTGCGCTTGTATGATAGAAGAATTACTTTCAAGAGACCAGTACAGTCAAGAATAATAAATAACTTCAGCAAGCCTTCCCTGCCTTACCATAGATTTACTGACTCATTTTAAAGCATACAAATGCTGACATAATTATATTTATATCTTTGTGATATTCATACATATATAAATGCCACATCAACTACTTGACTCTTAGAAGGTGCAGTTTTGCTACCTGAACCACCATTTTTTATTAAAACTCAATTACATTTCATGATATGAAGCACAAATATTTTGGCCTGTTAAATTATGCAAAGCCTTTATGCTTAATAGTTTTAAGATTTGAAGGGTTTATCCTGGACTTTACAAAATGGTAGCAGGGTGGGGGATGGTATTACTTGATAGACTAAAAAATACTCACTCCCTAAGGTGCCCCCTGCTCCAGCACTGAGGTCCCATTCCCTGCTGATCCGGTCCGGTCTCCATGCCATTCATCAGTGATTTGCTGCTGCAGCCAAACGCTGGCCTCAGTGGTCACAAGCCGTTGGTAGCATCTCCTTTGAGGCCACAATGAACGGAACGTGACTGCTGCAGGAGCTTTCATGATTGGAGCGGTGGAGAACGGGACCTCAGTGCCCCCCACCTCACCTCTTGAACCCCACCTCAAGTTACCTGGCCGGTTCTCAGGGGAACGGAAGACTTTTTCCTCCTTTCGGCCTTCTCCTTGGCTCCTAACGCCCCTGAACTTTCCTCTGTTGATGTTTTTTTTTCCGCTCTCGGTCTCATATATGACGAGACTGACAAGACTGCCTTTGCCGAGAGTCAGCTGGTGACCTTACGTCAGGGTAAGAGACCCGTTAAGGAGTACTGTTCTGACTTTAGGAAGTGGTGTGTAGCTTCTCGGTGGAATGACCCTGCCTTGAGGTGCCAGTTTAGATTGGGTCTGTCAAACGCCCTGAAAGACCTGTTAGTTAGCTATCCCTCTTCTGACTCCCTAGATCAGGTTATAGCTTTAGCGGTACGTCTTGACCGACATCTCAGGGAACGACGACTGGAACGTTTTTGTGCCTTCCCCTCTGACCCCCCCATGATGGCTCCCGAGGTTCCGTTGCTTCGTTCTTCCACGGAAAACTCGGATGAACCTATGCAACTCGAGGCCTCTGTCTCTCCCCAACAACGTAGAGAGTTCCGCAGGAAGAATGGTCTCTGCTTCTACTGTGGGGATGACAATCATCAAGTGAACAACTGTCCAAGGCGTAAGAATAAGCAGCCGGAAGAACTTCCGCGCCTAAGTGACCATCGGGGAGGTCATTTGGGCGCACAGGTATTTCCCGTATATATGAAACGTAATAAGATCTTGCTTCCCTTTCAGGTCTCTTTTGAGGGTAGGTCTGCCACCGGCAGTGCCTTCGTGGATTCAGGGTCTTCTGCTAATATTATGTCTGTGGAATTTGCTATGTCTCTAGCTATGGCATTGATTGACTTGCCTAAACCTGTCCCGGTAGTGGGTATCGACTCCACTCCTCTTGCTAATGGTTATTTTACACAGCATACCCCTGTTTTTGAACTCCTTGTTGGCTCCATGCATTTGGAGCAGTGCTCTGTACTGGTGATGCAGGGATTATCGTTCGATTTGGTTTTAGGTCTTCCCTGGTTGCAGATGCATAATCCCACGTTTAACTGGAATACTGGGGATCTTACCAAATGGGGTAATGAATGCATGATGTCATGTTTTTCTGTTAATTTTATCTCTCTCCCTGAGGAGGTAAACACTCTACCTGAGTTTATTCAGGACTTCGCTGATGTTTTTTCTAAAAAGGCCTCCGAAGTGTTGCCTCCTCATAGAGAATTCGATTGCGCAATCGATTTGGTACAAGGAGCTAAGCTCCCTAAGGGTAGGATATTTAATCTCTCTTGTCCCAAACGTGAAGCCATGAGAGAGTATATCCAGGAATGCCTGGCCAAGTGTTACATTCGCCCCTCTACTTCTCCGGTAGGTGCTGGCTTCTTCTTCGTAGGGAAGAAGGATGGTGGTCTTAGGCGGAGCATTGACTACCGAAACTTGAATAAGGTCACTGTAAGGAACCAGTATCCCCTTCCTTTAAATCCTGATCTCTTCAATCAGGTTCAGGGGGCCCAATGGTTCTCTAAGTTTGATCTACGGGGGGCGTATAACCTTATCCGCATCAAAGAGGGGGATGAGTGTAAGTCTGCATTTAACACGCCCGAAGGTCATTTAGAATACCTCGTCATGCCCTTTGGGTTGTGTAATGCTCCCGCGGTCTTCCAGAATTTCATAAATGAGATTTTAAGAGACTACCTGGGGGTATTTCTTGTAGTGTACCTTGATGACATACTTGTGTTTTCCAAGGACTGGTCCTCCCACATTGAGCATGTCAGGAAGGTACTCCAGGCCCTTCGGGAAAACAAACTGTTTGCTAAAACCAAAAAATGTGTGTTTGGGGTGCAGGAGATACAATTTTTGGGTCAAATCCTCACTCCTCATGAATTCTGCATGGACCCTGCCAAGGTTCAGGCTGTGGCTGAATGGGTCCAACCTGCCTCCCTGAAGGCGTTACAGTGCTTCCAGGGGTTTGCTAATTATTACAGGAGATCTATTGCTAACTTCTCGGTCATCGCTAAGCCTCTTACGGATCTTACTCGCAAAGGTGCTGACCTCCTCCACTGGCCTCCAGAGGCGGTCCAGGCTTTTGAGGTCCTTAAGAAGTGCTTTATCTCGGCCCCTGTGCTGATTCAGCCTAACCAAATGGAGCCATTCATCGTGAAGGTTGACGCCTCTGAGCTGGGAGTGGGTGCTGTCTTGTCCCAGGGTACCAGGTCCCTCACCTATCTCCGTCCCTGTGCCTACTTCTCCAGGAAGTTCTCGCCCACTGAGAGTAACTATGATATTGGCAACCGCAAACTCTTAGCCATTAAATGGGCATTTGAAGAGTGGCGCCACTTCCTGGAGGGGGCTAGGCACGAGGTAACGGTCCTTACCGACCACAAGAATCTGGTTTTCCTAGAATCTGCCTGGAGGCTAAACCCGAGACAAGCTCGATGGGCGTTATTTTTTACTAGATTCAACTTTTTGGTCACCTATAGGGCTGGGTCTAAAAATATTAAGGCTGATGCACTGTCGCGTAGCTTTATGGCCAGTCCTCCTTCGGAGGAAGATCCTGCATGTGTTTTGCCTCCAGGTATAATCATTTCTACTGTTGATTCTGATTTAGTCTCCGAAATTGCGGCTGATCAAGGTTCATCTCCAGGGAACCTTCCTGAGAACAAGCTGTTTGTTCCCCTGCAATTACGGCTAAGGGTACTCAGGGAAAATCATGACTCTGCACTATCTGGATATCCAGGCATCCTGAGTACCAAGCATCTCATTGCCAGAAACTATTGGTGGCCTGGGTTGCTTAAAGATGTTAAGGCCTACGTCGCCGCTTGTGAAATTTGTGCTAGGTCCAAGACTCCCAGGTCCCGACCAGCAGGCTTACTATGTTCTTTGCCCATTCCCCAGAGACCTTGGACCCATATCTCCATGGATTTTATCACTGATTTGCCTCCATCTCAAGGCAAGTCGGTGGTGTGGGTTGTAGTAGACCGTTTCAGTAAGATGTGCCACTTTGTGCCCCTCAAGAAACTACCCAATGCTAAGACGTTAGCTACCTTGTTTGTCAAACACATCCTGCGTCTCCATGGGGTTCCTGTCAATATTGTTTCTGACAGAGGGGTACAATTTGTTTCATTGTTTTGGAGAGCCTTCTGTAAAAAGTTGGAGATTGATCTGTCCTTATCCTGAAACTAATGGCCAAACGGAGAGGACTAATCAGTCTCTAGAACAATATTTAAGGTGTTTTATCTCTGACTGTCAATATGATTGGGTCTCCTTCATTCCCCTCGCCGAATTTTCCCTTAATAACCGGGTAAGTAACTCGTCAGGGGTCTCCCCCTTTTTCTGTAATTTTGGGTTTAATCCACGGTTCTCCTCCGTTTCATCTGGTAGTTCCAACAATCCCGAGGTAGATGTCATTCATCAAGAACTGTGCACAGACTGGTCCCAGGTTCAGAAGAACCTAGAGGCGTCCCAGAGCATACAAAAGACTCAGGCAGATAGAAGACGTTCTGCTAACCCCTTGTTTGTGGTCGGGGATCGGGTGTGGCTATCTTCTAAAAATTTGCGCCTTAAATTACCATCCCAAAAATTTGCTCCCCGATATATAGGGCCGTACAAGGTCATTGAAGTCCTTAACCCTGTCTCCTTCCGACTGGAGTTACCCCCGTCTTTTCGAGTACACGACGTGTTTCATGGCTCCCTCCTTAAACGCTGCTCCCCATCCTTGGCTCCCTCGAGGAAACCTCCGGTCCATGTTCTCACCCCTGAAGGGGTAGAATTCAAGGTGGCCAAGATTGTGGATAGCAGGATGGTCCAAGGCTCCCTCCAGTACCTGGTCCATTGGAGTGGATACGGGCCTGAGGAGAGGACTTGGGTACCCGCCCGGGATGTTCACGCTGGGGTATTGCTCAGGAGGTTCCATCTTTGCTTCCCCAATAAGCCAAGTCCACCTAGAAAGGGTCCAGTGGCCCCTCTTAAAAGGGGGGGTACTGTAAAGGATCTGCCAGACACAGCTTCTGTGTCGACGACCGTGGGTAATCAGTCTGCACCTGCTCCTAAGTCTGAGAGAGTGACACGATCTTCTACCAGTCAGGCTGGGATTCTGAGGCGTGGGAGAGCCTATCACAGCCTGGCCAGACGGAGCTAGCTCCCGCCCTCTGTCTATTTATACCTGCAGTTCCTGCTCCTCCTTTTCCTGTGATTCTTTTCTGTTTCCTGGCTCTGCTGCTCCTGCTATCATTATTGACCTTGCTTCATTTTTGACCCTGGCTTTACTGACTACGCTCCTGCTCTGCGATTTGTACCTCGTACACTCCTGGTTTGACTCGGCTCGTTCACTACTTTCCTGGTCTGCGTTTGGTACCTCGTACACTCCTGGTTTGACTTGGCTCGTTCACTACTCTTGTTGCTCACTGTGTTGCCGTGGGCAACTGCCCCATTTCCCTTTGCGTCTGTGTACCCTTGTCTGTTTGTCTGTCGTGCACTTATTGAGTGTAGGGACCGTCGCCCAGTTGTACGCCGTCGCCTAGGACGGGCCGTTGCAAGTAGGCAGGGACTGAGTGGCGGGTAGATTAGGGCTCACCTGTCTGTCTCCCTACCCCGTCATTACATCTTAGTCTCAAATAGTTCAAGTATTTAGCAGATCTGAGGGGAGAGAAAAGGCAAGACGTTATGTCAATTGTGATGGCTAAATTACGTAAATAACGTTTCGGGGACGATTCTATCGAATCAGGCCCGAAATTAATTTCGGTCTGAATAAATTTGCTGTGAATCGAAATTCCCTCGATTGCCAGACAGACTCCCTGTCTGTCAGACTCTCTGATGTCTTTTAGGACTGTATCCAAGAGGGATATAGTGCTAGAAGACATCAGAGAGTCAAGCAATCAGAGCACTTGGCGATTCCACCCCTAAAATAAAAAAAGTACCATACTCACTGTCACGTTGGGTTTGTGGACCCACTGGGCCATACCGCCTTGATGGTATAGCAGCTGGCCAACAGGCTGCAGGTCACAGTCTATAGTTCGTATAGGGTACCAGTGGCAGCTCGGACAGTAGCAAGGCAGGCTCGGCTGGTACTAGGCAGCAGGCAGACGTCAGGTGTGGTATGCAGCACAGCACGACTATAGCTCAGTACGGCACTTGACCAGGATAGCACGGGATACAGGATACAGGTACGGGAAATACTGGGAACTGGAAGACACTAGGAGACCATTTGCATAGACAAACTTTGGGTATGACAACAACGCTCAGGCATGGGAGGAAGGGGCTGAGCCCTTCTCAAAGTCCAGGGTACTCATGGGCTAACTATACATTAAAGTCCAGTGCGCGCGCTGCCCCTTTAACAGCGGACATGGTACGGTACCCGGCCGAGGTGAGTGGAAGTGAGCGCTGGCGTCTCCTGAGGAGGAGACTGGGGCCAGCGCTCGCAGACCCATGGCTGCGGCCGTCAGGAGGTGAGTGAACCTAACGGCCCGCGGCCATGGACATGACACTTACCACCCTCACTAGTCTCCCGTTGTAGTCGTATTGTCCCATGTGAGCCTGAGACAAAACTTTATCCTATCAGGTGTCTGTCAGGTTAGATGACATAGTTTTGTCCAATGTGACCAATGCAGCCTGTGATTGATTGCAGCAGTAACAGGACAAAACTAAGTCATCTAACCTGCCGGCCTCCTGGTAGGACGTAGCATTGTTCCATGTGATTGCTGCAGCCTGTGATTGGCTGCAGCGATCACATTGACAATAAAACATAATCTCAGGAGGCCAGCAGGGACACGTCGCTATGGGAGACCAGGGGAGGTGGTAAGTATGGTATTTTTTTTAATTTCCTCTTTTTCCCTCTTTTTTTTTAGATAATCTGCAATTTGACATTTTGTGCGCCGCAAGCCTCAAAAGTTTTAGATTTCAGTGAATCTAAAACTTTTAGGAAATTCAGACCGAATGCGACTCGTGCCGAATCGGTTCACTCATCTCTATATGTCAGTTTTCATCCAATGCTTTTCTCAGTTCCTCACTAATAACCTTATTTTTCTAAGGGTATGTGCACACACAAACTCAAAAACGTCTGAAAATATGTAGCTGTTTTTAAGGGAAAACAGCTCCTGACTTTCTGAAGCTTTTTCATCAAAGTCACGTTTTTCGCAATGTTTTTAACAGCCGTTTTTGGAGTTGTTTTTCTATAGAGTCTATGAAAAATGGCTCCAAAAACGTCCCAAGAAGTGACATGCACTTCTTTTTCGTGGGCGTCTTTTTACGTGCCGTCTTTGGAAAACGACGCGAAAAAAAAACGCCCAAACAGAACGCCGTATTTCCCATTGAAATCAATGGTGGATGTTTGGAGGCGTTCTGCTTCCGTTTTTTCAGCCATTTTTCGAGGCGTAAACGCCCCGAAATATGCCTGAAACACTCTGTGTGAACATACCCTTAGAATGTAGTTAGGTAGAGAACAATTTTTTTATCATTTGCGGTAATCTATATATAATCTCTATAATTTTTTATATATAATTATTGTGAATGTCTCCAGCTCACCAGATGTTATAACTTAGTTCACCTAATATATAACAGTATATATTGTTAAATTATATTTATTATATTAATTTCATTTATATTAGATCATAAGAAGTTTCAGTTGTAATAGACGTATATAAAAAAGGAAACCACTTCTCGGCATAATAAAATAAAACAATTTATTTAGTAACAAATATTTTCTTTACAAAGAATAGGATATACTGGTACATTTTTACTTTTTACTTTTACTTTACTATAAATGCCATATTTCAGAGATATTTTATCCTGACCTCTTACCATTATTGTTCAATGATCTTCTTCAAGCAAAACCACAGTACTGACAGATGAGTCACAGACAGAGGAAAAGTAATAGGCATTTCTCCAGTGTTTCTAGCCACTATAATACTATATCTTCCATAAAATAGATTTTAATGGCTATTTTACAGTCTCTATTTTTGTTTTTAAAGTTTATCCAGCTTTTAAAATTGTCTGAGGCGGAATAAGGTATATCACCACATGTTATCAGATATGTGAAAGATTCTGCGAAAACATTATTTCAAATCTGCTAGTCTTAAAATTAGAAACATTTAGCAGTGTATGACAAATAACATAAAACATATATGAAATACTTACACTTTCTAGTGTTCTTAATAAGGTGCTGCTTATTAAGGGTACTTAATTATTCTAACATCCAAATAGTACACTGCCTTGGTATCTAAAGAGAACCAATATAAATGCAGAACCTTTAGGGCCATGTTTACACGGCGCATTTTTTTGCCGCAGATTTCGCTGCAAAATTCCACCTTCCATTAACTTCAATGAGAGTTGGACGCTTCTTTTTCCGACTAGCTGATTTTTTCATCTAGAGGGGAAAAAAAAGCGTCCTGCCCGATCCTCGGGCGGACTACATCCTAACTTTCCATTGTAGTCAACGGGAGTATGAAACTTCTTGCTGACGACAGGAATAATTCCATGGCGAATTTTGCAGAGCGTCCCGCCACGCATAACCTGCTATGTCAAGTGACCCTAATAGGTTATGCTGGAGCTTCCATGATTGTCTTACACTTGCTTTCATATGAGAAGTATTGTTAAAAAAGGCTTTAAGAAATTGCCGAAAGCCCAAAGCTATATTCAGGGATGACTACTTTGTTAATATGGTGAAGGTATAAGTGATAATATTAAACAAGTGTCAATTGCTGAAGAAGCATATCCATGAGGCAGCATAGAAGGATAGTCAATTATCTGATTGGACAGTGTCGCAGCCATAGTAACACGTCCCCTTGCCAGTACACGCCCCGTTGACTGTTCAGGGGGTTATTTAAATATCGGGTGCCAAATATACCTGCACCGATATATAAATAACGGAGGGAGGTAGAAAAAAAATGTTAAGTGCCCCAGGGTTTGTGCAGCCCTCCCCATTACATGCTGCACTCAGCTGCACATGTATGGGGAGGTGAAAGGTTCTCTTTAAAGTTCTTAAAATGTATTTGTAGTTGAATTATCATTGTGAAGTAGGAAGTAGGGGCTGGATCCCAGGATGGCACTTTCGAATTGCTGTGCCTGAATAGTCCCCCAGCAAAAATCCATTAAGAATAAGCAACAATCTATTATAAAACACCCATTGCTTTGAATTTGGAAATGCAAAGCTCAAGTTAAGGCATGTGAATTATGACAAAATCAGGAATGTCTCATTGGATCACCCACTATAAACTTACATCAAACTTACAGCCTTATAAAAACTAAATTCTATTTGTCAATGTGCCTAGCCTTAAGTTGCTCTTGAATGCTCTTCCCCACCTATCTTCTTATATATCTAAGGCTCTGTTCACATTTGAGGCCTACATTTAGTGTACACATTTGGAAAACATATCCATAGGGCTCCAGTTACCCGTCGGAGGTGAAAAGAGTGTCCTTTTGGCCTATGTCGGGCTAGTATACTTTGGTATATCTAGAGGTGTCAGCTGAAGCTCCCAGGCCCCAATGCAAAATCTGTAACATCCCCCCCCCCCACCTGCAATGTGCCATTCATTATACTGATATCTTCTTATGTACCAGCTGCAACTGCTACCTCTGCACCCCCTATATCTACTCTGCTGGATATACTTTTTCTTTTGCTGTATAAAAAAGTGTGGTCTACTATGTTTTTCTATGCAGAGGCACACCACAAAAAACCATACCAGGCTGTTTTTTTTTTTTAACATGGGAAAAGTTGCATTTTTAGATTCTTCTGTCAGAGGTATACTTCAGGCAAAACCCCCTTTTAAACATCTGATGAAAGGCAAAGGCGTAATGTGAACAGAGCCATACTCTATAGATTTTTGTGACTGTAAGCCTCTGTGATTGAATCCCATTCAAATTGTTTTACAAGCTGGAGAAGGAAAGGTGATGCAATGTGCCTTCAAGTGAGATTAATAACAACTGAGCATTCATTTATATATGAAATAAATACATGTACCGCCCTAGGTTTATTTATTTTTCATTTTTTTTCTTTATTCCCATTCTTCTTTTGTAAATTCCAGCTTTACATCGTCATATAATATCACTTGTCCCCAATAAAATTATCTATATTGGAACCAAAGTTTTGACACAGCCTCGCTAGATGTTACATAACTTGCATTAATGTTTTTCATCTTAGGTCAGGTTAGATTTACTGTAGGTGTAGAACTTACTGTATGTAGCCTATGTGCCATGTGGTATTGTAAATGCTTGGAAGAAATAAATGTTGTGTGGCATGGTCTTGTGATGAGATGAAGTAAGTGTAGACAAGACTAAAGCAAACCATATTTCCATTGTAAGTTTCCTTCCGTTCTCACCATCTTCATCCCACTGGAACGGACCATATATTCTGTGTATATATGATGATAAATGAGCTGACACATGGAAAAAGACTATAATCAAACTTGGAAAAGGGATTTTGAGGGTGGACTACTGTATTGCTAAAAATGTCAGTGAAACAGCCTTTCTCAATATATTACACAGTTGAATGAACATTTTTGGTCTGAAAAGTGGAATTCCAGACAGCGGTAATTTCCATGCAAGCTTTCCAATGCACTTTACAGTTCTCCAAAATATGTAATTTCCAAACCTTAAAACAGATTATTGTCTTTCTCTTTTTTTCATTACCTGAAAAAGTAACAAACCAATACACTCTACCAACTGAACTATAGTTGTGCTCATGTGTAAAGCAGGCAAAGCTTGAATGCACAATATGCAATATTATCACAATTTGTCAGAAATCCTTCTTCTCTCCAGACGGTGTAGACAAGTTAACATTTAGTACCTGTCTAGATAAAAGAAACTCAATTAGGTGTCTAAGGCAGAAAGATGTGACATGGCTGATAAACTCAATTCATTTTCTTGTGTTGTTAATGTAAAGAAGAAGACTGTTCAGTTGAAAGTGGTCTTTTATAAATATGCAATGCATTCGGAAAGACTTCAGACCCTTTAATTTTTTTCACATTTTGTTTTGCTGAGGTCTTGTGCTCAAGTTTTCCCCCATCATTCTGCACTCAATACACCATAATGGTGAAGTGATAAGAGACATTTAGACATTTTTTAAAATTTATTAAAAATAAAAAAATAAAATTGCGCATGGACATAAGTATTCAGACCCTTTGCTATGACACTTGTATTTTGGCTCTGGGGGGCTCCCATTTCTCTAGATCATCTTTGAAATGTTTCTACACCTTGATTGGACTCCACCTTTGGTAAATTCATTTGATTGGACATGATTTGGAAAGACACATCCCTGTCTATATAAGGTCTCACAGATAACAATGCATATCAGAGCAAAAACCAAGCCATGAGAAGAAAAGAACTGCCTGTAGAGGTCAGAAACATGATTGTGTGGAAGCACAGATCTGGAGAAGGATACAAAAAAAAATTCTGCTGCACTGAAAGTTCCCACGAGCACAGTGGCCTCTATAATTCTTAAATGGAAGAAGTTTGGAACAACAAGGACCCTTCGTAGTGCTGGCCACCTCACCAAACTAAGTAATCGGGAAAGATGGGCCTTGGTAAGAGAGACTATCAAACTAGTCACTCTAGCTGAGCTCCAAAGATCCTGTGTGTACATGGGAGAAACTTCCAGAAGGTCAATCATCACTGCAGCACTCCACCTGTCACGAAGCGGGTTTGTGGACCCACTAGGCCGTACCGCCATAGCGGGGAGGCAGCTGGCCAAACAACAGGGAACCCCAGCAATACAATGTCCCACACAAGGGTACCTGAATAGTCCAGACAGTGGCCGCAGCTCTGGTACAGATGGAGATGGGCGCAGCAGGTAACGCCAAATGTGGCGGATGACACAGGTGCCGCAGGTTGCGCCAGACATGGCGAATTCCTCCGGACGTGGCAGATGACACAGGTCATGGCAGATGACACAGGACGTGGCGGATGGCACAGAAGCCGCAGGTTGCACCAGACGTGGCGAATTCCTCCGGACATTGCAGAAGACACAGGACGTGACACGAGTCCAACACTTATAGGCACAGGAAGAAGAACAGCACGGGATACAGGAACAGGTAACAAGGCACGGGTAACAACTGGAATGGGAAACACTAAGGGATCATTTGCAAGACAGACTTGGGATAACTTTCAACACTCAGGCAAGGATCAGAAGGTCTGGGGCCATCTTATAGACCAGGAAATCATACGGGACACAGCAGAAGGGAGCAGAAGTGATCGCTGGTGTCTCCTAGGAAGGAGATGGGGGCCAGCGCTCATGGATCCATGGCTGCGGGCGTCGGGAGGTGAGTAAACCCGACAGCCCGTGGACATGGACGCTACACCACCAATCTGGGATTTATGTCAGAGTGGCCAGAAAGTAGCCTCTCCTCCGTAAATGACACATGAAAGCCCGCCTGGAGTTTGCAAAAAATCACCTAAACGACTCTCAGACTGTGAGAAACAAAATTATGTGGTCTGATGAAACCAAGATTGAACTTTTTGGCCTCAATTCTATGCGTCATGTCTGGAGGAAACCTGGCACTACTCATAACTTTCCCAATGCCATTCCTACAGTGAAGCATGGTGGTTGCAGCATCATGCTATGGGGGTGGTTTTAAGCGCCTGGGACAGGAAGACTGGTCAGGGTTGAGGGAAAGATGAATGGAGCAAAGTACAGAGATATTCTTAACGATGACTTATTCCAGAGTGCTCTGGACCTCAGAATGGGCCGAAGGTTTACCTTCCAATAAGACAATGACCCTAAGCACACAGCCAAGACAACACAGGAGTGGCTTGTGGACAACTCTGTGAATGTCCTTGAGTGGCCCAGCGAGAACAGTGAAGAATGGCAGAATATCCCCAAATCCAGGTGTGCAAAGCTTGTGGCATCATACCCAAGAAGACTGGAGGCTGTTATCACTGCCAAAGGTGCTTCAACTAAATACTGAGTAAAGGGTCTGAATACTTATGTCAATGCAACATTTTAGTTTTTCCTTTTCAATAAATGGGCAAAGATTACTAACATTCTGATTTCACTTTGTCACTACGGGGTATTGAGTGCAGGATGATTTTAGCACAAGACCTCAACATAACAAAAAGTGAAAAAATTTAAAGGGTCTGAAGACTTTCTGAATTCATTCTATCTGTCCACAGAACAAATTATTGATTTCAATGGGAAAAATGGTGTTCTGTTACGATGGGCTGTTTTTTTACCCGGCCGTTTTGAAAAACGATCTCGAAAAAGAAGTGCAGGTCACTTCTTGGACGTTTTTGGAGACGTTTTTCATAGACTTTATAGAAAAACAGCTCCAAAAACGGCAGTAAAAAACGCTACGAAAATCGCGAGTTGCCCAAAAAACGTCTGAATATCAGGAGCTGTTTTCCCTTCAAAACAGCTCCATATTTTCAGATGTTTTTGAGTTTGCGTGTGAACATTCCCTTAGGGCAGTGGCGGATTATCATTAGCCCATAGCCACCCGAACCCCCTCATGCCCAGTGGCATCGCTAGCCCTGGAGGGAGCCCCGATGCCAGGACCGCACCTGTCATGAGACGAGGGGAGCTTCGCTCCTACTTAGCAGCCGTGGTCTGTGTTGCTTTAGAAGCTCCCCCTCCAGCCCCCCTTCCCTGCTCTAAACATCTCTCCTCCTGCAGCTAGCAGTCGGGACATGGGGGAGGGGAGACTGTCGGCGGGCTCTGTGTCGGGCTGTGAGCAGGAGAAGAGCTGCAGTGAAGACTCACAAATATCCTACATAAAAGGTAAGTGCATGTGTGTTTACAATGTGTACTTTATATGTGTATAATGTGCATACTCGTGTGTGTACTTTATATGTGTATAATGTGCATACTCGTGTGTGTTTACAGTATGTACTTTATATTTGTATAATGTGCATACTCGTGTGTGTTTACAGTGTGTACTTTATATGTGTATAATGTGCATAGTCGTGTGTGTTTACAGTGTGTACTTTATATGTTTATAATGTGCATACTCGTGTGTATAATGTGCATACTCGTGTGTGTACTTTATATGTGTAAAGGATCTGCCAGGCACTGCTTCAGGGTTAACTCCCAGAATTAATCAGTCAACACCTGAGTGTACATCCCTGAGACAGACACCAGCTTCCTCCACTCAGGCTGGCAGGCTTAGGAGTGGGAGAGCCTATCGCAACCTGGCCAGACTCAGCTAGCTCCCGCCCTCGGTCTATTTAAGCCTGCTCTTCCTGTCCATCTGTGCTTGTGAATTCTTTCCTTGAGGTTTCCTGGCCCAGCAACAGCTCCTGCTACTTTTTGATCCTGCTCCATACAGACCCTGGCTTACCGACTACTCTTCTGCTTTTCGCTTTGTACCTCGCACTCTCCTGGCTTGACTCGGCTCGTTCACTACTCTGTTGCTCACGGTGTTTCCGCGAGCAACTGCCCATTTCCCTTGCTTGTGTTCCCTTGTTTGTTTGTCGTGTTTGTCATGCACTTACTGAGCGCAGGGACCGCCGCCCAGTTGTACCCCGTCGTCTAGGGCGGGTCGTTGCAAGTAGGCAGGGACAGAGTGGCGGGTAGATTAGGGCTCACTTGTCCGTTTCCCAACCCCCCCCCACCATTACAAATTCACAAGCCCTATACCTAGTCTACCCTGGTCCCTGACACCATTATGGAACCCCGTGAAACCCTGGCTCAGCAAATGCAGGGTCTCTCCCTACAGGTCCAGGCCCTGGCTCAGAGGGTCAACCAGCCTGATGCTACCTTGGTAGTTCCCCTCACCGCACCCCTTGAACCCCACCTCAAGTTGCCCGACCGGTTCTCAGGTGACCGGAGGGCTTTTCTCTCCTTTCGGGAGAGTTGTAAGCTTTACTTTCGCTTAAAGCCTCACTCCTCAGGTTCTGAGAGCCAGCGGGTGGGTATAATTATGTCCCGGCTCCAGGAAGGGCCCCAAGAGTGGGCCTTCTCCTTGGCTCCTGGCGCCCCTGAACTTTCCTCCGTTGACCTTTTCTTTTCTGCCCTCGGACTTATTTATGACGAGACTGACAGAACTGCCTTTGCCGAGAGTCAGCTGGTGACCTTACGTCAGGGTAAGAGACCTGTTGAGGAGTATTGCTCTGACTTTCGGAAGTGGTGCGTAGCTTCTCGGTGGAATGACCCTGCCTTAAGGTGCCAGTTTAGGTTGGGTCTGTCGAACGCCCTGAAAGACCTGCTAGTTAGCTATCCCTCTTCTGACTCCTTAGACCAGGTTATGGCTTTAGTGGTACGACTTGACCGACGTCTCAGGGAACGACAACGTGAACGTTTATGTGTTTTTTCCTCCGACTCCCCCATGATGCCTCCCGAAGTCCCGTTGCTTCGTTTCTCCCCTAAAGACTCAGAAATACCTATGCAACTCGGGGCCTCCGTGTCCCCTCAACAACGTAGAGAATTCCGCAGGAAGAATGGTCTCTGCTTCTACTGTGGGGATGTCAAGCATCAAGTAAACAACTGTCCCAAGCGTAAGAATGCTGCCAGAGAGCTCCCGCGTCTAAGTGATCATCGGGGAGGTCACTTGGGCGCACAGGTATTTCCCGTAAATATGAAACGTACTAAGATATTGCTTCCCTTTCAGGTCTCGTTTGGTGGTAGGTCTGCTACCGGCAGTGCCTTCGTGGATTCAGGGTCCTCTACTAATATCATGTCTGTGGAATTTGCTATGTCTCTCGCTATGCCTCTGATTGATTTGCCTAAACCTGTCCCGGTAGTGGGTATCGACTCCACTCCTCTTGCTAATGGTTATTTTACACAGCATACCCCTGTTTTTGAACTCCTTGTTGGCTCCATGCATTTGGAGCAGTGCTCTGTACTATTGATGCAGGGATTATCGTACGATTTGGTTCTAGGTCTTCCCTGGTTGCAGTTGCATAATCCCACGTTTGACTGGAATACTGGGAGCTAACCAAATGGGGTAATGAATGTTGTACGTCATGTTTTTCTGTTAATTCTATTTCTCCCCCTAAGGAGGTGAATACGCTACCCGAGTTTGTTCAGGACTTCGCTGATGTTTTCTCTAAAGAGGCCTCCGAAGTATTACCGCCTCATAGAGAATACGATTGCGCTATCGAATTGGTACCAGGAGCTAAGCTTCCTAAGGGTAGAATATTTAACCTTTCTTGTCCCGAACGTGAAGCCATGAGGGAGTATATCCAGGAATCCCTGGCCAAGGGTTACATTCGTCCCTCTTCTTCTCCGGTAGGTGCTGGCTTCTTCTTCGTAGGGAAGAAGGATGGGGGTCTTAGGCCATGCATTGACTACCGTGGCCTGAATAAGGTCACGGTAAGGAACCAGTATCCCCTTCCTTTGATTCCTGATCTCTTTAATCAGGTTCAGGGGGCCCAATGGTTCTCTAAATTGGATCTACGGGGGGCGTATAACCTTATTCGCATCAAAGAGGGGGATGAGTGGAAGACTGCGTTTAACACGCCCGAAGGCCATTTCGAATACCTCGTCATGCCCTTTGGGTTGTGCAATGCCCCTGCGGTCTTCCAGAACTTCATAAATGAGATTTTGAGAAATTACCTGGGGATATTTCTTGTAGTGTACCTTGATGACATATTGGTGTTTTCCAGGGACTGGTCCTCCCACATAGAGCATGTCAGGAAAGTGCTCCAGGTCCTTCGAGAAAACAAACTGTTTGCCAAAATCGAAAAATGTGTATTTGGGGTACAGGAGATACCATTTTTAGGTCAAATCCTCACTCCTCATGAATTCCGCATGGACCCTGCCAAGGTTCAGGCTGTGGCTGAATGGGTCCAACCTGCCTCCCTGAAAGCGCTACAGTGTTTTTTGGGGTTCGCTAACTATTACAGGAGATTTATTGCTAACTTCTCGGTCGTCGCTAAGCCTCTTACGGACCTCACTCGCAAGGGTGCTGATGTCCTCCATTGGCCCCCTGAGGCCGTCCAGGCTTTTGAGACCCTCAAGAAGTGCTTTATCTCGGCCCCCGTGCTGGTTCAGCCCAACCAAAGGGAGCCATTTATTGTGGAGGTTGACGCGTCCGAGGTGGGAGTGGGGGCCGTCTTGTCCCAGGGTACCAGCTCCCTCACCCATCTCCGCCCCTGTGCTTACTTTTCTAGGAAGTTTTCGCCCACGGAGTGTAACTATGATATTGGCAACCGCGAACTTTTAGCCATTAAATGGGCATTTGAAGAGTGGCGCCACTTCCTGGAGGGGGCTAGGCACCAGGTAACGGTCCTTACCGACCACAAGAATCTGGTTTTCCTAGAATCTGCCCGGAGGCTAAACCCGAGACAAGCTCGATGGGCGTTGTTTTTTACCAGATTCAATTTTTTGGTTACCTATAGGGCCGGGTCTAAAAATATTAAGGCGGATGCACTGTCGCGTAGCTTCATGGCCAGCCCTCCTTCGGAGGAAGATCCTGTTTGTATTTTGCCTCCAGGTATAGTCATTTCCTCTATCGAGTCCGATTTAGTCTCTGAAATTGCTGCTGATCAAGGTTCAGCTCCTGGGAACCTTCCTGAGAACAAGCTGTTTGTTCCCCTGCAATTCCGGCTAAGGGTACTTAGGGAAAATCACGACTCCGCACTATCTGGCCATCCAGGCATCCTGGGTACCAAACACCTCATTACCAGAAATTATTGGTGGCCTGGTTTGCCTAAAGACGTTAAGGCCTACGTCGCCGCCTGTGAGGTTTGTGCCAGGTCCAAGACTCCCAGGTCCCGACCAGCGGGCTTACTGCGTTCGTTGCCCATTCCCCAGAGACCTTGGACACATATCTCCATGGATTTTATCACCGATTTGCCTCCATCCCAAGGCAAGTCGGTGGTGTGGGTGGTGGTAGACCGCTTCAGTAAAATGTGCCACTTTGTGCCCCTCAAGAAACTACCCAACGCCAAGACGTTGGCTACCTTGTTTATCAAACACATCCTGCGTCTCCATGGGGTCCCCGTCAATATTGTTTCTGACAGAGGGGTACAATTTGTTTCATTGTTTTGGAGAGCCTTCTGTAATAAGTTGGGGATTGATCTGTCCTTCTCCTCTGCCTTCCATCCTGAAACCAATGGCCAAACGGAGAGGACTAATCAGTCTCTAGAACAATACTTAAGATGTTTTGTCTCTGACTGTCAATTTGATTGGGTTTCTTTCATTCCCCTCGCCGAATTTTCCCTTAATAACCGGGTCAGTAACTCGTCAGGGGTCTCTCCCTTTTTCTGTAATTTTGGGTTTAATCCACGGTTCTCCTCCGTTTCACCTGGTTGTTCCAACAATCCCGAGGTGGAGGTCGTTCATCGGGATCTGTGCACAGTCTGGGCCCAGGTTCAGAAGAACCTAGAGGCGTCCCAGAGCATACAGAAGGCTCAGGCCGATAGAAGACGTTCTGCTAACCCCCTGTTTGTGGTCGGGGATCTGGTGTGGTTGTCATCCAGGAACTTGCGTCTCAAGGTTCCGTCCAAAAAGTTTGCTCCCCGGTTTATTGGGCCGTATAAGGTCATTGAGGTCCTCAGTCCTGTCTCTTTCCGGCTGGAGTTACCCCCGTCTTTTCGTATACACAACGTGTTTCATGCCTCCCTCCTGAAACGCTGCTCCCCGTCCTTGGCCCCCTCGAGGAAACCTCCTGTTCCCGTCCTCACCCCTGAGGGGGTGGAATTTGAGGTGGCCAGGATCGTGGACAGCAAGATGGTCCAAGGCTCCCTCCAGTACCTGGTCCATTGGAGAGGATACGGGCCCGAGGAGAGGACTTGGGTACCCGCCCGGGATGTTCACGCTGGGGTATTGGTCAGGAGGTTCCACCTGCGTTTCCCCAGTAAGCCAGGTCCACTTAGAAAGGGTCCGGTGGCCCCTCATAAAAGGGGGGGTACTGTAAAGGATCTGCCAGGCACTGCTTCAGGGTTAACTCCCAGAATTAATCAGTCAACACCTGAGTGTACATCCCTGAGACAGACACCAGCTTCCTCCACTCAGGCTGGCAGGCTTAGGAGTGGGAGAGCCTATCGCAACCTGGCCAGACTCAGCTAGCTCCCGCCCTCGGTCTATTTAAGCCTGCTCTTCCTGTCCATCTGTGCTTGTGAATTCTTTCCTTGAGGTTTCCTGGCCCAGCAACAGCTCCTGCTACTTTTTGATCCTGCTCCATACAGACCCTGGCTTACCGACTACTCTTCTGCTTTTCGCTTTGTACCTCGCACTCTCCTGGCTTGACTCGGCTCGTTCACTACTCTGTTGCTCACGGTGTTTCCGCGAGCAACTGCCTATTTCCCTTGCTTGTGTTCCCTTGTTTGTTTGTCGTGTTTGTCATGCACTTACTGAGCGCAGGGACCGCCGCCCAGTTGTACCCCGTCGTCTAGGGCGGGTCGTTGCAAGTAGGCAGGGACAGAGTGGCGGGTAGATTAGGGCTCACTTGTCCGTTTCCCAACCCCCCCCCACCATTACAATATGTGTATAATGTGCATACTCGTGTGTGTACTTTATATGTGTATAATGTGCATACTCGTGTGTACTTTATATGTGTATAATGTGCATACTCGTGTGTACGTGCGCGTGTGTATATATATATTTCTGCAGCAATTCCGCAGAAACTAGCAGAAATTTTGCTGCAGAAAATGGTGCGGATTTTGCTGCGTTTTTCTCAATGTTGGGGGATGGTGACGTCTCCTCTGAAAAAACGCAGCAATTCTGTCCACTTTCCGCAGCAGGAATTGACATGCTGCAGTACGAGAAATACGCACCGCAGGACAAAATGTCTGGTCGCAAATTTTACGCAGCATCTGGATGAGATTTGGTAACTCTCACTCACTTTGCTGCTACCGTATTCTGCGTATTTTCCGGGCGGAAAATACGCAGCAATCCTGTTAAGTGTGGACAAGCCCTAATACAGTAGCAGCAGAGTAGATTAGATGTGAACAATTCTCCTCCACACGCTGCGTAAATGATAATTGGGGGAAAAAATAGCTCAGAAATTGACCTGCGGTGCGGTTTTTTATTCCGCAGCATGTCAATTGTATTTGCGTAAACGCTACTCATTTGTTTCGGGTTTTCCCCATTTAATTCAATGGGGAGGTAAAACCTGCAACAGATAGCAGATGTTATGTAAAAACGCAATTTAGAAAAAATAAAAATCTTATACTTGCCCAGAATTCTGTTTCTTCGTCCGGGCCGGCCTCCTGGGATGACATTTCACCCCATGTGACCGCTGCAGCCAATCACAGACCAATCACAGGCTGCAGCAGTCATATGGGATAAAATGTCATCCCAGGGCTGCAGTGTAGCGACGCTGTGCAGCACTATATACAAGGGGGGAGCGCTGTGTGGCACTATATATAAGGGGGAGTGCTGTGTGATGCTATCTATAGGGGGCTGTGTGATGCTATCTATAGGGGGCTGTGTGACGCTCTCTACAGGGGGTTGTGTGTGTGTGTGGCTCTATCTACAGGGTGTGTGTGCGTGGCTCCATCTACAGGGGGGTGTGCGTGGCTCCATCTACAGGGGGGTGTGCGTGGCTCCATCTACAGGGGTGTGAGTGGCTCTATCTACAGGGGTGTGTGTGTGTGTGTGTGTATGTGGCTCTATCTACAGGGGTGTGTGTGTGGCTCTATCTACAGGGTGGGTGTGTGTGGCTCTATCTACAGGGGGGTGTGTGTGGCTCTATCTACAGGGGGGGTGTGTGTGGCTCTATCTACAGGGGTGCGTGTGTGTGTGTGTGTGTGTGTGTGTGTGTGTGTGTGTGTGTGTGACTCTATCTACAGGGGGGTGTGTGTGTGGCTCTAGCTACAGGGGTTGTGTGTGTGGCGCTGTCTACATGGGGGGTTGGCGCTGCACAGTGTGATACTGTCAGTATGTAGGGACACAGCCCTGTGAAAGGGAAATCGTAACACCCATTTGTTAATGCTTGTGCAAAGAGGTAGTGTTAGCTATAGTTACGGCGCGGCAGGGTGGCGGTGGAGAAGGGGGGCCCAAGTTTGGGTAACAGCCCAGGGCCCATGGTCTTCTTAATCCGCCACTGCCTTAGGGTATATGATTATTGATGGGTATCTCATGCTTAGGACCCCATCTAAGAAGCAGAGTGGTCAGTCACTATCAATGAGCGACTCTTACTCTGGTAGGCTTGACCTGTCCATGATTTAAACAACCAGGATAAAATACTACAGGGAAAATGTATGGCCAGTCATAGCTTCCCCCAGTGATCACAACTGATCTCCGGGGTTTACTGAATTTACGTAACACAAGGATCATACCATTACATGATAAAAGTACATATCATACAATTTATAATTAAGAATATAAGTAACAGATTTGATTTATTTAGACACCATAATATGTCTAATACAAAACCTACAAAAAGGCCAGCTTTACACACATTTACTTTCAAGCATTTTCCATAGTGCTTTTTTACAAGGTGGCAGTTTTTTTTAATTTAAAACTTGTTTTTTTCTGACGGTTTTCAAGTCCTATAGAAGAACATATGGGAAAAACGCCAAAAAAAGCGGCATGAAAAATGCAGCAAATGCTGTGTGTGAATCCAGCTTATGCTAGATAACTCCAGCATGGGCAAATGACCTTACTGAATGCATTGATATTCGGAAAGCCTGTGAGGTATATTGCATAAGGGGAGAGATTCACTACGATGCCTACACCTTAATTAATTTACAACTATTCTTATAGACAATATTATCATACAATAACACTGTATAAACTATATTTCTCCACTTTTGTGTGTTAAACGGGTTGTCCAGGATCAGAACAACATGACTGCTTTCTTCCAAAAACAGCACCACACCTGTACACACTTTGTATGAAGTATTGCAGCTCAGCCCCATATATTTCAATGGAGTTGAGCTACAATACCACAAACAACCTGTGGACAGGTGTGGCTCTGTTTTAGAAAAAAAAACAGTCATGTCTTTCAAACTATGTCCAACCTGTTTAAGTTCTCCTATCCTTTGACCAATTCGCTATAGATTTAAAAGCAAGAATAAATGTTTCTCAAAGAAGGGCTTTAGCATAGTGATTGTAATCTTCCTCTCTAAGAAACCCTAAAGATATGTTTTCCATGGGGCGGATACGCTGTTTAGCAGTGTATCCGACCCAGAACCCGCCGGTTTAACTGCAATGGCCAGCCGACCAAAAAAAAGGCCTACACTCACCTTTCCAGGTGCTGCCGTAGCAATGCGTCCATGCTCCTCTGGCTGCTTTCTGTACAGCTAACCTTCTCCACTCAGTAAGGAAATCACAAACACCATGAGAGTCTAGCTTTCTGCCAATGACTTTACTCCATAGCACCAGTTCAAAACTGCTAGGGAAGTGAGCTTACTGTCATCTTGGATGTCAAGGTGTCCATTGTCACCCACTGGGAACATGTAAGGAGAGTGTGGTGGGAGCAGAACAGCAATGGGCCATTCTTCCATCCTTTTTCAGTGCAATTGTGTGGCCTGTCTATTTGGCCTATTATACAGCTGGTTTTCCTGTCCTCAATCCATAACTATATGGGGTGCAGGGGTAGCAGTCATACCCAGGCCTTGGTGCCACCAGAGTTATAAATGGCACATGGTAGGTGGGGAGCCCTGTTAAAGATTTGTCATTGGGGCCCAGAAGTCACATCTCTGGTCACAGTGACTGTTGAAGCAAGTTGGTAGTGATGAGTATACTGTGCATGTAATTACTACTCCAGGTGAATTTCTGAAGTTCCCTCACGTGAAGCCCAGGCCGGGCTTTACCCCAGAATGTTTTATTTTTATAATAATTAATTAATTAATTAATTACATATGTGCACGCTGGCCCTTTAAGGCCGGGAACAAGTGTGCGTGCGCCCTCTCACTGACATTGCAGGACAGAGCAGCTGGATGCGCTGATGTCTCCTGGTAAGGAGACGTTGGCCAGAAGAGGAAGATCTGCGGTCGTGGCCGTCAACAGGTAAGGGGAGGCGGCGGTCCCCGACCGCGTCCATTACAGTAAGTAGAACTGCATACTTCTTCATAGTTGTTTTCTAATATCCTGGGAAATCTGTATTTCAAGTCAAACAGCATGTTTAGATTTGCTGAGAGATTTCCCGTGTAACTATAACAGAGGAAATTCTCTTCTGACTAATATATTTTATATCGCAATTCTGTTTAATCTGTGTTATCAGATATGTATATATTGTGTAACTGCAGGAACTCTCATACACCACGGATAACTGTTACTGCTGTATACTGGTGTCTTTAGATTACACAGACGAGACTGCTGTGGTAAATCATGACCTGCATGGAGGTGTTTATCACTCAGGAAAGAGATTTACTAGTTTACTTAAAGGGATTTTCCCATCTATGACAATTATGCCATATCCACAGGATATGCCATAAAAATCGGATTGATGCGGGTCACACCTCTGGGACCCACACCTATCTCTAGAACGGGGCCCCCTAAACCCTGTTCTACCTTACTCGGCTCCCGCTGCCTCCGGGCCACATCCTGGTTGGGAGTTACGGAAACAGCCGAGCTCACTGAGCTACGCTGTTTCCGTAACTCCCATAGAAGTGAATGGGAGTTACAGAAACAGCGTAGCACGGTCAGCTACGCTGTTTCCATAGCTACTGAGTTCCGGATACAGCGTAGCTCGCCGTGCTATGCTGTTTCAATAACTCCCATTTCTATGGGAGTTACGGAAACAGTGTAGCTCAGCGAGCACTCGGCTGTTTCCGTAAATCCCGACCACCTAACGAGAAAGTGGCTGGGAGGGAGATGAGCCGAGTAAGCTAGAACGGGGTTTAGGGGGCCCCGTTCTAGAGATAAGTCCAGGTCCCAGAGGTGTGACCCGCATCTATGAGACTTTTATGGCATATCCTGTGAATATGCCATAAATGTTCAAGATGGGAAAACCCCTTTAAAGCATCTTCACTTCACCTGTCTCCTACTCATATAGGTAAACTTCAGCTGTGGGACCCAGCACAAGGTGCCTGGAAGGGGCCATGCAATATGTGAATCCCTTTCAGGCTCAGAAATGAGGAGAGGAAGCTGGGTCATTTTCAATATGGAGAAACATCACAAAAAGGGATTTTCCCTGCTGGTTTATCTTTGTACTTCAAATTATTAAAAGAAAAAAAGCAGGGCACCTGGAAAGGGCTGTGCTATATGTAAATCTCTATCAAGCTCTAAATATGAGGAGAGTTGAAACACAATGGACACTGTCATAAGGGTCTAATTTCCCACACAAACGTGTTTAAATAGCTGTATTGTCAGCCCTCAGAACAGGATTATCATTGCAGTGCACATTGTGACTAATAATATGTGACTGCAGTTAGTGACAGACTTTGCATCACTGATATGGGACTGCAGCTGATGAGACAGACCCTGCATTTCTGAAAATATGTGACTGCAGCTGGTGAGACAGACCCTGCCCCTCTGATATGTGAATATAGCTGGTGAGACAGACCCTGCACCTCTGATATGTGAATATACAGTAGCTCATGAGACAAACCCTGCAGCTCTGATAATATGTGACTGCAGCTGGTGAGACAGACCCTGCACCTTTGATATGTGAATATACAGTAGCTTGTGTGACAAACCCTGCACCTCAGATAATATGATGTGGCTGCAGCTGGTGAGACAGATCCTGCACCTTTGATATGTGAATATAGGTGGTGAGACACACCCTGCACCTCTGATATGTGACTGCAGCTGGTGAGACTGAACCTGCACCTCTGATATGTGAATATACAGTAGCTCATGAGACAAACCCTGCACCTCTGATAATATGTGACTGCAGCTGGTGAGACAGACCCTGCACCTTTGATATGTGAATATACAGTAGCTTGTGTGACAAACCCTGCACCTGTGAATATAGGTGGTGAGACAGACCCTGCACCTCTGATATGTGACTGCAGCTGGTGAGACTGAACCTGCACCTCTGATAATATGAGATTGCAGACTCTTTACATGTTATACATGTCAATATTGGGAAGACCAGAAGATTTGAAGGGAAATATCCTGAGTTTGTTTCATATGATAGATGCCTTTATTTTAAGGCAATAACGCTGGATTCTGTGAATGGAGCATTTGCTCCACTATTGGTTCATAACATATAAATACTTCAAAAGCTTGTTTAAACTGAGTTATTTCTTCTCTGAGGCAAATTAAACAATTGCTTCCTTATTTATCTATAGCCAATAGATTACCTCACATATTATAAGAGTCTGACTCCATTCAGCTATGTGTGGTAACAGATTTCTTAACACATAGCTGCCACACCAGTAGGGGCAGTGAAGAAAAAATTATAATGGTCCAGAGTAGCCTTGTAACAAAGTCCACATATGTGAGAGCTTTTGTTAAATGCTTCTTAGATTTTCATGTTCATGCTAATTGCTCCTCACATTGAGCCAGATCTTGGTCCATTATTGTAGACGGTTGTCTCTAGTGATTTTCTCTACAATCACTGTAATATTCAGTTGCAGCATCCTATTTCTGTAATTTTGTGTTTCAAAATGCAAATAGCTTAGAGTGGATGAGTCTCAAGCCTTTAAAATCTCACAAGCGCCGAAACGGTTGTGTTCTCACTTTACTAAGCAAAATGCACTAGAATTACATCACGAACTGAACCATAAAATGCAGTACATGGCGTGCGCCAAATTACCTTCTTCTACCTTGACAGTTTTAAAAAGTATAAAAGAGAAAGACTCGGCTAAGAGCCGTCTTTTAATGCACTAAATATATTCAGAATTGCTGCAGATTACTAGTTTATATGTACGCCGGCCATGAGGTGGCATGAAGAAGAAACGTGTCTAACAGGTCTAGAAGGTTGCACCAAATCTGTTTTGCAGGATTCTAATAAATTTGCCAAAATATGCACCATTTAGACATTATTAATAAATCTTACCCAATGAGCAGAGGTATCATTTAAGGGAGATCCTGCAAAGGCATGACGGAAAAAATTATGGCTGTTGATACGGCATTGCATATGTAGCAAAAGTACTTCTTAGATGGTACAATAGCTCAGTGGTTAGCATTTCTGCCTTGCCTGTGTTGCACCTTTTTCCTTTCCAATTTTGGCAAGCACTGGAGATGCTGTTATGGTTTGAATGGTCCCTCACATAACTGGGAGTAATGATCCCTTTATTGCATTTAATGCTTAAGACACAAATCATAGCCTTATTACCTAATCAGACTCCCGTTTGACTTAACAACACCCTCTATATTTGTCTTGGATCATAAAGGGCACCTAAGTCTCATTGATGCAAGTTTTACCTTGAATTGGTTGAGGAAACAATTAGGATTTTTACAATACCCTTTTTAATGCGACATCAGACTCTTTTTTTCCACAGGACTGGATTTTGTGATGTTCTCCACTAAGACATTCTAATGTAAATGAATGGCAAGATACAAAGTCAATTTACTACCCTGGAAAGCGGTTGGCTTTTCTTGGTTACTTGGCTCAGAAAGGTACATATGAAACGCCCTGTACAAGTTGCCTTTCTATTGCGTCTGAAATTTATCCTGGTAGACTAGACATCTGCCAACGGCTCTGGCAAAGACAGGTCTATGTTACAGGTAACAAATTCACACCATGTTGTCTTGAAAAAGTATAACCTCTAGGAAACATGGTGGTGATGATGATGTCCCCACAAACACATCAGATCAGGTACCATCCTCGGTAGTGAAATACAATCTTAAGACAATTTGTTGTCAGGGGCACAATCAGTTATGTTTTGGTTCTTGATGACCCTCCTGTCTAATCTGCTATTTTATCAATGGCTAATATTTACCAAAATATAATTGGTTCTGGTAAAGGAGATAGAATTATTATAAATATAACTGACTCTGGTACAAGATCTAGGGTATGTTCACACGCTTAGCAAAAAACGTCTGAAAATACAGAGCTGTTTTCAAGGGAAAACAGCTCCTGTTTTTCAGCCGTTTTTTAATCAAACTCGCGTTTTTTGCAGCATTTTTTATGGCCGTTTTTGGAGCTGTTTTTCTATAGTCAATGAAAAACGGCTCCAAAAATGACTCAAGAAGTGACCTGCACTTCTTTTTTGCAGTTTTTTTTTTATGCGGCCGTTTTTCAAAACGGCCGTGTAAAAAAAACGCCCCGTTGGAACAGAACGCCGTATTTCCCATTGTAATCAATGGGCAGATGTTTGGAGCCATTCTGCTTCCGATTTTTCAGCCGTTTTCCGTGCGTTTACATCCCGATAAACGTCCGAAAATAAGCCGTGTGAACATACCCTTAGTACTATTATAACACTTGTGGCTTTTTCGGACCTGACTAACCTAAAATTAGGCAGACAAAATCAAGGGGTTTGAATCCAGCGCTGTAGAGGGTAAAACGGAAACTTGTTCCAAGTTTACTGGTAGTAAAATTAAAAGGTCCAAAGGAATGGAGTCCTGGTGTGCAGGAAGGAGTTTCAGTCCGGTCGTAGAGCCTACGCTTTTCAAACGTGTTAGACGTCCTTAATCATGGCTGTTATATATATATTTGCTTATACACCTGTTAATGCATCAGTACATTAAAGCTTAGTCTGAAGTTCAGTACTATATACTGCACCCAACTCAAATTATAGTTTTCAGCACTTCTCGACTTTCCTTAAAATATCCTTCTCGGCAAAGGTTTCAATGGCAAGCAGCCAATTATCCCTCATACAGGGAGGAACAACCCCATTGGTATTAGGTTACCTGAATAATTCCTATTTCGTGTTGAAAGTATTAAAGGGGTTATCTGGGTTATTATCCTTAGGATAGGTCATCAATGTTAGATCGGTGGGGGTCCGGCTGTCAGTACCCCCGCTGATTAGCTGTCTGAAGGGGCTGTGGTGCTCGTACGAGTGCCACAGCCTCTTCATTGTTTACATGGTTCTTCTCTCTGTTCGTACTTGCACGCGCCGTTAAATTTGTAGTGGCCGTGCAAGGTATTGCACCACTGTCCCATTCACTTAAAGGAACAGTGTCATGATTTTTTTTTAAATTTAATTTATGTGTTTTTATTTCATAAAATATTATATTGACTTTATTTAATTTTTCACACACAAAGTATTTTTTTATTGACATTTTCTTACTGTACTGGGGGCTGCCATGTTTTATTTAATTTGTGTTTGTGTCTGTTATCGACAAATACACAGATGAAATTCGGCAGCACAGGGCACAAGACACAATGAATGGGAGCCGTACATTGCGTCTGCTATCTGGCTCTGTACTGCGCAGACGCAGGTCAGAGTCACACAGCAGAGAAGCTGGCTTGTAGGGAGATAGCAGGCGCCATCATGAAGACCGGCTGCACTGCAGGTAAGGTGTGTGTGTGTGTCTCTGTCTGTCCCTCTCTCTGTCTCACAGACCCCCGCTCTCGTGACCCCCGGCTTTCCATTCCCGACGACCCCCCCCCCGATGACCGAACCCCCCCGCGCCCCCCCTCGATGCATTCCCCCCCCGACACCCCCACCTGTCGTTAGATGTATTGTCAGTGTGGATGGTTTGCGGACTGTGATCGGGTGAGGAGGTGAGGTATCCGTCAGCAGGAGGTCGGGGAGGAAACTGTCAGCAGCAGATGGTTATTCCTATCACAGAGTGGTGTGACAGTCTCCTCTACTGCGGAGGAGACTGTCAGCAAGATTGTATGGGAACGATGGAGGAACTTGTTGTCATTTGCTAAATTGTGCGGCCATAAAGAGTGTATTAATTCATGGCCGCATGATTTTTCAGATAAAGGGGTGGTTTACCCGCATTACCGTGCGGCCACTAACAGGCTATTTGACAGCCGCACCGAACATGGTGCCGGCGCAGTTGTTGGCCCCGTTGTGACCGTGTCAGGGCCACTCCGTGTGGCCTTACCCTTAGGAGGCTAGTCGCCGGTACCCATCAGCTGTTGCTAGTTGGCTGTCCTTTCCCAAGAGAAAATATAGTTTGCAGATCATAGATTCCTGCAGTCTCTCTTGCATCAGCCTTTCGTTTACACACAAAAACAGCAGAGTCAGTTATCCTTTTATGTTTCCTCCCAGCCGCTTGTGTGGTCTGTGACTGAATGTCAATCTGTTCACCTTTCAGATCACTGATATCAGATTCAGAGCACTTCTGACAAAGCACGGCTTGTCGGCTTTCTACCTGTGATGTCACCTTGTCCCTTGCTAGGTTTAATTACCTGGAAATTATAGAAATGCTGCACTTATTTTTCAGTTAAACTACAGAATATGTTATCAGAGTCTGTAATGCAGAATATGAACAGGCTTTTTGCCCTTGATATCCTGAAATATCATAATTGTCTGATCCACTTATATAATGAACAATAAAAACATTTCATTTTCTGTTTTACCTTGTACTAAGCGCTGTACGCATTTAATAGGTTTGCACATTTTTTATAACGTATTGTAAACGATGGAGTGAGTCATACAGTACATGTCTTTGAGATTTGTCTTCATGAATTTATGCATCACTTTGGTGAATACTGTTCGAACTGGGTTATATTTGCTCAAGGCATCCACTTTTAAGGGTTTGTTTTACAGAACTGACAGCCAGTTTTTATTTTTTTGATTGTTGCATCATGTACGGTTCTGTAAAAAACTATTTCCAATTTCTTTTAGTTGTGCATATTTTTCGCACTTGAATGTTTCAGATCATCAAACTACTTTTAGAGTATGAACACACACAGCGTATTCAGGACAGATACGCTGCGTATCCGCCTTGAACACCACAGGGGATATCATCCGAAAAATTGCACCACATTGTGGTGCGCTTTTCCAGCGAAATTTCCTTTGCGTAAAGCAGCAATGGAAAATTTAAAAAAACGTTCATACTTACCCCCCCTCCTTCTCTGCGCGTAGTCCAGCCTCCTGGGATGATGTTGCAGGCCATGTGACCGCTGCAGCCTGTGATTGGCTGCAGCGGTCACATGAGATGAAACTTCATCCCAGAAGGCCGGACTGGAGAAGGAGCAGGGAACTCTGGGTAAGTATACTTTTTTTTTTTTCTTACTTTCGATTTTTGAGATTTGTTGAAATCTCATTCACACTGATGCTACTGTAAGGCTGGATTCACACGAGCATGTTCGGTCCATAAAGGACGGAACGTATTTCAGCCGCAAGTTCCGGACCGAACAGACTGCAGGGAGCCGGGCTCCTAGCATCATAGTTATGTACGACGCTAGGAGTCCCTGCCTCGCTGCCGGACAACTGTCCCGTACTGTAATCATGTTTTCAGTACGGGACAGTAGTTCCATGGAGAGGCAGGGACTCCTAGCGTCGTACATAACTATGATGCTAGGAGTCCGGCTCCCTGCAGTGTGTTCGGTCCGGGTCTTGCGGCCGAAATACGTTCCGTCCATTACGGACGGAACATACTCGTGTGAATCCAGCCTAATACACTGCGGATTTTCTGCAATTAGGCATAATTTAGACGAGCGTAATATACGCGCGTGCTTTACACGCATGTCGTACGCACCTATATTAGGCTATGGGGCAGTGCAGACAGTCCGTGAGTTTTGCGCAGCGTGAGTCCGCTACGTAAAACTCACGACATGTTCTATATTTCTGCGTTTTTTGCGCATCACGCACCCATTGAAGTCAATGGGTGCGTGAAAACCACGCAGGTCGCACAGAAGCACTTCCGTGCGAACTGCGTGGTTCGCGCAACAGCTGTCATTCTCTGACTGTAAACAGAAAAGCACCACGTGCTTTTCTGTTTACAAACATCCAAACGGAGTGTCAAAATGATGGCGGCTGCGAGAAAATCTTGCAGCCGCGCATCATACACTGATGACACACGTAGCTGTTAAGTGCCTTTTGCGCACGCAAAACGCCGCGTTTTTTGCGTGCGCAAAACGCACACGCTCGTGTAAATCAGACCTTAATCTGTTGCGGAAAATCCGCAGTGTTTACGCTGTGTGTGTTTGTACCCAAAATATTAGACAAAGATTACCCACAAAATGATCAGAAGCACACGAGCAACTCCACCTCTGAATGGCTCAAAAGATAGGTTTTGGAGTGGCCGAGTCAAAGTCCTTAATTGAATTCCATTGAGATGCTGTGTCAAGATCCTAAACGGGCAGTTCATAAATCGAATACCCTCCAATATAAAGAAATTAAAACAATTCTACAAAGAGGAGTGGCACAAAATTTTTCACGGTGATGTAAAAGATATCCTAGTTATCGCAAATGTTTGATTGTGGTTGTTACTGCCACAGGTGGCACAACCAATTATTAGTTTTAGTGGGGCAATTACTTTTTCACATTTGTGACATTGAATACATCTTTATCCTCAATAAATATGACAAATTAGTAATAGAAGAAATCAGGTGGAAGGCAAATAGTTTTTCACAGCACTGTAACTCACTGCACACCTTTGTCACACGCCTACATTTGTTACAAATTTATAGATTTTGATATTTTCAGTCTTGTAATATTTTGATGCCATTTAGTGGCAGTATAGTATGCAACTGCCTATTTTTTATTTTATAGTAAGCACAGGAGATACTAAACATGACTCTTGCCCACAGGTTATTAATGGCAGATGGGTTTGAAGGGAAGGAAGGTGTGGTGTGAATATTAATTCTGAGCCTGATGCTGAGAGAATGTATTACAAACTAGAGCTTTTGCAGAATAGTCTAATTTATTTTTATATGTTTTTTGTTTTTTTTCGTTTTTACAATAAAATAGCATTAGAATGGAACATTAATGGGTTGGTGTCTTTTTTTCAATAGAGGGGCAGATTTACTATTGGTTTTACACCAGAATCCTGGTCTGAGTTGCACCTTTTTTTTGGTGCAAATCATTTTAGACAAATTTATCAATAAAATGTGCTGAAAAGAACAGTTGTTTGCGATTCGCCTGACAAAGTCTGTAGCTTAGCGGAAGAAGCGGCGTTGCCCCAAAATTTTGGACTAAAATTAGCCAACCAAGAGGTGGTATAAAGTTAGACAGAAGTGTCTACAGATGCACCAAATTTATCATTTAGCAAGAGCCTCTGCGATAAATTTGGTGTAGCTAGTCTAATTCTGAACTGTCTGAATTTAACCCCTTGTGGGGGGGGGGGGAAGTATGGAGCGTTTTCACGGACTGAGCCTACGGGTGTCAGCTGTGTATTTCAGCTGACACCTCACACTAACTGCTGGGATTGTAGATGGTGATGATTCTGGCCGTTTAACCACTTAGATGTCACAGTCAATAGCAAACGTGGCATCTAAGCGATTAGAGAGAGGGGGGCCCGTCCGACAACCAGTCGTCCCCCCACCCACAACGCTATTCCTTTTTCAAGTCCCCTAGGACGACAAAAAAAAAAAAGTAAAAATAGGGGCGAAGTTTGAGGTAGTAACTTATAGCGGATATATATTCCAGCTCATAGCTGCCATAGATTTAAATTTCTGGTGCACAGACAGCCAGAGATTTATTAAGAGGAGTGTGTATCTTATTAAATTAGGCACATTTTACTCTAGTACTCTTTATCTTAAAGGGGTTTTCCACTACCGGACAACTGATGACCTATCCACCGGATAGGTTATCAGTATATGATAGTTCAGAGACCGACATTGACCGATCAGCTGCTCCGACTGCCTCCGGGCACCAGACCGGATGTCCATGCTGGAAGCAGTTGGCTCAGGTCACAGAATAGCGGGCAAACTGCAGTACTGCAGCTCTGCTGCTATTCAATGTACGAAGCCAACTGCTTCCGGCTCCGTATACTGCATAGTGTGCAATGACATACGGTGCCCATAGGCAGCCGGAGCAGCTGATCGGTGAGGGGTCCGGGTGTCGGACCACCCGCACCGATGATATGCTGATGACCTATCCGGTGAATAGGTCATCAGTTGTTCGTAACTGGAAAACCCCTTTAAGACTGGCGTTTATAATGCCAGTCTTTATAAATTCCCCCCAATAAGTAGGGGACAGAAAAAAGGGAGTAGGATCAGAGTACACAGGGTTTGTTTATAGTCTGTTGTTTGTAGTCTGTAACCATAGCGACACATATGTCTACATAGGGGCAGTAGAAACTAAATAGGAGACATTTACTTAAGATTGTCTGCAAAGTTGCTTCATTTTTATTTTGCATACATTGTAACAATAAAAACAAATTGGTTTCAAATGTGTACATAACCGTTAAGAATTTTTAGTTGCTGTAATTTATTAGTATGTAATTAATTACTTTCACACATGTTCACAATACATTTAATTATACTATGTAATCTATTTTGTTTGTGTAGTCTTCAAAGCAGGGGCGTAACTAGGAAAGACTGGGCCCCATAAAAAACTCTTGACCGGGTTCCCCCCCGGGTGCCACAAGCAGCCCCCTTATAAATAGTGCCCCCTGTAGAATGTGCCATAGAGCCCCCCTGTAGACAGTGCTATATAGACCCACCTATAGACTGTGTCACACCCCATTTGTAGATAGCGCCCCCACCTCCCCCTTGTAGATAGTGCCATACAGCCCCCTATAGATATCGCCATAAAGCCCCCACTGAATATAGCGCTATACAGCTCCCACTGTATATAGTGCCACACAGCCCCCTCCCTTGTATGTAGTGCCACACAGCCCTCCCTTAGTAGAAAGTGCAGCACAGCCCCCCTTTGTAGATAGTGCCACACACAGACCTCGTAACATGCCCGGCCATTCAGTGCTAATGAATGTATTTGGCTGTCGCTAGCACTGGGGCCCTCTCCGGTGCTAGCGACGCCTACGGGCATGAGAGGGCCTGTGTCACCCGGCCCATACTTGTTGGTGGCTCAGCAGCGCGGGCCCCATAGTAGCGGCACTACCGCTGTAGCAGCCATAACGGCTGCTAGCGGCTCCATCGGGCATATGGGGGAGTGTGTCGGCTGGCAGGTGGGCGTGTCAAGCCGCGGGCCCCATTGCAGCCACTACGGCTACTACCGCGGTAGTTATGCCTCTGCTTCAAAGTCCCCCTTTGCATAGAGACATTCAAATTTCTTAGTGTATGTTCACACTAGACTATGTCAGAGGTTCCTTCGAGGCTTCCGTCACTAATGACAGCAAGAATAGGACAACATGCAGTACTATTCTTGCCTTTGGAATGACAGGAACCTCAATGGAACCCAACGGACCCCATAATAGATCAGGGGTGTCTGCTGGTGGCCATTTAGATACAACATATGATGGATCTGCTGAGCGTCATGGCTACTGTTATAAGTGGAAGCCATGAAGCCAGTGTAAACAGATTCTTACAGTTGGAGCTCGAAATCTAACCACACATTGCCACTTTCTCAGCATGTGCTGTGAGTGGAGGATTGTAGTCAGATTTGGAACTCCAACTTTTTGGAATTTTGAATGTCATGTGGAAAATTTCAGCAAAGATGGAATTAACAGAACCGATAAAAACAAGGGCACTTCACTCGTTACTGCCCCCTATATTTCACTTATAGTATTACACTTGCACACACACTATTCATTTATTATTTCTTACTACACATCCCATGCACCACACACCACTCCCCTCAAGACTAGTGGGAGTGGCTATTATTATTTAAAGCACCTGCTCACCCTTTCATCAGCGTTTCTGACCTGGCTGTGTCCATTTGTAAGTATGGCCTTTTTCGGTGTTAAAGATGGAATTAACTTTAAGACTGCACAAACAAAAGACATTTCATAGAAATGCCCAGTTTATGGTGAATATGTGTACAGCTGGCTCAATACATTGTGACCGTTTCTCACTGTTAGAAGATTCAGTCGTGTTTACTGGCTGAATAACCTGAAACAACACAATATTATATAAAGCCTTTTCCAAACCAAGCTGAGATCCATATTCAGCTAGAGGTTTCTAACAATGTATAGCATAACTTCCTCTTGCAGACTGTCGTTAACATGTTGTGTCTTTTTGTTTTGCAGCAAAGTATATTGGATGCTACATGGATGACACGCGACAGAGAGCGCTCCGTGGAGTGTCCTTTTTCGACTACAAAAAGATGACAGTGTTCCGTTGCCAGGACAACTGTGCTGAACGGTAGGGTGGTGATTGCTGAATGAATAGAGCTTTATTAGTTTGTGCACATCAACAAATTATTTTCTCCTGCCAAAACCTGCTCCTTAGTTTATTATTTAATTCCATGTGTTGAACTGTAAGATTTATTCAGCAGTTATACTAAGCAGAATCCTCCAAAAGACTTAATCAAATACTGACGAACATGCTGTATGCTGTGTCTTAAAATGCTAAAGAAGAAATAATAAAAATGTTTAAAAAAAAAAGAGGGGGAAGGTTCTGACAGGATACTGGCAAACAGCAGCGGTAATTGGCAGTTTAATAGACATGCTTTTTTCCTTGGATCATGAATATATAGTTGGCCCTTGGAAACACTGGTCCATTTGTACATGGATGGCTCAGCTGTGTCAGAGTCTCGTGGGGAAATTCTTGGGCAATTTGTCGTTAAAGGCAACTGGCCGGTCTGACTCCCATAAGGTTTCAGAACAGTCACCGATTTAATAAACACTTAAATATTGTTAAAATACTATTCCCCTAATTCCCTTCATGTATATACTGACAGTACAGTACTTGTTGTGAGGTGTTTTTATAGGAGATTGTTACCTTTAAACACATATTTGTGTGCCGGATGGAATATACATAACAATCTATTGTAATATACAGGGTGGGCTATTTATATGGATACACCTAAATAAAATGGGAATGGTTGGTGATATTAACTTCCTGTTTGTGGCACATTAGTATATGGGAGGGGGGAAACTTTTCAAGCTGGGTGTTGACCATGGCGGCCATTTTGAAGTCGGCCATTTTGTATCCAACTTTAGTTTTTTCAATGGGAAGAGGGCCATGTGACACATCAAACTTATCGAGAATTTCACAAGAAAAACAATGGTGTGCTTGGTTTTAATGTAACGTTATTCTTTCATGAGTTATTTACAAGTTTCTGACCACTTATAAAATGTGTTCAAAGTGCTGCCCATTGTGTTGGATTGTCAATGCAACCCTCTTCTCCCACTCTTCACACACTGATAGCAACACCGCAGAAGAAATGCTAGCACAGGCTTCCAGTATCCGTAGTTTCAGTTGCTGCACATCTCGTATCTTCACAGCATAGACAATTGCCTTCAGATGACCCCAAAGATAAAAGTCTAAGGGGGTCAGATCGGGAGGCATAGGGGGCCATTCAACTGGCCCACGACGACCAATCCACTTTCCAGGAAACTGTTCATCTAGGAATGCTCGAACCTGACACCCATAATGTCACCCATAACTTGTAAATAACTCATGAAGGAATAAAGTAATGTTAAAACCAAGCACACCATTGTTTTTCTTGTGAAATTCTCGATGAGTTTGATGTGTCACATGACCCTCTCCCCATTGAAAAAACTAAAGTTGGATACAAAATGGCCAACTTCAAAATGGCCGCCATGGTCAACACCCAGCTTGAAAAGTTTCCCCCCTCCCATATACTAATGTGCCACAAACAGGAAGTTAATATCACCAACCATTCCCATTTTATTTAGGTGTATCCATATAAATGGCCCACCCTGTAGTTTATTATAACAGTTTACTTGCCTCATTTATCACGGTTGGTATATTAAATAAATTTCTGCATGATAAAACAGTATGCTTATTGTTACAGGCTAATGTTCTTATATAACGTCTTTAATGTACGTAGCTTTGTGTTACGAGTACTTTCATTTAATGTAAGTGTCAGCTGTCGCTCCACTTTCCATGTATTCTGATAGGAATATTAATTTACATTGTTGTGGAATGAGACTCTTTAACATTTTAGATGTGCACTGGTGATTAAAGGTTTTGGAATATTTGATAGTCCACCCCTACTGTCTCAAGAGAAGAGGACAAACTACTGGATCTAACCAAGACAGAAAAAAATAGTAGAAGGCCTAGTTGGCAATTTTTCAAGAAAATAAGTACAACAGAGTCAGCAGTCGGAAAAATAGACACTTTGCAGGTCCTGAGTTGGCGGATTTCCTAAATAGTACATACCAAGTGCCAGTGTCAATATTATGGATGGATGCATCTTGAGGTGTTTGAATCAAAGAGGTGAACATATGTGAGACATAGAACAAATGAAAAATGCTGGCGAAGAACTTAATAACTAAAGCAATAGTATTGAGATGATTTGCCGCAGATATAAAGATAAATTTATACCGAATGCAAGGTAAAATGAACCAGAAAGGTTACACGGTCTATTCTACAATGTCATGTCAGTCCCTCTTGCCAGTGCTTGATTGATGCAAACTTCATCATGCAGCAGGATAATTATGTGAAGAATACTTCTAAACTGTACTAAATTACTTGTCGAAGAAACAGGGACCTGGAAAACTGTCTCTAATGGACTGGCTTACATAATCGATAGATCTCAACCCTATTGAGCTCTTGTAGAAGGAGCTGTGTAAGGTCAGAGACAAAGGACTTGCAGTACAAGCTAGTTATAGCTCTTGGGAGACTTACAGAAGACGTGGGAGGAAGTTTCCAATGAATATCATTGGGAGGGGGAGGGTTGGCAGGACATGTGCCCCTAGGTGTTTTGTGCCAGGTCGGGGCACCAACAAGGTTTGCTGCAGTGCAAGGGTAGGGTTTTGCTCCAGGTGAAGGAAAGCCATACCTCTTAAAAAAATGACAGCTAAAATACCAACGTCTACAATGCTGTACACACCGGATTGTCTGATAAATAGAATAATTAGATTAAATAAAAATGATGATATTTGTGGTGTATTGAATATTGCTTTTACATTAGTATAACTAGTGGTATAGTTGCGATGTAACTTGTCATATACTGTAACATGAAAAGTATAACAAACTCTAAAGGAAGAATCCATACATGTGTAAATTAACTAATAGAGGGGAAAATGGAAGGAAAAAATGACATAATTTCTGTGTCCCAGTGCCCCAGACTTCTTTGCCTTACCTAACTTAAATATACTGTAAATACGGATGATTTCTTTCAATTATTGTATAGGGAATTGTCACAGGAGAATCTCTACTACAATAACAAACACATGAGCTATATATGCATTGGCCACAAGCATCAGGGACTATAAATCTGACCCAGAATGGAGTAAGTATACAGAAATAGAAGCAAACACATGACCAGCGAGAATTGTTATTTCCATATCTCAGACTGTATTACGATGATGGATGTGCACTGTACCACATACCTTGTACATGTCTTATGTATAAAAACCTGCACAAACATCTTCATTCTTATAATTATGTTGTTTCATAAAGAAAGACAGAGAATGGTATAAAACTGGTATTAAAAAAATCTATGATTTATTAATTTATCCAAACCCTCACTCTATGAATGTTCTATAAAACAGCCCGGTCAATTGATCATAGCATGGGGTGCTTGTGCTGCTTAAAGGGCTTACCCTATTAGAACACCCTATGTAAATGATGGGTCACCCAGAGACATGCTGATCACGCGAGGTCATTCTGCTGGGAGCCCCTGCTGTGAACTGTTATCTGGGAAGGAAATGCTTAGAAGAGCACATTTTCCCAACTGAACTTAGTATTTGGCTTTAACCAAGAGTGGGGCAGCTCTTCTATTTGCTAAATTTATCCTATTAGGGAATATGGACGGAGTAATCTGCTTCATATAATCTCTTTACAAAGTCGGTCCACAGAAATATATACAGTTTACTCTTGAACCCTCCATTAATTAAATTCATTCTGGCTTTGCTATTAAAAAATGGATTTATTTAGCATCTTTTGTGCTAAAAGATTTGAGGATTTTACTTTGGGTTTTGCACCTGGATATGCGACAATATAATTGGTGGCCACCATAACTGTGATTTGTTTGTTTTGTAGTCTTCTGTTGCTTATTCCTATTCACTTTCTCATATTGCAGGGGTTACATGTATGCTGGGCTTGAATTTGGTGCTGAATGTTACTGTGGTCACAAAATTAAAGCCTTAAATGTCAGTGAGTCGGAATGTAACATGGAGTGCAAGGGAGAAAAAAGCAACATGTGTGGTGGAATAAATCGCTTGTCCATTTACAGACTGGAACTCACACAAGAGTCCGCAAGGAGGTGTGAGTATTGTTTTCCATTGCATTACTTTCTTAAATTGCATAGTTTGCAAGTAGCTACAGTAGGTAAAATGAAATGGTGAACCATGTTTTATGTTACTCAAAGACAGGGCCAGGTGTAAGGGGCTGGCAAAATGGTCAATTGCTAGATTCCTGGGATCCCCCCGAGTACATGACCCACAAGAGCAACAATTTACCATTAATCCTTTCACTAACCTAGACCACCAGGGATTCCCTAAAAAACGCCCCTTTTTTTTTTTTATTTTTTAAACAGGCCTTTACTAGTTGGTCTAAAGATCTTAACAGTCAGACGTGGACAAAGTGGTCAGGCAATAGGGCAGGTTCCTCTTCCAAACTACACCAACAATGGGACCCACTGGTTCACCCATGGACCATTGACCATTAACTGTTTTTTTCACTCAGCTGGAGGACCAGATGAGCAGCACAATAAAAATGTTATGCTGACTCAGTGATGTCACTATTTCATGCTCAGGGACCAAGGGCACTCTCATCCGTCTGCCCTTGATACATGTTACTACTTACAATTACTGCATGGCATTACAGATTTCACTTTTTTATATCTCGACTATTGTGTATATACCAAATCATACATATAGCAATGAACATTATTATGATCCTCCAAATGTAGTACATTTTTTGTAGGCACATGACTACATTCATGCCTATTTCAGGATAAGAAAATGTTTAAGCCAATAACAGGATCATTTCACAGGCATAGATTCTCTTATTTCTTGTTGTTAACATTTTTTTGGAAGGGGTATTTTAAATTCTCTGGGATACTTGTTGCATAGGTTTTATATTTTAAATATCATAGTTTCATATCTTTTAGATTAATGCTGAAGTTGCTGTTGGAATGCTGTCAAAGCTGAGTTTCTCGATCAGAGATTCAGAGCTGAGTTTGTCATTTGCTACAACTCACTGTAATAGACAGAAAGAGATTAATATGTCAGGAACAAAAGACTTGGCAACTTAGGCAATATCCGTCATTCTAGATTTAACAAAAACTAAAAACTTTTGTCTTTACATGAAATATGCAGTTTCTTGAACATATTCAGCCTTATTTAGCAAAACAGGCCAAATAAAAATATTCATTACAGTCTGAAGAACAAAGAAGAGAAACAAACTGAATAACAAGTGATTGAAAATTGTATCTTTTGCACAGATTCAGAAATACTACCATCTGAAGTACATTAATAGTAATAGTACCAGCCAAATTGTATAACATCAATATTAATATCAGCAAAAGAGAAAAAATACAGTTATACTGTAGTAGCAGCCTTGGTTCATGAAAATAGTAATACTACCAGCCATAGTTTATATATTCAGTGCTGCATTGCATGCATAAATAGTGAGAAGTAAATAATACTGCCATATGGTGCTTATATACTGCCCTAAAGTCAGGTGCTCACTCACTCCGACATCCAAGGCTAGGTGATCGCTTGCTTACTATGATAGGAAGTAAGGATAAAAGAAGTATGTGACGGATGTTAGGGTTGTCAGTGGAGGTACAATTTACACTGCCCCAGAAGTAGTTAGTAGCTGCTGTCATGTAGGCTAAAATAGCAACAGCAGGAGGCGGCTGTGTTGTAACACTGGGAGGAGCGAGTTTAAAAGTCCACAGAGAGCGCCTTTCTGGCCGACCATAGGCATGTGTCTCCTGTGCATTTTGTGAAATCTGGACTTGTTAATATAACAATGCATTATCTGAAGGTTAACATAGAATTGCACCTATATATGCTACAATATGTTATCATGATTCACAAGAAAAACAGTCAAAAAGGATCTATAAAAAAGTAGTCCCTGCTAGATCTGCACTGGCTCCTGGTTATGATGGAAAGAAGTAAGAGAAGCTGCAATTTAAATGAGAAAAAACTTTCTAGAAGTATACAGTACTTCATTGTTTGAATAAATGATGCTACTGTATAATGCAATAACCTCATGTGATTGCAGATCTGGGCAGTAAGTATTAATAGTTACTAATGCAAATTAGTGCAAGTTAAACGAAAATGAAACATTACCATGGGAAAAATATATTACATTCTTCAATAAGGTAAAATGATCCAACAAGTCTGAGCCATAATGTACAAATGTATTGATATTTAAGGAATTCAACACGCAGGGACGTAACGAGGAAAGACTGGGCCCCATAGCAAACTTTTTACTGGGCCCCCCCTAGGTGCCCCCTGTAGATACTACCCTATGTAGATTCTGCCATACAGCCCCCCTGTAGACCGTGTCACACCCCACTTGTAGATAGCGCCCCCCACCTCCCCCTTGTAGATAGTGGCATACAGCCGCCCTGTAGAAATCGCCATAAAGCCCCCCTGTATATAGTACCACACAGGCCCCCCTCCCTTGTTAAAGTGCCACACTGCCCCTTCCCTTGTATATAGTGCCACCAGCCCCCATTAGTAGATATTGCCACACAGCCCCCTGTAGATAGCGCCACACACATACCCGTGTAGATTCTGCCACACACAGCCCCCCTAGTAGATAGTGCCACACAGCTCCCCCTTGTATATAGTGCCACCTTGCTCCCCCCTTGTATATAGCACCACACTGCTCCTCCCTTGTATATAGTGCCACCCTGCTCCCACCTGGTATATAGTGCCACCCTGCTCCCCCCTTGTATATAGTGCCACCCTGCTCCCCACCTTGTATATAGTGCTACACAGCCCCCCCCCTTGTATATTGTGCCACCCTGCTCCCCCCCTTGTATATAGTGCCACAATGGTCCCCCTTGTATATAGTGCCACGCTGTTCCCACCTTGTATATACTGCAACCCTGCTCTCCCCCTTGTATATAGTGCCACCCTACTCCCCCTTGTATATAGTCCTACCCTGCTCCTCCCTTGTATATAGTGCCACCGTGCTTCCCTCTCTTGAATATAGTGCCACTGTGCTCCCCAACTTGTTTATAGTGCCACCCTGCTCCCTCCTGTATATTGCCACTATTTCCGGAATGGACGGAGCGCTGCACATCCTCCGGGCGGGATGCATGCGCAGACCAGCGTGATGCAGTGATGTCATCACGCCGGCCTGCTCAGGGAGTCTTCCCAGTGCCATATAGGCTGCAGGCCTAACAGTATTCATTTGTATCTGCATCCTGAGGACGCAGATACAAGTGAATGTGGCTGCCGCTAGCACCGGGGCCCCCTCCGGTGCCAGCGACACCACTGGGCATGAGGGGGCCCGTGCCGCCCAGCCCATAAATGTTAGGGTCCGGGCGGCATGGGTCCCAAGTGGCCACCGGGCATGGGGGCCGTGTCGGTGGGCGGCATGGGCCCCCTCATACCGTGGGCACGTAGCAGTGGCTACGTCTGCTAGGGCGGTAGTTACGCCACTGTCAACATGTATTAAGACACTGAAACAGTATGGATATATTTCTTGTGAACAAAGAGATGAGCTCTAACTGCATTTACAAAATCGTCCACCATTTTCTAGGAGGCTGTGCAACTTCATACACAAAGCCAGTTTCATTCAGCATTAAATCCCTGTTATTATTGTACATTGTGCACCCTGCTATCTGGAGAATAGTTCAGGTCAAGTGAACATTACATTAGTCACCTTACCCTATCTGAGTTTTGAATCCTTGAAAGCAGAGTATGTTAAATAGACTTCTTTGAATGCGAAAAGTCAATGGAAACTGAGTTAGGAGTCTTGTTTTCATTTCTAAAATGTTACCATTTCTTATCTCAATGATGTATCACCCCGCAGGAAATGGTGTGTTTTTGCCGCAGCGGAAAGTCTGTGACATTCAATGGAATTGCGGAAGAAATTTTCTGCAACAATTCCGTTGTGTGTGGATAAGCCCTTATAGAGCTTTGTTTGCCCCTGAAGGTTCACTCATTTAATTGAGGTGATTTTGGAGATTTCCTGCTTTCCTGTGTCTTGACAATGACAGTCATGAGTCCCTTGAAAGTAAGCACAGAAAATACTACAACTCAACAGCATCAAACAAATTAAAATATACTAAGTATCACTGCCATGAGCCACTCAGTAGTTTACTTAGGAAATAATTAAATTGCCCTTGCCGTTGATGGGTCTACAAATTGTCAAAAAATTCGCCAAATTTTGGCACAGTTTGGCACAATTTTGATGTTTGCACCTCCCGGCACAGATTTTTTACATTAAATAAGCTAAATCAAAGGTAGTATAAGGAAAAGAAGAGTCATGTAAGATACTTAATTGGACAGTGGTGCAATAACTTAGTTATTGCACAGCTGATACAAATGTAACGATGCGTGCAAAGTACGAATGGGAAGGAAACCATGTAAACAATGAAATAATAAAAACCCAGATAATCCCTTTAGTTGTTATTAGATAAAACAAAAGTGATTTTGCAAGAGGCATTTGGCATTAATTTTCTCTGTCCTCCAGGTCACAAGTTCTTATAGAAACCTTGCTGGGTACAATATTAAACCAAATACACCCGTGAAAGTCATTTATTCATTCAGTAAATCAATTAATGCAGAATCGTAAATATTAGGAAATGTTTAGCAATAATAGTAGCAATGAGTATAAGGGTATGTTCACACAGTTTCTTTACTAGTTTTTTGACGCGGAAACCGCGCTGAAAAACTCGCCAATAACCGGCCGAAAATGCCTCCCATTGATTTTAATGGGAGGTGGAGGCGGCTTTCTCCCGCGAGCGGTAAAACCGGCTCGCGGGCGAAAGAAGGGACATTCCCTATCTTCGGGCGTTCATGCCTCTGACCTCCCAGTGACATCAATGGGAGGCAGAGAAAGCGTATTGTGTGGCGTTTTATGCCCGCGGCGCTCAATAGCCGCAGGCGAAAAACTGCGAAAACGATGTGCAGGCGGAGGAAAATCTGCCTCAAACTTTCCGCCTGCAAAAAACTCTGTGTGAACCCAGCCTAACAGTGACAATGAGTCAGTGGCATAACTACCGCCGTAGCAGCGGTAGCGACTGCTACGGGCCCCCACCATGGCCGCAGGCTCCGCTAGCATCCGCTATGGCTGCTACAGGCGTTCCTGTATGGCGTTCCCTGCAGGGGGGGGCTGTATGGCGTTCCCTGCAGGGGGGCTGTATGGTGTTCCCTGCAGGGGGGCTGTATGGTGTTCCCTGCAGGGGGGGGCTGTATGGCGTTCCCTGCAGGGGGTGCTGTATGGCGTTCCCTGCAGGGGGGCTGTATGGCGTTCCCTGCAGGGGGGGCTGTATGGCGTTCCCTGCAGGGGGAGGCGCTGTATGGCGTTCCCTGCAGGGGGGGGCGCTGTATGGCATTCCCTGCCGGGGGGGACACTGTATGGCGTTCCCTACAGGGGGGGCTGTATGGCGTTCCCTACAGGGGGGCTGTATGGCGTTCCCTACAGGGGGGCTGTATGGCGTTCCCTACAGGGGGCGCTGTATGGCGTTCCCTACAGGGGGCGCTGTATGGCGTTCCCTACAGGGGGGGCTCTATGGCGTTCCCTACAGGGGGGCTGTATGGCGTTCTCTACAGTGGGGGCTGTATGGCGTTAGCGCCATACAGCCCCCTCTGTAGAGAACGCCATACAGTCCCCCTGTAGATAACGCCATACATTTCCCTGTAGATAACGCCATACAGTCCCCCTGTAGATAACGCCACACAGCCCCCCTGTAGATAACGCCACACAGCCCCCCTGTAGATAACGCCACACAGCCCCCCCTGTAGATAACACCATACAGTCCCCCTCTGTAGATAACGCCATACAGTCTACAGGGGGAGCTGTATGGCGTTATCTACAGGGGGGCTGTATGGCGTTATCTACAGGGGGGCTGTATGGCGTTCTCTACAGGGGGATGTATGGCGTTCTCTACAGGGGGGGCTGTAAAAAAGGCACTATCTACAAGGGAGGGGGTTGTGTGACACCCAGGGGAGGGGGGCCCCAGTCAAAAGTTTGCTATGGGGCCCAGTCTTTCCTAGTTACGCCCCTGCAATGAGTATACAGCAGCAGATGTTATAAGAATGGAATACAAAAGAGATGATGGACAAAAATGTCTCTTTTGGTCTAGAACAGGACGGGGAAGCTTTTTTCTGCCAAGGCGCCATTTGGATATTTATAACATCATTCACGGCCCATACAAAATTATCAACTTAAAAATTTACCTTCTGTATTTGGTCAAATATTTAATTAACTCACCTCTAATGTGATGACTGGAACTGCTTCTCTTTGGTGAGGCGTGTGATGTTAGCCGGTATTGATGAGGTTGCTACTGCGTCGGTCAGTCTGGAGCGCAGTCGACTCTTTGCAATGGTAAGTTTTGAAAATAACTCGCATCAGTAAGTTGTTCCGACTTATTTAAAGGACATTTATGACATACCCACAGGATATGTCAGATAAATGCGGGTCCCACTCCCATAGTAGTGAAAGACAGTTACGGAAGCAGTTTCCGTAAGTACTATTCAGTTCTATGGGACTTACGGAAACAGTGTAGCTCAGCGAGTTATGCTGTTTTATTATTCATGGTCGGAAATCACAAGCTTCAGCACAACACAAAGAGGTCGAACAGTGTTTAGGGGCCCTATTCTAGAGATAGAACTGGGACCCAGAGGTGGGACCCGCATCTATCTGACATTTATGTAATATCCTGTGGACATATCATAAATGTCCTTGATGAAAAAAAAACCTTTAAGTCACCTGGACCTCACTTCGAGTAAGAAGGGCAGGCAGATGGAGCAGAGGACGGAATGACAAGGCGGCAGCGGCGGTCAGAGTGAGGTTGGGTCATGCTGTTGCGGGAGTGGACCAGTCCAGTCACCTGACCTTAATAGAGAAATCACTAGGGGTTAATAGAGAAATCCCTTGCAGACTAAGGGAGAGTAAGGATTAATAGAGAAATAATCCCTGGCAGTCTAGGGGAGAGAAAGGATTAATAGAGAAATCCCTGGCAGGCTAGGGGAGAGAAAGGATTAATAGAAACATCCGTAGTTTTCTAAAGAAGAGAAAAGGGTAGCAGAGACATCAGTGGTAGTCTACGGCAGTGAATGGATTTATAGTAAAGTCCTGGTGGTCTAGGAGATAAATACCTGGTGTGTAGGTGTTACTCACCTCTCCAGGCTCCAGCACTGGTGCAGCTTCTTGATGGTTGGGCAGAGCAGTCTGCCTGGTGACTACTACCAATGAGAGTGGAGAAAAAAGTGTCTGTTCCACTATCTGGTTACTGATGATCGTTCTGTGTTGAGGAGCCCCCTAGAAAACAGGGGGCCTGGACAACTGCTCACTTTGCCTCTCCACCCCTGCGGTCAGGTGACTGGACTGTGCCGGCCCGGGAGTGGACCAGTCTGGTCACCTGACCTCACGTCACTGACTGGTCCACTCTTGGGCCGGCACGCACCGACCTCACTCAGACCGCCACTGCCATACTTAGCTACGTCACTGACGTGAGGTCAGATGACTGGACTGTGCCGGCCTGGGAGTGGACCATTCCGGTCACCTGACCTCAGGTCAGGTGACCAGACTGGTCCACTCTTGGGCCAGCACAGTGCAGTCACCTGACCTCACGTCACTGACTCAGGTTAGGTGACCGGACTGATCCACTCTTGGGCCGGCACGCACCGACCTCACTCAAACCGCCGCAGTACTTGGCTCCAAGTAGTGAATGACGCAGCAGCAACGGGGTCTGAGTGAGGCAGGTCCAGACCAAATGATCCCGCGGCCTTTATATGGCCCACGGGACAGACGTTCCCCACCCCTGGTCTAAGACTACATCTACCGTTTTAACCCTTGTAAGCATTTTATATGCTTGAAACCATGTTAATATAACTAATAAAGCTCGTAATACACCTAGCTATATTATAATAGCCATAATTAAAAAATCTCCGGTCATCAGCGATTGATTTTCATGGGTTTCCGCTGCTGGAACCACAGTGATCAGCTGATTGCCAGGGAGTACTCATTTCTCAGTTCAGATGGAACAACCACTTTAACTGAATTCAGCAAAGGACCAATGTTATGAATCCAAGTGGCTGTTCCTCTTCAACACGATTTTATTTTCAGTTAATACATTTTAATATTTTTAAATATTCTATTTCTGAATATTTTAATTACATAACTAGCAAAAAAAAAAAAAAAAATCATACTAAGTGGTGTATTTATTTAGTCCTCCAATTTATCACTGTAGGCATAATGTATCATGCTGGAATCCAGGCTGCTTAGCTCACAGGTGACTACCCAGATAAGACATGACTTTAACAAACTTGGAGCTGAGAAGTATTAGGATACGCACACACAACTTATTTTCAGCCGATTTTTGGGCCGTAAATGCCTCAAAAAATGGCTGAAAATACGTAAGCTGAATGCCTCCAAACATCTGCCCATTGATTTCAATAGGAAAAAACGTGTTTCAATTTTTTTACGCGCCCGTTTGAAAAAAACGGCACATAAAAAAACACCCCGTAAAAATAAGTGCATGTCACTTCTTGAGCCATTTTTGGAGCCATTTTTCATTGGGTCAATAGAAAAACAGCTCCAAAAATGGACGCAAAAAACGCCTCCAAAAACATTTGTGGTTTAAAGAACGGCTGAAAATTTGAATTTCAATTCCCTTGAAAACAGCTCCGTATTTTACAGCCGTTTTTAGTTTAGCGTCCCAACATACCCTAAGGCCTCATGGCCGTATTACAGCTCTATACAACATCCAAGTTGTACACAGCTCTAATACAAAATCAATAGACTCCTATCAGGCTCTAATGTACCATGTAGCTTGCTCAACTGGATGCCGTATTTTGGAGGTGTTTTTTCCTCACAGGGTCTCCGCGTGCTTTCCTTACAACCTCCTGCACCCAGCTTTGGATATAAACACACGTTTAAAGGTTTTTATAAATCCTTCTTAAGATGGCCATACACATTAGATGAAAGTTGTCCGATTATCATTTTCAAATTGTACATAAAACAATAATTTGCGATAACCTAAAAATAGTGTGTTTGATTTTGACAAATCTTTCATACAGTATATAGTTACAAATGCAGCAAACTTCTAACATAGGCATAATGAACCCAGAATTCATATCAGCATTAAAGGAGAGGATAAAAAAAGGTGATGCGGTTTTCTGTCCCAGCATGAAATGTAGTTATGAAGAAATGACATTTATTAACACAATTTCCAGTTATCTTCATGGTCATGGGATTACTGTGAAATTGGTGCAAGTCTTCTACAAGGCCTGTCAGTTATATGACTTATGAGGCATCTTTGTGTGGATGATGTTTTATTCAAGTACACGAGGATGTTCCGAAAAAAAAATGTAATATCCACTTCTAGCCCTCAGCCAGATATCATTACATCTCACTACAGCTTTATACTTGCTAGATTTGGTGACTTTCTGCTGATAACTCAACTACTGTACCTTGACTTGTGCAGATAAAATTGCTCACCAGATTAACAGCTCTATAACATGCTGGCTAATCATCTTCACGGAACAATTCTTCATCAATACTTGCTGTCATCACAAGTTTTATTTTATTTTTTCTGGGTGCAGCAGAGTAGCAACTGTCTGTTTGAAAGATTATTCTTTCCGGTTTGGACCATCTCAGCATAATATGACACAAAGAAATATCTTGAACCAAGACAATTTTCTCTTGATATATTATAATTTCTCTGGAAACTGCTAAGATCAGGAGAGAAGCAGAAGATAAGATTTACAACAGTTAATATTCTGGTATAAGCCCTAAAAATTAGCAGAAGTTAATGCTTTTTTACCATGAAGTGAATAGGGCAAATTTATTGCTTTCTTGCTTTAGTTTTGAATTACTGTAAATACTAATACATTGCATTTTATATTTATCATTTATTACTATAATTTATATAGCACAAGTATATTCTGCAAAAAATTCATTGATATCAGTCCTTGTCTAAAGAACACGGGCAGATATTCAGCCTGCTAAACAAGTGCTGATCAACAATACAGCATGTTGATCAGTGCTCGATTACTCCCATGTACTACCTCTTGAGGGGACGCCACTCTTTGCAGCTGCCCTCCCCTCTGACTAAGGCCCCATGCATACGACCATGCAGTATTTGCGGTCAGTAAATACTGCACGGACTGGCCGCGGAGTGTCATCCGATTAGCGGACCGTGCTTAAATGTGAAACATAGGACATGTCCTATTTTTTGCGGCTCATGTCTACGGTCCGTACACACACCCGAAAATATACGGGAAGATGTCCGTGGCGGATAGAAATGAATGTGTCAGTAAAAACTGACACATTGAAATTGATGTATGTATGTTTTTAGAGTTTAGGAGGAAGTTGGAGCACACAAAGGATATTCACACAAACACAGAATGAAAATGCAAACGTGACACAGGGATTGCTCTGGTTGGGTATGTATCACGACTATGTGGTATGTGGACCCACTGGGCCGCTCCACCGTAGCAGAGTAGCAGCTGGCCAAACAAGAGTCAAGATAGTCTTTAAGACAAGAGCAACTGAATAGAAGACTTGGCAGACACTTGACTTGGCAGAAACTTGACTGACACTTGATACAGAAATAGCGTAGACGTCTGGGCCGGCACGTGCACCGGGCACAGATAGTGAACTCGACTCCGACACTATACTTCACACTGGAACTTAAGCACAATTACTGGATACCGGATACAGGAAACAGGATATGGGAAAACAGGATACAGGATACAGCTAAGGAATCATTTGCAGAACAAACATGGGAAGACACGACAACACTCAGGCAAGGAGGAAGAGGGCAGAGACATTTTTATAGTCCAGGGTGCGTTTCGGATTGAATAGAGACAATTTTACTGGTGCACGCGCGCACCCTAGACGAAGTAGAGGAGAGTTGCAGATGACGCGTGCGCCGGCGTCTCTGGAGAGGGAGACGCCGGCAAGCACAGAGTGTCCTGCGGTCACAGCTGTGGGTGAGTAGGACATGGCGGTGGTCAGTGACCGCAGGCATAACAGTACGATTCCCTAACCTCAGTGCTTCAAGACAGCTAATTCAAGAGTGCTAATCATTTAGGCACTGTATTATGTAACATACAAATAAATTGCATATAGTAATTTAGGGATCACTGGGACACATCTATTAATGAAAATGCACCAGAATTCTGGCTCAAACTCTGTTCCTGAGATATTTGAAATATCTAGGTGTTATATACTATAGATTATAGTCTGGCTTTCAATAAAACATGTCTCCATCCTTGAAGTTTCATTCTAAATTCTGAAACATGTTTCAGCATTTATAATTATAGATTCCACAATTTTCCCCAAAAAATATTTATAGATATCTGTTTATTTGGGGCATTTTTAAAGGTAAAATATGTGTACGTCCATGGCCGCATTACTCACCCCCCGACGGCCACAGCCATGGATCTGTGAGCGCTGGCTCGCACCTCCATCCTAGGAGACGGCAGCGCTCACTTTCGCTCCAGTCCGCTGTGTCCGTAGGGTGCACGCACACTCTCGTGCCCGGTCTTAAAGGGCCAGCGCGTGCACAATTAGAAATCATCATCATCAACTACACATGATTTCCTTGACCATAAGAAGGGCCCTGCCCTTCTGATCCTTGCCTGAGCATTGTTAGTATATCCCATGTCAGTCTTGCAAATGGTGCCTTAGTGCTATCCCGTTCCAGTGGTTACCCATTCCCTGTTACCTGTATCCTGCATCCCGTGCTGTGTTCTTGTACCTGAGCCTATTAGTGTTAAAGTCGTGTCCTACTGCACCTGCTGTCGTTTGCCATGTTCAGTGTCTTCTGCCACGTCCAGTGTCTTCTGTCACGTCCAGTGTCGTCTGCCACGTTCAGTGGCATCTGCCATATCTAATATTATCTGCCACGTCTGGCGCAACCTGCTGCACCCACCTCTATCCGTGCTGAAGCCTCGGCCACTGTCTGGACTAGTTCAGGTACCCATCTGTTACAAACTGCTATAGACTCTTGTATAGACTGTGACTAGGCCAGCTGCCTCTCCGCTACGGTGGAGCGGCCTAGTGGGTCCACATACCCTGTGATCGTGACAATATGGAGCAGCAACTTTCACAAGCATAAAGGCTGTCATATATTGGCCCTAAGATAGCTTTAATTTTTTTCTTTCCTTTTCCTTTTTTATCTCAGCAGGTAGGGTTGCTGAAACTCATTGAAATCAGCTGTTTTGCCACGGAAAGCGTTTTGGAAAGTAGTAGTACTTAAACTAAAAGACGTAAACTTAAATTAGTAGTAGTACTTAAGTAGGAGCTCACTTAAAGAACGGGCGACTATGCAATATATGCTCATAAAGTCTGCTAGCGGGAGCCATTCTTTACAATGGATCCCTGCTCAGGCTAATAGAGGGGGCCCACGAACAGGTCCTGCTGTGAACACCCTCTGTGACATCCATAGACCCTAATAGGACATATATATGGGGGCTTCCCAGTTGGGACAATCCTTTTAATGATTACACTTTAAAGAGTCTCTGTCACCAGATTTTGCAACCCCTATCTGCTATTGCAGCAGATAGGCGCTGCAATGTAGATTACAGTAATGTTTTTATTTTTAAAAAACTAGCATTTTTGGCCAAGTTATGACCATTTTTGTAGTTATGCAAATGAGGCTTGCAAAAGTCCAAGTGGGTGTGTTTAAAAGTAAAAGTCCAAGTGGGCGTGTATTATGTGCGTACATCGGGGCGTTTTTAATACTTTTACTAGCTGGGCGTTCTGACGAGAAGTATCATCCACTTCTCTTCAGAACGCCCAGCTTCTGACAGTGCAGACACAGCCGTGTTCTCGAGAGATCACGCTGTGTCGTCACTCACAGGTCCTGCATCGTGTCAGACGAGCGAGGACACATCGGCACCAGAGGCTACAGTTGATTCTGCAGCAGCATCAGCGTTTGCAGGTAAGTAGCTACATCGACTTACCTGCTAACGCCGATGCTGCTGCAGAATCAACTGAAGCCTCTGGTGCCGATGTGACCTCGCTCGTCTGACACGATGCAGGACCTGTGAGTGACGTTACAGCGTGATCTGGCAGAAGCTGGGCGTTCTGAAGAGAAGTGGACGATACTTCTCATCAGAACGCCCAGCTAGTAAAAGTATTAAAAACGCCCCGATGTACGCACATAATAAACGCCCACTTGGACTTTTACTTTTAAACACACCCACTTGGACTTTTGCAAGCCTCATTTGCATAACTACAAAAATGGTCATAACTTGGCCAAAAATGCTCGTTTTTTAAAAATAAAAACGTTACTGTAATCTACATTGCAGCGCCTATCTGCTGCAATAGCAGATATGGGTTGCAAAATCTGGTGACAGAGCCTCTTTAAAGTCACTTGTTGTTTTTCTTGCAGTTTACACCCTCTTGTTATTTGGTGGAAATTGCAATTTTTGGATTCCATTTTACTATTCTGCTACCACAAGGACAATAGGTTAATAATATATCTGTTCATGAAAATCCTACTAGACTGAATATATTTGATGAAACAAAAATAAAAGTAATAATTTCAGTTTCTGGATAATGATAACACTCTTCACATTACCAATGTAATATAAGTTATTTAGTTATTTATTTGAGGGAATACACCTTAAAGGACACTGTCAATTCAACAAACTTTATTATTCCACAATGAATAAAGAAAATTATTATTTATGTAATGTACCTGACTTAATGGCTATGTACACCTTTGAAGGGGATTTTTTTAATTAAATGGACAATCAGTGTGTTTGGTGCAACTTTATAAATAGTTTTTATTAAAAATTATTTTAACTTTTTTAGATACAGCTACTTTGTATCCGGCGTCTGCGCAGCTCAATAAAAATTAAAGGAGCGCTGGTCACGCATTCGCACAAGCGCGACCGGCGCTCCATTCATTTCTACGGAGAAGCCGACACAGAACCCGGAAGTCCGAGGTTTGTGATGGAGAACTTCAGGGGACTTTCAGTCCCCCGTTCTCCTTATCGCTGCCAGCGATTACACATGTATCCCCTATCCTGTGGATAGGGGATACATGTCTTTTGTTTAATGGCAGAGCGGGGAGATACCTCCCTGCTCTGCCGTAGTGTTCAGTGGCGTCCCGCTGTAGCAGCTATAGCGGCTGCTAGCGGAGCCTGCGGCCAAGGTGGGGGCCCGTGCCAGCGGGCGACACGGGCCCCCTCATGCCGCGGGCCCCGTAGCAGCCGCTACTGCTGCTACGGCGGTAGTTACGCCACTGGTGTCAGCAGGTCCTGCATGTCTCTGACACGCAGCATCCACCTGTAATCTATCACATCTAAGTTATGAACTTAGATGTGATGTGTTATGTGTTATGTTTAGTGATGAATTGTGATTGAAAATGACAACGATGCAACAAAAACAATATATGTTCTTGTTACTGGTTATCAAAATGGAGAATGAGAATAAATACCAACAAGTCTACGTATATGAGCACGAACATGCAATTAAATACATTACTTTTTTTAAAAGCCTCCCAGTTACAATGCCATCTAGTAAAACTGAACATACATAACAGTCAATACATTACAATCCTCCCCTCTTAGATAACATAATTCTCTAAATAACTAGCTCGAAGGAATAATCTCATTTGAAGGGTCCTTTACATGTGATTCATTATCCTGAGGCACATCTAATGGTGGAGAAGATTGCTTCCTCTTGTTGGATAAGAGGAGGGTCAGTGGGATGTAAGGCATCACTCTGAACTGTTGGTACCTTAGGGTCAAGATCACTTCCAATAGCAGGTGATATGCAATCCTATACTAAGCTTCGTAGTTGGTCTATATGCCTCCTTAGAGGATGACCATCAGTAGTTCTTACTTTGTAAGACACGGATCCTGCAGTTTCCACTACAGTTGCTGGTATCCATCTTGGTCCCATTGCAGTTTCTATGATACACACTATCACCCTGCTGAAAGTGCCTTGTGGATGAGGCGTTATATGTTTTAGACAGTTTGACTTCCTGTTTGTTTTGCAATTCAGATGTGACATCAGGATGAAGTCTGTCCAGGTCTTGATCCTCCTATTCATCATCAGTTCTGCAGGGCTGCATCCTGTACTGGAACATGGTGTCACATATTGTTGTAGTAGAAAATTTGTCAGTCTGTGATTCCAATCTCCTTCAACAATTCTCTGTAAAGCATCTTTAGTAGTCTGAACCATGTGCTCTGCTTGTCCATTTGAAGATAGATTAAATGGAGCTGTTGTAACATGGTGAATAAGATTATTTTCCATAAAGACTTTGTGAAATCTGTGGATGTAAATTGTGTGTCATTGTCTGACACAATTGTATCAGGTAATCCATGTGTTGCAAACAAGTAAAATTGTCTGTCCCTGAGCTAGACCTGCAAAGTCTGTATGCAGTCTAGACCATGGATTTCTGGTTAGATTCCAAGAACGTGAAACAGCTTTTGTTCGAGAATGATGCTGTATTTTGACAAGGAGTACACTTCTTTACCCCTTGCTCTATGTGTTCTTCAATTTTAGGCCACCATACATAACTTCTAGCAAGGGCCTTCATGTTAACAATTCCTGGATGTCCTTCGTGAAGAGCTTTAAGCAATTGAGTTTGACTAGCTCTGGGAGTTACCACTCTGTTACCCCAAAGTAGACAATCTTTGTAGGCGGAGAGTTCATGCTGCTTTGCAGTGATGTCAGGAGGAGAGGAGGAGTCCAAGGCAGAGTGCTAGAAGCGGCTCTGCTCCGGGACTCCGTCTCTGCAGAAGCCCCTGACATCACTGTTCATATATGGACAGTGTTGTCGGGAGCAGAGCAGTGTACCAGGCAGAGTGTTAGTAGTGCTCTGCCAGGGACTATGGCTCTGGGGTTGCCCCTGACCACACTTTCCATATATGGACAGTGACGTCAGGAGCTTCTCCTGAAGCGGAATCTCCAGCCAGAGCATTGACAGAGCATTGGGGTTTGTGTGGCATTACCAGAGGCGGTCTGTCTGGCACTACCAGGGAGGGTGACTGTGTGGCACTAACAGGGAAAGGGGGGCTGTGTGGCACTACCAGGGAGGGGGCTGTGTGGCACTAACAGGGAGGGGGGCTGTGTGGTACTACCTTGGAGGCGGTGCTGTGTGGCACTACCTTGGAGGGGGGCTGTGTGGCAGTACCTTGGAGGGGGGCTATGTGGCCCTACCTGGGAGGGGGCTGTGTGGCACTACCAGGAAAGGGGGCTGTGTGGCACTACCTGGGAGGAGGTCTGTGTGGCACTACCTAGGAGGGGGGCTTTGTGACACTATCTACAGAGAGCACTAAATTTATGGGGGTACAAACTGGGGACCTAACTTCTATATGCGGGCATAAACAGGGCCTAATGTCCATATGGGGGCACAAAGTGACGTTTTCTGCCATTTTACTGCCATCGTGAGTTCCCCGCAAAGGGGCCTACTAAGTCTGTGTCGTCCAAGAGCCCACATAAACCTGGAGCTGGCCCTGGTCACTGGGTTTAGCAGGGAACACCAGAGAACGGGCAATATCAAATGTCTTGGATTCTATGACACTCAGCAGCACTGCTCATTTCAGCATCAGATACTTTATTTGCTTATAGGTAAAACATGAATCTTCCAGCATATAAATTCCATAAATATGGATTTGAGACATCAAATTCCTCCATTTGAACGATAGTGGCCATTTTATAATTGTAGTATTGTATAAGCTGAGCAGTAGAGTAACTGAAATTCAATATTTTCTCCAATAAAATTAACTATGTATAATCTTACTACTCACAGCATCCCATCCCCGTCACTAATTATTATGTTTAGTAATGAATTATGATTGAAAATGACAACAATGCGACAACAACAATATATGTTCTTTTTACCAGTTTACAAAATGGAGAATGAGAATAAATACCAACAAGTCTACATATAAGAGAACGAACATACAAATAACTGATATGACTTTTTTTTAAAAGCCTCCCAGTTACAGTGCAATCTAGTCACACTGGACAGACATAACAGTCAATACATTACATAAAGGATAACAGGTGGATCCTGCGTGTCAAAGACACGCAGGACCCACCTTCACTGAACCCGTCAGTCCCACGGACCTGACGGATAAAGGATAAAAAGCAGCTGTATCTAAAAAAGTAAAAATATTTTTTAACATAAACTAATTACAGAGTTGCACCAATCATACTGATTGACCTTTTTTATTGAAAAAACGAATCCCTCTCAAAGGTGTACATAGCCTTTAAATCATACTATGATAATATACTTTTGATTAAATATTCTTTTCATTTCAGCCTTAAGACATACAAAACTCATTAGCTCATGGATACTTTTTGAAAAAGGATCTAAGGGGAAATAATATATTAGGATTATTAAGGTATTTGCATTGCGGATGTTTAATTCTTTGAATATAGATTAAACATGTGCATGGTTAAGTAGCATATATTGCTTACTGTATTCGTTTTTTACTTATTGAATAGTGTTTACTACTCAATCCTTTAGTTTGGGTATAAGTAAATAGAGTGGATCAGTGCACTTGAATAATTAAATTGTCAATCATTACACTTTGTAAATAAGGAAACCACATATTCCAAATAACTGCATACTATTTCATAATTTAGCATGTAATTGTAGGAAAATAATATATTTAAAAAGGGATGTATACTTTACTACGCCATTCAGCCGTAACATTAGGGTGCTATTACACAGGTGGCCGAGCCGTGGTAACCGCAAGCGTGAAACCACAGTAAGAACAGATGCAGCTCGGTTACCAGGGCCCTGCCGCAAATGTTTAATAGCACCTTAAGGCTGAGTTCCCAAAGTGCAAACTTGCTGCAGATTTTGCCTGCATTTTGAAAACCAAAACCAGAATTGGATCCAGGAGAGCAGACCTATAAGGCCTCTCTTTATCAATTTCTTCTGTTTAGGTTCCGTTCCTGGTTTTGGATTAAAAAACGCATGCAAAATCTGCAGCAAATCTGCACTGTGGGAATCCAACCTTAAAACCACTGACAGGTGAAATTAATTACATTGACTATTTCGTTACAATGGCATCTGTCAAGGAGTGGGATATACTAGGCGGCAAGTGAATAGTCAGTCCATAGGGTATGTCACACAGGGCAGATACGCTGTGTAAAAGCAAAGAGCATATCCGACCTGGCGGCCGCAGGGAATTTCAGCCTGAAAAGCCGCAGCAGAATCACAGCTTTTCACCGCAATAATCGCAACATCTGCTATTTGTTGCAGGTTTTACCTCCTCATTGAATTCAATGGGGAAAGCCCACAACAAAAAAGAGGCGATTACACAAATACAATTGACATGCTGCGGATTAAAAAAATGCAGGTCAATTTGTGAGCGTTTTTTTCCGTTTATCATTTACGCAGCGTGTGGATGAGAATTGTTCAAATCGCATCCACTCTGCTGCTACTGTAATATAATGCGGAAAGGAGTCCAAGCAAGGACAACCGGTGGCAAAGTAAAGGCTCATTGATGCGTGTGGGGAGAAAATGGTAGACTATCCCACAGAAGAGCAACTGACTTGGCCTCGAAATTTCTTAGATCTCAATCCAAGTGGGATTTATAAAGGCAACACCTTGCAATTTACAGGATTTAAAGGTTCTGATGCTAGGGTCTTAGTGCCAAATACCATAGGATACCTTCAGAGGTCTTGTGGAGTGTATGCCTCAACAGGCCAGAGCTGTTTTGGTGGCATGAGGGGGACCTACACAATATTAAACAGGTGATTTAAAGGTTATGGCTGATCGTGTATACTACTGCAAAATCTTGTAATACCACTGGAGACCTTTAAGAACGTAGGTGATAACAAAAAAGTAAAATAGGGGAGTGACAACTAGTTATTTGAAAAACTGTTATGAGTTTTGTCATTTATAGTTGCTATACGGTATGGAGTTCATCTTATTTATAGGTCAGAACAAAAGCTATGAAAAAAAACCACTTTCATATAAAGCGATCATTTATAATTATTTTTACAATTGTCATCTATTCAGGGCCGGCCTTAGGGGTGTGCCACCTGTGCCATTGCACTGGGCGCATCACTCCACCAGGAGGAAGTGGGTGCTGCGCTGGCTCCCTTCCCCTGCTTGTTTCAGAAGCGCCCGGGCCCGGCGACTCAGCAGATGCCTTTACATCCAGGCGCATCTTCTCTCAGTGGCGTCGCTACCACTCTAGCAGCCATTGTGGCTGCTAGCGGCGACACCGGGCATGAGTGCGCTCGTGCCGCCCGTTGGGACAGGCCCCTTTATGACCGGCGGCACCAATAGCATCCGCTGCAGCTGCTACAGCGGTAGTGATGCCACATTTAATAGTATCTGCATTTTTAGGACACAGGTACTGTTGAATACTATAGCACAGCAGGAAGGTATCTCCCCGCTCTGCTATCTACTAGTGCCACTGTAGTTCCCTGAAGGAACAGACTCCCTGTGTGGCTGGGGATTCCGCTCCTGGACGGAGCACTTGATGTCTCTGTCCATATATGGACAGTGACATTAGGGGTAACTCCTGAAACAGAATCCCCGTCCACAGCGTTGCCGTCGCTGTGACCGGAGATTCCATAAGTGGACAGAGACGTCAGAGGCTTCTCCTGGAGTTGAATCCCCGTCGCTGTGACCAGGGATTCCACTCCAGGAGAAGCCCCTGATGTCACTGTCCATATATGGACAGAGACATCAGGGACTTCTCCTGGAGTGGAATCCCAGATCACAGCGTCGGCAATGCTGTGGACGGGGATTCCTCTTCAGGAGATGCCCCTGATGTCACTGTCCATATATGGACAGTCACATCAAGCGCTCCGTCCAGGAACAGAATTCCCGGCCAGAGGGGATTCTGCTCCTTCAGGGAGCTACAGTGGCACTATCTACAGGAAGGGGGGTACTATCTACAAGGGTGCTTTGTGGCACTACCTACAAGGGGGTGTCTGGCATTACCTACAAGGGGGTGTCTGGCACTACCTACAAGGGGGCTGTGTGGCACTACCTACAAGGTTGGCTGTGTGGCAATACCTACAAGGTGGCTCTGTGGCACTACCTACAAGGGGGCTGTGTGGCACAACCTTCAAGGGGACTGTGTGTGACACTATCTACAAGAGGGTTATGTGGCACTACCTACAAGGGGCTGTGTGGCACTAATTACAAGGGGCTGTGTGGCACTACCTACAAGGGGCTGTGTGGCATTATCTACAGGGGGCTGTGTGGCACAATCTACAGGGGTAATCTGTGAGTGGCGGGCTGATAGTCATTTTACTGTGATTGAGGGGCTGATGGTCATTTTACTGTGAGTCCGGGGCTGATGTTCATTTTACTGTGAGTGGGGGGCTAATGTTTATTTTACTGTGAGTGGGGGGCTAATGGTCATTTTACTGTGAGTGGGGGGCTGATGGTCATTTTACTGCCAGTGAGGTGCTGATTGTCATTTTACTCTGAGTGGCGGGCTGATGGTCATTTTACTGTGAGTGGCGGGCTGATGGTCATTTTAGTGTGAGTGGGGGGCTGATGGTCATTTTACTGCCAGTGGGGTGCTGATGGTCTTCAAGTGGTTTCCACCTCTGACCTCCAATTAAAATTAATAGGAGGCAGAAAATACCTGCGGCACTCGTTTGGTGCTTTTTTTGCCTGTGTCTTTTGCATTAGCTATAACGGCTTAAAAAAACGAAAAAGGAAAAAAAGGTCAAATAATGCAGTCAATTCAAAATGTGCCTCAAAATTCCCTCAGGAATTTTGAGGCAGATTTTTTATGCCTTACAAAAAACGCATTGTGTATATACCTTGTAGTGCTTGTTTTTAGCCGTTTTCTGTCTTTCGCGAAACAATATTTGGTAGGAGTGCCCTGAGGAATTTTTTTTTCCAGGGTTGCCTTGAGTCCGAAAAGGTTGGAAAACTCTATACTAGGCTACAGGATCATGCCGGCCTATGCAAGGATACCGTCGAGGAACAGCTCAGTTCATCGTGGGAACGGGGCCTAGGTGAGTACAGTTTATTTTTCTTTGGGGGCACTGTCTACAACGGGGAGGTGGGGGTTGTTTGGCACTGTCTACATGAGGGAGGTGGGGCGCTGTATGGCACAATCAACAAGAGGTAGGTGGGGGATGTATGGCACTGTCTACAAGGAGGCGGTGGGGGATTATGGCACTGTCTACAAGAAGGAGGTGGGATATCATGGCACTGTCTACAGGGAGGCTGTATGGCACAATCTACAGGGGGGCACTATCTACAAGGGGGGCTGTGTGTGGCAGCCAGGGGAGGGGGCATTATACAGTGTGGAGGCCACTAAGCGGACATTATACTTTGTAGGGGCACTACAACTGGCAATATATTGTGTGTGGCACTTAGGGGGCATAAAACTGTGTGGGCACAATTAGAGGACAAAATACTGTGTCCTTAAAGGGGTTATAATATATTATATTATTAAATATTATTATTATACTGTATGGGGGGCACTAAAGGGGTATTATACTGTGTGGGGCACTATATAGGGCATTATACTATGGGGGCATTATCCTTTTAAGGGGCATTTTTTTCTGATGGGGTGGGGCTGAAAGATAATTTTGCACAGGGCGCCATCTATCCTAAGGCTGGCCCTGCATCTAGTACCTCTTTGCTTTGACTGATCCATTTGTTTTTGTTGGTGCAATTCTGCCTCTGCAGTGCTGGCTGAGCATTACTTAGCAAATAGTAATGCCTCCTCCTCATTGGTAGAAGTTGCGGTCACATGACTTAGCATTCCTGGAGTAAGAATGCAATACTATTGGTCAGGATGAGTGGGCTTGTCCTGGAAGGGGGAGGGATTTCCTTCTTATAAGACCAACACCATGAGCGCACTCCTCACAGCTCTTTCGGCTGTGATCATATCGCTTGCAGAAATCGCTAATATGAATTGAATTTCTTGTGATAAATCCTTTCTGCTCCAGGCCTATTTCAGGATATAACCTGTAGGGACATACTAATAGCTGTCTTTTAGGGCCAGTTCAATGTTGGTGCTGCATCTTGATAACTGATCACTTAAAGAGGCTCTGTCACCAGATTTTGCAACCCCTATCTGCTATTGCAGCAGATAGGCGCTGCAATGTAGATTACAGTAACGTTTTTATTTTTTTTAAAACGAGCATTTTTGGCCAAGTTATGGGCATTTTTGTAGTTCTGCAAATGAGGCTTGAAAAAGTCCAAGTGGGTGTGTTTAAAAGTAAAAGTCCAAGTGGGCGTGTATTATGTGCGTACATCGGGGCGTTTTTAATACTTTTACTAGCTGGGCGCTCTGACGAGAAGTATCGTCCACTTCTCTTCAGAACGCCCAGCTTCTGCCAGATCACGCTGTGACGTCACTCACAGGTCCTGCATCGTGTCAGACGAGCGAGGACACATCGGCACCAGAGGCTTCAGTTGATTCTGCAGCAGCATCGGCGTTAGCAGGTAAGTCGATGTAGCTACTTACCTGCAAACGCTGATGGTGCTGCAGAATCAACTGTAGCCTCTGGTGCCGATGTGTCCTCGCTCGTCTGACACGATGCAGAACCTGTGAGTGACGTCACAGCGTGATCTGGCAGAAGCTGGGCGTTCTGAAGAGAAGTGGATGATACTTCTCATCAGAACGCCCAGCTAGTAAAAGTATTAAAAACGCCCCGATGTACGCACATAATACACGCCCACTTGGACTTTTACTTTTAAACACACCCACTTGGACTTTTGCAAGCCTCATTTGCATGACTACAAAAATGGTCATAACTTGGCCAAAAATGCTCGTTTTTTTAAAATAAAAACGTTACTGTAATCTACATTGCAGCGCCGATCTGCTGCAATAGCAGATAGGGGTTGCAAAATCTGGTGACAGAGCCTCTTTAAGCCATTGAAAACAATGAAAAAAGTCAATTTGGACCTCATGCACATGACTGTAACTGTGTGCACGGTTCGTGATTACGGCACGGACAACCCGAGGAGTGTCAGACCCGTAAAATGACCTGTCCTATTTTTTTTGCGCTCTGGGCAATGCACGGACTGTGGAAGCCAGGGCCGGTGCACTGGCCCATAGGATATAATGTGCTTTATACTATCCGCAATTGTGGTTCCGCAATTGCGGATAGTCTGCAGAAGCAAATGCACAGTTGTGTGCATGAGGCCTAAATATTTCTTGCCACTGTGTATTTAATGCAATACAAGTCAAGATAAAGATTGCTATGTCTGTCTTTGTAGCTAAAGCCCTTTTGATGGCTGGTATAATTTGGTAGCGTTCTGAAATGTGGTAGGGTCAGGGCTGGCCTTAGGTTAGATGGCGCCCTGTGCAGGATTCCATATTGCTTCCCTCCACAAACCAAAAAATAATTAACCACATATCTATATATATATACATATATATATATATATATATATATATATATATATATATATATATATATATATATATATATATACATATATATATATATATATATATATATATATACAAAAAAGAAGACAGCAGCACTCACAGAATAAATGTGAATCGGGTGCCAGCAAAAAACGTCCCGATCCTCGGACGTGATGTATGTAGAAGAAAGAAAAACTTTGCGGCACTCCAATTTGAAAAAATGGTGGTTTATTCAATCCAAATATAACAGCAACGTTTCAATCCTACATTAGGATCTTTCTCAAGCCTAGTGACACATCTAATACTCAAAATATATATAGGGTAGAGCCCATTTAACTCAATTAGTCTCATTATCATGAGTTACAGTGATACGTGTCTGAAAACATGTATTATAAATAATTTAAGGTATCAAAAATAAACAGTAAAATGATACATAAAGTGTATTAGTGCATATACAATAATGTGCATCAAAATAAATAATATAACCCTGGTTAAAAACAACTGATTAGGCCATAATCATTTATGCAAACAGAAGTGTTGAAATATATCGTCATATATCCACTCACCAATCAAAACTTCAGGAGTAACAATGGTATTTAGAACCTTAGAAATACAGCGTGTTGTTCAGCTGTATCACTCGTGGCACTCAGGATGTAATGCCCAGAGGCGGAAGTGAAAAGTTGCTAAGCAGCAGGACGCATATGGAGCGCAATGATGATGTATTGCGTTCCAGTGCGTTCCACTGCTAAGGTCATGTGAACGGCAGTATCTTAGGTTGCCAAGCAACCTATCAACAAATCCCTGATCACAGAAACCAGTGACATTATCGTATTAATACCAAAGCTAGATATAGCCCAAAGAGGTCCAAGATATACCAGAAGCATATAAATGATATACAACTAAGTGCTCCTACTAGTAGTAATGGAGATATCATATACTGGTAAAGTGTAACGTTTAAAATATTTTTCAACTTTATGGTAGCAGTTTAAAGATCCACACGTGGGTACAAAGGCCCCTGTCCACAATTACGTGTTCAGAGCAACCTTGTTCCCAAGGATTTCAGAACCTACTGGCAACGTTTTCACGTGCACAGGCAATCCCGATAACCCCTCACGTGTAACGGACCAATAATACCATATTAACGACATTAAATCTTCGTAGTATAAATAATGTAATAATATCTCAACATCACCTGAAGCTAGAAAGGAGACTAGAAATAATTCATTTAGAATAATATTTATATATAAGTACTTTATTAGTACATCTCAGGACCAAAGCAGACATAATATAGCGATGAGAAAAAAAATTTTTTATATTATATATTATTATTATTGGAAGCAAATATCCAAGATCCTGAAGTTCCGTTGGAAGTGGTGTTCTGATCTAAAGAAATACAAAAAAAGAATGAGAATCATAAAATTCATCAAACATTTCTTTACACAAAAAATAATATTTAAAATAATGAACATACATATGTCATTAGTATTGTCATAGAAGAGAATGTCAGAGAAACTAAAAGTATAGAGCAGAGAATGTGTGTATAGAGCGGAGAATGTGTGTATCTCAGGTTACAATTCTATCTATACCAAATTCTATATTGAGACCAAATGGTCTCAGTGTGTTCAATAAGAATATCCATCTCAACTCTTTTTTATGTAGAACCCTATGTCGATCACCACCATATTGTAACGGCGGGATATGATCCAAGATCATGAATGTTAAATCCCTTTCATTATGGCCATGTTCTGAAAAATGTTTAGCGACTGGCAAATCCAGTTTCTTTTTACGAATTGAAAAGCGATGATTGTTTAAACGGGTTTTAAAAGCACAGGTAGTCTCCCCCACGTATAAAAGGCCACAGGGACACCATAGGGCATAAATGACCCAATCCGAGTCACAAGTGAGATTGTATCTAATCTTAAACTGTTGTCCAGTTAATGGATGGATGAAAGTGTTGCCCCTGCACATCAGGGAACAATTGACACACCTATGACAAGGGACATTACCAGGTTTCAATGGTTTAAGCATGGATTGTGATCCTTTTCTTCCACCTGACACCCTAGTTTTTACCAATCTGTCACGTAGATTCTGTGAACGTCTATAGGACATTAAAGGATTATTGTTTAATACTTCAATGTGACCAAAACTATTCCTAATAATTGGCCAATGTTTGTTCATAATCCTTGAAAGATCTCCACTAACATCATTATATGTTGAGATAAAAGGAATACGTTTCTGTTTTTTATGTGACAGAGATTTGGTTGATTGAAACAAACTAACTCTAGCAGTATTTTGAATTTTATTCTTATGTGTCAACAATAGTGATTTGGGGTAACCCCTTTGTAAAAAATTCCTAGTCATGATATCTAAGGATATGTCCAAATCTTCTTGTTTGTCAGTGTTTCGCTTAGCTCTGATCATTTGACTGTATGGTAAAGATCTGACCATATTTTTTGGATGACAACTATCAAACCTTAATAGAGTGTTACGATCAGTCTCCTTAGTATACATTTTAGAAATTAGTGTATTATTGTCTATCAAAATTGTGACATCCAAAAATTGGATATTATCCATCGAATATGTCATGGTAAATTGGATATCAGCGTCCAATGAATTAAGAAATTGGTGAAATTCAGTCAATGTAGTACTGGAACCAGTCCAAATGAGGAAAATGTCGTCAATGTATCGCCACCACCTCAACACATGTGAGAAGTGGTGGGATACATATATCGACATCTCCTCAATGGTGTCCATAAAAATATTGGCGTAGGTTGGAGCCATGTTGGACCCCATGGCTGTTCCTTTTAATTGGATATAGTAACTATCATTGAATAAAAAATAATTGGAAGTCAAGATAAGTTCCACCAGGGACATAATGAATTCACATGAAGTAGTATCATAATTTGAAGTGATTAATTTGCGTCTTATAGCATCAAGCCCATTGTTATGACTGATTGATGTATAGAGAGAGGTAACATCGAAGGAGACCAAAATGGCTCCCTCTGGTAAAGTAATTGTTTTAATTTTTTGTAAAAAATCAGTGGTGTCTCTGATATAGGATTTAGCATTGATAGCAAAATCTCTCAAAACCTTATCAACAAAGATGGAAATGTTGCTCATCAATGAACCTCTACCAGAAACGATAGGGCGGCCCGGAGGGTTAGTAAGATTTTTGTGTATCTTAGGCAATAAATACAAGCAAGGAGTGACAGGAAATTCTACAATAAGGAATTTATGTAGCATCTGATCTATAATGCCTTCATTCAATGCTGTATTAATGAGTGAAGTAATCCTGTTGTTGATATCCTGTCTAGGGTCACATTTTAACATTCTATACACATTGCTATCTGATAGTTGTCTGTTACATTCTGTCATATATAAGTCTGTATCCATAACCACGATTGCTCCGCCTTTATCAGCCGGTTTTATCGTGAGATCGTGGTTATGGATCAACTCATCTAATGCTGTAATGTCCGAAGTGGTCATATTAGGCTGCTTAAACGTATGTTCACCTGTCTGAGTCCTAAGTGTGTTAATGTCTTTCTGTACCAATTCTCTAAACGTTTCTATTGCATGAGAAGTTATAGGTGGTTGAAACAAACTTTTATTAAATAAACCCAATTTTTCCAATGACAGCTCTGGACGAGTATCATGATCTACCGTATTATTTGGTTGTATCTCAAACCAAACCTTCAATTTGATGGCTCTAATGAACCTAAATACATCCAATTCTATCTGAAACCAATCAACATGTTGATTAGGGCAGAAAGATAACCCTTTGGTCAATAATTGTAATTGCATATCAGACAATGGATAACTGGAAATATTTACCACTATTTGGGTAATGTCCTTTTGTTGCTGTCCTGTACCGGTTTCTGTCCCTTCTGGTATGTCAATTTCTGGAAGCGGGTTCTTCCTTCCTCTGTTTCTCCTGCGCCCTGCTCGTCTGGTTTTCTTCTTTTTGACGCTTCCATCAGATTGCCATCTAAAAAATCTTGATCATTTCTTGATGAGTATTTTCTAGACTTCTCTTGAGTGTGTATATCGACCTTCTTATAACCTGGTTCTCGCGTATTTTTGTCACGCCTTAGAGCACCATCTGTATACGTAAAGGAATTGTCCCATGAATAGACACGACCTGATTGGTAGTCTGCTTGATCACGGAACCATTTCTTCTTTTTAGTCTCCTCAATATCCATCCTTACTTTGCTGAGTGTTGTACGTAACTTCTCCATATGTGTGTTGAAATCCTCCAACTGTATGAGCGTTTTTAGAGTGCTCTCTAGGTCATGTACCTTCTTTTTTAGACCTCCCAGGTCTCTAGATAGAAAGTCCATGTTGAGCAAAATAGTCTCCAAAGCGTAATTGCTGGCAAGTTGTTCATTCTTACTCCTGAACTCTTCGTGTTGCATATGCATAGTAGGTTTCAATTGTATTCTCATCCCACGTGGGATCATGTTGTTTCGATAATATTGTCCCAATGTAAGTAAATGGAGTTCCACATTGATCAATCGTCTTGATTCAAATTCCAAATTTCTTTTAATGTCGGTTACAGAAGGAACACTCAGAAATGACACATCACCCTCCGCTCCACTTAAGATTCTCGTAACATCCTCTTCAGTAAAAACAGTAGTATTGGTTGGAATAATCCCAACAGGTATATTCATCTGCTCCATGTTAAAACAATTTCAAGGTTGAAGTTGGTGGTGCAAGCTAATGGGATCCAAATATACAAAAAAGAAGACAGCAGCACTCACAGAATAAATGTGAATCGGGTGCCAGCAAAAAACGTCCCGATCCTCGGACGTGATGTATATGGAAGAAAGAAAAACTTTGCGGCACTCCAATTTGAAAAAATGGTGGTTTATTCAATCCAAATATAACAGCAACGTTTCAATCCTACATTAGGATCTTTCTCAAGCCTAGTGACACATCTAATACTCAAAATATATATAGGGTAGAGCCCATTTAACTCAATTAGTCTCATTATCATGAGTTACAGTGATACGTGTCTGAAAACATGTATTAAAGAAGATTTGGACATATCCTTAGATATCATGACTAGGAATTTTTTACAAAGGGGTTACCCCAAATCACTATTGTTGACACATAAGAATAAAATTCAAAATACTGCTAGAGTTAGTTTGTTTCAATCAACCAAATCTCTGTCACATAAAAAACAGAAACGTATTCCTTTTATCTCAACATATAATGATGTTAGTGGAGATCTTTCAAGGATTATGAACAAACATTGGCCAATTATTAGGAATAGTTTTGGTCACATTGAAGTATTAAACAATAATCCTTTAATGTCCTATAGACGTTCACAGAATCTACGTGACAGATTGGTAAAAACTAGGGTGTCAGGTGGAAGAAAAGGATCACAATCCATGCTTAAACCATTGAAACCTGGTAATGTCCCTTGTCATAGGTGTGTCAATTGTTCCCTGATGTGCAGGGGCAACACTTTCATCCATCCATTAACTGGACAACAGTTTAAGATTAGATACAATCTCACTTGTGACTCGGATTGGGTCATTTATGCCCTATGGTGTCCCTGTGGCCTTTTATACGTGGGGGAGACTACCTGTGCTTTTAAAACCCGTTTAAACAATCATCGCTTTTCAATTCGTAAAAAGAAACTGGATTTGCCAGTCGCTAAACATTTTTCAGAACATGGCCATAATGAAAGGGATTTAACATTCATGATCTTGGATCATATCCCGCCGTTACAATATGGTGGTGATCGACATAGGGTTCTACATAAAAAAGAGTTGAGATGGATATTCTTATTGAACACACTGAGACCATTTGGTCTCAATATAGAATTTGGTATAGATAAAATTGTAACCTGAGATACACACATTCTCCGCTCTATACACACATTCTCTGCTCTATACTTTTAGTTTCTCTGACATTCTCTTCTATGACAATACTAATGACATATGTATGTTCATTATTTTAAATATTATTTTTTGTGTAAAGAAATGTTTGATGAATTTTATGATTCTCATTCTTTTTTTGTATTTCTTTAGATCAGAACACCACTTCCAACGGAACTTCAGGATCTTGGATATTTGCTTCCAATAATAATAATATATAATATAAAAAAAATTTTTTCTCATCGCTATATTATGTCTGCTTTGGTCCTGAGATGTACTAATAAAGTACTTATATATAAATATTATTCTAAATGAATTATTTCTAGTCTCCTTTCTAGCTTCAGGTGATGTTGAGATATTATTACATTATTTATACTACGAAGATTTAATGTCGTTAATATGGTATTATTGGTCCGTTACACGTGAGGGGTTATCGGGATTGCCTGTGCACGTGAAAACGTTGCCAGTAGGTTCTGAAATCCTTGGGAACAAGGTTGCTCTGAACACGTAATTGTGGACAGGGGCCTTTGTACCCACGTGTGGATCTTTAAACTGCTACCATAAAGTTGAAAAATATTTTAAACGTTACACTTTACCAGTATATGATATCTCCATTACTACTAGTAGGAGCACTTAGTTGTATATCATTTATATGCTTCTGGTATATCTTGGACCTCTTTGGGCTATATCTAGCTTTGGTATTAATACGATAATGTCACTGGTTTCTGTGATCAGGGATTTGTTGATAGGTTGCTTGGCAACCTAAGATACTGCCGTTCACATGACCTTAGCAGTGGAACGCACTGGAACGCAATACATCATCATTGCGCTCCATATGCGTCCTGCTGCTTAGCAACTTTTCACTTCCGCCTCTGGGCATTACATCCTGAGTGCCACGAGTGATACAGCTGAACAACACGCTGTATTTCTAAGGTTCTAAATACCATTGTTACTCCTGAAGTTTTGATTGGTGAGTGGATATATGACGATATATTTCAACACTTCTGTTTGCATAAATGATTATGGCCTAATCAGTTGTTTTTAACCAGGGTTATATTATTTATTTTGATGCACATTATTGTATATGCACTAATACACTTTATGTATCATTTTACTGTTTATTTTTGATACCTTAAATTATTTATAATACATGTTTTCAGACACGTATCACTGTAACTCATGATAATGAGACTAATTGAGTTAAATGGGCTCTACCCTATATATATTTTGAGTATTAGATGTGTCACTAGGCTTGAGAAAGATCCTAATGTAGGATTGAAACGTTGCTGTTATATTTGGATTGAATAAACCACCATTTTTTCAAATTGGAGTGCCGCAAAGTTTTTCTTTCTTCTATATACATCACGTCCGAGGATCGGGACGTTTTTTGCTGGCACCCGATTCACATTTATTCTGTGAGTGCTGCTGTCTTCTTTTTTGTATATTTGGATCCCATTAGCTTGCACCACCAACTTCAACCTTGAAATTGTTTTAACATGGAGCAGGTGAATATACCTGTTGGGATTATTCTAGCCAATACTACTGTTTTTACTGAAGAGGATGTTACGAGAATCTTAAGTGGAGCGGAGGGTGATGTGTCATTTCTGAGTGTTCCTTCTGTAACCGACATTAAAAGAAATTTGGAATTTGAATCAAGACGATTGATCAATGTGGAACTCCATTTACTTACATTGGGACAATATTATCGAAACAACATGATCCCACGTGGGATGAGAATACAATTGAAACCTACTATGCATATGCAACACGAAGAGTTCAGGAGTAAGAATGAACAACTTGCCAGCAATTACGCTTTGGAGACTATTTTGCTCAACATGGACTTTCTATCTAGAGACCTGGGAGGTCTAAAAAAGAAGGTACATGACCTAGAGAGCACTCTAAAAACGCTCATACAGTTGGAGGATTTCAACACACATATGGAGAAGTTACGTACAACACTCAGCAAAGTAAGGATGGATATTGAGGAGACTAAAAAGAAGAAATGGTTCCGTGATCAAGCAGACTACCAATCAGGTCGTGTCTATTCATGGGACAATTCCTTTACGTATACAGATGGTGCTCTAAGGCGTGACAAAAATACGCGAGAACCAGGTTATAAGAAGGTCGATATACACACTCAAGAGAAGTCTAGAAAATACTCATCAAGAAATGATCAAGATTTTTTAGATGGCAATCTGATGGAAGCGTCAAAAAGAAGAAAACCAGACGAGCAGGGCGCAGGAGAAACAGAGGAAGGAAGAACCCGCTTCCAGAAATTGACATACCAGAAGGGACAGAAACCGGTACAGGACAGCAACAAAAGGACATTACCCAAATAGTGGTAAATATTTCCAGTTATCCATTGTCTGATATGCAATTACAATTATTGACCAAAGGGTTATCTTTCTGCCCTAATCAACATGTTGATTGGTTTCAGATAGAATTGGATGTATTTAGGTTCATTAGAGCCATCAAATTGAAGGTTTGGTTTGAGATACAACCAAATAATACGGTAGATCATGATACTCGTCCAGAGCTGTCATTGGAAAAATTGGGTTTATTTAATAAAAGTTTGTTTCAACCACCTATAACTTCTCATGCAATAGAAATGTTTAGAGAATTGGTACAGAAAGACATTAACACACTTAGGACTCAGACAGGTGAACATACGTTTAAGCAGCCTAATATGACCACTTCGGACATTACAGCATTAGATGAGTTGATCCATAACCACGATCTCACGATAAAACCGGCTGATAAAGGCGGAGCAATCGTGGTTATGGATACAGACTTATATATGACAGAATGTAACAGACAACTATCAGATAGCAATGTGTATAGAATGTTAAAATGTGACCCTAGACAGGATATCAACAACAGGATTACTTCACTCATTAATACAGCATTGAATGAAGGCATTATAGATCAGATGCTACATAAATTCCTTATTGTAGAATTTCCTGTCACTCCTTGCTTGTATTTATTGCCTAAGATACACAAAAATCTTACTAACCCTCCGGGCCGCCCTATCGTTTCTGGTAGAGGTTCATTGATGAGCAACATTTCCATCTTTGTTGATAAGGTTTTGAGAGATTTTGCTATCAATGCTAAATCCTATATCAGAGACACCACTGATTTTTTACAAAAAATTAAAACAATTACTTTACCAGAGGGAGCCATTTTGGTCTCCTTCGATGTTACCTCTCTCTATACATCAATCAGTCATAACAATGGGCTTGATGCTATAAGACGCAAATTAATCACTTCAAATTATGATACTACTTCATGTGAATTCATTATGTCCCTGGTGGAACTTATCTTGACTTCCAATTATTTTTTATTCAATGATAGTTATTATATCCAATTAAAAGGAACAGCCATGGGGTCCAACATGGCTCCAACCTACGCCAATATTTTTATGGACACCATTGAGGAGATGTCGATATATGTATCCCACCACTTCTCACATGTGTTGAGGTGGTGGCGATACATTGACGACATTTTCCTCATTTGGACTGGTTCCAGTACTACATTGACTGAATTTCACCAATTTCTTAATTCATTGGACGCTGATATCCAATTTACCATGACATATTCGATGGATAATATCCAATTTTTGGATGTCACAATTTTGATAGACAATAATACACTAATTTCTAAAATGTATACTAAGGAGACTGATCGTAACACTCTATTAAGGTTTGATAGTTGTCATCCAAAAAATATGGTCAGATCTTTACCATACAGTCAAATGATCAGAGCTAAGCGAAACACTGACAAACAAGAAGATTTGGACATATCCTTAGATATCATGACTAGGAATTTTTTACAAAGGGGTTACCCCAAATCACTATTGTTGACACATAAGAATAAAATTCAAAATACTGCTAGAGTTAGTTTGTTTCAATCAACCAAATCTCTGTCACATAAAAAACAGAAACGTATTCCTTTTATCTCAACATATAATGATGTTAGTGGAGATCTTTCAAGGATTATGAACAAACATTGGCCAATTATTAGGAATAGTTTTGGTCACATTGAAGTATTAAACAATAATCCTTTAATGTCCTATAGACGTTCACAGAATCTACGTGACAGATTGGTAAAAACTAGGGTGTCAGGTGGAAGAAAAGGATCACAATCCATGCTTAAACCATTGAAACCTGGTAATGTCCCTTGTCATAGGTGTGTCAATTGTTCCCTGATGTGCAGGGGCAACACTTTCATCCATCCATTAACTGGACAACAGTTTAAGATTAGATACAATCTCACTTGTGACTCGGATTGGGTCATTTATGCCCTATGGTGTCCCTGTGGCCTTTTATACGTGGGGGAGACTACCTGTGCTTTTAAAACCCGTTTAAACAATCATCGCTTTTCAATTCGTAAAAAGAAACTGGATTTGCCAGTCGCTAAACATTTTTCAGAACATGGCCATAATGAAAGGGATTTAACATTCATGATCTTGGATCATATCCCGCCGTTACAATATGGTGGTGATCGACATAGGGTTCTACATAAAAAAGAGTTGAGATGGATATTCTTATTGAACACACTGAGACCATTTGGTCTCAATATAGAATTTGGTATAGATAGAATTGTAACCTGAGATACACACATTCTCCGCTCTATACACACATTCTCTGCTCTATACTTTTAGTTTCTCTGACATTCTCTTCTATGACAATACTAATGACATATGTATGTTCATTATTTTAAATATTATTTTTTGTGTAAAGAAATGTTTGATGAATTTTATGATTCTCATTCTTTTTTTGTATTTCTTTAGATCAGAACACCACTTCCAACGGAACTTCAGGATCTTGGATATTTGCTTCCAATAATAATAATATATAATATAAAAAAAAAATTTTCTCATCGCTATATTATGTCTGCTTTGGTCCTGAGATGTACTAATAAAGTACTTATATATAAATATTATTCTAAATGAATTATTTCTAGTCTCCTTTCTAGCTTCAGGTGATGTTGAGATATTATTACATTATTTATACTACGAAGATTTAATGTCGTTAATATGGTATTATTGGTCCGTTACACGTGAGGGGTTATCGGGATTGCCTGTGCACGTGAAAACGTTGCCAGTAGGTTCTGAAATCCTTGGTAACAAGGTTGCTCTGAACACGTAATTGTGGACAGGGGCCTTTGTACCCACGTGTGGATCTTTAAACTGCTACCATAAAGTTGAAAAATATTTTAAACGTTACACTTTACCAGTATATGATATCTCCATTACTAGTAGTAGGAGCACTTAGTTGTATATCATTTATATGCTTCTGGTATATCTTGGACCTCTTTGGGCTATATCTAGCTTTGGTATTAATACAATAATGTCACTGGTTTCTGTGATCAGGGATTTGTTGATAGGTTGCTTGGCAACCTAAGATACTGCCGTTCACATGACCTTAGCAGTGGAACGCACTGGAACGCAATACATCATCATTGCGCTCCATATGCGTCCTGCTGCTTAGCAACTTTTCACTTCCGCCTCTGGGCATTACATCCTGAGTGCCACGAGTGATACAGCTGAACAACACGCTGTATTTCTAAGGTTCTAAATACCATTGTTACTCCTGAAGTTTTGATTGGTGAGTGGATATATGACGATATATTTCAACACTTCTGTTTGCATAAATGATTATGGCCTAATCAGTTGTTTTTAACCAGGGTTATATTATTTATTTTGATGCACATTATTGTATATGCACTAATACACTTTATGTATCATTTTACTGTTTATTTTTGATACCTTAAATTATTTATAATACATGTTTTCAGACACGTATCACTGTAACTCATGATAATGAGACTAATTGAGTTAAATGGGCTCTACCCTATATATATTTTGAGTATTAGATGTGTCACTAGGCTTGAGAAAGATCCTAATGTAGGATTGAAACGTTGCTGTTATATTTGGATTGAATAAACCACCATTTTTTCAAATTGGAGTGCCGCAAAGTTTTTCTTTCTTCTATATATATATATATATATATATATATAATCAATATATAGACTCCAAACAAGGTTGTAATAAGGGTTGGGAACTGTTTGAACCAAAACTGTCCCCCCATATCATCTAGGCGGCTCCATGATAATCAAATACCACAAAGAGACAAATCAGAGCCTTTAACACCAGTATATATATAAAAATTATTTCAATCTTTATTACACAAACACAATAAATACTTAAAATTACATAAAGAGACGACTCTAGTATACGTGGAGACTGTACCAAATATTATTACTACCTAACATCTAAGGGTAGCTATATGAATAGTTAGATACATATCTGCTACAATTGCATCATGACAGTAGTGCACCATTTCTCAGAAAGTAGAAAAAATCAATAATAGGAGAACAAGGTAATATCTCCATAGATAGGAGGTTATAGGTAGGAAGAGGTGCAATGCCTGTCAAACAGAGTAGCAAAGAGTCAGAAGCATAACTGCTAGGTTATAAAGCTTACCCATAGGTAGAGTCAAGTCAGTGCAAAAGAATGGTATCTGCTCCGCTGCATAGACCCCGACGCGCGTTTTGCCACGATGTGCTTCCTTAGGGGGATATATACCTGGTATACATCCCCCTGAGGAAGCAGATCGTGGCGAAACGCGCGTCGGGGTCTATGCAGCGGAGCAGATACCATTCTTTGCTTCATATAGCTACCCTTAGATGTTAGGTAGTAATAATATTTGGTACAGTCTCCACGTATACTAGAGTCGTCTCTTTATGTCATTTTAAGTATTTATTGTGTTTGTGTAATAAAGATTGAAATATTTTTTATATATATACTGGTGTTAAAGGCTCTGATTTGTCTCTTTGTGGTATTATATATATATATATATATATATATATATATGTACATACATAGAGGCACATATTTAGACATACAGGCAAATATACATATATATATATATATATATATATATATATATATATATATATATATATATATATATATATATATTGTAGCAGTGCAGCTACTGGACGGTGCAGAAACTCAGGTATTAAGCAACCATGGAGCCTGTACAGCAGAGAGTGTTTTCTCTGCTGGTGCTTGGGCTGTCTGATGAGCTTAGTTAGGCTCCACCTGAGACGGCTCTTTATATCAGGTGTGTGCAGTCCACACAGGGCTCTCAGTCTGGGGAAGACTGGCATGCTAGCCTGTGAGAGTCACCACCGTGTGAGGTAAAACTGAAGGTTTTGAGGTGCTGGGCACAAGGCTCAGTGTCACGTAGTGAGGGACACTGAATGTGTTAGTTAGAGGCTGGACGGCCTAGGGTTTATTTTGGATGTTTATTGTTGTACCACTGACCTGCTGTTGTGAAGACAATAAAGCTAGCTGCGGCTGGTTTAAACCTTTTTGGAGTGAACTTTCTATGTGTGCCAACCATCTCACCCGGGAGATGGCGATCCCATGAGCTAAGTGGTCCCCAGGTTGTCACATATGGCGGAGAATTGCTTTGGACAATAAAATGGCACAAGAAGTATGCAGTGAAATTTAAAGGGCCAGAAGTCGAATTAAAGAGACTGTTTTTCCATTGCAATGGGTCTTATGGAGGAACTCCTCAAACAAATGGTGCAGTTGAATGCAGAGCTGCAGGAAACAAATACCAAACAGAGGGAGGATAACCAAAGATGCCTGGCACAGTTGGAAGCAGATAGAGAGGCTCTAAGGGCACGGGTGCTGTCCAGGGATGCACAGCCTTCCAAGCCAAGTGGATTCTTTTCAACGTCAGCTGCATTTATGCCGGGTACTCCGGAGGTGTTACAGACAGTTCACAGAGAAGAGCACGGAGCGTGCATACCTGTGATACAAGCTGTGAGGACCGTTGCTAGGAGCAACCAACCCCGACAGCATGTGGCGGCTGTTCAACAAAAGGAGCGCTGTTGGAGATGCCATCGAGCGGATGGATGTGCACCTGATTGTTCTCTGGTCAGGATGCCAGAGAGAGCGCAAGAAAAAACACGTGAAGTGTTGGTTGGTGGGATTCCGCTACTGGTCAGTCTGCATCTTCGCCAAGAGGTCTCGAGGGTGCATCCGGACATTTTGCTGTCCGTGAGGAAGGATCCTGAGATGTGTGAGACCGTTCTGATTGACTTTGAAACTGATTTTGGGACTGTGCAGCACAGACTTAGAAAATGTCAGGAACTTGATGAGGAGTTTGTGCTGGGAAGGGACTTCCCTAATTTTTGGCAGTTGTGGGAGAAAGGCAATATCTCCGATAAGCCTTACAGGGAAAAGTCCTCTGTAAGGTGTGCTGCTCCACTGCCAAAAAGGGAAAATGCACCAGTTGTAATGATGTCAAGCGATAATGTGATTCAGGAAATGCCTGCTAAAAATAACGCACATGTATTTGATGCACAGCGTTTATGTGATGACACTAGTGAAATGTCAAAAATTGTGCCTAACCCGTGAGTATGTCACCCAGCCTGAGCAGGTTAATGCATTGTGTGAACAGGCTGTTAAAGAAACAGCAGCCGAGACAGAAGAGGGGATTAGTTCAAGTGTGCCCCTTGAGGCTGTAGTTGAGAAAGTCGAGAGTGTCACATGTGATGTGCGTACTGTTACTGATTGTAATCCAGAGGATGTGTCCTTGGAAACAGATGTGTCAGGTGTATCTGAGATTTCCCTAGAGGTTGGGATTGTTGATGGTGGTAACCTGGAGTACAGCCCGGCCATACCTAGTGATGGTGATGAAAATGTGCCTGGTGCAATAGCGGTGACTGCAGCACCTTTAGAAATGTTGCCCCCTACAGGTCATTCCTATCCTGTAGAAACTGAGACTGTTGCATGTGATGTGTGCACTGTTCCTAATGGCAACCAGCTGTATACTGCTGCAATTTGTGAGTGGAGTGGTGATAAACTCTACAGGTCTGAGAATGTGGTTGGGGTCACCTCAGAGTCAGCTGAATCCAGCAGCAGTGATCCACCTTTTTATTTGAGCGACCACACCAGTGTGAATGTAGCCCTAAGTGACGCACATGAGTTCCTGGACAGTGGAGTCAGTGAGGTGTGTGCGCTGGTGGCTGTGGCCTCGGTCACTAATGAACCGCCCAGTAGTGAACCAGATGTACATGAAAACATTACCCTAGAGGTTGGGGCTGTCAATGGTACCAATGAGGACACTACTGCCATGTATAGTGTGAGAAGGGTTACTACTTTGCCCTCAGAAGTTCTGCCCCCTGCAGGCCTTTCTCATGTAGACGTTGAGACCCATGTAGCGCCCACACTTTCCCAGGAGGTAACGGGAGCAATAGATGGGGTCTTCCAGTCTGGTTTAATGGATACTAATGCAGAGTGTGCTTTAGCCATGTAAGCTGCATGTGACACAAGACAGGTTGCTAAGGGCAACAAGTGGTGCTATACAACTAAGCAGGATGAGGGCCCAAACACTGCTGAAGAGACTACCACTACCGGGTCTAATAGAAGTAACCCAGAGGGGTCGGGTCAGTGCGGTGAAAAATTGTCTCTGGACGGACAGTCTGAGCATTTAAATGCTGAGATTAAAAACTCCAAGATGGAGGGGAGTATAGCGTCTGAAGGTGGTTTGGTAGATGGTACAGTGTATTCCAAAACTCACGAAAGGAGTGTTACTGAACACTATGAGCCAGTGTCTAAACCAAGGGGTGACACACAAAGCCACTTCATGGATGTGGAAAGGTCCATGAATGTAGGGCACAACACATGTAAATACGGCTGTGATCAGCAAAAGCTAGTAGTGCCTACAAGGGTTGAGGATGCCATTCTTTCCAACATAGAAGAGTTGCAGGAGCACCTGTCTAATACACCCAGGGGTGATTATCAAATGTCTGTTACTGTAGGGGTGACCCTAAGTGTGATTATGTCCCAACGTAGGAGCTTTGACCCTGGAGGGAGGTTGAAATGTGATCAGTCCTACGGCTTTTATCAAAGGGGGGGGGGGGGATATGTAGCAGTGCAGCTACTGGACGGTGCAGAAACTCAGGTTTTAAGCAACCATGGAGCCTGTACAGCAGAGAGGGTTTTCTCTGCTGGTGCTTGGGCTGTCTGATGAGCTTAGTTAGGGACACTGAATGTGTTAGTTAGAGGCTGGACGGCCTAGGGTTTATTTTGGATGTTTATTGTTGTACCACTGACCTGCTGTTGTGAAGACAATAAAGCTAGCTGCGGCTGGTTTAAACCTTTTTGGAGTGAACTTTCTATGTGTGCCAACCATCTCACCCGGGAGATGGCGATCCCATGAGCTAAGTGGTCCCCAGGTTGTCACAATATATATATATATATATATATATATATATATATATATATACATACCAACACGCAAACACACACACACGAGGCATGTACACTCACATAATGGGTTATACACACATACATATAGGTAAATATATAGACATATAGACCCAAATATACCCACACAAGCACATCTGTACACAGTACAGATAATGTAGTAGATGTAACATGCAGTCCTATGTAACACCACAGATAACACAGTGTTAGCTCTCTGAGTACAGATAATGTAATAGATGTTACCTGCAGTCATATGTAACATCTCAGATAACACACAGAAATAGCTCTCTGAGTACAAATAATGTAGTAGTGTTACCTGCAGTCCTATGTAACACCACAGATAACACACAGTGGCACATGCAATATTGTTGGAATGAACATCCGCCATTTATACACAGATGGCGTTAAGAGGTTGAAGGGGTTGTCCGGGTTCAAACTTTTTATGTGGCAGCAGAAGAGGAGTGCTTCAAATAAAAAAGCAGCCCATACTTACCTCTCTCCTTCCAGACGTTCCTGCTCTGGGGGCTTCTGTCATCTCTGTTCAGTGTGTACACAGAGCGACTGCAGCGGTGACATCACGTCGACAGTACATCACCTCTGCAGCCTATTACTGGTCTCAGCTGAACACCGCTGAGGCTCTTAATAGGCTGCAGCAGTTGTGTACGGTCAACATGATGTCATCGCTATATACAAACAGAGAACAGATCTGACGGGAGCCCCAGCGCAGGAACGTCTGGGAGGAGAGAGGTAAGTATAAGTTCTTCTTTTTATTTTAACTCCTCCTGCTGCTTCAACAAAATGTTATTTTTTTATTCCGGACAACCGCTTTAAAGGCTATGCACACTTTTGAAATAGTTTTTTTTTTTTCATAATCAGTCAGTGTGTTTTTTGCAACTTTCTAAATAAATACTTTTTATTAAAAACTATTTTAACTTTTTGAAACACAGCTGTTTTGTATTCTGTATACACAGCAGCCATATCTTGCGCTGAGACCTGAATCCGTCAGGTCAGTGGGACCTATGGTTTCCATTTGTTTCAGTCAGGGTTCCGTTTTGACTGAAAGCTCAGATGGAACGCCTAAACTGAGCCCTGACGCAGATGTGAACAAAGCTTTAAATGTAATTACAAGGTTGCACCAAACACACAGATTTTTATTTAAAAAAAACAATATTTCCAAGGTGTACAAAAAAAGGCAACAAATGGTAAATGTGCACTATGAAGGCACATAATTCTGTGCCCATTTGACATTTATTAACACTTTAGTGTTTTAAAGTGACATCATGGTGCCCATTTGCCACTTATTGCCTCTTTAGCATCCTTCTGTTTGGTGGCCGCCTTATGCCCATTTATCATTTACTGTCCCTTTAGCTTCTTTTGTCACAGAAGAACAATAAAGGGGCAACAAAATGACGAATGGGCATCAAGGTGGCACTGAATAGAAGGACTCTAAAGTGGCAATAAGTGGCAAATGGGCACCAAGGTAGCGCTGAATCCTTTGTCCATTTGCCATTATTTTAGACCCCCATCAGTGCCCGTATTCAACCAAAGCCCACAGTTAGTGACTGACCTGCTGGGCTTCTGAGAAACACTGCCTGCTGGAGCTGGAGCTACCCTGGAGAAAACATTTCCTCGATGTCCCCACCAGAAACGCATAGGAAGCACGGTGTCTCCTCCCTGTCTTGTGTCCTGAATGATGTAATCGCGCCTGTCTCGTTAGTCAGGACGCAGGACAGGGTAAGCGGATGACGGTGGCCAGGGCGCGGGGCAGCCAGAATTGAGGTCAGTGCAGTAAAGTTGGCACCTGATCCGCTGGCGCCCTGAGTAGTGGCCACGGTGCGGGGCATGCACACCTGGTGGCACCCCCTTACAGTGCGACTGGTTGTGGCCTGTGCGACCGCACTGGTCGCACGTACCTATGGCCGGCCATGGTTAGGGTTAACAAGGTCAGAGAGGTTGATCGCAAACAACTGCGTTTTTCAGGGCTGGTACACTCTGGATAGTATTCTAAAATGAAATATAAAATTCTTAGCTATACCTGAACCCTGTTCCCCATTTTTCTTTTTGCCCTAATACACCTGCCTAGACCCTTAGGCCCAGTTCAAGCAGAGTTTTTTTAGACGCAGATACTGCGTCGGAATCAGCGGCACAAAATGTTGAAAACCACCTCACATTGATTTCAGTGGGAGGCGGAGGTGTTTTTTTTCTGCGGCGGCTTTTATCAGCTTGCGGTAGAAATGACGGCATGCTCTTTCTTGACACGGTCTAGCCCAGACATGGGCAAAATACGGCCCGCGGGCCACATACGGCCCGTTAGGCTTTTTAATCCGGCCCGCCGAACTTGTCCAAATAATAGTAAAAACCTCCTTTTTTTTCCCCTTTCCCTGCAATGCCCACGTTTTCCCAATAGATGGCGCACTCAAAACACATTGACCGTTGTTAATGTGGCGCGTAATTCTCTTTATTTCACTTTAATTTTCACTTCGTTTCACGTCACCATTAAGCCCTTCGGTTTTCAAAGAGTACAATATCAGCCGTCACTTTGCCACGAAGCATGCAAACTATGCTAGCAAGCAGTCAACACAAGAACGGGCGGCTACTGCTCAGAGGTTGGCAGCTAATTTACAGAGTCAACAGAACTTTTTTCTTGATAAATCACAGTGCGTATGTTATTTTAATCTATTTACATTTCCTTCTCCCAGTATCTGCGAAATAGTATGTAAATGCCATATCTTGCATATTCCTTGAGACAAATTTATTAACTGATAAGGGCTATTTTTCACATTTGAAAGACAGTTAATAAATTGGGTTGTAGTGTTCTTACTGTGCTATGAGGTTTGCACACACTACATTTAATGCTTTAGTATATCCGGCCCAAACACTCCCTCCAAATGCTCCTGGCCCGGCCCCTCTGTCAAATTTTAGAACCCATTGTGGCCCGCGAGTCAAAAAGTTTGCCCACCCCTGGTCTAGCCTCTGACCTCCCATTGAAATCAATGGGAGGCAGAGAAAGTGTTTTTCGCTGCATTTTTACCCACAGCGCTCAATGGCCACGAGCTAAAAACGTCGTAATAAACACCGTAAAAAGAGCCGTAAAAAGAATGTCAAAATCTGCCTCAAATTACTGAAGGAATTTTGTGGCAGCTTTTTCTGCCTGCAAAAAAACTCAGTGTGAACAGGGCCTTATGCTCCTGAAATAGCGGTACTATTATTGCTCTTTCAGGGTCTGCTAATCCTAACTAGGGATTTTTTGTGAACTATTGAATAGTTAGGACACTCATATACAAAGGCCCTTTTAAGGGCTGGTATATATTGTAAGCGATCATCATTGTGACAAAGAAGATTACCTTTAGCTGCATAGAGATTTTTTCTAGTGAAATCACTGTTACCTATTTCTACCTCATAGCCCATCATGCTGCTGAGCATTCAGTTTGCTTTTAAGATTTGCCTTATATTGTTTCGTTATTGTTTCATTATATCTAGTACCTATTTTTCAGTGATAGTGTGATTCAAAAAGTAGTTAGTAAAACGTCTGCATTAACAATAAATATGTCTGTAATATTTCAGGATAAAGGAACCTGTAAACTCTATGAAGTATTGTGTAACAAGGGGATTTGTGAAAAATTAATCTTAGATGTCAAAAACAACATCAGGGAACGGCACTGAAAATGTATGCATTTTTTTAGCATGTATAATTCCATTAAGTGATTTCCTTATCGATGAGGAAGAATTTTAAAACTTTAGAATATTTTGTTATTTTATATAATGCTACAAATAAATAACCAATACACAAAAAACTTCCCTCAACATCGTCTGCAGAAAATCTGAATATTGAATATTTTATATTACTTACAGTATATGCTAATTTAGTATATTCACTTATCTGAAAGCTTTGTGAACATGTCAGTTTCACGTTCTTTAACAATTTAAAGAGGACCTGTCAATTCTCCCGACATGTTTATTTTTAGTAAATACTTGTATTCCCCATGAAATAACAATTCTTGAACATATTTTTAACTCTGTGTTGTGTCATTCCTGTGTTATTCCTCCTCGGAATTTATGAATAAATAAAGGTGTGTTACATTTCCTCTTGTTAAAGGGGTGTTTTTCTACACAATCTCACTCTGTCAGCACTGATTGGTCAATGTCAGACCGTGTAGGGACACACCCCAACTGGTAACACCCAGTTGTCAATTTATTCATAAAATTCTAGGAGGAATAAGAAAGGAATGGCACAACATAGAGTACTAAGAAAAGATGCTCCAGACTTGTCATTGCATGGTGAATACAATTATTTAATAAAACAGACATGTCAGGAGATGTGACAGGTCCTTTTTAACCCCTTAACGACTGCCAATACGCCTTTTCACGGAGGCTGTTAAGGGCACTTATGCCAGACCGCCGCCTTTTCACGGCGCTCTGACTTAAGCCCGGCACGGGTGTCCTGTGCCGGCTAAAGCGGGTGTTGGGCCTTCTAAGGACAGCCGGACACCTGCACTAACGGGTGGGATAGATTACAACATCGATCTCACCCGTTTAACCCCTTAGATGGTGAGCACTGCATCCAAGTGGTTTTGGTGGAAGGTAGCTCCCTCTCTCACCCCATCGGCACCCTGCAATTGCAATCGCAGGGTGCCAATGGCTTCTATGGCAGCAGGGGGCCTAACAAAGGCCCCCAGGTCTGCCTGTAGTGGATGCCTGCTTGGCCATGCCTGAGGCATGACCTAGCAGGTGCTTGTCAGTTTTAAAAACGATCAGAAGATTGCATAGTGAAGTCCCCTAGTGGGACTAAAAATAAAGTTATCAAAAGGTTTAATAAAGTTAATAATAAATAAATAAAAATCCCAAATAAAAAATAAATTAAAAACCCACTTTTTCCCTTATAAAATGCTTTAATAGGAAAAATCAAACAAAAAATTAAAACATTACACATATTTGGTATCACCGCATTCATAACGACCCCACCTATAAAGCGATTATGTTATTTAACCTGCACGGTGAACGCCGTTACTGATGATTTTATGTTGGATAGACCTAGGAACCAGTTCATGGTGATGAGTAGGTTTTGGTGATGACATCAAAGGAGGAGGATGGTGAAGTTGAAACAGAGCATATCTGGAGCAGATCTGATTCTATGGTGATCAGTTCGGGAGTAGGTGATACAGCTGCTGTTGTTGGTGCAGGCATTGGCTCAAAATCTGTCAGACCTAGGGCAAGCTCGGGTGGCAGAAATGTGGCGAACGCTGCTAGTGGTGGCTCTGTGCAGGCATCTCCTGTGTGGAAATTTTTCTCCACATTGCCGGCCAACAAAACCATTGCAGTGTGAAAGCTCTGCAGGCAGAGAATAAGCCATGGCGTTCAGGCACAAATGTAGGGACTACGACTCTCCTTTAGCACGTGAAGGGGCGTTACCTGTTCACATGCAAAAATTGCATTGGCCAACAATTTGATCAAAACTGTCCTCTTTCTAGTAGCCATGCCACATCCCCAAGTAGTACATTATCGTTTATGTCATCATCATCATCAACATCATCATCTACTGCTTCTCTTGCTTCTCCTACTCCTCCTTTCCATCATTAGTCAATCATTACGGAATGTCTGGGCAGGACACCGCATTACGTGCCCAGTAATCCGCTTTTGTGCCAACTAAAATTCCACCTGGTCAAGTTGCTGGTGATGCAGTCGTTGCCATACCACTTAGTGAATTCCGCTGCTTTAAGGCAAATTATGACATGCCTTGATTGAGGATACTTTGCCGCCAGTATTTCTTAAAGAAAACCATCCATGCCTTGCACTCTCACTTGGCTGAAAGCGTGGGTCACTCCTTGAAATTGTCACTGTGCGGTAAAGTGCACGTCACTACCGACACATGAAGCAGCAGTTATGGCCAGGGACAGTATATGTCTTTCACGGCCCCTGGGTCAATGTTTTGTGTAGCAGTGGCAACGAGGCCAGCTGCAAGTAACACCTCCATGGTTTTGCAGGTCTGATTTCCACCACCAGATTTGTGAGTAGGGACAGCAGCTGCATTAATGATATCACCCCCTGATATTTATATTGGAGCAAACACTCACACTGATGCAGCACGGGGTGGAGGAAGAACAACTTCCACATCTTGTATGCTGCATTGTTGCTGTTGGGGACCTACATAAGTGATGTCCCATGCAGGAGGATGTGGAGGAGGATGAGTTAGTGGTTGATGGTGACATGTCCAGCTAGGGGACGAGACTGACCCTCATTATAGCAGACATGATAACTATGCTGGCCATTACCAACCATCACAGTGGGGGACAGAGAATGAAGGAACTGTGTCTTCAGACATGTTGGCGAGCATGGCAAGCTGCATGCTTGGTTAAAAGTACTTAAAAAAAAATGGAATATTTTTTGATGGCTTTTTTAAAAAGACCATTTTATCTTCACTTTCAAGGATGATTTCAAGACTAGATCTGTCATTACTGACACTGTGGCTATTTATTGCTGGCTTAATGATGCCACTGCTGCTGTCTGCCTGCTGCATCCTTCCTTGTCCACCATATTCCATACTATACTGCTTCTGCTGCTGCTACTACTACTACCACCCCTAAACAGCCTCACATCAAAAAAGAAAAAATATATACAGTATATATATATTATCCACCACTTCCATCACCACTGCAACAACTACATGTGACACCAACAGCAACAGGGTGCCTGTTAAACAGCCATTGCTTCTTCTGATATCCACCATGTGTATAAACACCAGCCCACAAACATGGATCATTTTTGGACCACTTTTTATTTTAAAAAGCATTAAAAAAACAGACATAGTGCAGTGTGTCTGTAAACTGTTTGTTACCAATGGCTACCCATACCCATATACGTCTGATGTCACTTTAACATCACTAAAGCTGGCTTGGTATTAAAGTGCTTGAAAGGGGTTGAATAAAGTCCTAGAATACCTCAGAGTATCATACACAGAAGTATATGAGCATGTTTTCAGCTAACTTTGTCTTCCCGAGAAGAGCCAAGGTGAGACAAAGTTATCCCATTAGATCCGAAGAGGCACAGCCCTCAAAAGTTCTGACATGTTATTATGGCATGTAAATTTTTTTACAAAATGACCGATAGTCTAAATCTATAGAGGTTAGCTTTATGAAGGGGTCTATTTTACATGCAGCATTTCTCAACCAATGAACTTTTTTAATGTATAGTGAGTTGTCAACACCCCTAACTTTGCTAGAGTAACTAGTGACGCCTCCCCCTAAGGCCTCATTTACATGAGCGTAATATACGCGCGTGCGACGTGCGTGCTTTTCACGCGTGTCGTACGCACCTATATTACTCTATGCGGCAGTTTAGACGATGCGTGAATTTTGCGCAGCGTGAGTGCGTTGCGTAAAACTCACGACATGTTCTATAATCGTGCATTTTTCACGCATCACGCACCCATTGAAGTCAATGGGTGCGTGAAAACCACGCATGCCGCACGGAAGCACTTCCGTGCGAACTGCGTGATTCGCGCAAGAGCTGTCAAAAGGATGAATGTAAACAGAAAAGCACCACGTGCTTTTCTGTTTACAAACATCCAAACGGAGTGTCAAATTAGAGATGAGCGCACCGAACTTCACCGGGTTCGGCCGAACTCGTTTTGACCGAACCCGGCAAAAAAATTTCGGGTACGCGACGTCAGGAGACAGTCACTGCCCACGGTGCTGAAAGACTTAAACTGTTTCAGCACCATGGACAGTGACTTTCGATCACAATATACATATACGTGTAAAAAAAAACAGAAGTTCGGACTTACCGATAAGTCCCGGCTTCTTCCTCCAGTCCGACCTCCCGGGATGACAATTAAGTCCAAGTGACAGCTGCAGCCAATCACAGGCCAAGCACAGGCTGCAGCCAATCACAGGCTGCAGCGGTCTCATGGACTGCCGCGTCATCCTGGGAGGTGGGGCCGGATGACAAGAGAGGGACGCGTCACCAAGGCAACGGCCGGGAGACCGGACTGGAGGAAGCAGGAAGTTAATGGTAAGTATGAACGTCTTTTTTTGATTCACAGGTTGGTGTATATTGTGATCGGAACTCACTGTCGAGGGTGCTGAAAGAGTTACTGCCGATCAGTTAGCTCTTTCAGCACCTTGGACAGTGACGGGCGTCGACTAGCCTCATCTCTATGATGGCGGCTGCGCGAAAATCACGCAGCCGCGCATCATACACGGATGACACACGGAGCTGTCAATTGCCTTTTGCGCACGCAAAACGCAGCATTTTTTGCGCGCGCAAAACGCACACGCTCGTGTAAATCAGGCCTAATGCTGTAGATAAAAAAATAGGAAAAAAAAAACCCTGAATTTTTATTTTCATTTGCTTGAAATTTTGCTGTGTAACAAACCGAGTGGTCAGATTCTATGACAAAGCAAATTTAATTTTGCCACTTTTTCTAACTTATTAAAGACATGTATTGCTTATGAGTCAATTCGGAAAATCATTGTATTAGCGTTAATTCTTAATTTTTGTCTATTTTGTATTACTCTTTGATTACAGATGGCAGTGCAATCTTTCGGGGATGCTTCCGACGGCCAGATAATGTATCTCTAGCTCTGCCAGTGAGCAACATTATGTCGAACATGTCTGTGGACAAATGTGTTGATTTATGCACAGAAAAGGTTAGTATAATTTTTACTTTGAATTATACATTTTATATCTGTGGTTTGGAGGTCTTTCTACGTAACAATTAGGGAGGCAATTCACTAGCATTTTGTTATTGGCCAAACTTATGAAACAAACAAAAGAGCAAGCAGTCTTTAACTTTCATCTGTGATACAGGCAATATACTGTAACTGCAGGGTATTGAGATTTTTCATGGCCCCCCACTTTAGGTTTACACCTTTCCTGCTTTAAGTTAACAACTAGAGATGCACAACCCCGACATCCCTGTGTTTTGGTTTTATTTAATCAGCCGGTTATGGTTTTGTAAGGGGGTTAAAAGCAAATTGTCCAAATTTGGTTTTGCCCATATTTTATTATTTTTTATTCAACCAGCATTTAATAAAAAATAACTAAAGGGCACATATGGTACTTTTTTTTACAATTTGGGCCAGAATGCCATGATGACTTTTCCCCACTATGACTTGTCTCCCGTATAACTTTGGCTCCTCAAGACCCCTAAATAAATTAAGACTCCGGACAGGCCCCTGCATTTACTTACCACTCCTCACTCCTGGCCAGCATCAGGACATTGTGTTTATATATTATACTATTATATTGTTACTATCATCGAAAACGTTTTTGGCCTGGAACCTATATTATTATAAAATAGACTAGAATCTTACATACCTCTATACAATTGATTGCTTTCTAAATATTAGAACAGCATGATTTATTAGTTGCAGCTATAATAACTAGGTCTTCAAAGTATTGTTCTAAACAATTCAAACTAAAATGGAAACCAGACTGTAGGAAAATCCGCTGTACGAAAATTTTCAATTGGTATATAGTTGATTTTCACAACAGTCAACGTGCATAGTTCAATTGTTTACTCTTACCTATCAAGTTTGTAATTTGTGAATTTTAAAGAGAATATTTATTTATTTACAAACTACTTGTTCCTTGATCTTGAAATAATATACATTTTTCTGTTTACTCCTGAGACACATAGAGTGGTGATCTTTATAGACAGTCATATTATAAACTCCAGCCCATTATTTTCCAGGAAAGAGCAGTTCAATTGCAGTTTATTGACTGTTGATATACTGGGTATGGATAGTAATTGTGATGCATCATTATGGATTATCCATCAGATAAACTTGATGGAACAGTGTACTCAAAGAATGCATGGAAACTCAATAAAGCTCTTCAGGAATATTCATATGTTCACTATCACCACAAGAATGACTTCAATCATGTGCAAAAAATGACCTGGAAATATCATTAGACTGGGGGGAAAAAATGAATGGTTGTATTGACAGTGAAGCAGAGTATCGAAAGTGTTTCTAAATTGAGTTATATTAATCAAGTCTCTGCTTGGTGAGAATTTGCAGTACAGAAGAAGAAGTTTACACGTGAAGTTAACAATTGCCCATTCAACATAAACTTTTGTACCATAGATCTATGGAGATATTAAGTATAACCGTTTGAAATCCATATTCAAGTTCATATTACAGTATGGATAAATATTGTCTTTAATAAATTGCTAACGTAGTTTATCTTTATACATGAAAGGTACTTATTGATGGTAATTGAAATTAAGGTCGATCTCAGACATTAGTTATGCTACTACATTTTAGCATCTGTATTACGGCAGCAACACTTTGACCCAAATCCTACGAAACCAGCCTCTATTATTAGGCATCCTTGATATTAAAATGAATAAAAATAACAGTTGAGTATTGTTGATTTTAAGTTTAAAGAATGTGTTCACCTTTATCTATTTATATACAGACTTAATCTTCATCCCTAGAAGGGACTGGTTTTATACCATACTGCTGGTGGTGAGCGGCTGTACATGCGAGGTTGTTTTACATTGAAATTATTGGGTTTGATGGAGTGAGCAAATTGCTCAAACTTCCATTCAAACTTTCTAAAATCAATTATGCTAAAGTTGTCAAGATCTTGAAGCAGATTTGGAGTCCAGTGGCTGAAACAATCTGGACGGTGGATGAAATTAGCAAGAGTAGTCAAGTAAAAGTCCAGGTTTGTTACACAGATAAGTAGCAACAGTTTGTAAGGCATTTGTAGCATTAGACAGAGACGTGCTCAGGAAATAATCCAAGTTAGGTGCACAAATAAGCAGCAATAGCTTGTAGGGTAAGGCAACATGTAACGACCAGAAGGTTGTTGACCCACTGAGTCAACCGTTGAAAGTAGCGGCTGGCAACGGATAACAGGACACAGGCAGGTAGCTGGACATTGGTGGACATCAGTTAACTGGATACAGGGTGACAGCGGATTACTGGATGCAGGCTGGTACTGGATTGCTGGATGCAGTCTGGTACCGGATTACAGGATACAGGCTGATAACAGACAACTGGATACAGGCTGACAGCTGGTAGCAATAGCAGACAGGATACAGGCTGTTAACGGACAACTGGATACTGGCTGATAACTGGTAGCAATAGCAGACAGGATAGATGCACACAGGAACCTTTGCTGGATAACTCTAGGTTGTTCCAATATTGCTCAGGCAGGATGTGTCCAGTGAAGCAGACTAATATGCCTGTTGATTGACAAGGATAGGCTGTGGATGGATTTTGGTGCGCGCACTGGCCCTATAAGATGCAGGAAGTGAGCACACGCGTGCCCTATAAGCAAACCCAGCAACACCAACAGCAGAAGGAAGTGCCTTGCTGTTTTGCTTGCTGGGAGTGATAGTACGCCAATGAGTGCAGAGCGCCGGCGTTACACTACAATGTCTAGTCTAGTCAACTAAACTAGAGGCAGGAAGCTCAATGTCTGAGAAGGAGAAGATCCATCGGCAAAGCTATATAGGAAGTCAAAATTGTGAGACTAAATAGGGAATTAAGTCTAGCAGCACTAGTAGCTCAATGAGAAAAGCTACTGCCTGGGACATAGGAGTTTATCGTTTTCAATCCTGACATTATTATTAATACTAGTGCTAAATGCACTCACTGCTGGCTCACCTATACAAGTTGATATGTATAGTAGAAACATGTACATTGCTCTGTATATAAATCGCTTTATATACAGCTAGTGCAGATGGTTGGCTGTGCGGACAAACTGCATTATAAGTCAACATTAACCCATTTCCTCCGCAGCCTTTTCTCAGATTTTCACTTCCGTTTTTTCCTCCCCACATTCCAAAAGTCATAACTTTTTATTTTTCCCTCGATAAAGCCATATGAGGGCTTTTTTTTTGCGGGACAAGTTGTAGATTTTCACTGCATCATTTATTGTACCATATAATGTACTGGGAAACTGGGAAAAAAAATATTTGTGGGGTAGAATGGGAGATAAACAGCGATTCCTCAATTGTTTGGGGGGTTTTGTTTTTACGTCGTTCACCGTTCTGTTAAAACAACATGTTAAAGGGGTTGTCCAATGACCCAAAAATACAAAGAAATTCCTTAAAATACTTTTAAAAAGCTTCCCTCATCGTAAGAATCTAAGACACCATTTTAACTCATAAATTATTATTTTAGGGTTAATCACCGAACCACGATATCACAACAGACATGGTTTTCTTCTGCCAGATAAGAGGCAGGACTTGCTCCTTCTCCTCCTGTCATCCACTGTTTTTGTCTCTGCACAGGATTCCTCGCCCACCGCATGCTTTGTAAATTTATCTCCCACCTTGTTTAGGCTGAGTGTGCAACGATGCTATCTTGCCAAGAGAGCCAGCCTCTTTCCGTCATGTGCTCGATGACGCGCCGACACAAACTTGATGGGAGGCAGCCCTCAGTCACATGGAATTGTGTCGGCACGTCATCAAATAAGAGTAAACGGCAGAGTGATTTGGTCCAGAATTCAAAATTAAAGTCCATTAGTATGTAACTTCTTGTCATATAACAAGATGAATGGGTAGCAATTTTTGGTCTTTGGACATCCCCTTTAGGTTTATTCTGTGGGTCAATACGATTATGGCGATACAAAATTTATATTGTTTTTTTCAATTAATTTTACAAGGTAAAAACTTATTGCTTACATAGAACATGTCCTATCTTTCCTCGGATCACTGACGGGACTCAGACAGGGCACACTCGGTCGTGTGCATGAGGCGTAAGTCTATTATTATAATTTATTTAACCCCCTCCAGACATCTGCCATATATATATACAGAGGATGTCCGGTGAGGGTGTATGGAGCAGGCTCACGGACTGAGCCCGCTCCATAGAATGAGCGTGTCAGCTGTATCGTACAGCCGATAATTCAGTGTAATGAGCGTGATTCTGCTCTTTTGACCCCTTAGATGCCGAGGTGAATGACATATAAGCCGTTAGGATTATGGGTCGGCCCACCTGACGATGGTCGACACGACAGACTGGTGGCCTAATTAAGGCCTTAAGTTCTGCCATTTTTGTACACCAATCTTTGTACACATATTTGTATTGCACTATGTTGTGTTGACTATCCAACAATCGCTGGTTCGAGTTCCCTAGGAGGACTAGTTAAAAACAGTTGAATAAAGTTTGTTTCATAAGTAAAAAAAATTCTACATATTAGAAAAAAAAATTTACACAACTGGTATTGCCGCATCCGTAAAAGTCCAAGCTAACACAATATTAAAAAAATTAACCTGCACGGTGAACGCTGTAAAAAAATAAAAATAAAGAAATAAAACGACAAAATTACTGTTTTTTGGTCACCTCATCTCCCATATAAAATAGAATAAAAATTGATCAAAAGGTCTCATGTACCCCAAAATGGTACCAATAGAAACTACAGATTACCTTCCAGTAACCCTTATACCTCTCAATCGACAGAAAAAATAAAATGTTATGGCTCTCAGAATGTGGCGACACTAAACAAATTACATTTTTAACAATTCATTTTTTCCTTGTAAAAGCAGTCAAATATTAAAAAAACAATAAACCAGAACAAGAAACAAGTCACGACCAGGTGTTTGAAAAAATACAAATAATCTTTATTAAAGTCAATTAGACACATGGAGACAACGTATAACACTTAGACATAATAAAATGCCATGGACCCTCGAACACAAACGGAATCCGAACGTAAAAGCAGAGTAGCCCCCCAGATGTAAAAATGGTCTGACACAACCTATATATGGCTAAAGTGCATAAGTACATATTAATGAGCAGGTACTAGGCATGGTACGCTTTGCACAGATGAACACATAAATAAGTATAGAGAATATATATAAGGTACAATCTAAGTAAAAACGACATGTAAAGTAGTATACCTACACCTGCGTATAAGAAGATAAATAGGAGATCAAGACCAGGAGGGGGACCTCTGCTTAACCCAACGCGCGTTTCGCTGGTGCTTCGTCAGGGGTTGACGAAGCACCAGCGAAACGCGCGTTGGGTTAAGCAGAGGTCCCCCTCCTGGTCTTGATCTCCTATTTATCTTCTTATACGCAGGTGTAGGTATACTACTTTACATGTCGTTTTTACTTAGATTGTACCTTATATATATTCTCTATACTTATTTATGTGTTCATCTGTGCAAAGCGTACCATGCCTAGTACCTGCTCATTAATATGTACTTATGCACTTTAGCCATATATAGGTTGTGTCAGACCATTTTTACATCTGGGGGGCTACTCTGCTTTTACGTTCGGATTCCGTTTGTGTTCGAGGGTCCATGGCATTTTATTATGTCTAAGTGTTATACGTTGTCTCCATGTGTCTAATTGACTTTAATAAAGATTATTTGTATTTTTTCAAACACCTGGTCGTGACTTGTTTCTTGTTCTGGTTTAGTTTTAATTAGTCACTAGGACCACTAGTATCATTCGGGGTATTATTCGGTTTATTAAAAAAACAATATAAATTTGGTATTACCATAATCATATTGACCAGAAGAATAAAATTAATATGTCCTTTTACCACACGGTGAATGCCGTAAAACGAAGCCACTCAAAAATCTCGGTCCTCTCAGTTTTTTTCCCTTTCCATTCCCAAAATAATTGTTGGTCCAGTTTCCTAGTACATGATATGGTACAATAAAAAGTGGTCTCATACGGCTTTATCGACTGAAAAATAAAAAAAATGATGGCTTTTTGATGTTGGGGAGAAAAAAACAAAAATCAAAATCTGAAAAATGGCTGCGTCGGGAAGGGATTAAAGATCACATATTCTTTAATGTGACACATATACAATAAAAATGGACAAAGGGAAGGAGGCAAATACTTTTTCAGACCTCTATATGTTCACTGCTTATATTAAAGCTGTTTGTGGCTTGTAAACATTAGCTACGATCCATATGACTGTTTTAAAGAAAGAATCAGAACCACAGGGCAGAAATAAAGTCATAAAAATTATGCGAACATACAGATACAGCATATATTTATTTTATTCCTTTTATTTAGATTTTAGTGTTTTATCATGATTACAGACATCTTTCTGAAATTTAGTGCAGTTTTTGAAATTAAAAAGATGAAAAGGAATATGCAGTTTTACAGCCACTGTAAAATGTGACATTTATGCGAACGCATCAAATCCTGTACTGTGTTCCGTTCATCGTCTAAGCGTTAAATATTTCAGGTCATTTAAACCTCAATGCCTAACATATTTTATCATATCTGCTGGCTATACCTTGCAGATATTACATTAAAATGTTATTACTTTTATTAAATGTGTTAATTGTACAGGAAATGGTTATACATATCTTGATAAAAAAAATACTTAACTTAATTGCTGTGCTATTTATTATAGCATCAGTTTTTGCAGTATTGGATGGGATCATAAGTTAAACCAAGGGCAACATGTGAATAAAGTTTGTATATTTCCTAATGCTCATGTAAATTTTAAATGGAATATCATCCTAAGGCCTAGTGCAGGTTGGATAGTTCTGTACACAGAGTCTGTAAGGAGGCACATGGAGTCCATATTGCTCCATACTATGAAAATGTAGGCACTATGTGTACTAATGTTTAGTACTTCTGTAACACACTATATTATGGAAATGTTAACCCCTATTAGCAATGCTTTTAATGAAAAACACCTCTAATACAGCATCTGATGCATACCTCTCAACTTTCAAGTATTGTAAAGAGGGACAACTGATGCGGCAAATATTTTCCCTGTTAAGCCACGCGTCTAACCCCGCCGAATCCCCACCCATACACACCCAGTTCAGCCTACAGAGTATCATGCTGCCATAGTGCCTTCTCACAGTATAATGCCCCCATAGAGCCCCCCTTCACACAGTATAATGCCCCATGTATTCCCCCATACAGTAAAAGGCCCCAAAGCTGCCACCATACAATATAATGCCCCCATAGCTGCCCCCACACAGTAAAATGCCATCATATCTGCCCCCCATATCCAGTATAATGCCCCCATATAGTATAATGCCCACATGGATGCCCCCATACAGTATAATGCCCCCTGAGCTGCCCTCACACAGTATAATGTTCCCAGAGCTGCTCCTCATACTGAGTATAATGCCCCCATAGTGCCTAATAAAAAAAAAAAAAATACTCAACTAACCCCGTTCCCGCGATGAGTGGAGAAGATCCCTCTGCTCCTCCGGTCAGTGCTTTGAGTGGCTCAGCGCAGACAGGTGCGAAGATGTCACTGCACCGTGCCTGTCTGTGCCGAGCTGCTCACGGCTGGTGTTACATTGTGAATGGTGAATCAGGGTACTGACGGCTCCATGCTTCACCATTGGATTCAACTGTATCTGCGGCCTTTGGACGCAGATACAGTTAAAACCAGGACATACCACCGGTTGCCTGGGACAGCGTGACACCGCCAGGAATCCGGGACTGTCCCGCTGGATCCGGGACGGTTGGGAGGTATGTCTGATGGATCAATCCCCTGAATCAACTCTGCATTCCCCCATATGAAATTGGAGGCATATAAAGGTAAGGTGAGGCCCGCTATAGTGTCATATTAACTTAACTCAAAGTTTGTACAGAGCCGTATTATATTTGTGTGCATGAATCCTAATCCTGTATACTAAATGGCATGCTATTAAAATCTCCTAAGTGTGTTATTGTCTGAGATAAATTATATGCTCCTCTTGGGGAAGGAATTAAAGAGAATGAATTCATTTCTTGCATAATATGTCCGTAATATATAAAGAACAAATCTGTATTCATATACACAGTCGAGTCACATTATTATGACCAAGAGCTAATATCCAAAGTAACTGGCGTGTGAAGCTAGAACGGCTGGGAGTGACTGAATAAGGTGCTGGTAGGTTGTCTCAGGTACCTGGAGCCATGCTGACTGCAGTGCATCCCATATTTGCTGGAGGTGTGCGTGGGGGAGGATCCATAGAGCGAACAAGACGATCGAGGTGGTCCCACAGATGCTCAAATGGGTTCAAGTCTTGCGAATTAGGGGGCCAGGAAAGCACATGGAAGTCTTGGTTGTGCTCTTCCAAACACTGTCGGACATTTCTAGCCGTGTGACATGTCACATTGTCTTGCCGGAAGATTCCATCTGCCCCAGGGAAGACAAACAGCATATATGGGTGGACGTGATCTGCAATGATGGATTCATACACAAATCTATTCAGAGTGCCTTTCACATGGATGAGGGGGCCCAGAGAATTCCAAGAAAAAATTCCCCAGACCATAACGCTGCTGCCACCAGCTTGTGTTCTTCCAGCAATGGTTGCATGTTTGCATGTTTGTTCTCTGATGTTACTCATCTGACACGCCAACGTCCATCCGTTTGATAAAGCAGAAAACGTGATTTTACGGAGAAGGCACCCTTTGCCAATCATCGGAGGTCCAATTCCGATACTGCCATGCAAATTGAAGCCTTTTTTTCTATGCACCTTTGTTAGCATAGGAGCAGTGACCATCCGTCAGCTTTGGGGCCCCATACGCAGTAGGGTTCGCTGAGCTGTTGTTTTAGACACACGTCTGGGAGCCCCCTGGTTGATTTTCACGGTGAGCTGCTCCACTGTAGCATGACGTTCAGCCCTCACGCTTAAAATATAAAATAATATTGTGCAATATTTTTTTATAGGTTCTTTCAGACATATTGGGCATATCTACAAATTCTCTAGAGAAGGCAGCTTGTACATAAAATCTGTGATCTTAGTTCCTTTGATTAGCTCTGCTCTGTCTCAGCTCATGGTGTTAAACTGTCTGTCAGCTTTAGAAATTCTTCCTCATAATTCTGCACTTTCACATCGATATAAGGCTGTGGAATGTTCTGTCTAGTAATCACTCTATAGGTTAAAGAAGTTAAAAGTTCAGCATCAAAAGGGTTGATTTTATTGAAGTCTATTTGCTTTTTTAAGTAGTTAATGTGCAAAAATAGTCTTATAATGAGCCACCTTTCTATTAATACGAACAATTGCATTTAGATAACTCTTTGATCCAGCTCATGACCTAGTGGGCACTAAAAACTTGTATGAAATATTTTGCAAGTTTTCCCAAAAAATAAAACCACAGTATTTGTAAATTATTTTTCCTCTTCAAAATGAGATGTATAATTAAAGAGGCTCTGTCACCAGATTATAAGTGCTCTATCTTCTACATAATCTGCTCGGCGCTGTAATGTAGATAACAACAGTGGTTTTTATTTTGAAAAACGATCATTTTTGAGCAAGTTATGAGCAATTTTAGATTTATGCTAATTCGTTTCTTAATTTCCAACTGGGCGTTTCTTAACTTTTGACCAAGTGGGCGTTGTAAAGAGAAGTGTATGATGCTGACCAATCAGCATCATACACTTCTCTTCATTCCAGCCCAGCTTGTTTCACTGCACAGTGTGATCTCGCGAGATCACGCTGTGACGAGACTTCTTCCCACAGGTTCTACATCGGAGCCATGAAAGACTGAACAGACATCGCCTCCAGCCACTGTAGATTCGGATAAACGTCCTGGAGGTGATGTCTGTTGACTCTTCCGTCACTTCGGTGAAGGACCTGTGGGAGGAAGTCCCGTCACAGCGTGATCTCATGAGTATATATGGATATATGGACAGTGATGTCGAACTTTTAACTATGGAGTTGCCTGCCAGAGCAATGCAAGCTCTTTGGCCAGGGACTCCTGTTTTGGGAAAGCCATTGACATCACTGTCCATATATGGACAGTGATGTCAGTGGCTCCTCAAGGAGTGGAATCCCTGGCCAGAGTGTTGCCGATACTCCTCTGCTCCTGTTGGAGCCTCTTATGTCACTGTCCATTTAAGGACAGTGACGTCAGGCGCTTCTTCAGGAGCGCAATCCCTGGCCAGAGCATTTCCGACACTCCGGCTGGGGATTCCACTCCTAGGGGGAGCCCTAGATATCGTCAAGAGCTCCCTCCAGGACCAGAATCTCCGGCCAGAGCATTGCCAATGCTCTGGCTGGGAATTCCGCTTAAGCCCCTGGAGTCACTATCCATATATGGACAGTGATGTCAAGGGCTATTCCTGGAGCGGAATACCTGGCTAGAGCGTCGGCAATGCTCTGGCCGGGCATTCCACTCCTAAAGGGAGCCCCTGACATCACTGTCCATGTATGGACAGGGACGTCAGGGGCTCCTCTTGGATCAGAATCCCCAGCCACAGCATGGTGGATGCTCTAGCTGGGGATTCCACTCCTAGAGGAAGCCCCAATGGCGCTCTCTTCAGGGGGCAGTGCTATCTACAAGGGGTAGAGCTATATTCAAGGGGGTGTAGCACTATCTACAAGGACACGGTGGCACTATATGGGCACTATCTACAGGGGACACTGTGACGCTGTCTACATGGGCACCATGTATGGCACTATCTGCATGGACACTGTGGCACTATCTATGTGGGCACTGGCATTAGGGGCTAAGGGGACATTATACTGTATGGTGGCAGCTATGGTGGCATTACACTGTATGCGGCAGCTGTGGGAGCATTATACTGTATGGGGGTAACTATGGGGCATTATACTGTATGGGGCAGCTATGCGGGCATTAAACTGCATGGGGCATCTATGGGGCATTATACTGTATGGGGGCATCTGTGTGGGCATTATACTGTATTGGGGCTTGTGTATGGGCATTATACAGTTTCTGGGCTGCTATGGGGGAATTATACTGTTTGGGGGCAGTTATGGGGGAATTATACTATTTTGTGGCCGCTGTGTAGGCTTTATACTGTATGGGGCATGTATGGGGGAAATATACTGTATGGGGCAGCTATGGGGGCATTATATTGTGTGGGTGCAGCTATTTGGCATTATACTGTGTGGGAGGCACTATAGGGTATTATACTGCGTGGGGGCAGATATAGGGTCATTATACTGTGTGGGGGGTTCTATTAGGGAATTATACTGTGGGGAGGCACTATAGGAGCCTGATACTTTGTGGGCTGAACAGGGTGTTTATGGGTGGGGATTAGGTGGGGTTAGAGGCATGGCTTAAAAGAAAAAAAATTGCCACATTATGCGCGCCGCATCGGTTGTCCCACTTTGCGATACTTGAAAGTTGGGAGGTATGTCATAGGCTTCCATAGACATGTGTAATCTGATACATGTGTGCTGCAGTCCGTCTCGAGATGGAGATAGCCGAATTTTCAGAGTGCAAGTCAGTTTAGCAGAGGAAGAGGCAGCAGGGTAACAGCCAGATAAGTGCAGAAAGAGTCCTGTTACTCTAATAAGATATATTACAAAGTTTCTTATAATTGCCTGTACTATTAATTTATGCAAAGTTTGTCGAAATGACAGTGCCCATTTAAAGGCTCCTTATCATCCTGATTATTTGATACAATATTACAATTTCGTATACACGTATTTCCAATATATGCAATAATAATCCTTTTAATTTGAATATAATATTATAACTTATTACACTACTGAGAGAATTGTATGTGCCTGATGATCTAGTGGTATAAAATATCCCTAGTGGTCTAGTGGAATAATAGATGATATTGCGGTGATCTAGTGTGTTAGTAAATAAACTGTTTGGTGACCTAGTAGTTCACTAACAATAATAACAATGATAATATTTCTAGTATTAATAATAGCACTCTAATGAAGTATTGGTGTCTATTGATATAATAGTAATATCCCTGCTGGTCTAGGGTTCACTTATCTGTCCAGGTTGCAGTTCTCACAGAACTGCTGGCTTTGATATGAAGCTAAATGCAACAAGCCAGTCACAGCCATAGCCTGTTCAACATCTTTTTTTCACCAAGATCTGCTGTGAGAGGGAAAGCAATGAAAAGGGAGTTGTCGCTCTTTGTTGCACATGCATATGCTTTTATAATGTGAACTCCAATACACATATATTGAAATTTAGATCATGAGCAAAAAAATGTCTCATCTGTCTAATCAAGTCTTAGGCAGTTGTGGAAAAATGCTGCAAAGTAAGAATGCTTTCAAAAATAGAAGTGTTAATAGTTTCTTTTATCAATAAAGAAAATGTAAAGTGAGTGAACAGAAGAGAAATCTAAATCAAATGAATATTTCGCATGACCACCTTTTGCCTTCAAAACAGCATACATTTTTCTAGGGAAACTTGCACACAGTTTTAGAAGGAACTCGACAGGGAGGTTGTTCTAAACATCTTGGATAACTAACCTCGGATCTTCTGTGGATTTAGGCTTCTTTAAATCCTTCTGTCTCTTCATGTAATCACAGACGGACTTGATGATGTTGAGATCAAGGCTCTGTGGGGGCCATATCATAACTTCCATGGATCCTTTGCTATTCTTTATGCTGAAGATAATTCTTAATGACATTGGCTGTATGTTTTGGATCATTGTCCTGCTGCAGAATAAATTGGGGCCAATCAGACGCCTCCCTGATGATATTGCATGCCTGTATTTCTCCGCATTAAGGACACTATTAATCCTGACCGAATCGCCAACTCTATTTGCTGAAATGCAGTACCAAACTTGCAAGGAACCTCCACCATGCTTCACTGTTGCCTGCAGACATTCATTATTGTACCGCTCTCCAGCCCTTCGGCGAACAAACTGCCTTCTGTTACAGCTACAATTTTGACTCATCAGTCAAGAGCATCCGCTGCCATCTTTCTACACCCCAGTTCTTATGTTTTCATGCATAGTTGAGTCACTTGGCCTTGTTTCCACGTTGAAGGCATGGCTTTTTGGTCACAAGTCTACCAGGAAGACCACTTCTGGCCAGACTTCTCTGAACAGTAGATGGGTGTACCTGGGTCCCAATGGTTTCAGCCAGTTCTGAGCTGATGGCACTGCTGGACATCTTACAATTTCGAAGGGAAGCAACCATGATGTGTCTTTAATCTGCTGCATGGTTTCCTTGGCCGACCCTTGTGTCTACAGTCCTTAACGTTGCCCATTTCTTTGTGCTTCTTCAAAAGATTTGAACAGCACATCTTGAAACCTGCTTTGAAATCTTTGCCTTGGAGAGATCTTGCTAATGCAGTATAACTACCTTGTGTTTCGTAGCTGTGCACATGTCTTGCCATGGTGGACCTGTGGCATGAAACCTCACCTTTGTAGCGGAGTTTGGGTGTTCCTTATCCAGTTTTAAGCCTCCTACACAGCTGTTTATGTTACAGTTGATGACTGTGTAACAAACCTACATATGAAAATGATGATCATTATCACCTGTTTGTTATAATTGGTTAATCATACACCTGACTATAAGCCTACAAAATTTTGAAGGCAAAGTGTGGTTAAACCAAATTTGGATTTGATTTAGATTTCTCTTCTGTTCATTCACTTTGTATTTTTTAATTGATAAAAAAAACTATTAACACTTCTATTTTTGAAAGCATTCTTATTTTGAATCATTTTTCCACAACTGCCTAAAACTTAAGCACAGTACTGTACATAATAGGTGCACTTTCAAATTGTAGAAAGTGTAAATGGGAGGTTTCATATATACCACTATTTATTTCACTTTAGTAATAAAAAGAAAAGACCGAGACCGGTGCACTCTAAGTTAGCAATATTGGTGGAAAGAAGTGTGAAAATATACTTGAAATAGTGTGTCAACTCGCTTATTTCAGTTATGCATGGATCGTTTGTGCTTAGATGGTCTTCAGCACCAAACATAGGTTTCCAAAACTCTGCAAGCCCTACACAGCAGACACCCAGATCCTACAGCGTGACTCCTATGATGTCCAAATATGTATATAAACAAGGCAAAAAATAGGCTGTATGGGGAGCATTGGTGTGGATATCCAAGAAGAAATGAGTTCCAGCATAATCGATTGAAGCTATGCAGTGAGTGTACACCCTGCACAGAGCTTAAAGAGGCTCTGTCACCAGATTTTGCAGCCCCTATCTGCTATTGCAGCAGATAGGCGCTGCAATGTAGATTACAGTAACGTTTTTATTTTTAAAAAACGAGCATTTTTGGCCAAGTTATGACCATTTTCGTATTTATGCAAATGAGGCTTGCAAAAGTACAACTGGGCGTGTTGAAAAGTAAAAGTACAACTGGGCGTGTATTATGTGTGTACATCGGGGCGTGTTTACTACTTTTACTAGCTGGGCTTTCTGATGAGAAGTATCATCCACTTCTCTTCAGAACGCCCAGCTTCTGGCAGTGCAGATCTGTGACGTCACTCACAGGTCCTGCATCGTGTCGGCACCAGAGGCTACAGATGATTCTGCAGCAGCATCGGCGTTTGCAGGTAAGTCCATGTAGCTACTTACCTGCAAATGCTGATGCTGCTGCAGAATCAACTGTAGCCTCTGGTGCCGACACGATGCAGGACCTGTGAGTGACGTCACAGATCTGCACTGCCAGAAGCTGGGCGTTCTGAAGAGAAGTGGATGATACTTCTCATCAGAAAGCCCAGCTAGTAAAAGTAGTAAACACGCCCCGATGTACGCACATAATACACGCCCAGTTGTACTATTACTTTTCAACACGCCCAGTTGTACTTTTGCAAGCCTCATTTGCATAAATACGAAAATGGTCATAACTTGGCCAAAAATGCTCGTTTTTTAAAAATAAAAACGTTACTGTAATCTACATTGCAGCGCCTATCTGCTGCAATAGCAGATAGGGGTTGCAAAATCTGGTGACAGAGCCTCTTTAAAATGCATTGCATGGCTGTAATAAATATTGATGACACATCTCCCACACTGCTGGAATGTATTTCTGCTTGGGTATCCACTTCTGTGCCTCCTAAAAAAAGCCTATTTTTTGCCTCATTTATATAACTAAATTGAAAACTCTTTGAGACAACCACCCAAAATTACATTGAAAGTGGTCTTCTAGAGGGTGGTCTTTTTAAAGAAGATGGGCGGTATGCATAGTATATCAACTTTCCACTATGTACAGTGACAAAACTACCCTGTTAAGCTAAAAATCTGTATATCTAATATACAGTATAGAGAAAAAAAATAATAATTTATACAGAATAAGTATATTTCCATGTAATTAAATGTTTCCGTTTGAGCAGGAAATGTAAAAGAGTGAGTCACATTAGTGGAAATATATGACATTCTTCTTCCATTACATTAAGCTACTGTTCTCATTGACTTCCCACAGGAATATCCATTGGCAGTACTTGCAGGAACAGTCTGTCACTGTGCTTTTCCCACAACTTATTTCACACTTCACGAGCGGGAAGATGAGCAGCTGTGTGCTCAGAAATGTACTGGAGAGGAATTTGAGAGCTGTGGCACACCAGAATATTTCATAGTGTATCAAACACAAGTACAAGGTAGGACTGCAGACGCATCCCAGTAAATCTTTCTTAATATAATGGGTCATTATGGTGCCTGGAGAGCTTATGTCCTGTACTTCATATCCACATTAGATGTGTCATATGTTCCTAACACTAGCCAAAATATTTTGTACTGCCTGTACTAATTTTATGGTTATAAAAGTAGAAGCTTTTTTGTATTGATTTTAATTTTACATGAAAAGCAACATGAATTCTGTATGCAGGGCCATATTTGAAGCTCATGCTGTTGTAGGCACTAAGATTAAATGCACACCAATTTAGTCAATGGTAGCCGTGTATTAATGTAGTTACACCTGTTTTCTGAAATAATCGCACTGAAAAAATAATATTCAGGATAAAATATGTGTGAAGATCTTGCCCCACTTTTGCTGACAAAAAAAAGGAGTCATCTTTTTCCAGTCACAGGTTTATCAAAAAGTTACCTCCACTTAGAAGAGTGGCAGTGAACAATACTAGGTGAAAGTGTAAGTGGTATTGGCAAATACAGTGCATACTATGCTGTGTCAGAATATGGAGTCTGTATACATCGTTAATGACAGGCCATAGTAGACACAAAAATAGCATTATACAAGGGCCGTATAATACCTCAATACCATGAACAAATATTTCAGCCACATACTGCTTGAATACCACCACATCATGGGTAAACCTAGGCACTGGACCTCAGGCCTGTCTGTACCTTAAAACATCTGATATCAAACTTAAGTCCCAAGAATGAAAAGTTTCTGGATAATCATTTAAGCAATGAATCATATCGGATCACAGTCTACACCTTACATACTTGCTAGGCAAAAATAGATACGTATTTCGATCAAACTCAGCCTTCCAGCTTGAAAGTCAAACAGCTTCATGAATATTAATTTCAGTTTTAAGATAAATATTCCTGCCTTACCCCACAATGGGATTGTGACAAATCAGTGGGTTAGATGTGCACTTCAGGCAAACATTTACTTTATTTTGCCAGTTGCTAGGCCGGAGGAGGTGATGCTTGCCACAAGATTTCTCTCTTTGGTGTTCTTTGTATCCCCGTGTTGTCCTTTCACAGTTCACATTTCACAGTGTAGAAGGAAATCTTATTAGACAGATATAACCATCTAAACACTCCTTGCAGGTCAAGATGAGCACTATTGCTGATGGCCATAAATAACTAATATTAACAATAATAATAATAATATGAATAGTATATAAATGGTATTTTAACGACAGGGGTAGACAGTTCCCGTCATTTTGGAAATGTCATGCAGGGACTTGAAGATCAAGAACAGCTAGAGGTATATAGCTGTCTACTTTAGTTGGCACTTACCACAATATGGATTTAATATTAAATATTACTTGACGTACTCCTCTGGTAATCATAGCCACTTGTATGTAACAGACCATAGATGTAACTTTACATATCTTATCTGCAAAGGGAAGCTTATCTTATGTGGAAATTGATAATTGAACTGGTGATTTTACTCCTAAAACAATAACTGTTAAAAAAAAAAAGATCTAATCATCTGGAATGTCTTTAATCATGTTTTTTTAGATAACCGTTGTATGGACAGGAGATTTTTACCAAATCGTGCTAAACAACTTATTGCCTTGGCAAGCTTTCCCGGTGCTGGAAATACATGGGCCCGACATCTCATAGAACTGGCTACTGGCTTCTATACTGGAAGCTATTACTTTGATGGATCATTGTATAATAAAGGTGGGTTGAAGCATAAAGTGTAAGTACCTAAACAGATAGTAAGATTCTGATGGGAACGTCCCGCCTTTCCAGCTGTGTGTTAAGTGCAAGTGCTCCGAAAAGGTCAGCATCTGTGCACTGTAAAGCTATCCAGACAATAAATAAAGCATCAGTAGACTGTACACAGACTTTATTTGTAAAATTTCCAGAGCAGAGAAAATAATCAACTGCTAAAATGTACATTTGCTGCTTGTGCATTCTAAAAAAACAACTTTATTTGAAACAAACTAAGGATGTAATTATATTTTACTTGGTGCAATACAGTAATATTAATATCAAATATTGAAATTTAATTTATTGTAGTCAAATATGGACTTTTACTTTTATACATGCAAAGTAATATACCTAGTCTATACAGGCCACTATTGTTCTGTTTATAATATTTCTATTAAAAGGTGGGTGAGATGCTTCTTGAGTACTTGCCAGGTCTGGACCATTACAAAGGGGAGTTAAATTTTGATCTGACCAACTCATTTTACTAAGAAATTAGGACAGCAGCGTCAAGACGATTTATGCGACGCCGCACACAACGTCCTAATGCTGACATTGCATACTGCATTCCAGACAACGTCCTGATGCTACCTGCCATTAGGACCTTGCATGCGCCGTGGCACAGACCTTGTGTGCTGGGGCCTGATGTGGCAGCCTGTGGAGATTCTGGCGGGACCCTGAAGAGAAGACAGGGGCGGACCTTAAAGAGAAGCCAGTGGCGGTAAAGAAAATCCCCTTCTTTATGTTTTATCGGAGGCCTGAATTAGAGGTTTGGGCGGTCCATGGTAGGAGGGTTCATCCTGGGGGGGTCATTCAAAAGTGTGGCATGGGGCCCAGCACTCTCTAGTTACACCCCTGGGCCAGAAGCTTATGTTGACAAGAGGGATATAATCAAAGCTGTATTAACCAATGACCCAGCCTGTATCTGGTAGATAATCCACCCAAAACAATAAATAATAATATTTATTCTAATGATCCATGGATCTACTATATGAAAGTAAGATGACCAATGGCATGGAAATCTGATGCATCAATGGAACAAGTTATATGGAAGATTGTATGTGTCATTGCTCTTTGGTGCACGGGCAATGCAAGTTTTTGTTTTATAGCAGTTGTAGAATGGGACATTATTCAGATTGTACCTAAACATGTTAAAGAAGAATAATCTTGCCAATGAAAATAATCTTTGTAGCATTGTCTATTTTAGGGCTGGTTCACATATAAGGGTATGTGCACATGATAGCTGCCTTTTACGTCTGAAATTACAGACTGTTTTCAGGAGAAAACAGCTCCGTCGTTTCAGACGTAATTGCTCCTCCTCGCATTATGCGAGGCGTCTTCGACGGCCGTAAATTTGAGCTGTTCTTCATTGAATTCAATGAAAAGCGGCTCAAATTACGTCCAAAGAAGTGTCCTGCACTTCTTTGACGAGGTAGTCATTTTACGCGTCGTCGTTTGACAGCTGTCAAAAGATGATGCGTAAATTACAGGTCGTTAGCACAGTATGTCGGCAAACCCATTCAAATGAATGGGCAGATGTTTGCCGACGTATTGGAGCCGTATTTTCAGGCGTAATTCGAGGCATAATACGCCTCGTTTACGCCTGAAAATAGGTCGTGTGAACCCAGCCTAACAGTTGTAAACGGCCATTTGATGTTTTACCTGGACCGGAAACTACTGATTAAAAAGTTGTGCACTTTGTGCACCTTTCTATAGCCGGACAATGCAATGTTTCTCTGTCCAGCTCAGGGAGATGTCTGGCGGCAAAATTGACCTCTGGAAACTATAAGATCAGTTTTGTTATGCATTTTCCTCTGGCATTTTTGTACTACGCCAGAAAAGAATATACTAGAGGGATAGACCTTTTAAAACCCTTCTCAAAGACTTGTATAATCTTTTTAAAGTTACTCAAATCTTCATTTAAATTTATGCTATATGCGAACTTTAAAATGTTATTTAATGCTGACACTTTAACCAAAAAGTTGTAGTTCAAAGAATGAATTTATGTATGTTTGTACTGTATGCACAGATGAATTATCAGTTGTTGCTTACTCTGTAAGATCACTGCTATCACAGGCTAACTTTTGATAAAAATTTATCTGATTTAAAATTAACGGTCAGAGAAAAACAGACTTAGTGGCTCTAAGAAACACTGATCTAAGAACAACGGCTTTAGCACTTGTGTAGTTTTTGGAGAAGGGCAGGCTGGGTCAGGCAGTACTGAACTTTATATAATCCCCATTGCAATCAGAAGAATTTGTAGAACTTGTTCTACTCAAAGACGGTTACCTGCAATCTTCCAAGGAAACTTCAGCCTTGATTAGATCTATTCATTTAAAGTCCTTTCCTCCTTCTCCCTATTTCAAAATGAGATTATGATTGGAAATATTTCCTAGTACTTTACAAATGTCAAGCAGCATTCAATGTATATTCTGGGCTTTATTTTTTTCCTCCTCATTTGACAAAGCAACAATGTATCTAGGCAACTATTAGATTAGCCACCATGCTACTGCCTGGCATAACTCAGAAAAACAAATTACATATCCATAATTGATGTAATACAGCTACTTACATCTTATGTTTCCCCTGGCTAGAATCATTTGCTTAAAGATTGTTTGTTTATTTGCTCATAGTTCTCCTCTCTCTGTCTCAGTAAGAACTTTGGGTCATTGAAATAGAATTGGAATCTGTCAGCACAGACAATTTCATTTCTAGCTTAAATGGATATGTAGAAAATGAGCTTGAAAAACAAATACAATAAATGCAATTGCCTTCTCCCCTTGGTAAGAACAATAGAAGAAACATCAAACAAAAACAAAGTCAAGAAATGTCTGGACACAGAAGAGCTTTTTCTACGTATACAGATTAGCTTAACTATAACAAAGGTAGAAAGACAATTAAATTATAAGAGAATGTACAAAGCACCTCCAAAATACAATGCAACTCCACTGATGATGACCTGACTAAAATTCAGCTAGACATGTCCATGGTCCTGAAGAATTTTTTTCTTAGATTATTTTCATTACCTAACTATATGTTAAAGATGTATTCTCCGGGATGTGGAGCATGTAGCAGCGTGATGTACAGGTGTAGCCATCTTTATCTTGACTTTTAATGCATTAAATACACAGTGTCAAGCAACATTAAAGGGGTTGTCAACTACCGGACAATTAATGGTTTATCCACCAGATAGGTCATCGGTATATGATCTATGGGGGTCCGACACCCAGACCCCGCACCGATCAGCTTCTCCGGTAGCTTCTCTGGCTGCATCCCTGCAACAGACGTCCATGACAGAAGCAAATGGCTCCGGCCACGGAATAGCGTCCGCGCTGCCGTACTGCATCTCTGCTCCTAGTCAACTGCTTCCGGCTCTGGACATTGCATACTGTGCAATTACATCCAATGCCCTTAGGCAGCCAAAGCAGCTGATCGGTGTGGGGTCTGGGTGTTGGACCCGCACCGATGATATACTGATGACCTATCTGGTGGATAGGTCATCAGTTGTCCGGTAGTGGACAACCCCTTCAACTTGACTTTTTCGATGGCTTTTGTTGTGTGATAACATGCTCCAGCAACTTATCAGAGTCAAGATAAAGATAGCTACATCCGTAGCAAGCTCCAGTCCAGGCTATTTGGTAAGACGATGGACTAACATGCACCATGTGGGTCCTGATTAACTGCTGCTATAACCCGCTACTACAACCCTAAGCAAAATACTGCTACAACTCACTGTGCAACCCGCTGCTACAACCAGCTGCTGTAACCTGCTGGAAGTTGTAGTAAGCAAACAAACAAAGCAGAGGGTGAGAACTATCAACCTCCTGGATGACGCCATCAAATTGCTGCTAGCTCACGCTGCTATTACCCGTTGAAAGTTGAGGAAAACCATTGCATGTGAGGAGATTGAAGGGACTGACTTACCATCTTACTGTGCTCTTCTTGGGCGATCCGTGACCATATCAAGCTACAGTAACCACTATTCCAACTGGCTTAATGGGAAAAAATCGAGAAGAGGCAAAGCAGCACTGAGGAGGTAGCAACTCAAATGAAAGACTATCCAAATAAATCAAACAAAATAAAGTGAAAAATCAATTAAGTTAGACAAATACTGTTCCTTAGAGAACCCCTCTACTAAAACAAGAACAGCCGCAAAGATGGTGTAAAATAAAAGTGCCGTTGTAGAATATCAAGCTACAGTAACCACCATTCAAATTGGCAGTGTACATGGGAATGACAAAGAAGGAGCAAGCGATTGATAGTAACATGATATTAACAGAGATATTGACAGATGTTAATAAAAATGCTGAAGCATTAGCGCTATCACAAAACTACATTGGGAAAGTGTAGTCTGACTTACCTTTAATCCGAGATTAAATCAATAAAATACGTGAACGTGTGAAAGATACAGAACAGCGGATTAATGTGATGGAGAATCAAATGGTAGAGGTGATGAAAGAATTGAACAGCGTAAAAGCAGAAAATGAAACACTTAAAGGGGTTGTCTGGTTTCAACAAAATAATTAATTTTTTTCAGTAGGAACATTCATTGTTTACTTCCAGTGGATAAAATTCTGTCCATGGTCATGTGATGGACACACATTTACTGGTATTGTTACAGTTGCATTATGTGTACCAGAGCTGTGTCTTCTAACGATCCTCACCACATCACATGACCATGAACAGAAATGTAGCCACTGGAAGGTAACAATGAATGTTCCTAGTAAATAAAAGTGTCAAGTTGGGTACGTGGACCCACTGGGCCGTACCGCCTTAACGGTATGGCAGCTGGCCAACAGGACACAGCTAAAAGTCTAAAGTTCGTATAGGTATAGCTGTGGTTGCTTCAGACAGTAGCGAGGCAGGCTCGGAAAGGACTTTGGCAGCAGGCAGACACCAGGCATTGTGTAACAGGACAGGCGTGGAACACAGCACAGCACGACTGCAACTCAATATGGTACTTGACCAGGATAGCACGGGATACAGGTTACAGGTAGCAGGAACAGGAAACACTGGGAACTGGAAGACACTAGGAGATCATTTGCAGAAAGAAACTAGGGTAACGACAACAAGGCTCAGGCAATACAGGGAGGGGCAGAGCTCTTCTTATAGTCCAGGGTGCTCTGGGAGCAATCAGCTCAAGTTCACACCTGGCTCCTTAAGGCTGGACTGAGCTCGCGAGCGCACCCTGGTCGTCACTGTGGAACAGGACGGTCGCATGTGCAGACATCTCTGGAAAGAAGGGAGTCGACTGGATGGAAGGAGCTCGTGGTCAGCGACCACGGACGTTACAAACAGCAAGCAGAGATCTTGAAGACTGTAAGTAATTTACACAAAAAGTCTATTGGAAAATTGTACAGTATAACTTTTTATTCTACAAAAAATAACATTAATTTGCTGAAACCAGACAACCCCTTTAAAAAAAAAAGTTAATGAGATGGAGGGTCGTAATCGGACATGAAATCTAAGGTTGATTGGATTCCCGGAGGAGATGGAGGGCCAAAATTACGCAGAATTTTTACAGAGTAGATTTAAAAAAATATATTGGGGAAGGGTTTTCCATACATAGTTTGTGTGGGAAGTCCCCTCTAGGAAGTAACCCTGGGGTATGATAGTGAAAATGCTAGTAGGATCGTGATGTTATTCTGCAGAAAATCAGAACATTAAAGAAAATTGGAGATTAAATAGTCTTGTATAATGATTTCTGGATTATTCCATATCCACACAGAAGAATAGGGAAAAGTTACTGAAATAAAGAGAAGATTCAGAGATGCTGAATTAAGTGATTTGATTATTTATCCAGCAAAACTGTGAGTTATTAAAGAAGATAGAACTTAGCTTTTTTCCTCACCAAAGGAAGCAAATGACTGGTTAGATAGAAAGGGCCCTAGGAACTGGCAGTAGCAGGGATGTATTTCGTATAGTTTGGGTGCGGGCATGGTGGGTCCTGACTTGGCAATTCTCGTGCCTCTGTATGGGGCGCTGGGCTCACCGACCCATGTTGGTGCGCATGTAGGCCTACGAGAAGATTAACTTGACGCTGTCTCAGACTTTGACTCAACAGTTAGCATGCCTGCAGATGTGTGCCAATTTCAAGTCCGTTTTAACAGTAGAATATGAAAGGTACCTGTGGTCTGTGACTTGTATATGGGCCTTCTATATAGGCTGCTTGCAGAATTCCAGTGGACTGGTTTGTGGCGACGGATGTACCCTGGCAAAAAATTATTTTTATGTTGTAATAAGACTTAGCAATCGGAAATGATGACATGATCCTGGGAGTTTAGAATTTTAATTATGAGGCACACTTAGTATCGGATCATGTTCCTTTATTTGCGAGAAAAAGGTATTAAAATGAAGCTATTTTAGGCTGAACCTCATTGGTTGTCATTAATGGCTTACCCAGAAGTAATTCACTCAGAGATGCTAGATTTTTTTCTGTTTAATAATGGCTCGGTTAGCAAGGTCTGTTTGTGGGATGCAGCCAAAGCAGTTTTAAAAGGTATTTTGTTTAAATTAATACTTATTTTGAGAGAAGGAGGGAAGAAGAAAATACTTTGGAAAAGGACGTAGTAAACACTGAAAGGGTTTATGTACATGTTGGGTCAGCAGAGCTAGGGACAAAATAGGAATCGGCTGTGAGGAAATGTCAGGGTATATGCACACGACAACGCCAAATACGTCTGAAATTACGGAGCTGTTTTCAGGAGAAAACAGCTCCAGAATTTCAGACGTTTTTACAAGTGCACGCGTTTTTCGTGGCGTCTTTTACGGACGTAATTGGAGCTGGTTTTCATTGGAGTCAATGAAAAACGGTTCCAATTCCATCCCAAGAAGTGTCCTGCACTTCTTTGACGCGGCCGTAATTTTACGTGCCGTCTTTTGACGCGTAAAATGACAGCTCGTCAGCACAGAACATCGTAAGACCCATTGCAAGCAATGGGCAGATGTTTGGCGACGTATTGGAGCTGTCTTTTCAGGCGTATTTCGAGGCGTAAAACGCCTCCATTACGTCTGAAAAGAGGTCGTGTGCACATACCCTAATACTTATATGTCAGAAATATGTGCAGAAGGATTTTCTTATATAAAAGTATAGTATCCGAGTCATTTTTAATTTCACTTATAAACATCAAATCTTTTTTGATTGCTCACTATTTTTTGAACAGTAATTTATGAATATTTATACAAAACTTTTATAGTCTAATAGGAGATGGGAAGAAAAGTAGGTTCCACTTGATGCTGTCTTTAGTACTGGAGGGAGCCTTGGACCATCTTGCTGTCCACAATCTTGGCCACCTCGAATTCTACCCCCTCAGGGGTGAGAAGGGGGACAGGAGGTTTCCTCGAGGGAGCCAAGGACGGGGAGCAGCGTTTAAGGAGGGAGGCATGAAACACGTTGTGTACTCGAAAAGATGGGGGCAACTCCAGTCGGAAGGAGACAGGATTGAGGACTTCAATGACCTTGTACGGCCCTATAAACCGGGGAGCAAACTTCTTGGACGGGACATTAAGGCGCAAGTTCTTAGATGATAGCCACACCAGATCCCCGACCATAAACAAGGGGTTAGCAGAACGTCTTCTATCTGCCTGAGTTTTTTGTATGCTCTGGGACGCCTCTAGGTTCTTCTGAACCTGGGCCCAGACTGTGCACAGTTCCCGATGAACGACCTCTACCTCGGGATTGTTGGAACTACCAGGTGAAAGGGAGGAGAACCGTGGATTAAACCCAAAATTACAGAAAAAGGGGGAGACCCCTGACGAGTTACTGACCCGGTTATTAAGGGAAAATTCGGCGAGGGGAATGAATGAGACCCAATCATATTGACAGTCAGAGATAAAACACCTTAAATATTGTTCTAGAGACTGATTAGTCCTCTCAGTTTGGCCATTAGTTTCAGGATGGAAGGCAGAGGAGAAGGACAGATCAATCTCCAACTTTTTACAGAAGGCTCTCCAAAACAATGAAACAAATTGTACCCCTCTGTCAGAAACAATATTGACAGGGACCCCATAGAGAAGCAGGATGTGTTTGACAAACAAGGTAGCTAACGTCTTAGCATTGGGTAGTTCCTTGAGGGGCACAAAGTGGCACATCTTACTGAAGCGGTCTACTACAACCCACACCACCGACTTGCCTTGAGATGGAGGCAAATCGGTGATAAAATAAATGGAGATATTGGTCCAAGGTCTCTGGGGAATGGGCAAAGAACGTAGTAAGCCCGCTGGTCCGGACCTGGGAGTCTTGGACCTAGCACAAACCTCACAAGCGGCGACGTAGGCCTTAACGTCTTTAGGCAACCCAGGCCACCAATAGTTTCTGGCAATGAAGTGCTTGGTACCCAGGATGCCTGGATGACCAGATAGTGCGGAGTCATGATTTTCCCTAAGTACCCTTAGCCGGAATTGCAGGGGAACAAACAGCTTGTTCTCAGGAAGGTTCCCGGGAGCTGAACCTTGATCAGCCGCAATTTCAGAGACGAAATCAGAATCAATAGAGGAAATGATTATACCTGGAGGCAAAATACAAGCAGGATCTTCCTCCGAAGGAGGGCTGGCCATGAAGCTACGCGACAGTGCATCAGCCTTAATATTTTTAGACCCAGCCCTATAGGTAACCAAAAAGTTGAATCTGGTAAAAAATAACGCCCATTGAGCTTGTCTCGGGTTTAGCCTCCGGGCAGATTCTAGGAAAACCAGATTCTTGTGGTCGGTAAGGACCGTTACCTGGTGCCTAGCCCCCTCCAGGAAGTGGCGCCACTCTTCAAATGCCCATTTAATGGCTAAGAGTTCGCGGTTGCCAATATCATAGTTACTCTCAGTGGGCGAAAACTTCCTGGATAAGTAGGCACAGGGACGGAGATGGGTGAGGAACCTGGTACCCTGTGACAAGACAGCCCCCACTCCCACCTCGGATGCGTCAACCTCCACGATAAATGGCTCCATTTGGTTGGGCTGAACCAGCATCGGGGCCGAGATAAAGCACTTCTTAAGGACCTCAAAAGCCTGGACAGCCTCAGGAGGCCAGTGGAGGAGTGAGATCCGTAAGAGGCTTAGCGATGACAGAGAAGTTAGCAATAAATCTCCTGTAATAATTAGCGAACCCCAAGAAGCACTGTAACGCCTTCAGGGAGGCAGGTTGGACCCATTCCGCCACAGCCTGGACCTTGGCGGGGTCCATGCGGAATTCATGAGGAGTGAGGATTTGACCCAAAAATGGTATCTCCTGCACCCCAAACACACATTTTTCGGTCTTCGCAAACAGTTTGTTTTCCCGAAGGAACTGGAGCACCTTCCTGACATGCTCAATGTGGGAGGACCAGTCCTTGGAAAACACAAGTATGTCATCAAGGTACACTCCAAGAAATACCCCCAGGTAATCTCTTAAAATCTAATTTATGAAATTCTGGAAGACCGCGGGAGCATTACACAACCCAAAGGGCATGACGAGGTATTCGAAATGACCTTCGGGCGTGTTAAACGCAGTCTTCCACTCATCCCCCTCTTTGATGCGGATAAGGTTATACGCCCCCCGTAGATCAAACTTAGAGAACCATTGGGCCCCCTGAACCTGATTAAAGAGATCAGGAATCAAAGGAAGGGGATACTGGTTCCTTACAGTGACCTTATTCAAGTTACGGTAGTCAATGCATGGCCTAAGACCACCATCCTTCTTCCCTACGAAGAAGAAGCCAGCACCTACCGGAGAAGTAGAGGGGCGAATGTAACCCTTGGCCAGGCATTCCTGGATATACTCTCTCATGGCTTCACATTCGGGACAAGAGAGATTAAATATCCTACCCTTAGGGAGCCTAGCTCCTGGTACCAAATCGATAGCGCAATCGTATTCTCTATGAGGAGGTAACACTTCGGAGGCCTCCTTAGAGAAAACATCAGCGAAGTCCTGAACAAACTCAGGTAGCGTGTTCACCTCCTCAGGGGGATAAATAGAATTAACAGAAAAACATGACGTCAAGCATTCATTACCCCATTTGGTAAGATCCCCAGTATTCCAGTCAAACGTGGTATTATGCAACTGCAACCAGGGAAGGCCAAAAACCAAATTGGACGATAATCCCTGCATCAACAGTACAGAGCACTGCTCCAAATGCATGGAGCCAACAAGGAGTTCAAAAACAGGGGTATGCTGTGTAAAATAACCATTAGCAAGAGGAGTGGAGTGGATACCCACTACCGGGACAGGTTTAGGCAAATCTATCAAAGGCATAGCTAGAGACATAGCATATTCCACAGACATGATATTAGCAGAAGACCCTGAATCCACGAAGGCACTGCCGGTAGCAGAACTACCACCAAAAGAGACCTGAAAGGGAAGCAAGATTTTATTACGTTTCATATTTACGGGAAATACCTATGCACCCAAGTGACCTCCCCGATAATCACTTAGGCGCGGAAGTTTTTCGGCTGCTTATTCTTACGCCTAGGACAGGTGTTCACTTGATGCTTGTCATCCCTACAATAGAAGCAGAGACCATTCTTCCTGTGGAACTCTCTACGTCGTTGGAGGGACACGGAGGCCCCGACTTGCATAGGTACCTCCGAGTCTTCCGTGGAAGAGCGAAGCAACGGAACCTCGGGAGGCATCATGGGGGAGTCAGAGGGGAAAACACAAAAACGTTCAAGTTGTCGTTCCCTGAGACGTCGGTCAAGTCGTACCGCTAAAGCCATAACCTGGTCTAGGGAGTCAGAAGAGGGATAGCTAACTAGCAGGTCTTTCAGGGCATTCGACAGACCCAACCTAAACTGGCACCTTAAGGCACGGTCATTCCACTGAGAAGCTACACACCACTTCCTAAAGTCAGAACAATAGTCCTCAACAGGTCTCTTACCCTGACGTAAGGTCACCAGCTGACTCTCGGCAAAGGCAGTCTTGTCAGTCTCGTCATAAATGAGTCCGAGAGCAGAAAAGAAAAGATCAACGGAAGAAAGTTCAGGGGCGTCAGTAGCCAAGGAAAAGGCCCATTCTTGGGGCCCTTCCTGGAGCCGGGACATAATTATACCCACCTGCTGGCTCTCAGAACCTGAGGAGTGGGGCTTTAAGCGAAAATAGAGCCTACAACTCTCCCGAAAGGAGAGAAAAGTCTTCCGGTCCCCTGAGAACCGGTCAGGCAACTTGAGGTGGGGTTCAAGAGGTGAGGTGAGGGGAGCTACCATGGTAGCATCAGGCTGGTTGACCCTCTGAGCCAGGGCCTGGACCTGTAGGGAGAGACCCTGCATTTGCTGAGCCAGGGTCTCAAGGGGGTCCATAGTAGTGTGAGGGACCAGGGTAGACTAGGTATATGGGCTTGTGATTATGTAATGCTGGGGGTAGGGAGACAGACAAGTGAGCCCTAATCTACCCGCCACTCAGTCCCTGCCTACTTGCAACGAACCGCCCTAGATGTACAACTGGGCGACGGTCCCTACGCTCAATAAGTGCACGACAGACAAACAGCACGGCAACACCGTGAGCAACAAGAGTGGTGAACGAGCCGAGTAAAACCAGGAGTGTACGAGGTACCAAACGCAGAGCAGGAGAGTAGTGAACAAGCCGAGTCAAACCAGGAGTGTACGAGGTACCAAACGCAGAGCAGGAGAGTAGTCAGTAAGCCAGGGTCAATATGAAGCAGGGTCAAATAGTTCAGAAGCTGCAGCAGGTCCAGGAAACCAAACGAGAAGAATCACAAGCAAGGAGGAACAGGAAAGGCAGGTATAAATAGACAGAGGGCGGGAGCTAGCTCCGTCTGGCCAGGCTGTGATAGGCTCTCCCACTCCTAAGCCTGCAATCCTGAGTGGTGGAAGATGGAGTCAGTCTCACAGACATAGAAGCAGGTGCAGACTGATTACCTATGGGCGTTGACACAGAAGCTGTGCCTGGCAGATCCATTACACTTTGTGCTAATGACTGGTTTCTATTTTTATAAACAGATGGAAAGTCAGAATTGTGTAATATTGTTGATACAGGAATTTGGGGAGAACTCTGGGTTGGCCATTCATTGGCAAAAGCCAATAGTACTTCTCTTATAAGTGGATAGATCCTTGTGTAACAGAGACAGAGATAGGGAATTAAAGTGAGATTTTCTAGCTAAAGATCTATGATAATACATGTTTTTGAAAGAAAAACATTGCACAGGGTAACAGTTTTTTTATATATATATATATATATATATATATATATATATATACATACACTACCGTTCAAAAGTTTAGGGTCACTTAGAAATGTCCTTATTTTTGAAAGAAAAGCACAGTTTTTTCAATGAAGCTAACATGAAATCAATCATAAATACACTCTATACATTGTTAATGTGCTCAATGACTATTCTAGCTGCAAACGTCTGGTTTTTAATGCAATATCTACATAGGTGTATAAAGGCCCATTTCCAGCAACCATCACTCCAGTGTTCTAATGGTACATTGTGTTTGCTAACTGTGTTAGAAGGCTAATGGATGATTAGAAAACACTTGAAAACCCTTGTGCAATTATGTCAGCACTGCTGTAAACAGTTTCGCTGTTTGGAGGAGCTATAAAATTGACCTTCCTTTGAGCTAGTTGAGAATCTGGAGCATTACATTTGTGGGTTCGATTAAACTCTCAAAATGGCTAGAAAAAGAGAGCTTTCATGTGAAACTCGACAGTCTATTCTTGTTCTTAGAAATTAATGCTATTCCATGCGAGAAATTGCCAAGAAACTGAAGATTTCCTACAACGGTGTGTACTACTCCCTTCAGAGGACAGCACAAACAGGCTCTAACCAGAGTAGAAAGAGAAGTGGGAGGCCCCGCTGCACAACTGAGCAACAAGACAAGTACATTAGAGTCTCTAGTTTGAGAAATAGACGCCTCACAGGTCCTCAACTGGCAGCTTCATTTACCCCTTAATGACCGTCGATTAGCCTTTTCTCGGCGGTCATTAATGGGCTTTATTCTACAGTGCCGCTATTCCACGGCGCTGCATTAGAATAAAGTAAACAGAGCAGGGAGCCGTGAAATCTGCCTGTTCTCAGCTGCCAGAGGCAGCTGAGGACTGGGGGCGTACCTGCTCTTCTGGGTGAGATCGATATTCGTATCGATCTCACCCGTTTAACCTCTCAGATGCGGTGCTCAATAGCGTGCACCGCATCTGAGTGGTTTTGGAGAGAGGGAGGGAGCTCCCTCTCATCCCACTGACACACGGCGATAAGATCGGCGAGTGTCTGTGTCTCCGATGGCAGCCGGGGGCCTAATAAAGGCCCCCAGGTCTGCCTGTAATGAATACCTGCTAGGTCATGCCGGAGGTTTTAAACGTACAGGCAGTAATACACTGCAATACAAAAGTATTGCAGTGTATTATAAATGCGATCGGATGATCGCATCTGAAAGTCCCCTAGTAGGACAAGTAAAAAAAAAAGTTGAATAAAGTTAATAAAAAAAAATGTGAAAAAAAAAAATGAAAAAAAAACTTTTTCCCCTTACAAACTGCATTATTATTAAAAAAACACAATAAAGCAAAAAGGTTACACATATTTGGTATCGCCGCGTCCGTAACGACCCGACTATAAAGCTGTTACATTATTTAACCCGCACGGTGAACGCTGTAAAAAATAAAATAAAAAAACAATGGAAAAATTGCTGTTTTATGTTAATCCTGACTTTAAAAAAATGTGATAAAAAGTGATCAAAAAGTCGCATCTACTCTCAAATGGTACCAATACAAACTACAAGTCGTCCCGCAAAAAACAAGCCCTCATACAACTGCATCGGCGGAACAATAAAATAGTTATAGCTCTTCAAATGTGACGATGGAAAAACTTAAAAAATGGCTTATTCATTAGGGCCCAGAATGCAAGCAGGGGGAAGGGGTTAAATAGTACCCGCAAAACACCAGTGTCAACGTCTACAGTGAAGAGGCGACTCCGGGATGCTGGCCTTCAGGGCAGAGTGGCAAAGAAAAAGCCATATCTGAGACTGGCTAATAAAAGGAAAAGATTAATATGGGCAAATGCACACAGACATTGGACAGAGGAAGATTGGAAAAAAGTGTTATGTACAGACGAATCGAAGTTTGAGGTGTTTGGATCACACAGAAGAACATTTGTGAGACGCAGAACAACTGAAAAGATGCTGGAAGAGTGCCTAACGCCATCTGTCAAGCACGGTGGAGGTAATGTGATGGTCTGGGGTTGCTTTGGTGCTGGTAAAGTGGGAGATTTGTACAAGTTAAAATGGATTTTGAATAAGGAAGGCTATCACTCCATTTTGAAACGCCATGCCATACCCTGTGGACAGCGCTTGATTGGAGCCAATTTCATCCTACAACAGGACAATGACCCAAAGCACACCTCCAAATTATGCAAGAACTTTTTAGGGAAGAAGCAGGCAGCTGGTATTCTATCTGTAATGGAGTGGCCAGCGCTGTCACCAGATCTCAACCCCATAGAGCTGTTGTGGGAGCAGCTTGACCGTATGGTACGCACTTAGTGACCATCAAGCCAATCCAACTTGTGGGAGGGGCTTCTGGAAGCATGTGGTGAAATTTCTCCCGATTACCTCAGCAAATGAACAGCTAGAATGCCAAAGGTCTGCAATGCTGTAATTGCTGCAAATTAAGCATTCTTTGATGAAAGCAAAGTTTGAAGGAGAAAATTATTATTTCAAATAAAAATCATTATTTCTAACCTTGTCAATGTCTTGACTATATTTTCTAGTAATTTTGCATTTCGTTTGATAAATATAAGTGTGAGTTTTCATGGAAAACACAAAATTGTCTGGGTGACCCCAAACTTTTGAACGGTAGTGTATATACGTATATATATATATATATATATATATATATATATATATATATATATATATATATATAAATTATAGGTGGTATACTGTCTTAAGAACTCATCTGAGTGACTGAAATTTAAAATGGAGGAAGCAGACAAATTACATATGTCAAATGCACAAAAAAAAATCCTGTGCCGGTACTGTATTTGGGCAAGATTTGTACATTTTATTTGGAAATTTGTAAAAAAAAAATAATAAGTAAATTGAACATGATATTTTATGCAAACAGTTGCTTATCAAGACATGGAAGGAAGCTAAGATGGTAAGGGGTACATATTCAATTGTTACTGGCTGATAAAGGCATTGATGTTCAAGGGAAAATAACATACAGGAATAACTGGGTTTACGTGCTCTGATTCATAGTTCTTAAACCTAGCTTAAGATAGGACACGATACATCATTTCTATACCGTACATAAGAGGTATATAACAAGGTTATTGATATCATAATTGTCTTTTCTATAATTTATCTTGTTTTCAACAGGATTTTACTGATTGCAAATGCCATTAGTCGGCATTATTTAGACTCTGTTCCATCATGTTTCCATTGTTTTTGGAAGCCATAATAGTGTAGACTGCTATGTTATTCTACTTATTAACAAAGATTTTTAAACCAAATGTTCTATTTTTTTTTTTTTTTTTTTTTTGTCATCCATTAGGCTCTGTTAGATCCAATAGAAATAAACTTTAATTCTGTTCTCCAGAATAATATTTTCTTATTTCTGATAAAATATATTTTTACCTAAACAAAAAAATCCCACTATTTAGAATTACCATAAAATGGTAGGCAAGTAATGGATTACTGTAATATGACATTGCCTGCCATTAGACCATATGACGTCTTTGAAGGTCATTTAATTTTGTAACTTGGCAAAAGTGTCTGAGTTTTTTATTATGTATATTGTGCAGGCTTTAAAGGGGAACGAGACCACTGGAGAAATGGACGCACCGTTTGCATAAAGACCCATGAAAGTGGAAGGAAGGAGATTGAGGCTTTTGATGCTGCTGTTTTGGTCATTCGAGATCCATACAAAGCATTAATGGCAGAATTTAACAGGAAATATGGTGGACATATTGGATTTGCATCACAGGCTCATTGGAAGGGAAAAGGTAATGGTTTATTCTTTTCACTGAGACTGAGAATACATGGTGACTTAAAGTAGCATGCAAGTTATATAAAAGCCATTGTTGCAATTTGTTGTTTCATACGGTGGAAATTTGCATGCAGAAATGCCAGTAACAGTAATTGTCACAAAGTCAAGTTCAACTTTTTTATGTAATGGGAATAAAGAACTCACTTTACCGCCATGACATTAGTTGCTGTGATGCCTCAGTCTAATGGTTTAAGGGCTGCTGATCTATTATGCACTAAAAGGCTTGTCTGCTTTGGACAATCCCTTTTTGTTAAAGTCTGATAATCCAATCACGGGATGGGGCCCAGTGATTTACTGTAAACTGGGGGTACGTGACAGCAAGTGTTAAATTCCCCTGCACCACATTACACCGTTCCCATTGAAAAATGTGGGCTGTCGATGAAATTCATAGATTTATTTATTTCCTGTTGCTTAATAGCACCAACATATTCAGCGGAAACACTCTTTGTTGCTGCTCTATACTGTGTCTAATATGTGAGGGACTTGAAAGGGTGATCCCCTCTATTAACTCATAATTCCCCAGTAGGGTATTTTAAAGTTAGTTTTATTAGCCAAACAACCCCATTAAAGCTTAAAATTCTCTTCTCCTGTTTTAATTGTCTTAGAAAAGGTTATTCAATAATGTTTAAAGTTAAAAAAATGAATCTAATGGTACATAATTTCTGTACTATGTATAGACGAGGTAAAATATGATTTATATTATTATATCATTGACCTTTGTAGCCTATCTCTTCTCTGGTTAATTGAGTAAGTTCTAAAGGGGACCTACACCCCCTTTATTCAGACTGAATTTCCCAAATGAGGTATTTGAAAATGGGTTTTCTAAACCTGACAACTGCTTTAATTTTAGACCTTTCAAATGTATTTATGAAAGAGAACCTAAAGATTTTTTATTATTATTATTATTATTATTATTATTATTATTATTATTATTATTATTTTTATTAAGAATAGGGAATAGATACAAGCAGAGTAAGAATCTCTAGACATGTCAGGTGGGGGCAGTGCTGGAATACCGTGTGAAGGACTCTTTAGGCCAGTCTAATGGAAGAGGTATAAGTTTTCAGTGAGCATTTGAAGTCTTGCCTAACCTATATTAAAGCCACAGATCCTTGCCTGAGGCACAGGAATACACACAGAACAGGCTTGAGGCTGTGCTCTGTGCAGCAGCCTTCATATCACAGGCAGTGTACAGACTACAGTCCACTACAGGAAAGAGCAAAGATGACCGGAGACAAAACCGAAAGCAGTTTGGGAACGATTCAGTGACATCAGCAGAATACACAGGACAGGAGGACTATGTAGATTTGTTGTTGACGCCCAGTGCATTCTTGCATTGTTGATATGCAAAGGCCAGTAGTCACAAACATCATGAATACAGGTGAAAATTGTCATAGAATAATATGATATTCACCAAAACTTCACATTCAATTTAAGAAAAATACTTAAATGCTGATTCACCTCTGGATGTCAGAATTTTTTTTTTGCATTCTGAGAAATCTATTTTTTTCTGATTAATGCTAATATACAGTTATATCTTTCTTTTTTCCAACCAAACTATATCATCTGCCAATCGACTGGGTGTATTATTTGCAGATATAAACCTGTCTTTTTTTTCTACAGAAAGGGGATTGTAATAAATATGAAGCATTATCTGTGAATGCAGCTGATTAACATTGTGTGGAGAGCCCTGTAGCTGTCTCTCAATGTGGGAATAACATCAGTAGCCGTCCAGGAGCTCTATTGAGGCATACGGATTTTGCAGTAAATTACACTTTTCATAAAATTCTAGTCTATCATCTCTTTATATCTCAGCTGACAAGGGAATACTGATTTATGATTATTTATGCTGGTAAAAAATTAATAGCATCTTTGTTGAATTAGTGTATTTTGATACAATTCTAATAGAACTCGAAAATTAGCGATGATATCAACTGGAAAATGACAGTCATTTTGCATTCAAAATTTATTGTAAACTCCATTGTATTTCACACCTGTCATTACAACTCATTCCTCATTTGTCATTCACCACAGCACATAATCTACGCTAATTTATATGGTATGATTTATGCTCCCTTAAGTGGCCCAATATTAATTTTACATTCTAAACAGATTGTCTTTTTGTTATACCCAAAGATATTTTTTTTAAATGGTCACTTTACCTCTCTTGTTTACGGAATCATGAATTATTGTTATTGGAAATGTATCTGATGCTTCATCTAAAACATGCATTATACAACTAGATTTACAGAGACACGGGATGACTAGTGTTGTCAGTGCATTGCTAAAGTATCAACATATTTTTTGTACTTTGCTGTTAAACAGCTGAGCCCCAGCTGCTAAAACACAAGGTTAATAAGAAAAGTATCAAGGCAGTCATTTTAATTTCCACATCATTTAACATTAAAGTATCTACTTTGTGCTGCAATGAGTTTACAAACCTTTATGTACACAAATAAAAATCTATCCTTATGGTAATGCATAACAAATGTGTTATGTCCTGCAGGGGTGTAACTAGAAAAGACTGGACCCCATACCAAATTTTTGACTGCCCCCCTGTAGACAGTGTCGCACCCCACTTGTAGATAGCGCCCCCACCTCCCCCTTGTATATAGTGCCACACAGCCCCCCTTAGTAGATAGTGCCACACAGTACCGCTTTAGTAGATAGTGCCACACAGCACCCCCTTAATAAATAGTGCCACACAGCCCCCCTTTTGAATATATTGCCACACAGCCACCCTTGTGTACAGTGCCACACAGCCCCCCTTGTATATACACCGTGTTCCAAATTATTATGCACATTGGATTTAAGTGTCATAAACATTTAATTATTAGTTTTTCAATTAAACTCATGGATGGTATTGTGTCTTAGGGCTCTTTGGATCATTGTAATCAATCTCAGACACCTGTGATAATTAGTTTGCCAGGTGTGCCCAATCAAAGGAAATCAACTTAAGAAGGACGTTCCACATTATTAAGCAGGCCACAGGTTTCAAGCAATATGGGAAAGAAAAAGGATCTCTCTGCTGCCGAAAAGCGTGAAATAGTGCAATACCTTGGACAAGGTATGAAAACATTGGATATTTCAAGAAAACTTAAGCGTGATCATCGTACTGAGAAAAGATTTGTGGCTGATTCAGAGCACAGACGGGTTTGTTCAGATAAAGGCATAATGAGGAAGGTTTCTGCCAGACAAATTAATAGGATTAAGATAGCAGCTGCTAAAATGCCATTGCAAAGCAGCAAACACGTATTGGAAGCCGGTGGTGCCTCTGAAGTCCCGCGAACCTCAAGGGGTAGGATCCTCCAGAGATTTGCAAGTGTGTATAAAGATATTATTCGGCCTCCCCTAAACAATGCTCACAAGCAGAAACGGTTTCAGTGGGCTCAGAAATACATGAAGACTAATTTTTACTGATGAGTGCCGTGCAAACCTGGATGGTCCAGATGGATGGAGTAGTGGATGGTTGGTGAATGGCCACCATGTCCCAACAAGGCTGCAACGTCAGCAAGGAGGTGGCGGAGTCATGTATTGGGCTGGAATCATGGGGAGAGAGTTGGTTGGCCCCTTTCGGGTCCCTGACGGTGTGAAAATGATCTCTGCAAAGTACATAGAGTTTAAAACTGACCACTTTCTTCCGTGGTACAAAAAGAAGAACCGTGCCTTCCGTAGCAAAATTATCTTCATGCATGACAATGCACCATCTCATGCTGCAAAGAATACCTCTGTGTCATGGGCATAAAAGGAGAGAAACTCATGGTGTGGCCCCCATGTTCCCCTGACCTCAACCCTATTCAGAACCTTTGGAACATCCTCAAGCAAAATATCTATGAGGGTGGGAGGCAGTTCACATTAAAACAGAAGCTCTGGGAGGCTATTCTGACATCCTGCAAAGATATTCAAGCAGAAAATTTCCAAATACTCACAAATTCAATGGATGTAAGAATTGTGAAGGTGATATCAAAGAAGTGGTCCTATGTTAACATGTAACTTGGCCTGTTAAGTTTTTTTTGATTGAAAGAGCCTTTGATTTCTGTAAATATGACCCCCTGATGCTGCAAATTCAACAAATTACCATTTTAGTTCTCTTTACAACCTTTAAAATGTTTTGATCTCTGTTGTGCATAATAATTTGAAACAGTGCATTTTGAGTTTTTTACTTCTAAAAAAAAATCTGTTATCATTAGGAGATTTGTTCAATAAAATTTGCATTATACTCCAACGGTTGATGGCTTGAAGATTATACTGACTGTCATTTGCATCGACTATTTAGGAAAATCAGCGAAAAATAACATTTGCATAATAATTTGGAACGCGGTGTAGTGCCACATAACCCACTCCCTTGTATATAATGCCACACAACCCTCCTCTCTTGTATATAGTGCCACACGGCCCCCTTTCTTTGTAGATAGTGCCACACAGCCCCCTCTTGTATATAGTGCCCCACAGCCCTCTGTAGATAGCGCCACACACAGCCCCCTGTAGATAGCGCCACACAGCCCTCCTCCCCTTGTAAAAAAGTGCTATACAGCCTACTCTTAGTATAGTGCCACACAGCCCCCCTTGTATATAGTGCCACACAGCCCCCCTTAGTATAGTACCACACAGCCCCCCTTGTATATAGTGCTACACAGCCCCCCTTGTATATAGGGCCACACAGCACCCCCTCCCTTGTATATAGTGCTACACAGTGCCCCTCCCTTGTATAAAGTGCTACACAGCTCCCCCTTGTATACAGTGCTACACAGAAATCCCCCTTGTACATTGCCACACAGCCCCCCCAAATAAAATGTGTACTTACATTGCCCCGTTCCGTGACGGAAGGACGGAGTGCTGCACAGCCTCTGGGAGGGACGCTTGCACAGACCAGCATGATGTAGTGACGTCATCACGCCGACCTGCGCAGAGAGTCTTCCCAGCACCTTTTAGGCTGCAGGCCTAACGTGGCCTGCAGCCTATAGTATTCATTTGTAACTGCATCCTCAGGACGCAGATACAAGTGAATGTGGCTGTCGCTAGCACCAGGGCCCACTCCGGTGCGAGTGACGCCAGCGGGCATGAGGGGGCCAGTGCCGCCCGACCCATAAATGTTATTGGCTGGGACTCCTCGGCCCACGTAGCAGTCGCTGGATGGGGACCCTGGGCAATTGCCCAGTTGCCCCCCCCCAATGCCGGCCTTGCCTGTGGCCTAGTAAATGGCAGAGTAGGGAGATACCTCCTTGCTCTGCCATAGCGCTCAATAGTATCTGCATCCTAAGGATGCAGATACTATTAAATATGGCGTCGCTACCACTGTAGCAGCCATAGCAGCTGCTAGTGGCGCTACCGGGCACGGGGGGCCTTGACGGCGGGGCGGCACGGCCCCCTCATGCCGCAGGCCCAGTAGCAGCTGCTATGCTAGTGGAAGTTATGCCACTGATGTCTTGATATCAAGTATGGACCAGCGTGGGACAAATGAAGGAATTTTAAAGTCTATGTACACCTCTTAAATTGTTTTTTTTTTTAATTAAAATGTTTATTATTATGATTGGTGCAACTTTTAAAATACTTTTTATTAAAAATTATTTGAACTTTTTGAAAGACAGCTGCTTTGTATGCTTTATACAGAGCAGCTGTATCTTGCGCTGAATCATGTATAGTTAGATCCAGAATTATTTGGACAGTGACACAAGTTTTGTCATTTAAGCTGTTTACCAAAACATATTGAATATACAGTTATATAATCAATATAAAGTGCAGAAGTCTCAGCTTCAATTTGAGGGTATTCACATCCTGATTTGAGGAATGGTTTAGGAATTATCTCTTTAATATTTAGCTGCCTCTTTTTCAAGGGACCAAAGGTAATTGGACAATTATCTCATAAGCTATTTAACCCTTTCCCTCTTTGGCCACTTTTGACCTTCCTGACAGAGCCTCATTTTTCAAATCTGACATGTTTCACTTTATGTGGTAATAACTTTGGAATGCTTTCACCTATCCAAGTGATTCTGAGACTGTTTTCTCGTGAGTTATTGTACTTTATGGTACTGGCAAAACTTGCTCGATACAATCAGTATTTATTGTGAAAAACACCAAAATTTTGCGAAGAATTTCAAAAATTATAATTTTTCTAAATTTAAATGTATCTGCTTGTAAGACAGGCGGTTATACCACACAAAATAGTTGCTAATTAACAGCCCCCATATGTCTACATTAGATTGACATCGTTTTTTGAACATTCTTTTATTTTTCTAGGACGTTACAAGGCTTAGAACTTTAGCAGCTATTTCTCACATTTTCAAGAAAATTTCAAAAGGCTATTTTTGCAGGGGCCAGTTCAGTTGTGAAGTGGCTTTTAGGGCCTTATATATTAGAAACCTCCAAAAAGTCAACCCATTTTAAAAACTTCACCCCTCAAAGTATTCAACACAGCATTTAGAAAGTCCCTTAACCCTTTAGACGTTTCACAGGAATTAAACCAAAGTAGAGGTGAAATACAAATTTAATTTTTTGTTGTTGCAGAAATTTATTTTTAATCCATTTTTTTTGTAACACAAAGTTTTACCAGAGAAACGCAACTCAATATTTATTGCCCAGGTTCTGCAATTTTAGGAAATATCCCATATGTGGCCCTAGTATGCTACTGGACCGAAGCACCAGCCTCAGAAGCAAAGGATCACCTAGAAGATTGTGGGCCTCCTTTTTATTAGAATATATTTTAGACACCATGTCGGGTTTGAAGAGCTCTTGCGGTGCCAAAACAATGGAAATCCCCCACAAGTGGCCACATTTTGGAAACGACACCCCTTGAGGAAACTATCTTGAGGTTTAGTTAGCATTTTGACCCCGCAGTTTTTTTGCAGAAATTATTGGAAATAGGCCGTGAAAATGAAAATCTACATTCTTTCAAAGAAAATGTAGGTTTAGCTAATTTTTTCTCATTTCCACAAGGACTAAAGGAGAAAGAGCACCACAACATTTGTAAAGTAATTTTTCCAGAGTAAAACAATACCCCACATGTTGTCATAAACAGCTGTTTGGACACACGGCAGGGCTTAGAAGGGAAAGAGCACCATTTGGCTTTTGGAGCTCAAATTAAGCAGGAATGGTTTGCGGCGGCCATGTCCCATTTGCAAAGCCCCTGAGGGGACAAAACAGTGAAAACTCCCAAAAAGTGACTAAGTACCCTTAGCCGGAATTGCAGGGGAACAAACAGCTTGTTCTCAGGAAGGTTCCCAGGAGCTGAACCTTGATCAGCCGCAATTTCAGAAACGAAATCAGAATCAATAGAGGAAATAATTATACCTGGAGGCAAAATACAAGCAGGATCTTCCTCCGAAGGAGGGCTGGCCATGAAGCTACGCGACAGTGCATCAGCCTTAATATTTTTAGACCCAGCCCTATAGGTAACCAAAAAGTTGAATCTGGTAAAAAATAACGCCCATCGAGCTTGTCTCGGGTTTAGCTTCCGGGCAGATTCTAGGAAAACCAGATTCTTGTGGTCGGTAAGGACCGTTACCTGGTGCCTAGCCCCCTCCAGGAAGTGGCGCCACTCTTCAAATGCCCATTTAATGGCTAAGAGTTCGCGGTTGCCAATATCATAGTTACTCTCAGTGGGCAAAAACTTCCTGGAGAAGTAGGCACAGGGACGGAGATGGGTGAGGGACTTGGTACCCTGGGACAAGACAGCCCCCACTCCCACCTCTGACGCGTCAACCTCCACGATAAATGGCTCCATTTGGTTGTGCTGAACCAACACCGGGGCCGAGATAAAGCACTTCTTAAGGACCTCAAAAGCCTGGATAACCTCAGGAGGCCAGTGGAGGAGATCAGCACCCTTGCGAGTGAGGTCCGTAAGAGGCTTAGCGATGACCGAGAAGTTAGCAATAAACCTCCTGTAATAATTAGCGAACCCCAAGAAGCACTGTAACGCCTTCAGGGAGGCAGGTTGGACCCATTCCGCCACAGCCTGGACCTTGGCGGCGTCAATGCGGAATTCATGAGGAGTAAGGATTTGACCCAAAAATGGTATCTCCTGCACCCCAAACACACATTTTTCGGTTTTCGCAAACAGTTTGTTTTCCCGAAGGACCTGGAGGACATTCCTGACATGCTCAATGTGGGAGGACCAGTCCTTGGAAAACACAAGTATGTCATCAAGGTACACTACAAGAAATACCCCCACGTAATCTCTTAAAATCTAATTTATTAAATTCTGGAAGACCGCGGGAGCATTACACAACCCAAAGAGCATGACGAGGTATTCGAAATGACCTTCGGGCGTGTTAAACGCAGTCTTCCACTCATCCCCCTCTTTGATGCGGATAAGGTTATACGCCCCCCGTAGATCAAACTTAGAGAACCATTGGGCCCCCTGAACCTGATTAAAGAGATCAGGAATCAAAGGAAGGGGATACTGGTTCCTTACAGTGACCTTATTCAAGTTACGGTAGTCAATGCATGGCCTAAGACCACCATCCTTCTTCCCTATGAAGAAGAAGCCAGCACCTACCGGAGAAGTAGAGGGGCGTATGTAACCCTTGGCCAGGCATTCCTGGATATACTCTCTCATGGCTTCACGTTCGGGACAAGAGAGAGTAAATATCCTACCCTTAGGGAGCTTAGCTCCTGGTACCAAATCGATAGCGCAATCGTATTCTCTATGAGGAGGTAACACTTCGGAGGCCTCCTTAGAGAAAACATCAGCGAAGTCCTGCACAAACTCAGGTAGCGTGTTCACCTCCTCAGGGGGAGAAATAGAATTAACAGAAAAACATGACGTCAAGCATTCATTACCCCATTTGGTAAGATCCCCAGTATTCCAGTCAAACGTGGGATTATGCAACTGCAACCAGGGAAGGCCTAAAACCAAATCAGACGATAATCCCTGCATCAACAGTACAGAGCACTGCTCCAAATGCATGGAGCCAACAAAGAGTTCAAAAACAGGGGTATGCTGTTTAAAATAACAATTAGCAAGAAGAGTGGAGTCGATACCCACTACCGGGACAGGTTTAGGCAAATCAATCAAAGGCATAGCTAGAGACGTAGCAAATTCCACAGACATGATATTAGCAGACGAGCCTGAATCCACGAAGGCACTGCCAGTAGCAGACCTACCACCAAAAGAGACCTGAAAGGGAAGCAAGATTTTATTACGTTTCATATTTACGGGAAACACCTGTGCGCCCAAGTGACCTCCCCGATGATCACTTAGGCGCAGAAGTTTTCCGGCTGCCTATTCTTACGCCTAGGACAGGTGTTCACTTGATGCTTGTCATCCCCACAATAGAAGCAGAGACCATTCTTCCTGTGGAACTCTCTTCGTTTGAAGAATTATGGGATGCATCATGGGGGAGTCAGAGGAGAGAACACAAAAACATTCACGTTGTCTTTCCTTGAGACGTCGGTCAAGTCGTACCGCTAAAGCCATAACCTGGTCTAGGGAGTCAGAAGAGGGATAGCTAACTAGCAGGTCTTTCAGGGCGTTCGACAGACCCAACCTAAACTGGCACCTTAAGGCAGGGTCATTCCACCGAGAAGCTACGCACCACTTCCTAAAGTCAGAGCAATACTCCTCCACAGGTCTCTTACCCTGACGTAAGGTCACCAGCTGACTCTCGGCAAAGGCAATCCTGTCAGTCTCGTCATAAATGAGTCCGAGAGCAGAAAAGAAAAGATCAACGGAGGAAAGTTCAGGGGCGTCAGGAGCCAAGGAGAAGGCCCATTCTTGGGGCCCTTCCTGGAGCCGGGACATAATTATACCCACCCGCTGACTCTCAGAACCTGAGGAGTGGGGCTTTAAGCGAAAATAGAGCTTACAACTCTCCCGAAAGGAGAGAAAAGTCTTCCGGTCCCCTGAGAACCGGTCAGGCAACTTGAGGTGGGGTTCAAGAGGTGAGGTGAGGGGCACTACCATGGTAGCATCAGGCTGGTTGACCTTCTGAGCCAGGGCCTGGACCTGTAAGGAGAGACCCTGCATTTGCTGAGCCAGGGTCTCAAGGGGGTCCATAGTAGTGTGAGGGACCAGGGTAGACTAGGTATAGGGGCTTGTGATTATGTAATGATGGGGGTAAGGAAACAGACAAGTGAGCCCTAATCTACCCGCCACTCAGTCCCTGTCCCTAGGCGACGGGGTACAACTGGGCGACGGTCCCTACGCTCAATAAGTGCACGACAGACAAACAGACAAGGGTACACAGAAGCAAGGGAAAAGGGGCAGTTGCCCACGGCGACACCGTGAGCAACAAGAGTGGTGAACGAGTCAAACCAGGAGTGTACGAAGTACCAAACGCAGAGCAGGAGAGTAGTGAACAAGCCGAGTCAAACCAGGAGTGTACGAGGTACCAAACGCAGAGCAGGAGAGTAGTCAGTAAGCCAGGGTCAATATGGAGCAGGGTCAAATAGTTCAAGAAGCTGCAGCAGGGCCAGGAAACCAACAGAAAAGAATAACAAGCAAGGAGGAACAGGAAAGGCAGGTATAAATAGACAGAGGGCGGGAGCTAGCTCCGTCTGGCCAGGCCGTGATAGGCTCTCCCACTCTTAAGCCTGCCATCCTGAGTGGTGGAAGATGGAGTCAGTCTCACAGACACAGAAGCAGGTGCAGACTGATTACCTATGGGCGTAGACACAGAAGCTGTGCCTGGCAGATCCTTAACACAAATATAGTAAACACCTAGGGACATACTAACAGCCTATCTGGAACACTATATTTATGAAATCCTAAAATGTTTTTAAAAAGTTTCTAGAATTTTTCCACATGACCCAGAATACTATCCATCCCACCACCGCTTTTTATTTTTTATTTTTTACAAATTTCAGATTAGGACTGCCTATGGCTGTAAGGCAACTGGCTGTGTCAGGTGCCCTGCCCCATAGCTCTGTCTGCACTAAGCCAAGCATGATATCCCCCAACTATATTCTTAACAAAGTCTGACCCCTTTTAAGCCATCTGCTAGCCCAAATATAAGGGATTAGAACAAGAATAAAACATGTGTTGTCCGCAAGTTAACAGAACTCATGTCAAATGGATCAGAGAACAGACAACCTGTCTAAGGGTGTCTTGAATTAAAACAAATTCATACAAATTTTAGTAAATAATATATTTTTAGTACTGGAAATAGAATTGGGAAGAGATGGAAAATATATGAGAATGACCCACATTATATGGGAAGTAGATTGACAAGTCTGGGAGTACCTTGCAATATGAATGGTGGACTTCAATGAGTACCCTCCCCTGTCACACATACTGTACACACCAACACGTGATTCCTTGAATTTTGCTGAACCATAACACACTTGAGAATCCTATCGGACAGATAAGATTTATCAACACTGTCACAGGACAAGTTCTGGCACTAAAGAAAACAGTAATTTCTTTTGGAGACATGATTTTTAATATATAGTAGAAGTCTCAAAAAATGAAATTGGTTGTCTGCTGTTGGAGTAATAAACTAATTTTAATTATTTTTTCTGTCTTACAAATATGGGTGGGGCCTCATGTATACAAACTGTTCTAAGAAAAAGTGTTGCCCATTGCTGCCAAATACATAATTTCATTTTCAAATATGCTCTGGGTAAATGAAATCTGAAATGGGATTGGTTACTAAAACTACTACAACACAGATGCTTTTTCTTAAAATAGTTTTTATGCGGGATGCCTATTGTGTCCTTCTGCAATATTTCGATCACTCTTTATTTACTTAAAATACCTCTTTATTTGCTTATAAGTTATGATCGAGCGTTAAAAGTTATGTACATCACCTGTGATTTGAAAGGAGAGATTTTTTGAGTTATACTTTCCTATGATCATGCCATTATAAAGTGCCAAATAAAAATCCCATATGGTTCCCACATAATATTTTCATAGAGTGCCTACACAATGGCACAGTTCAATGAACTGCTAACAGTGGCATCCAGAGCCTAGATAACACCATAAGTAGACCAATCATGTGAGTTTTAGACTGCACGTCAGGGACAAAATATTGGCATGAGTGGTGGAGACCCGGAGGCAACTGTCCCTTTTGCCCATGCTATTATCTATCTATCTATCTATCTATCTATCTATCTATCTATCTATCTATCTATCTATCTATCTATCTATCTTCCTATCATCTAGGAAAATTTTAGCTCTTTCCTAGCCTTGCTTATCCACTAAGGTGTTTTCTTGCTTCACCTTCCATCTATTCATATGTATTCCAGAGCATCATCTACACTGCCTATACATACAGATGGTGGGTAGTTTGAATCACTGCTGTTTGTTACTTAATGTTGTGAAATGAACTCCATTTAAGAGATGTCAGATATTGAAGCCGGTTGCACAGCTGTTGTCTTTTATACCTTATGCAATTAGTAGATTTTGTTCTGGCAGTGAGTATAGAACTAGCTGGTGATCTACCTGAGTCTAAAGGCTCCCTTTAAAACCATCTTCAGATAACAAAGGATAAGTAAAAGATATGTAATACTTTACCTGTATAAAGGTATGCTATTTCTCAGGCAACTTGCCATATTTTTGTGTTTCTATGATTAAAACGACTATTTAAACCATCCAATAAATTCTTCAACAAAGTACTTATACTGTAGTAAATTGACCTTTCATGTCCCCAGAAAAGGTTAACTGACACTAAACCTGTATTGCTGCCTTTCCTCTGATACCAGCATCGTTTATTTGAAGTTGCTAGATGCCCCCTGCAATCAGCCTCCGTTCCCCCAGCAATCAGCCCGTTCATTTTAACAGCTGATATGCTATCAAATAAATGGTGCTGGAATCAGGGGCAAGGCAGCAATACAGGTATGGCGGCAGATAACCTTTTGTGGGGACATGACAGGTCCTCTTTAAACTCATTGGGGCATATTTAATACTGTGTCTGGGTCTAGAAGTGGAGAAAAATGCACTAAACTTTGGCACAAATTTTGCACAATTTGGCACAATTTTGATGTTTGCACCTCACTAGACACTTTTTAAAAGTGTGATGAAAGGGTGTATGTCTTAGTATGAAATAGGTGTGGCTTGCTGGAAAGGGCCATGGCTTAAGATACGCCAAAATATGTCAGAAAAAGTGACACAAAATTCTGGCGCAAGATAAGCTAAATCAGAAGTGTTATTAGGGAAAGAAAGTATCTAAAAAGTTGTGCAAGATGCATCAAAATTATCATACAGTATGCACTATTCTGAAAAGTTTGGTGCATTTTGAAACAGCCTGGTCTAAGTTTACGCTGTCTAACTATTAGATATCATTAGTAAACGTGGCCTATTGTGGTTTAGCTTCAAAGAGCATGCGTTGCTATTTCCTTTGTAAAGATAAACAGCAAATTTGGAGATGTAATCAACATTGATGAAAGCAGCTTATCCCATTATCAGCCTTTTCTCAATATTATTAACAGCATTTCCAACTGAAACATAAAAAAGCCTATATATCAGGAAATTAAGCAAAGCCATTTGCACAGAAACTGATGGGAGGTAGACAGAGTACCTGCGTCCCTGCCTACAGAGCCGTGGCACTCTGGGTGACGCTATATTGTGCGCCAAACTGTGCCTTTGGCATGGGGCTATCCTCACATAGAAGCAACGTTTCCAGGACAGAATAGCTACATAATACATTGTCTACTGGAACACGGCACAATTATTTTCTGTAGGTATACAGAGGTACAGTAGGGTCCCACAGACTTCTATGGGTGTTGTAATACGGAAACCCTGGCAACCACAGAGCAGCCATGTGCTAATGCCCCTTAGGACAGACTTTATATAATCTATATAATGATACAGGACATTGACATGTGTAATATTTTAAAAACATAAAGACAAAACACATTTCTTAATTTAAAAATGTAAAAATATGTAAAAAACAAAAAATATTAACATAAAAAAATTATATACTAAAAAATAAAGTTTAATACTATAGGTTACTGACAGAATATAATATACACATATATGGCATACCCCTAACAACCTTTAACATATATCAATTTATTAATGGTGATCAAATTCTAAAAGTGATTGGCTAATCATTAATATATACCCAATGTATAATTTCTTACAGATTCTAGATTTTACAGAATCAGTCCAAACCAATTTTAATGCCTTACTTTTTAGCATTTTCATGACAACTTTTCTTTTTCACAATGCAATTTTTTTTATATATATTCTAACTAGCCAATAAAATATAATTATATTGTTGCATAGCAATACATCTTATACAATTATGTAGGACTGTTAGCCTAATGGAATCAATCTATAATATACAAAATAGAACCCCAATCCTGACTCTTGACATACATAGCAAATAATCTAGATGCAGAGGCTTTTTGCAAGTCATATAAGAAACACCATGAGATTAAACATAACATCACAAGTGTGATGCAGCTGCAAAATTGGAAAATGTACTTTATGGCCCCACAAGGCTGAGATATATAGAACCTAATATTACAGAGTTATTGCTCTGTCGATAGCTATGAAACTGTGCTGTGAAGAAAGACTGCTTTCATTGCGATTGGCATTCAGGTGTGGTCTATTAATCTTTTTTCATGATTACTGCAGTACAGAAAATGAATAAGAAGAGGAGGAAGGAAAAATGCTGCATATCTATTCGAATATACAGTAGTTATTTCCCCTACTCACAATATAAAGTTAGAGTGTATATTTTTGATGGTGTAAGTTCTGTAGTTTAAGTAATAAGTTGGTTGAGTCAGCTTCAGTTATGGATTTCCTTTAAGATGACACCTTTGCTTTGCAGTTAACCCTTAGTGAATCCCCTTATTTTTGGGTACAGTAATGTTGTATGATCCTGTATATCAGTTTATCAGTTTATCCTGTGGTCTAGTGTATCCTGTGTTCAGTCGGCTCCATAACAAAAGTCAAAATTGCCTCTCCCCCTAAAGAAACACACATACACACAATGTCGTCATCAGGGAAGTATAGGTAATATTGTTGTCAGGGCCCAAGCAAACTTACGTGTGCTGCCACCCACCCACTACTCACCTGCATGGGAACTATGAAGTTTCACTTATAAAATGAAAGACCCTATTAATAGGCAATGCTGTACTAACCGGGTTCTCAAAATGATGCCCATTATTTTTACAGAAGTGTAAATCCTCAGGCCACATGGATCTACTAAATACATTGTATGTGCCTTAGGCAATGTTCACATCATCGTTAGGTTCCGTTGATGGGTTCCATCAGACCTTTCCGTCGTAAGGAACCCATCAACAGAATGGTAAACGGAAACCATAGCTTGAGTTTATTATTACCATTGATTTCAATGGTAACACTTCCGTTGCTATTGGTTTCAGTTTGTCTCCGTTTTGTAAGGTTTCCATTATTTTGGCGGAATCAATAGCGCAGTCGACTGCGGTATTGTTTCCGCTCAAAAAACTGAAACCTTACAAACGGAGACAAACTGAAATGCAAACGGAAGCTATGGTTTCCGTTTGCCTTTCCGTTGATGGGTTCCGCCGACGGAAAGGTCTGTTGGAACCTATCAACGGAACCTAATGCTGATGTGAACATAGCCTAAGAGACTGAATAAAGACCATATTACTCCCTTCCATTTAAAAAAATATTGACTCACTGTGCTTGAGTAAAACATATTTCCTCAGGTGCCCAATAAATGTACACAATAGGGTACAATATTATATTTTGTGGACATCATAGGGTGTTCAGTTGCTCTAACCATTTTCCCATATGGGGCTGAGATATTTCTGATGGTTGCCCTGCCCACACAGACTACAACATAGTGAGTGTATTATACATGCACAATCACTATGCTATGTGGCACCGCTTACACAACACACACTAATCTGGCAGCAATGCTTCACAGGGAGCAGCAGGAGCAAGTGAAAAAGAAGAAGTCAAGTGCTTTCTACAGGCGAGTTCAGAGAAAACCACAAAACTGGGCTGGCTGTGCTTATTGGCTAGCCTTGTGGTTTTCTCTATCATTGTAGATAGGTGTGCCCGCAGTGCAGCAGGGGACAGTGCCAGGGAAAACAGAATATACAGCGATTTGCACAGACATAATCAGCAGGGGGCAGCTTTTTTGCATGCCATTAGCACAATAGCAGTTCCGTGGTTGCCTCAGTTAAAAGTCCCCACTGCTACTTAACCCCTTCCCACTATTAATATCCATGTCCTAGCCGCATATGCCCCATTCAGCCAGGGTGTGAATCTACAAACCCCCTGAACTCTCCTGCAGCATTTATAAATTGGACTTAAGAGGACTCAACCAGTCCCAATATGCAATAGGTTTAGATTCTAAACATGTTAGTTTATTACTGTATGTAACTTTCTTGATCTTTCACTAATTATTATTGCATCACAATTTGTGACTATTTACATCAATTGATGCTAAAGCTATAATTAAAACATATTTTAAAGAATATTCTTTTCTTATCCCATTTTATAGAAATTTAGAATGGTGGATATATTTTGGTGTTTTTTTTTTCTTGCTGCCGGTTATACCAGTAATGCCCTGTGCAAGTTTTCCATAGATGTTCTTATCAATACACCTCTAGGCTGTACCACAGTCTCCACTTCTCTACGTACAGCAGAATTGACGTTATTATCGCAGCGGGACAGGGAGAACACTGCACATGTAAAGAATATGCTTATTTCCATACTTATGCTATTCCCCATTGCATCATAATGAGTTTGTATTCAGTCATTGATTTTTAGACCTGTATTCATATTACAGAGCAATTCTTTGCCAGTTTCACCTCATCTGTAACATGCAGTAAGCTCCATAATTATTTATGCAAACATAATCTACATAACAGCTTAAAAGGCTTTAAAAAGGGAGACATTGCAGATCAGAATATATTAATGCAAACATCTGACTACTAATTTCTTGTTGCTTAATCTCAGAAGTTCATATTGCCTTTAATTTTTCTAGGCAGTTTAGGCGAGTAATATGTTCTAAACCATGCAAAATTCATTACTGACACCCTGTTTTAATCTTTAATTTTCTTTTTAAAGCATGGCTTACACATGCTGGGAATGCATGAGACATTGGTCCCGTGTTACAACCAAAACCATTAGCAAAGTTTCCACCACCATTGAGATCAATATTGATCAAAGTTTGCCTTTCCGTTGAGGGGTCCCCCGACGGAAACCTCTGACAAAACCCCTCAACTGAAAACAACGGTGATGTGAACGGGCCCTAAGAGATTAAGACGGTTGAGAATGTATTAATTGTTTGCCGAAAGAAACCAAGGCTTAAAATCCACCAAACCTACCCTGGGTAGATAGAGTGAAGACGTCATTAGACTGGCTTACATTGTTAGAACTCTGATCCACCTCATTTTACCAGAGCCCACTCTATTAGAAGAGTGTCCACCTCTTGGGCTCGTTAATATTTTTTCCCAAAATTTGTATGCAATCTACACCACCCGTAAAAAAAACAGTGTCGTGTGGGACAGTGCAAAAATATACAGGCACCTTCCCAAGACCCTCATCAGCCAATCCTTGCATATTGGTGAAAGCAGGGCATTGCTGCAGGATGGGATCCTGTGTCTAAAATTTAGAGACAAAAAAGATGTATGCATGCTTTCATCTATGCATGATGCCAGCTGCACCCCTGTACCCATACGTGGATTCACATTTTCCACTATGAAACCTGCATGCATACAGGCATATCATTTAATCATGGGTGGGGGGGGGTTGATCGGCATAATCAGGTTTTAAAACCATATAGTGCCATGGGGAAAAGCAAAATCTGGTACAAGTAATTGGCAGTGTAATTTGTCCAGATGGCACTATATAATTCATTTAAAACTTTTCAAAAAGTGGCCACCCGGGTACATACTTGCAGTATCAAGAAAAAAAAATCAAATTGCTTCTAGTTGGAGACGAGGTAGGGCAAACTTGTGCTGCTCCAACTAATGTTTCCCGTATAGTTCCTGGGCAGCACTTTCTAAGTGAAGTGCCTGCTACACCAAAAAAACGCATGAGACATTGGTCCCGTGTTACAACCAAAACCATTAGCAAAGTTTCCACCACCATTGAGATCAATATTGATCAAAGTTTGCCTTTCCGTTGAGGGGTCCCCCGACGGAAACCTCTGACAAAACCCCTCAACTGAAAACAACGGTGATGTGAACGGGCCCTAAGAGATTAGGACGGTTGAGAATGTATTAATTGTTTGCCGAAAGAAACCAAGGCTTAAAATCCACCAAACCTACCCTGGGTAGATAGAGTGAAGACGTCATTAGACTGGCTTACATTGTTAGAACTCTGATCCACCTCATTTTACCAGAGCCCACTCTATTAGAAGAGTGTCCACCTCTTGGGCTCGTTAATATTTTTTCCCAAAATTTGTATGCAATCTACACCACCCGTAAAAAAAACAGTGTCGTGTGGGACAGTGCAAAAATATACAGGCACCTTCCCAAGACCCTCATCAGCCAATCCTTGCATATTGGTGAAAGCAGGGCATTGCTGCAGGATGGGATCCTGTGTCTAAAATTTAGAGACAAAAAAGATGTATGCATGCTTTCATCTATGCATGATGCCAGCTGCACCCCTGTACCCATACGTGGATTCACATTTTCCACGATGAAACCTGCATGCATACAGGCATATCATTTAATCATGGGTGGGGGGGGGTTGATCGGCATAATCAGGTTTTAAAACCATATAGTGCCATGGGGAAAAGCAAAATCTGGTACAAGTAATTGGCAGTGTAATTTGTCCAGATGGCACTATATAATTCATTTAAAACTTTTCAAAAAGTGGCCACCCGGGTACATACTTGCAGTATCAAGAAAAAAAAATCAAATTGCTTCTAGTTGGAGACGAGGTAGGGCAAACTTGTGCTGCTCCAACTAATGTTTCCCGTATAGTTCCTGGGCAGCACTTTCTAAGTGAAGTGCCTGCTACACCAAAAAAACGCATGAGACATTGGTCCCGTGTTACAACCAAAACCATTAGCAAAGTTTCCACCACCATTGAGATCAATATTGATCAAAGTTTGCCTTTCCGTTGAGGGGTCCCCCGACGGAAACCTCTGACAAAACCCCTCAACTGAAAACAACGGTGATGTGAACGGGCCCTAAGAGATTAGGACGGTTGAGAATGTATTAATTGTTTGCCGAAAGAAACCAAGGCTTAAAATCCACCAAACCTACCCTGGGTAGATAGAGTGAAGACGTCATTAGACTGGCTTACATTGTTAGAACTCTGATCCACCTCATTTTACCAGAGCCCACTCTATTAGAAGAGTGTCCACCTCTTGGGCTCGTTAATATTTTTTCCCAAAATTTGTATGCAATCTACACCACCCGTAAAAAAAACAGTGTCGTGTGGGACAGTGCAAAAATATACAGGCACCTTCCCAAGACCCTCATCAGCCAATCCTTGCATATTGGTGAAAGCAGGGCATTGCTGCAGGATGGGATCCTGTGTCTAAAATTTAGAGACAAAAAAGATGTATGCATGCTTTCATCTATGCATCATGCCAGCTGCACCCCTGTACCCATACGTGGATTCACATTTTCCACGATGAAACCTGCATGCATACAGGCATATCATTTAATCATGGGTGGGGGGGGGGGTTGATCGGCATAATCAGGTTTTAAAACCATATAGTGCCATGGGGAAAAGCAAAATCTGGTACAAGTAATTGGCAGTGTAATTTGTCCAGATGGCACTATATAATTCATTTAAAACTTTTCAAAAAGTGGCCACCCGGGTACATACTTGCAGTATCAAGAAAAAAAAATCAAATTGCTGCTAGTTGGAGACGAGGTAGGGCAAACTTGTGCTGCTCCAACTAATGTTTCCCGTATAGTTCCTGGGCAGCACTTTCTAAGTGAAGTGCCTGCTACACCAAAAAAACGCAGGGCACAAAATTGGTGCCGTGTCTGCGCAAAAAGGGACATCCGAAATATGTGCGACACTTGTTCATCTAAACCCGGACTCTGCATGAAAGACTGCTTCCGAATCTACCACCCCTCCCTGGATTAAAAATGTGTTACTTTTAAATTCCTCACCTCTCCCTTTATCATTCTGGTCATTAACCCATTTTTAAAATTGAACACTAAAAAAACATATAACAAAACGAAACATTCTCATTATTCCCCTAGATGAATACCTAATACTATAAAAATGTGTATGATCTGCACAATTTTTTTAGGCCTAGGCTTGTGCCAAAAAATCATCCAAATAAAATAAGGCCTCAAAATCTTTGTGGTGCGCCTTCACTTCCAGACACTACTATGTGTCCAGACAACATATTTAGACCACTTTGGGGGTATTTCTGAACTTTCTGAAGAAGAAATAGCCCAATAAATGTTGATGTGCTTTCCTTCACTTACAAGCTCTATGTCTGAATAATCTGTCCTATAAATGACGCATTTGTGAAAAATGTAAAATATAACTTTTTATGCCAGATTTCCACTAATTTAATAAAAAAAAAAACATGGGGTCATAAAAGTGATCACACCGCTAGCTAAATTATTTGAGGGGTGTAGTTTCCAAAATGGAGTCACTTCTTGGGGTTTCCACTGTACTGGTACCTTAGGAGCTCTGCAAACGCGACATGGCACCCGAAAACCTTTCCAGAAAAATCTGTGCTCCGATTGGCGCTCCTTCTCTTCTGAGCCCTTCCGTTGGTCCAAACAGCAGTTTATTATCACATATGGGGTATTGCTGTAATCGAGAAAAATTGCTTTACAAATGCTGGGGTGCGTTTTCTCCTTTATTCCTTGTAAAAATTTAAAACATGTCATGTTCACAGACTAATTCCAATAAGTTCAGCAGAAACCCTGTGGGATCAAAATGCTAACTATACTCCTAGATACATTTTTGGAGGGGTGCAGTTTCCAAAATGGGGTCACTTCTTGGGTGTTTCCACTGTACTGGTAACTCAGGAGCTTTGCAAATGCAACATGGCACCAAAAAAAACATTCCAGCAAAATCTGTGCTCCAAGTAGCTCTCCTTCTCTTCTGAGCCCTACTAACATACTAACTAATAAATTCAGCAAAAAAACCTGTGGGATCAAAATGCTAACTATACCCCTAGAAAAATTCTTTGAGGGTGTAGTTTCCAAAATGGGGTCACTTTTAGGGGGTTTCCACTGTTTTGTTCCCTCCAGGGCATTGCAAACACGACATGGCACCAAAAACCATTCCTGCAAAATCTGTGTTTAAAAATCAAAATGGCGCTCCTTCCCTTCTGAGCCCTGCCGTGGGTCCAAAAAGCAGTCTATTACCACATATGGGGTTTTGCCGTAATCGGGAGAAATTGCTTTACAAATATTAGGGTGTTTTTTCTCCTTTATTCCTTGTAAAAATTAAACATTTCTAAATGTTTTCAGAAAAAAAGTAGATTTTCATTTCACAGACTAATTCCAATAAATTTAGCAAAAAATCTGTGAGCTAAAATTGCTAACTAAACCCCTAGATAAATTCATTGAGGGGTGTATTTTGGCACCACAAGACCTCTTCAAACCTGACATGGTGCCTAAAATATATTCTTAATAAAAGGAGTCCCCAAAATCCTCTAGGTGCTCCTTTGCTTCTGAGGCCTGTGCTTCAGTCCATTAGCACACTAGAGCCACATGTGGGATATTTCTAAAAACTGCAGAATCTGGGCAATAAATATTGAGTGGCATTTCTTGAGTAAAACCTTCTGTGGTACGAAAAAAAACTGTATTACAAATGAATTTTGGCAAAAAAAATTAAATTAGTAAATTTCACCTTTACTTTGCTTCAACTCCTATAAAACGCCTAAAGTGTTAAGAAACTTTCTGAATGCTGTTTTGAATACTTTGATGGGTGCTGTATTTAAAATTTGGTGATTTATGGGGACTTTCTAATAGATAAGGCCTTCAAAGTCACTTCAGAACTGGTCCCTGAAAAAATAGCATTTTGAAATTTTCTTTAAAATGTGAGAAATTGCTGCTAAAATTCTAAGCCTTGTAACGTTCTAGAAAAATAAAATACTTTCTAAAAACAATGCAAACATAAAGTAAACACATAGTGAATGTTAACTAGTAACTAATTTGTGTGGTTTTACTAGCTGTTTTACAAGCAGATACATTCAAATTTAGAAAAATGCTAATTTTTGCAAATTTTCTCTAAATTTGTTGCTTTTTCACTAATAAATATTGAATTTATCAACCAAATTTTTTCACTAACATAAAGCTCAATAAGTTAGGGGAAAACACTGTCAGATTTGCGTGGATAGGTACAAGCCTTCCAAAGTTATTACCACTTAAAGTAACATGCCAGGTTTGAAAAAAATTGTCTTTGTCCACATGGCCAAAACAGGCTGTGTCCTAATGGGGTTAAATTAATAAAAAAAATTATACTGAATCTTTTTGTGCAAAACTATATATGAATGTGCCCAGCTCCACCTTCTCTAACATGTGGCCTGCAGATGGAACAGCATACTCAATGTGGCAGCTTCTCTTCAAGAGTATGTTCACATGGCAAACGTAAAATGGCCGTAAAATAGAGAGCTGTCTTCAAGGGAAAACAGCCTCTGAATTTCAGCCATTTTTTATGCATCAAGCATTTTTTGATGCGATTTTTACGGCCAAGAAGTGACATGCACTTCTTTTTTACGGGGCGTTTTTTTTCCCCCCTGGGAACGAAACGCAGTTTTTCCCTTGAAATCAATGGGCAGATGTTTAGAGGCGTTCAGCCTCCGTATTTTTAGCCATTTTTCAGGGCGTTTACGGACCAAAAAAGGGCTGAAAATTAGCCGTGTGAACATATCCTAATTGTTTGTGCAGCATTTGTCTAAACACTGAAGGAGAGATCTATGGTCATGTTTCTTATGAAAGCTCTTGCCAAATAACTTAGTAGTGATCTTTTAATGCTCAATTGATGAATGTGAAGGAGTTTATTTCCCAATAGTTTCAACTTTTATTTCTGTTACTAACTTAAATATTTGTTAATATTTTATTATTTTATTTAGTTTTTAGCTGGTCAGCTTATTTCTCCTTTTATTGAGGCCAAAGTGTGGCTTTTAGCAGGTTCCTGGTGTAATGGTCTGATCCCTGCCATACTCAATTGGATGGCACAATTTAATTATTGCAACCCGCTTGCCCAAGTCTTCAGTTATGGTGAGGGGTTCTTGACTGGCCCCAGGGTTTAGGTGCCCCTAACTGGATGGTGAATAATTCCCTGGAAAGCATCTAGTCAGAGTGCATCCAGACACTATAAAAATATATTTCTATGGGCAATGGCAAAAAATGTACTAGACCTGTCATTAAACAGTTTTCTGTATTGACTTTTGATATATTTATACATAGCTATTATGTCATGCTTAAGTTTTGTGGGGGTTTTTTCAAACAAAATAACCTCAATTTTGATAATCTTTCTGGGTACCACTCAAGCCATTTATTACTTTGGGTGTCCTCCTTTAAACCCACTCCAGCTCTTTTTTTTTTTACACTGTTTCTCATATAAAAATATGCAGCAATATACAACAGCTATATTTGCAACATAGCCATTGTTTCAAATATTGTTCAATACGTATGCCCATTTAATGAAATCGTCCTACAGTGAAGCAGTGTCAGAACTCTAAATGGATTTGTCAATGTAAATGGGACCCCATTTTTTTTTTGTTGGTTGTATTTGATCAGCTGGCTAGCCAAACTGTAATCCTTAGGGTTAGAGGACATTTATTTGTATTATATTCTTTTCGAAAACTTCACTCCTAAAACTCCTTGCTTTTCTAATATAAATAATGCAATAATGTTTCCTGTTTTTTTGTCCTGATCTATCTACAGAGGATGCAAGTAGACTTTAGACATATAGTCATGACCAATATGCTTCTTTCCTCACTATGTATACAGTGCATTATACAATATACATTATATGTAATAGATATATAATGTAAGAGATGTTAGAGTTGAGAGGGGAGTAAATTAGCTGTTGAAATACCTAAGTAGTCCTGCAAATTGAGCATTGTCTGTCACGGCTGTGGGGTATGTGGACCCACTGGGCTGCTCCGCCGTAGCGGAGTAGCAGATGGTCAAATGAGAGTCAATAATAGTCCCTAGGACAAGAGTACCTGGGTTGGTGACTTATGCCGGATAATTAGAAGCTGGCTTGTGCCGGACAATCGGAAGCTGGCTTGTGCTGGACAACAGGACTTTTCTCGGATACAGGATACGGATACTGAAGTCATCACACACACTGGACTTGGCAAGGACACTGGACCCACATACTGAAGTCTTCACAGACACTAGACTTGGCACAGACACCGGACATGGATACTGAAGTCGTCATAGACACAGGACTTGGCACGGACACTGGACAGGGATACTGACGTTGTCACGGACACTGGACTTGACACAGACACCGGACACGGATACTGAAGTCATCACGGACACTGGACTTGACATCAAACACAAACACTGGATATAAGATACAAGATACAGGATACGGGAAACAGGATATGGGATACAGGATAATGCTTGGGAACCTTTGCAGAGTAACACAGGGTTAGATACAACATTGCTCAGGCAATGAGGAAATGGGCAGCTTTCCTTTTAAAGTCCCGGGTGTGCTGGGATTGGTCTGGGGTGATATTCCTGTTGCGCACGCTGGCCCTTTAAGACCGGGGGCATCGGCCGGAGGAGAGAAAAGTGTGTGCCGGTGTCTCAGGGGAAGGTGATGCAGGCAAGGCTTCAGAGTCCTGCGGTTCCGACTTCCGGTAAGTGGGGTATGCCGGCTTTCACTGTCTATGCATGCTTCTACAAGACTAATGTTATTTTTGCACTGAACAGCCATATAGCTCCATATGCAATATGTGCAATACTGAGCTTTAGCTCTGCTGCACTTTTGCTTCTTGGTTATCTTTGCTGAAAATCTATATTTTGTTCCATGGCATTAATTTTATGATTTGCCTGGAGTGGCTCCAAAGCAAAGCTTTATGTGATATGATTACACAAGGTGAATGGTATACTATCTGTTAACTGAAATAGATACTTTGTTTAATGGTTCTTTAGAGAATTCAGTGGATTTAGACTATTAATTAGGCATCGGACCTTTAAGTATTACAAGTTCACATTCCAAGGCTTCCTCATCTCATAATGGGTTGTATAGATGTCATAGCGTCCCCACATCACTGCTAATTATTCATATTCCATTCTCATTCTTATTGCTTGGTCTTTATTGTGGAGAACAATTAGCTGGAAACCAGTGGTATAATTAACTCATACCCTGTTAAACAAGCAGCGAACTGCTTTTATTGCAGTGTACAAGGGCATAACCCAGACACTGTGGTCTGATATTAAATTAATCCATCACACAGCACTGTGCCATTACATTTCCAAAATTACCCACATATCAAAAGCGGCTATGTGAAGCTGTTGAGTTATAGACTTCTGTGATCTAAAACCTCTCATTTGTCTAAAATCCCCATCAAAAGTATTTTAAAATTCAGACCTCTTCATTACATTGTCTTGTAAAAAAGACATTGCTAATTTATATCCGGAATGGAGATCAGACAGTGACCATAGAGACTCCCTGCTATTATAATGTGCAGCTACAGTAAGTGTTGTACAGTTATTAACCATCCATTTGGTAGATGTGTCATTGTTAAGCACAGAGGGGAGTATAGCTCTATGTGATCGGAATCAAGATTTGTACAGGAATTAAAAAAATAAATTACCTGTAAATATATATGAGCATATGTCTTCGAGTTTTTATCCGCCTTCACATTTTTAAATTCTTCAAAAACCTACTGAAACTAACAAGACCTTTTTCTCCTCTCTGTTTTAGCAAAAGTGACAGTAAAAAAATTAATCCATTGCAACTCCTATAAGGGTTATCATCTCCCTGACATTTCTCCCTTAACTGCTTCTAGCACCATACATTAAGGCTAAGTTCACACGGGGCGGATACGCTGCATAAAAGTACACAGCGTATTCGTCCCGTTGGTCGCAGGGAATTCCGGGCGAAAAATTGTGGTGCAGTTTTACGCCCAAAATGTCCACTGCAGAAAACTGCAGCATATCATCCCAGGAGACCACTGCAGCCTGTGATTGGCTGCAGTGGCAGTCACTTGGGAAGAAACGTCATCCCAGGAGGCCGGCCCTCTGACATCATCCAGGCCGGCCTCCTGGGATGACGTTTCATCTCATGTGACCGCCGCTACAGCCTATGATTGGCTGCAGCGGTCACATGGGATGAAACGTCATCCCAGGAGGCCGGCTTGCAGAACGCCAGAGGTAAGTATAAGGTTTTTGGTTTTTTCTAAGTTGTGATTTTTGCTGCATAATCGCTGCGATTCTGCCGCAAAAGTCGCAACACTTGACTGCTGCGTGTTTTAGATCCCCATTCAATTCAATGGGGAAAACCCGCAACAAAATAACGGCGTTTCCGCAACCACAATTGAAATGCTGGGCTTTAAAAAAAACACTGCAGGTCAATTTGTGTGCGGAATCTCCGCATATCACGGAAAATCTGCTGTATTTACGTCACGTGTGGACTAGCCCTTGTAGTGCAGTTTTAACATAGTTAATGCTTAGTGCCCTACATGTATGAGCAGGCGCAGGAGCCATGCCTGCATGATTGCCAGCTCTGATTCCATTTGTTTAGCCCCTTGACTGCTGCAGTCAATAGTGATCATGGCTGTTTTTTCAGATAGCCTATTTTTAGGGCATACCTAGGTATACACCTAGGTATACACCTAGTGTAATGTATTAGCATGCAGAAATGCATGTACATTATAAGTTAAAAAATAAAGATCAAACTATTAATTTCTAATTGTATTTAAAAAAGTTTAATAAACAAAAAATTATAAAAACTGTATGCAAAAGAATATTATTTTTAAAAATATTATTTTCAATAATGTCAAGTTTATTACTCATACAAAAACAAAATGACATACACATATTTGGTATCACCGGGACCGTAATAAACAGCACTGGTACTTGATCAACTAACCTGATGCACAGATCCCATTTGGAAAAAGCAACATTAACCTCATGAAACAGCTGTATCATCAATATACTATGGTCTATATGAAAATTGTATTTAAGTGGAATCTTAATAGGAGACAAGCTGGAGTAAGATGCAACAAATTTATATAGAGGCGCTCACATCTTCTTCTGTCCGTGCACCACCGAGTGAAATCTACGTGAGTCAGGAGCTGGCGTAGATTTGCGCAATAATTTACACCAATATCTGGTGTAAACTATAGTAAATGGGCCTGGTGGCAGGGGCTCTGCCCCCTTTCAGTATGCTCCGCCCATTTTTTCATAAAGTGACGAAAAAGTCGCAATCTTTGATCCACTTGCGACTTTTCTACACCAAGAAACCGGAATAGAAACTTTTTTTAAGGTTATCATTATTCAAGTAATAAAAAGGAGATACATTTTCCCTCGCTCTTTCCTCAACTCTCCCTTTTTCTCACTCCTCATTTAATGTAAATTACAAGTCATTATAGCCAGCGCTACAATTCATGTATGTATTTTAATGCGGCCATACGTTTTCCATTTTTCTTACTCCACATTGCATGAAGTCTATGGAGGGTGTTGGGTTCAAATGCATGTGCATAAATAAACTTACGTTAACCATGCAGTGGAGGTTACACAACGGCATTACACATTTTTAGCAATTTTTAGACTGAGTACTACTTTCTAAAAGTTTAGAACAATTTTATAAGGAGAAGGAGAATTATTGTTGCCTATATTGGGGTATTAAGTTTGAGGACAAGCCACTTGAATATTTTGGGATGCATTTCTTAAATCATATTTAATGAAAGGAAACATTAATTTGATGACTTTGTTCTTGGCACACTGACACTTAGTAAACATGGGCTTTATCTTTGAAAAACAATACTAATACAATAACTGTAGGATTTTGTTCTTGACTTACATCATACATCATTTGTATAATATGTGCTTGTGGTGCCAAAGACAACATCTGTCATACAGGATATGTCTCTAGCCTTGGCAGAGGAACATTTTGAGATGGCGGCCACAGGGAAAAAGTTGTTTTGCTTTCAACAGACGTATCTCATACTAGCTAGCTTTGAGAGATGCCATGCTGAAGTCAAGAAGAGATGCTTAGCTGACTGAAAGTTGTAAAGGAGCACTTGGAGAACATATTTTACAATGCCTGCAGTGTGAAAGAACAGGAATGACCCGAGTTTATAAAACCGTTGAACTCACAAGGCAGTAAGAGTTTAAATGGGAATCCTTTAATAACTAACGGTATTAAAGTCCTTAGAAGTGCTGAGCCCTTGTACCTGGCTGATTACAAATTGGAGTAAAGAAGATATAACATGTCAAGGGCATGATTGTTCAACACGTTCTGAAATACCCCAAAAAGTACTAAAATATATGTATATGCCGTATCAAGTTGTTTGTAGAATGTTATAGAAAATATGAGCTGAAGCATCTTAACAAAAATGTATTAGTGTCATGTCAATGTCACTTATTAATAATTTTTGCACTTTTATAGGTCAATGTGGATAAATGTAAAGTTATGTATTTGGATAGTAATAATCTGTATGTGCTGGTGGAGTGAAACTAATATAAGGAGGAGAATGATGCGGGTATAATTGTACTTTATAGACTAAATAACAACTTGCAATGTCAATCAGCTACTTCTAAGGCCAGTAGGATATTGTTCTGTATAAAGAGGCATGGAGAAAATCTTGACTCTTTACAAAGCATTAGTGTGACCCAAACTACTGCCGTTTCTATAATAAATGCCCTGGAAAGTGCAAAGTAGGGAAACAAAATTGAAAAAGGGCATAGGAAAAGTAAAAATGACAATAAAAATGTATTTAGTCTTGAAAAAAGATATTTACGGGGTGACATCATCAATTTGTACAAATATTTAAATGTTTCATACAAAAAGTAAATCTAATAAAAAGCCAAGAGGGTACTGTTCCCCCCGGTCAGGGGTGCAACTAGGAAAGACTGGGCCCCATAGTAATCTTTTGACTGGGGCCCCCCTCGCTGGGTATCACACAACCCCCCCCCCTTGTAGATTGTGCCTCCCTATAGATTCCACCACACAGCACCCCCCTATAGATAACGCCATACACCCCCCTGTAGATAACGCCATACAGACCCCCCTGTAGATAACACCATACATAACCCCCCCGTAGATAACGCCATACAGACCCCCCTGTAGATAACGCCATATAGCCCCCCCAAAAAAAAAATGGCCTATAGTTTGTCCTACAAAAGAGATGTATCCCCTATCCACAGGATAGGGGATACATGTGTGATCGTTGGCAGCGATAAGGAGAACAGGGGACCGAAAGTCCCCCCAAGTTCTCCATGACAAGCCTTGGACTTCCGGAGTCTGCGCAGTTCAATAAAAATGAAAGGTGCGCTAGTCACGCTTGCGCACAAGCGCGACCAGTGCACAATTCATTTCTATGGAGCTGCAGACAGACCCCGGAAGTCCGAGGTCTTTCATGGAGAACTTCGGAGGACTTTCGGTCCCCCATTCTCCTTATCGCTGGGCGTCCCAGCGATCACACATGCATCCCCTATCCTGTGGATAGGGGATGCCTGTCTTTTGTAGGAACAACCCCTTCAGTGGCGTCGCGCTGTAGCAGCCTTAGCGGCTGCTAGCGGAGCCTCCGGCCATGGGGGGGCCGTGCCGGCGGGTGGCACGGGCCCCCTCATGCTGCGGGCCCCGTAGCAGCCGCTACGGCTGCTATAGCGGTAGTTACGCCACTGCACCCAGTTCAAAAGATAAATGTTAATCTACAGTGTAGAAAATTCTTCTTTACTGCAGAAGCTGTGAAGCTGTGGAATTGTCACCTCAGGAACTGATTTTATCAGATAAAGTTGATCACTTAGAGAAAGGCTTAGATTTTTTTTAAAAACAAAATTACATATTAATAGTTTAACAATATGTGGTTTACTCTTTATTTAGCCTGATCACCATGCAGGGTTCGGAATTAATTTTTATTATTATGGCAAACAGGCCTTGCCTTTTAAGTTATATAGATGTCATAGAAGCTCCTATATGAAAGGTATGCACTATGGAAAGAAGACAACAACTCCAAGGCTATGTTTATACTAGCATGTCTCCACGTCATTACTGAAAAATGTAGAGACAAATTTCTGCTGACATCCTCATTGATTTCTAGGGGATTTTTCTCATGCCAAATTCCATCATTTGGCATCAGTTAGGCTCCATTCGGCCAGGTTTCCGTTGCTTTTGGTTGGTAAAATAGAGCTGTCCTCTATGCTATTTTAACCAGAATTATTTTTTTTTTTAACTTGGTAGATTCCATCAAAAGTTAAATAGTTACATCGTTGATATGGTTGAAAAAAGACATATGTCCGTCAAGTTTAACCAAGGGTTGAGAACTTGATCCAGAGGAAGGTTTAAAAAAATAAAATAAATTATAAATATAAAAATTACCCATAAGGTATTAACCAATCTTTCCGAAAAAAGGAAAAAATTCCCTCCTGATCCTGTGGCAATCCGACTGAATTAACATTCAAACAAGAACGGGATCCATTAAACTTCCATCTCAAAAATGAGGAGTCTTAACACAGACTAAATTTGAATGGATTTGACAGGTGTTCATGGTAGTGGGAAATCAAAGGCGGACAACATGGTTTGGTATTATTTGAGTTTAAAATATTGTGCTGATCCCTACACATAACAATAGTGAGTGTCCAGTGTCAGACTCTGGAGTTAGATATATTTTATAATAACAAACATATCTATAGTTTATGGTTTATAATAACATGCAAAGAGAATTAAATTGAATTAAACAGATCATTGTTATTTTAGAGTTAATATAATAAAGCACACAATTATTGCAAAGTCATAATGCCAAACAAAAATAATCAATTAAAATGACAACGTATGTGGATTTAAGGCCATGTCCTACAGAAGTAATGTAGCTGCTTGAAATGTATCAATGTGAGGATGGCTTTTGGTGCTGAAATTCTTGCACCATATGTGCCCTTGAGAGAAATTGATTCTCTTAACAAGCTGCTAAAGAAAGCAAAGGGATTATGTATATGAGAACTATGGAAAGACGAGCACACCCATAATATTGATTGATGAATACCTGCATGGAATAGAACAGGCAGAGATTAATAGCAGTTGAAAGCCAAAAAGATTTGTACGGAATACCATCTTCTTTCAACAACGCTGCCAAATAGGATACAAATGAGCGGCTGTTTTCCTTTTTATCTCACACTTAAATGTAAAATGTCTTTACAACATGTTTTCACATTTTAACTCTTTAAATTACATCAAAAATTGGCATCATGTTTAAACCACCAATGTCATTCAATGTGTTTTAAGAATTTAGGTTTAGGAAGATTTAAACTTTGATGCAAGGACATTGATTTACAGAATAAAGCCAAGGACTGACAAGCACAAGAATAAGAAATGTTTTGCCCCCACACATCATAAAGTCTCCTTTACAGTGCTAGAAAAAAATATATATATTTTACTTAAAAAGTTATACTAGAAGAACTGCAGTATGACATTGGCATCAACATTAAAACCGCTGACAGGTGGAGTGAATAACATTGATAATTTCATTACAATGGCCCCTGTCAAGGAGGGGGGTTATATTAGGCAGCAAGTGAACATTCAGTTCTTGAGATTAATGTATTGGAAGCAGGAAAAATGGACAAACATAAGGATCTAAGAGATTTTGACAAGACCTAAATTGTGATAGCTAGACGACTGGGTCAGAGCATTTCCAAAATGGCAGGTCTTGTGGGGTGTTCCCGGTATACAGTGGTTAGTACTTACTAAAAGTGGTCCAAGTAAGGACAACCGGTGAGCTGACAACAGGAAGAGATGGCATCCGGATGTACTATGGAAAGAAGGCAAGCCAGCAGAGGCAGTGTAGTACTCAAGGCAATGTTAGGCAGGAAGTTTTAATGTTAAGGCTGAACGATGTATAATGAGTGCAGTCACTTATACCAAATAATAATATCATAGATTGAACAGAAGTGGAGGATGCCACCTCTGCTCTTATTGTCCTCTTGTATTAGTTCCTGTCAGACACCACAGTTCTGACATAGTCATTGCCGGAAGAAACAGATACTGAGGTCCCATACGTGCAAACCAGAATGACCAGGAATTTTCAGAAATGTGATACCAGTTCAGAAAATCTGTTGTTTAAAACTTTGACAACACTACAACATCAAGATACACTCCTTGGTCAACATTGTTCTTCCACAACTTACTTTGCCGACAATTTTTTAAAGACCTCACTTTGCGACAGTGGTAATGTCATGTTGACACATAAAATAATATACAATAGTGGCAGGACGTGACCCTTAATCTAAAAAGTAACCTTTATTGGATTTGTTTAAAAAGATACGAAAAAATATACACCCTGTTGTGAAAGTGTTTAAAATACAATTCTGACCAGAGTTAAAATCTCAGGACTGTATCCACTATTGTCACTTTCTGTTTGTGTGCAATAGGAACTGACTAACATCTATACAATTCCCACACTAGCCTGGACCCTGATCACAAGTCCTCTTGTTTGTGTGGGAGTTGTAGTTCTTTTCTCTGTATATGTTGGAGGCTGCTGGTTGTCACAAACAGAAAGTGACACTATGAAAAGTTTGAACCTGACAATTCTATACACTGTTGTAATATGCTGTAGTATTAAGGTTTCTGTCCTTCTTTAGAACTGAGAGCCCCAACCTAAATCATAATAAGTCTTCCCATGCTATAATTCCTCCTCAATTGAATTTTATAGTTTGCCCTTTGTATTAAATTAGGAAGCATTCTCCTGTCAAACTCAGATTCGCCTTTTGGAATTCCAGATGCTGAAAATTACTACAGAGAACTTGTTTCTGTTGCTTCACAGTCCAAAGGAAGTGTGCTTTATAGAGTCGGACTGGACCAAAAGAGGATTCTCCATTGGGGCCAGGCTCTGACACTTCAATGGACTCCAAAGGTCAAGAAGAAAGAAAAAATATTTGGAGCTGTCTTTGGAACCAACCATTTGTCACTAGAGTTTATTTTACTAGGTGCTTTGAAACATAAATAATCTATGGGATTTTATTGCTCATATGTCCTATGTCTGTAATGATAGCAACAAATTAAGTAATTAAATAAAAAGCGTGCACATATCCTGTATTAATGAAGGTGGATGTTCAGAATAATTTCTTCTTATGTGCCCAAGGAACCCAAGTCCGACGCTGGTGCTTTACACAACTCCAGCCAATGCTTGGCATTACATATGCGGATCACATGCTTATGTGCAGCTCCTTGGTTAAGGAAACATAACTTATCGAGCCCGCTGATGAACGGTTCTTGTGCTAACATTATACTCAGAAACAGTTTGGCCCTGAAAACAGGATTGCAAACTTTGGTTACCACTTGTTGGTCATGTTCTATGAGCATGTGTGGATGGCTGCTTAGTTGTTGCTGCTTCTCTTAGGTGTCTGGGGCACCCTTAGAATTGCTGATCAGATACTTTTGGCCATGCAGTATATGTATAGTGTATACATACATTTATTGGAATTAGTATATGGCAAGATGTGTCACTTTATTACAGAATTCAGTCACTGTTATATTTCTCAAATTTATTTAGCCATCTTTTCACAAGAGTAAATCAGACGGTATTCCATCTACACAGTACATAACTTCACTTGCAAATTAAAATGTGCTCATAAATATTGATACATATATTTACATTGATACAACTTGTGCTTTGAAATATTCTTGTGTTCAGGGTTAAATATTTTCCAGCACAGAGAAGCATTTTCACCCTGTCCCACCTAATAGCCCTAACAAATTAGCAGGCTTCAGACTTCCATTTGGCTAAATCTCCCAATTGACTTATTCTCTGCAGAGAACAGAAACATTAATCAGGCATTTCACAAATTACAGACGTTGACTCACATTGTCTGATGCTAATGTTCTCTAACTTTTTCACATACAAAAGCCTTTACTTCTCGTATTGAGTTTCACAACTCTGCGAGTTTTCGATTTCAGTTTGACTGTTTGGCTAAAACTGAACGAAAGAACCAAAGTGAAACAAATAATCTATATAAGGGGTATTACAATCATTTAATATATCCTAATTATAAGGGGGAACTAAAATAATCAATATAGGTCAGTAACAAAAATTTTTGTTTTACACTTTTTGCATTTTTATGTCATTATTTTGATAAAAATTTGCTACAATATTCTAGAATGAGATTACATAGTTACATAGTTTGTAAAGTTGAAAAAATACACATGTCCAGCAAGTTCAACCAAGGGATGGAAAAGGGGAAGTGGGATGGGAAAGGGGAAGTAAAACATTTCTACACATAGGAGCTAATATTTTTTTGTTCTAGGAAATTATCTAAGCCTTTTTTAAAGCCATCTACTGTCCCTGCTGTGACCAGCTCCTGCGGTAGACTATTCCATAAATTTACAGTTTTCACAGTAAAGAAGGCTTGTCGCCTCTGCAGGTTGAACCTTTCTTTTTCCAGACGGAGGGAGTGCCCCCTTGTTTTTTGAGGGGGTTTTACATGGAACAGGATTTCATCATATTTTTTGTATGTGCCATTAATATATTTATATAAGTTAATCATGTCCCCCCTTAGTCGTCTTTTTTTCAAGGCTAAATAGGTTTAGTTCTTTTAATCTTTCCTCATAACTTAGATTCTCCATGCCCCTTATTAGCTTCGTTGCTCTTCTTTGTATTTTTTCCAACTCCCGGGCATCCTTTCTATGAACTGGAGCCTAGAACTGGACTGCATATTCTAGATGAGGCCTCACTAATGCTTTGTAAAGTGGTAATATTACATCCCTGTCCCGCGAGTCCATGCCTCTTTTGATACACAACAATATTTTGCTGGCCTTTGAAGCAGCTGATTGACACTGCATGCTGTTATTTAGTTTATGATTTACAAGTACACCCAGATCCTTCTCAACAAGTGACTCCCCCAGTGTAGCTCCCCCTAGGACATATGATGCATGCAGGTTGTTCGTACCCAGGTGCATAACTTTACAATTATCTACATTAAACTTAATTTGCCAAGTGGACGCCCAAACACTTAGTTTGTTTAAATCTGCCTGCAATTCACAAACATCTTCCATAGTCTGAACTATATTGCATAGCTTGGTGTCATCTTCAAAAATAGAAATAGTGCTATTAATCCCATCCTCTATATCATTAATAAAGAAGTTGAATAATAGTGGTCCCAGCACTAAACCCTGGGGTACACCACTTATAACCCGGGACCATTCAGAGTAGGAATCATTGACCACAACTCTCTGGATACGGTCCTTGAGCCAATTCTCAATCCAATTACAAACTATACTTTCTAAACCTATAGTCCTTAATTTACCCATTAGACGTCTATGGGGGACAGTGTCAAATGCCTTTGCAAAGTCCAAAAACACTATATCCACAGCGGCCCCTCTGTCTAGGCTTCAGCTTACCTCTTCATAAAAACAAATCAGGTTGGTTTGACAGCTTCTGTTATTTGTAAAACTGTGCTGGCTGTCACTTATAATACTATTTATTGTCACATAATTCTGTATATAGTCCCTCAATAGCCCCTCAAACATTTTCCCCACAATTGATGTTAAGCTTACTGGTCTATAATTACCCGGCGAAGACCTAGAGCCCTTTTTGAAAATAGGCACCACATTTGCCCTGCGCCAGTCCCTTGGCACTATACCAGTCATGGGAGACTCTCTAAATATTATGAAGAGGGGGACATAAATAACTGAACTAAGCTCCTTAAGAACTCTAGGGTGTAACCCATCTGGTCCCGGGGCCTTGTGTACGTTTATTTTATTTAATTTAGCTTGCATCATATCTACATTCATCCAATTTAGTATATCAACTGATATATTAACAGCACTGGCAGCGGCTACATCAGCTGCTCTTTCTTCTGTTGTATATACAGAGATTCTAGATTTATAATAAGAGTTGTCTTTGTAAATACTATGAATGAAGTGACTACAAGATAAGATTATATAGGGCTTGTTTGTATTCCATGGAGATACATAAGCTTTCGTGGTTGCATACAAAATTGGTTACAATGGTTTACATACTCTTTAAATAACTAACACATTGATTAAATTAAGTCAATAGGAATTGTTATACTGTAATTAGCAACAATATATGTGAAACAATATCACAGTATAGGCCAGGGGTTTCAAGCACGCGGCCCCTGGGGCAGTCATCTGTGGCCCGCGGGACACAGAGCCGCTAGTACAGACTCTGCTCTAGGAATCTGTAATTCCCTGACATCACTGTCCACATATGGCGCTAGTATCGGCTCTACTCCGGGACTCTGTGGAATTCCCTGACATCGCTGTCCATATATGGACAGTGTCAGGCTCTTCCCCAGAGAGGAGTCCCGGGCAGAGCGCTAGTATCGGCTCTGCTCCGGGACTCTGTGGAATTCCCTGACATCGCTGTCCATATATGGACAGTGTGTCAGGGTCTTCCCCAGAGCGGAGTCCGGGGCAGAGCGCTAGTATTGGCTCTGCTGCGGGACTCTGTGGAATTCCCTGACATCGGTGTCCATGTATGGACACACGATGTCTGGGGCTTCCCCAGAGCCAGAGTCCCGGGCAGAGCGCTAGTATAGGTTCTGCTCCGGGACTCTGTGGAATCTTCTGACATCGCTCTCCGCATATGGACAGCAATGTCTGGGGCTTCCCCAGAGCTGGTGTCCCGGGCAGAGCGCTAGTATCGACTCTGCCCTGGGGAAGTCTCTGACATCGCTGTCCATACATCGACAGTGATGTCAGGGGCTTCTCCAGAGCAGGAGTCCCAGTGATGTCAGGAGCACAGCTGGAGTCCCTGGAAGAGCCTACTAGCACTCTGCCCGAGACTCCAGCTCTGGGCAAGCCCCTGACAACAGTGTTCATATATGGACACTGATGTTAATGGCTTCCCCAGAGTTCCGGCGCAGAGCCTATACTAGTGCTCTGCTCCGGGACTCCGGCTTTGGGGTTGCCCCTGATATCACATTCCGGTCCAGGAGGATCCCCTTACGTCACTGTGTATGGACAGTGATGTCAGGGGCTCCAACAGTAGAGGAATCCCCAGCCAAAGCGTCGACTACACTTTGGCTGGGCATTTCACTCCTAGAGGGAGCCCCAATGGAGCTATCTACTTGGGGTGTGTGGCATTATCTGCAGATGGCACTGTCGCAGCATCTGCGGAGGGCACTGTGGCAGCTTCTGTGGAGGGCACTGTGGCAGCATCTACAGAGGGCACTGTGGCATTATCTATTATAATAGCGATCAGGGATTCATGCCTTTAAGTCCCCTAGTGGGACAAAAAGTCTCAGTTAATAAAAATGTAAAAAAAAATAAACATTCCACATTAAACAAACAATAACCACCTTTTTTTCCCATAATAAGTCTTTTATTATAGGAAAAAAAGAAAAACTTTAAAAAAAGTACACATATGTGGTATCACCGCGTTTGTAATGACCCAAACTATAAAAATATAATGCCATTTTACCCGCACGGTGAACACCGTAAAAAAATAAAAAAAATAAAAACAATTCTAGAATCACTGTTTTTTAGTCACTATTCTTCCCAAAACAGAAAAAACATGATCTAAAAGTTTCATGTACCCCAAAATTATACTATTAAAAAATAAAGCCCGTCCCACAAAAAACAAGCCCTCCCACAGCTTTTTTGACTGAAAAATAAAAAAGTTATGGCTATTAGAATATGACAACACAAAAAATTCATTATTTGAAACAAAAGTGATTTTATTGTGCAGACAGTTGCAAAGCATAAAAAAATTATATACATATAGTATCGCCGTAATCGTATCGACCCGCAGAATGAAGTAAAATTGTCATTTATAGTGCATGGTGAACGCCGTAAAAAAAAAGAATAAAAAACATAGAATTGCTGGTTTTTGGTCACCTTGCTTGCCAAAAAATTAAAAGTGATCAAAAAAATTGTGTGTACCCCAAAATGGTACCAATGAAAACTACAGATTGCCCTGCAACAAATAAGCCCTCACACAGCTGCGGAGGAGAAAAAATGACAAATTTCTGGCACTCAGAATATGGCGATGCAAAATGTGCAGAGTATCCAAAAGCTAATACGATTTTTTATTTATCAGTGCGACACCAGCCACACATCTGTGGATTATTATTTATTTACGCCATATTATACCCTCTTATTATGCCCCGATGTTCCCTGCACAGATTACATATGCCCGCACATTATAAACTGAAATACCAGAAAAACCCCAAACAGAATAACTACCACCAAGGAAAATCTGCGCTCCAAAAGTCAAATGGCGCTCCCTCCCTTCTGAACCCTATGGTGTGCCCAAACAGCAGTTTACGTCCACATATATGGGAGAACCCGCTTAACAGTTTGAGGTATTTGTCTTCAGTGGCACGAACTGGGCACAACATATTGTGCACTAAAATTGCATATACCTGTGGAAAATTGCAATTTTCACTTTGCACCATCCACTGAGCGTTCATTTCTAATGAAAAACAAAAACCTGTGGGGTCAAAATACCCACTACACCCCTTATAAAATGCCTTGAGGGGTGCAGTTTCCAAAATGGGGGTCACTACATGGGGGTTTGTTTTACTATTTGACCCCAGAGCCCTACCATTGGGGGCTAATGCTGTAAAAATTACCAAAATAGGCCTCACATGCGCATTTGCTCTTTCACTCCTAAGGCCTGTCATATGTCTAGGCAAATAACAACTGCCTTGAGGGGTGTAGTTTACAAAATGAGGTCACTTCTCTGGGTTTTCCACTCTACTCTGGTACCTAAGGGAGCTCTGCAAATGGGACATAGCACCTTTACACTAGTCCAGCACATGGGGTATTTCCATATTGGGAGAAATTGGGTAACAATGTGTGTTGTCATTATATTAACCCTTGTGAAAATAAGAAATTATGAGCAAAACTACATATTTTTCTAAAAAATGTTTTTCATTTTTACTGCCTAATTCTAATACAGTCTATGAAACACCTGTGGGATCAAAATGCTCACTACACCCCTAGATGAATGCCCTGAGGGGTATAGTTTCCAAAATGGAGTCACTTTTCATGGGTTTCTACTGTACTGGTACCTCACAGGCTCTGCAAATGCGACATGGCACCCAAAAACCAATCAAGCAAAATCTGCATGCCAAGTAGCATTCCTGCCAATCTGAGCCCTGCCATGTGTCCAAACAGCAGTTTATGATCACACTTGGGGTATTGCCATACTCAGGAGAAATTAATTTACAATTGTTGGGGTGCTTTGTCTCCTTTATTCCTCATGAAAATGAAAAAAAAATGCAACATTTTAGTGGAAAGAAAGTAGATTTTCCTTTTTACTGCCTAATTCCAATAAATTCAGCAAAAAAAACAGTGGGGTCAAAATGCTCACTATACCGCTAAATAAATTCCATGAGGGGTGTAGTTTCTAAAATGGGGTCACTTTTGCGGGGTTTGAATTGTTTTGGCCCCTCAGGGGCTTTTCAAATGTGACATGGCGCCACATACCATTCCAGCAAAATCAAATGGTGCTCCTTCCTTTCTTTGCCCTGCCGTGTGTCCGAACAGAGGTTTATTACCACATATGGGGTATTGCTTTGATCATAAGAGTTTGCTTTACAAATGTTGGGGTCATTTTTCTACTTTATCTATTGTGAAAATGGAAAAATATGAGCTAAAACGACATTTTATTAGAAAAAATTTTGATTTTAATTTCACGGCATAATTCCAATAAATTCCTCAAAAAACATGTGGGGTCAAAATGCTAACTATATCCCTAGAGGGGTGTCGTTTCCAAAATGGGATCACTTTTGGGGGATTTCCACTGTTTTGGTCCCTCCATGGCATTGCAAACACGACATGGCACTGAAAACTATTCCAGCAAAATCTGCTCTTCAAAATCCAAATGGTGCTCCTTCCCTTGTGAGCCCTGCCGTGGGTCCAAACAGCAGTTTATTAGCACATATGGGGAATTGACATAATTGGTTGAAAATGCTTTACAAATGTTGGGGTGCTTTTTCTTATTTATTCCTTGTAAAAATTAAAAATTTCTAAGTATTTTCAGAAAAAAGTAGATTTTCATTTTTACAGACTAATTCCAAATATTTTAGCAAAAAAACTGTGGGGTCAAAATGCTCACTATACCACTAGACAAATTTTTTGAGGGGTGTAGTTTAAAAATGGGGTCACTTTTGGAGGGTCTTTACTGTTTTGGCACCACAAGACATCTTCAAACCTGACATGGTGCCTAAAATATATTCTACAAAAAATCCACTAGGTGCTCCTTTTCTTCTGAGGCCTGTATTTCACTCCATTAGGACACTCGGGCCAAATGTGCGATATTTCTAAAAACTGCAGAATCTGGGCAATAAATATTGAGTTGCGTTTATCTGGTAAAACTTTCTGTGTTAAAGAAAAAAAATTATTACCAATGAATTGGCAAAAAAAAATGAAAATTGTAAATTTCACCTCTACTTTGCTTTAATTCCTGTGAAACGCCTAAGAGGTCAAGAAACTTTCTGAATGCTGTTTTGAATACTTTGAGGGGTCAAGTTTTTAAAATGGGGTGATTTATGGGAACTTTCAAATATATAAGGCCCTCAAAGCCACATCAGAACTGGTCTCTGAAAAACTAGCCTTTTGAAATTTTCTTGAAAACTGCTAAAGTTAGGAGCCTTGTAACGTCCTAGAAAAGTAAAAGGACTTTTAAAAAACAATGCCAACATAAAGTAGACATATGGTAAATGTTAACTAGTAACTATTTTGTGTGGTATTACTATCTGGCTTACAAGCAAATACATTTAAATTTAGAAAAATGCTAATTTTTGCAAATGTTCTCAGAATTTTGGTGTTTTTCCCAAATAAACACTGGATATAGGGATCAAATTTTACCACTAACATAAAGTACATCATGTCACAAGAAAATAATCTCAGAATTGCTTGGATACATAAAACCATTCCAAAGTTATTACCACATAAAGTGACCCATGTCAGATTTGAAAAAATTGGCTGTGTCCTTAAAGAGGCTCTGTCACCAGATTTTGCAGCCCCTATCTGCTATTGCAGCAGATAGGCGCTGCAATGTAGATTACAGTAACGTTTTTATGTTTAAAAAACGAGCATTTTTGGCCAAGTTATGACCATTTTCGTATTTATGCAAATGAGGCTTGCAAAAGTACAACTGGGCGTGTTGAAAAGTAAAAGTACAACTGGGCGTGTATTATGTGCGTACATCGGGGCGTGTTTACTACTTTTACTAGCTGGGCGTTGTGTATAGAAGTGTCATCCACTTCTCTTCACAACGCCCAGCTTCTGGCAGTGCAGCACTGTGACGTCACTCACAGGTCCTGCATCGTGTCGGCACCAGAGGCTACAGTTGATTCTGCAGCAGCATCAGCATTTGCAGGTAAGTAGCTACATCGACTTACCTGCAAACGCCGATGCTGCTGCAGAATCATCTGTAGCCTCTGGTGCCGACACGATGCAGGACCTGTGAGTGACGTCACAGTGCTGCACTGCCAGAAGCTGGGCGTTGTGAAGAGAAGTGGATGACACTTCTATACACAACACCCAGCTAGTAAAAGTAGTAAACACGCCCCGATGTACGCACATAATACACGCCCAGTTGTACTTTTACTTTTCAACACGCCCAGTTGTACTTTTGCAAGCCTCATTTGCATAAATACGAAAATGGTCATAACTTGGCCAAAAATGCTCGTTTTTTAAAAATAAAAACGTTACTGTAATCTACATTGCAGCGCCTATCTGCTGCAATAGCAGATAGTGGTTGCAAAATCTGGTGACAGAGCCTCTTTAAAGAGGCTCTGTCACCAGATTTTGCAACCCCTATCTCCTATTGCAGCAGATCGGCGCTGCAATGTAGATAAGGGTAACTTTTTTTTTTTTTAAAAACGAGCATTTTTGGCCAAGTTATGACCATTTTTATATTTATGCAAATGAGGCTTTCTAAAGTACAACTGGGCGTGTTTAAAGTTATGTACAACTGGGCGTGTATTGTGTATGTACATCTGGGCGTTTTTACTTCTTTTACTAGCTGGGCGTTGTGAATAGAAGTGTATGATGCTGACGAATCAGCATCATCCACTTCTCTTCGTTACCACCCAGCTTCTGGCAGTGCATAGACACACAGCGTGTTCTCGAGAGATCACACTGTGAGGTCACTCACTTCCTGCCCCAGGTCCTACATCGTGTCGGACGAGCGTAGTTTGATCATATTGTGTATTATCCAGCACTGCATCGATTGAAAAGAACAAAACTCTACATCTGAATGGCAGGCTAGAAGAAAATTGATCCAGCCTAAGTCCTAACTTGAATCCAAAAGAGATGTTGTCGCAGGACATGAAATAAGCAACTCATATATTAAAAATCGACCAATGTTTCTGAATTCAAGCAGTTCTTCAAAGAAGAGTTGTATATCCTTTCAACATGAAAGACTTATTAAAGCATACCTATTATTTAAGACAACAAAACAAAACCAAAAACAAAATTACCTCTTTAGGCAGCTGTAGATGTGTTTTAGATGTCGTGCAACAACTAATTTTCTGTCATATCCACATATTTGGCTTTTTCTCTTCCCTCTGCTGGTTTCTATAGATGCACATTTTATCTCCCTATTCTTACTAGTGTGATGTAAGAGCTTTGCTGTGTGCCCTGATCAGATATCTCCCTCTGTTGCTTCCTGTCCACTCTCACCCTTACTAAAACACTGAGTAAAAATTTTCCCTTTATACCCGTAATTCCTGTCTATTTACTGTTTTACACTAGAGGGATTTTTGGGGACTAAGAAAGTTTCAGAACATTTAGGCCATGTTCACACATGGCAGAATTTTTCCACTGCAAATGTTGGTGCAAATTCGTGGGAATTATGCAACGAATCTGCACCAACATTTGCATATTTGACAGGTAATTCAGACGTTGCAGATATCACAGCGGACTTGCCACAGATTTCAGTTCTGGCATTGCAAAGGCTGAAATCCGCAGTGAAATTCCGCTTCGTCTCAGCAACATAATGTGCATTCCATGGTGGGGAAATTCTGCACCGCAGCCTAATTTCCGCACAGTTATTTTCCACAACGTCTGAACTAAGTTTCCTAAAAATGTATAGAAACAAATGTAGAAAACGGCTGCTGCAGAATTCCGCTGCGGACTGTCCGCAGCGAAATTCAACAGCAATTCCGCCACGTCTGAACGTGGCCTTACAAAGAGCCTGCAGGCACTGAAGCGGGAACTGCAGTTTGCTAGGAGAGGAAGATGCTACTTCCCCTGATAAGATATATTACAAAGTTTCATGTACTACTGATTTAGTTAAAGAAAACTATTACAATAGCTTTACATTACATTTTAGTTACAATTATTGCTGCTACAGGTGGTTCAACATTTAATTTAAGGGGCAGTTAGAATTAATTTTTTTTACTTAAATATATACAGTAGTATTTTTAAACTGTGTTTGTTCAAATTCCATGTGCCAAATTTTTTTCTTACACCATTCTCAAAATGATAGAATATTTCATAATGATATTTTAAACCGTAAATATTAGCATTGATTTGCTAATATTTATTTTTAAGCAGTTACTAATGTGTTTTGTTTTGTTTTTCAGAATGGCCTGAATTTGTTAGTAACTATGCACCATGGTGGGCTACACATACCCTAGACTGGCTAAAGTATGGCAAAAATGTGCTGGTTATACATTTTGAAGACCTCAAGCAAGATCTATTCTTTCAACTAAAGAGAATGATTAACATTCTGGGACTCCCAGTCTTAGCAGACAGACTCCTGTGTGTTGAAGGACAAAAAGATGGAAACTTCAAGCGCTCTGGTCTCAGAAAGTTGGAGTATGACCCTTACACTGCAGACATGAGAAAAATGATCAGCAATTACATTAGGACAGTAGATGCAGCCCTGAAGCAAAGAAATCTCAGTGGTGTTCCAGAAGACTACTATCCAAGATGATGACACTGGTCAGTCAAGAATATCTCTGGGGCAATAGTTCCCAGCTGATGGCTACTTCCACCCAGTGGGTGGCTTGAAGACTTTCTGCTGCTAAAAACTATTAAAGATTCTTATGTGCATGAATTATGATCAGCAAACAGTGCTTCAAAATATTTGGCAAGAAGGTTAGACATTTCTGATTAGACTGTATTCAGTTATTTTCATTTCAATTCAGTTTTCCTGTATGGATTAAAGTACATGCTGATTTATTCAATTGGAAATTCCAAGACATACAACTATAAAGTCAGGAAATTATTATTTTTTCCTGTCATCAATTTCTGCTGTTATTAAGAACAGCTTGAACACTCCATTGTCATTGAGAATAATGATTGCACAGTTGAGCTAAACAAATGTCCTGATTTATTAGTGCCTATGAATCACAACCCATGCACCAACATCAACAGATTTCTTACATACAGTATGCATGGGTAAGGGTGTGGCATCTTGGTCTTGCTGAAAGACCAATGTGAACAAGCTCTTTATATGTTTTGTTTTTCAGAGCTAGATTAAGCATGGGTTTACATGACAACAAAGATTAAATCTTTTCCAAACATGATGCAATATAAATCAGCAGATTTTAGTTTAACAAAGCTATATACACTAGAATCAGATTTGTGTCATTTGCATTTTATTTATTTTTTGCTTTTTTTTGCTTTTTATTACCTAAAGTAGTAAAAAATTCAGGTTCTTGCTTATAGAGTAAGCAATCATAAAACACAGACATGACCTAATTCTGCTATTTGAAAAAGGAACTGTCAGCTCTACTGAAATATCTGTTTTAATATATACTTGTATTCCCCATGAGAAAAAATATTGCTGGAGCATCTATTGACCACTGGGTGTTACCATGTCCCTTGGGTGTTACAACTGGGTGTTACCTGACAGTGTCAGACTGTGTGGAGACATGCCCTATTAAGTCCCAGTGTTCAATTTAATCATATATTTCCAGGAGGAATACTAGAGGAATGGCATAATGTAGACTTATAGTCATGTATACAAGTATTAACTAAAACCGACATGTCAGAAAAGCTGTCAGGACCCCTTTAAAAATATATATCTATATTTCTTTTTTTTATATCACTACCGTTAGGCTAAGATGGTTAATCATTCCCTTGAAATACCAAAGGAATCAATGGAGAATAAGTTATAAATAATATTTCTATGCCACTAACTGAAATTTACAACTTTTCTTGGATTGTAAGAATAGAGTATGCAATGGAAAACGACTTTAGTGATTTCAAGGCCGAGTTATCCTAATTCACTTTTTTGTGGTCATAGCTTTCTGAGGGATGTCACTGGCAGTGGGCAATGTTTGACTGCTAAGCGGTCATATTGCCAACCAAATACTTTTTTTTTTATCACATGGTTAACTGGCAGTAGAAGGCTAAACAGGTTATCTGTGATTTAAAAATCTATGAATTTGGTCTCAAAATTGCAAACTATCAAACTTTGCAATGTACTAACTTTTGCAGTTCCTCCACTGTAGTTATCATGTGCTAATTCTGTTGTTCCTTCATGTGCACTGATGTGACATCTATAATGATTACACATCAAATGAGCCTCTGTCGCAGATTCTGTCAGATTTGTAGGGAAGAATAGTACTGCATCCAGTCCAAAATGACACAACGATTGAACTTGATGGACCCCATTATACTGTAAGTCAATGGGGTTCGTCAGTTGCCGGAGGTATCCTTCGTACGATGGATCCAGCACTGCATTCTTTCCGTTGCTGCACTGCATTGCTTCCGTTACAAATGGAAATAACAATGCAGATGTGAACAGAGCCTTAGTTTATTATTTTGCAAATTCATAGCTTTCTAAATTCTGCAAAAATGCTGGAGAATTAGAGATGGTGCCTCCAGGGAAGAAAACGGGTGAGAAATGCCATATACAAGTTATATAATAGAAATAGTGTTATTCCTTATGTACACACATTTGACAGCTTAATTTGAAAAGTCACCTGAAAGGTTACCCTTTCATTATGTTGTCACGGGCAGTGGTGGACCTATAGAGATGCGTGACCTTTGTAGAGATGTGTGAGACACGTTGCTGCTACTTCCTATCCAGCATCAGAGCCCAGCCCTGAAGTAAAAATAACTTAGGAAGTACAATAGGTGCCTTTTTGTTTTTATTTTTAACATACAGCATTTGAGGTGGCCAGAGGAGAAGGGGGCACAGCAGGGGGGACACATTTCCTTTTCAACAAAATTTTAGCAGAACAAATTTAAGAAACTTAAAATAAATATTTTTTTTTGCCTAGTACTGCACATTACTTAAAAGTATGTTGTATATATTTTTATATTATCATCATTGCTGTAAAAATTGCTGTAAGAATTTCTAGAGCCAGTGCTTATTTACTTGTTGAAGTATCCCAAATTTGTATTTAGGTTTGCCTGATCCTAAGCCAATGAGAATATTGAATAACCTTAAAATGAACATAAATGCCTATACAGCTGTTATCATCAACAATAGGTTTTAAAAGATAAAGGGGTATAAGACAAGCTGGCAGCAAAAACATATCTCTGCTCCCTACTGAGTACTGCTGCCCTAGGCTTGCCTAAGCTTACAACTACTCACTGCCCTCCCTCCAGATCCAATTAACTTCTGAAAGTTTTTCTTCTCTGGAGGGAAGGAAAACACCCAGTTGTGCTATAGAGTTCTAAATTAGAAGTTTTACAAATCCCAGCTCTCTCTTATTTTTAGAGATTTTACATGTAATTCGGCATTGTTATCGCTTTATAACAAACCAGACTTTGTTTTTGGAGCTGCTTGAAATAACCAGCTGTAATACGATTGCACTGTTGTGAATGAGATGTATTTTTAGAATATATATTATGAAGGAAAATATTTAAGAAGAGTTGTATAAAAAAAATATTGTTAGCGATTAAATAAAGGCTCCTGGAAAGTGAACTTTTTTTTTGGATGATAATTTTTTGTTCTAAAGAGCACTAGCTGAATTGTATCAGGTTGGTGTAAAAACTGTCCCTCTAAGAATTTAGGACAATTTCATATGAATATATCTTGGGGAAGGAAGCTTTGGAGATCATAAAGAATGAGCACATTTTGAAGCTCCTTTAAATATCTTAACTCACAGTATGAGGTACCTGAATGAATAAGTAAATGAATAATTGAACCAAACCCACAGTTACCTAGGAACATTTTAACAATGCCATATTTGAAATCAATCTTCATCTCTCTCCCCATTACCCACATAGTAAATTGTAATTTAATCTGTAATATGAAAAAACTCATTTCATTTATATGCAAAAACATGTTATGTATTATTATTATTATTATTATTATTAGTAGTAGTAGTAGTAGTAGTAGTAGTAGTAGTAGTAGTAGTAGTAGTATCAATGTGACAAATGCAAATACACTATAAACCAGATAAATTAGAAGTAGAGCCTTTAGAAGTCTAAAAATTCTAAGGAATAAGGAGTGGATATAAGAGGGGAGGAGTGAAAAAGCTTTAGGTCTCATGAACATGACCGTTGTTTTCTTCAGTGTCCTATCCATTTTTTGTTTTTTTTGTTCTTTTGTGGGTAGCTTACTGAACCATTCATTTCTATGGGGACTTGCACACATTCATATTTTTTTGCGGATCCGTGTGTCTATTCTTCAAAATTATAGAACATGTCTTATCTTGTCCATATTTGCATTCCATCTCACCCACTCTAGTGTATGAGTCCTTGAAAAAAAATGAACAGCACACGGAAGCCACTAGGATCCTTGTTTTTGATTCGCAAAAAGGAAACGGTTGTGTGCATGATGCCTCAGGTAGGTGCATTGTCCGGGTACGGCTCCATGGAGAGGCAATGTTGTGGCCGAGACCCTGCTGGGCGCGGCTGTCAAATTGTTTATTAAAGGCCATGCGTTGTTGCGAGTAAAATAGCTGTTTGCCTGTAAAATCGTGCGGCCATACATGAATACACCCTTTGTGGCTGAACGATTTTGTAGGTAAACAGCCATTTTACCTGCAATAACGTCCGGCCATTAATGAGCAATTTGAAAGTCATGCCAAATAGGGTACCGGCGTGGCTGTCGGCCGCATCGAGGCCACGTCAATGTCACTCCTTGGGGCCTTACACTTAGGGTACACCAGGTGAGGTGAGATGGTAGACTGTGGATTTGTGTGTCCATTTTTCAAAATTATAGAACATGTCTTATCTTGTCCATATTTGCGTTCCATCTCACCCACTCTAGTGTATGAGTCCTTGAAAAAAATGAACAGCATACGGAAGCCACTAGGATCCTTGTTTTTGATTCGCAAAAAGGAAACGGTCGTGTGCATGATGCCTCAGGTAGGTGCATTGTCCGGGTACGGCTCCATGGAGAGGCAATGTTGTGGCCGAGACCCTGCTGGGCGCGGCTGTCAAATTGTTTATTAAAGGCCATGCGTTGTTGCGAGTAAAATAGCTGTTTGCCTGTAAAATCGTGCGGCCATACATGAATACACCCTTTGTGGCTGAACGATTTTGTAGGTAAACAGCGATTTTACCTGCAATAACACCTGGCCATTAATGAGCAATTTGAAAGTCATGCCAAATAGGGTACCGGCGTGGCTGTCGGCCGCAACGAGGCCATGTCAATGTCGCTCCTTGGGGCCTTACACTTAGGGTACACCAAGTGAGGTGAGATGGTAGACTGGATTTACAGACATAATTTAGGTCAGGTTTTCATGGTGTTGTAAGCTGAGTTTTTATTAGCTGCTTTTGGTTGCTAAAAATGCAGCAGCCAAATGTTTGCTTTTAGTCATTCTGAGAATATGAAGTTCTGGACAAACAATGGAGTAGATTAATCAAAACTGGTACAAAGGAATGTGAATGAGTTATCCACAACAACCAATGAGGTTGCTTCTTTAAATGCCAAAAAGGCCTCTGAAAAATTATCTCTAGAATCTCAATAATTGCTATAGGTAACTACTCCGTTTGTCCTTTGTACTAGTTGTGATAGATTACCCTAATTATTTGTGGAGGGCTTTTTTTGCCATTTTTCCCCATGGAAATTTTTTTAATACACAATATGCTCTAGGCATGGCCTTTTAAGCGTGTTTAGATCCTTAGGGTATATTCATGCAGTGCAGTTTTGAGCAGTTTTTTAGACAGTTTTTGAAGACACAGCCAGGAGTGTTTTTTAAAAAAAAAAGAGGACAAGTAGAATATTTCCTATATACTTTCCCTCTTTTTACAATCTACTTCAGGTTATGGCTTTAAAAACGGCACCAAAACAGCACTGTCTAAATAAGGCAATAGACTTCAAATTTAAAACTGCCCCAAAATCTGTTACTGTCTGCGTGACCTGTGCAACTTTCAGAGCAAATTTTATCATGCCCTAAAAAAAAAAAAAACATAAAAAAAACAATTGAGTAATGAGACAGTGTTGCTTTCAATAGAAAACAGTGGCACTTGCAAACAAAATCATTTTATAACAATATCATATATACTAAAAATGATTTGTTTTGCTGTAAGTTGATTTTATATATATATATATATATATATATATATATATATATATATTTATTTATTTATTTAGCTTTTGTAAAATGAAAATGTGTATAACCATCAATTCTTATTAAATGCTATAAACGAAGACTATGAACAAAAACAGCACTTGATTCTGTGTGAGTCAGATCGAGTTCATTATCATTTATGAAATGGCACTAAGATTGTTGAAGGAGACTTTAACTATGTATTAAGGAACATGCCACCCTAAAATAGATTTATAAATTTATTCCTGTCTTTGTAAAATTATAATGAGCTCATAGCAATAGAATAGAGGTCAATATCTAACTTACTGCAGACAGTGTGGAGCTCTCCCAGGTCCTGAAATTGAGCTGATGCTGTAAATTGTAGAAACACCCAGGTAAACGGGAGCCTTTTGCATAGATTCTTCCGGAGAGATCACAGATATATAAACTTCTATAATTTACTGTCACAAGCAAAACACAAACTTGGTCCTTGGGTCAATTACTCTGTGAAATAGATCTAATTTATGTTAGTCTTTTTTTACATATAATGACAAATGCTATATGTTACTACAATGTATATATTTGAATGCATCTAGCAACTAATGGTGACAATCCCATGACATAAAATAATACACACACACACGTTGTGCACAAGTTAATTGAAGGAAAATCATTTCTGGCTATATATATATATATATATATATATATATATATATATATATATATATATATATATGTATGTTGTTAATCAGGAAAAAAAATATTTTGACATCTACTGAAGCGCGTACTAATATCCATAAATATCTTATCTGCCCCCTAGTGGCAGTAGGATTCGTTCTAGTTAGCAGTGTATTTATATAATTGGGGCATAATCTTAATTTGATGGTCATTCATCAAGTAAGTAAGAGACCAGCTATCAGTGTCGGAGAATACAAAACAAACAGCAGAAAATGTGCTGTTCGGCAGTTCATTAATAATAAGCGAATTTAACCCCTGAGGACGCTGCCCTATAGTTACAGGGCTGCAGAAACGCGTTGGGACGTTGCTTTACTGTGGTAACCAGACCACATCTACATTTGCTTAGGTCCCCTGTGTATGTCCAGAGTGTGGCACGTCTGTTTCTATGTGCATACAGGACATTTCAAGGAGGCTTGTTTACCTTTGCATCGCTATGGCAAGTGATTGAGGAGCACTACTGCTACTCCTGTCTTGTGTCATATCGATTGAAAGGTTTTTCAATATCACCTGTTTCCTGACATTTATCAGGGACCGTGGATCTGTGTGCCTACGACTACACTCAGTACTTTTGGCATTTAGTGCCCTATTTATAATACTATACGAATAAAACTACTTTTAACATTTTTCTAGGCAGGACTATTCATTCAACAAGTACTACAAGTTATTGTGCATAAATAACAGTATATAGTGTGATTTGGGGAGATTGACTAAGCAAAATGCACTAGAAAACTGCCAGAATGTGACCCAGTAAAGGGAGTACATGGCATGCCCCAAATTAATTATAAACACTTTTTTCACCAACATCGACAATTTTTATAACATACGTGCATCATTTTTAGGAGCAAAATATGGTGGAAATGTATTTCAGCTATGAACTTGTGTAAGGAAGAGAAGCATGTTTAACATGCCTAGAAGTTCTTGTACCCTATGACAGTATTGATAAATCTCGATCATTGGTCTGTTCTTGAGCTGTTAAATGATGCAAGCAAGGCTGGATTAAGGTTTGTGGGACCCCTATCCCAGAGATGGACCCCACCTGACTCACTATCGCAGCCACTTATAGAACAGGTGGCTGCGCGTGGCCCTCCATACTGAGATCCATGGGCGTTTTAAGGACAACCAAGCCAGGAACTCTCATACACATCAAAAGCCATAACCACATACATGCGTCTCAACTTCTTCTTGGTTGGATATGATTAGAAAATGACATAGGGGATCCCCATTTTTGAGAGATGGGGGTCCCAGAGGTGAGCTGTATATACACAACTGATATGAATAGTGACTAACATAACTGTAAATTTAAAATACTGGGCCCCATAGCAACATTTTAAAAGTACCTGCTTAAAGGCTGGTTAAATATAATAGGTAGCTATGAGACTGATATGAGATGGGCAGGGAGGGTAGGTGGTGGAGGCCACCCTAGGTCTCCAAAATTGTAGAGCCCCCAGGGCACATGCCCACTTGTGCCCTACCTATAATCCTTGTAAGTCCTGGATACATGTACTTATAGGCATAACATTATTATTACAGGATAAACCAAATCCAGACATTGAAAACATATTTGAGCACTTCTTTTTTGTTCATGGAAATATGACTTGAATTCATTTGTTCCCCTCTTGTGTAATTTTTTTCTTTTGTACAGTCTTTATTATACCAGGTCTTACATTACCTTAAGCAAAAAGGAAATGAATAATAGTGGAATTTAGAAGCCTAGAAGCGGGAATATGACGTTTAACACAGAGAGGTCCATATAAAATTTTCCACATTGTGAAAAATAAATTAGAAAGGAATAGCAAATATTATTTTAGCACACATTCATTAAGAATATTATTTTAACAATTTTTTTCAGAAAATCATGCTGCTAAATTCACCAATGAACATGCAGTACTTCTTTATTCTCCAAGTTTCAACTGTAAGGACAATTGTATATAAGCAATAGAACAAAATCATGTTTCTTACAAGGCAGACTTTCACGGATAAAAAAATTGTATTTTACTAACTCAACCATAAAAATCTTTCTTAAGTCCTGCTATGTACGGATGTAGCCATCTTTAACTTGACTCTGATAACTTGCTGCAGCGTGATACCACACTACAAAAGCCATTGAAAAGTCATAGAAAATATCAAGATAAGGCCCCATGCACACGACAGTATTTTCATCTATCCAGAAATACTGTCAGTAAATACGGATCAGTAGGCATCCGTATTTCATCAGTATATACGGAAGGGTGTCTTTAAATACGGTTCGTATTGCATCCGTATTGCATCAGTATATACGGATCCTTACAAAAAGAGGGAGGTTGCAAATTATCTCATCAACATGTTGCCTAGCAATACTTCAGTAAATACGGACGGTATACGGATGCACATCAGTAACCGTCCGTATTTACGGAAGCTCCCATAGACTTCTATGGGAGAGTCCTTGCCGTAATTACTGACAAGAATAGGACAGGTTCTATAAGGCCCCATGCACACGACCGTGCCCGCAATCACGGCCCGCAATTGCGGGCACGGCCGGCCGCCGACTGACAGCCGCATTTTCGGGCCGTGCTCCCATACAAAGTATGGGAGCACGGCCCGCAAAATGCAAAAGAACGGACATGTTCCATAATTCCCGGAACATTTCCACGGCACGGACACCCTTCCGTAGTGCTACGGAAAGGCGTCAGCGTTCAATTAAAGTGAATGGCTCCGTTTTTAACTGCCCTATCTCCTACCTAATCTAAACCATCATCTCGGTGTGATACATGTAAGATATTGTCCTTGACTCTGGGCTTAATTTTCCTCCATATGAACTTTTGTACAATCGATTGCAATTTGTTTATGTAGGAAATAGGAAGCTAAATGGGAACATTCCTAAATATGTATAGAATTTTAGGGAGGATCACCATCTTGATAACAGAGACTCTACCAATCCACACTATACCTTGGGTTCTTAGCATATCAGCATCTTTCCTAATCGTTTCAAGAAGTGTCTCCTACCTAATCTAATAGGTGCTTTAATGTAGATAACAAGATTTTTTTTTATTTTTTTTTATATTTATTTTTGACCAAGTTATGATCATTTTTAGTTTTATGCTAATTCTCTTCATTCATGCCCAGCTTGTTTAACAGCACAGCGTGATCTTGCGAGATCACGCTTTGAAGGACTTCCTCCCACTGTTTCTTGACCGGAGCCATGGAAGGATGAACAGACATCGCCTCCAGCCACTGCAGATTCGGATAAACGTCTTGGCATGGCTGGAGGCGATGTCTGTTGACTCTTCAGTCGCTCTGGTGAAGGACCAGACTGAGGAAGTCCCAAAACAGCGTGATCTCGCGAGATAACACTGTGCTGTTAAACAAGCTGGGCATAAATGAAGAGAAGTATATGACGCTGATTGGTCAGCGTCATACACTTTTCTTTACAACGCCCACTTGGTGAAAAGTAAAAAAACGCCCAGTTGGGCATTTAGAACAAATTAGCATAAAACTAAAAATTATCATAACTTTGTCAAAAATAAATGTTTTTTTTTAAAAAAAACAACAACTGTTGTTATCTGCATTTAAGCACCTATTAGATTAGATGGGAGATCGGGCAGTTGTAAACTGGTGACAGAGCCTCTTTAATGTGTTAAAAGTCAAGGTAAAGATGGCTACTGTAGTTCTCTACGTAAGTATGGACAAGGCTTAGTGACATTGTGTTCATAGTGACAATAGCATCCCATGTCAGGAATTGGACAAAATGGCAATGTGATCAGGCAGGCTCAATGGGGGCAAGAGAGGAGCAGCAGTGCAGACCTAGAGCAAAATTTTGAAGGTAGGTATTTCACAATATCTTTCTCCTTTTTTTTTTTTTTTTTTTTAATAGATCTAGCCTTTTTTGGGGAGTTGTTTAAATCTTGGTCAGCCTCTTTAATGCCTAAATTTAAAGTACGGTCTTTTGAGATGTAACAAAAATCTTCATAGCACTTTTCAGAGCTTGAATGATGATATTGATTCATTTCCACTTGATCAGTCCTTGGCCACAGCCAATGCAATCAACAAAAAGCTGCAAATTCTCTAGACATAAAAGCTAAAGCCATAAATTGTGAACAGCCTTTTTTATATAGTGATTTCTTGTAGGCTTTTAAAGCTTGATGGAAAGAGTGCACGCAACTAGAATATATTCAACACAGAGCAAAGGAAAATGAAACACTATTAGTAAAAAAAAAGAAGAAAAAGAAAATGGTATATTTTTCTAAGGTCTAATAAATATTGTAATCAAATGAAATAGGAAAGGGCCACAAAGAAGATGTTTCATTATGATCGTTGTTATAATTTTTATAGCTTTCAATTCTGTACTGAGAATGAAGCACTAAAATGTTTATGGAAGCAGATTGAAGTATTTTGTTTTTTTAAAGAACACTGGAGATGCTTGTTTGATATTTATTTTAGTGTTTTTATAAACAAATTTTTTTCTTTACAACTTTAATGTTCAAAAATCAAAATAAAGTTGAATTTAAATTCTGTATGATTTGTGCTGTGGTCCCTGACCTTTTTCTTTATAATGAAAAGAAAAATAGTTAAATAATTAAAATTGACACTTTTAATTATTGCCACATTTAAAAATTGGCACATTTAACCTATAATGGGTCATTCCATGTGGAGGTTATCATCACTACTGTATGTGAATTTCAGTATGGAATATCTGCAAGGTGACACCATTATGTAAGTGTTGGTTTGGTTTTGGAAATGTGGACAGGGTGATAAGGGATGGGGCTTTCATAAGAAAAAAAAATAGCTGTGAGGGCTTTTATGTTTCCAAGATTGAGGTTCTTGAATGGCAGCTAGCAATTATTGTGTCTCCCTAAAGGCAGTTGTTTGGTCACCTCTGTGGTAACGGATTATTTTATGTCCCATTACAAGCATGTTTCAGTTTAATTATGAATTATTATTATTTTTTTTTAACTACAATGACAATTATATGTTCTTGTTGTCACCATTGTTGCTAAATATTTTGTGACCTAAAACTGTGACACTCAGACTTGTCAGAGACTGTTAATCTGGTGTTGAACGCACAGATGTCTCCTTCTCTATCTCTCCTCTTATCTCAACATATCTTTGGCTTCATTCACATCTGCGTTGGGACTCCATTCATGGGTTCCATCTGAGCTTTTCGTCAGGGGAACGCATCAACGGAAACAAAACTGAAACAAACGGAAACCATAGGTTTCCTTGTGCATCACTATTGATTTCAATGGTGATGGATCTAGAGCGTTTGTCACTGCTGTGTAAGGGTTCTGTTGTTTTGGTGGAATCAATAGCGTAGTCGACTACGGTATTGATTCCCTCAAAATGACGGAACCCTTTAAGGGTGACAAACAGAAACCATTTGCACCGTATCCGTCACCATTGAAATCAATGGCGATACAAACGTGAACGAAGCCTAAAGGTGTGTGGCGCCAGATGACAAGCTTAAAAAACAAACCAACTTATTTCATAATACTCTGTCACAAGGTATCTATACTATGTGTGTCTATGTTTGGCCACCCAGTGGTTGTGATGTGAATTGCAGCCTGTCAAGGGTTTTGCTAACATGTCGCAATATTGTATTGAATTTGTTCATAATAAATTGGAGTCTCTACCCAAGTTCAAGCAAAGGCAAGTGTGGACACAGCTGTACCAGGAGATAAAAAATTGACAATGAATTCCTACGCTTATGGCATATATTTTAAACAAGTTTTATATATATATATATATAGAGTCACATTATTATGACCACCAGTTAATATGCAGAGTAACCGCCGTTTTCAGCACGGTCAGCAGCTAAACGGGCTGGGAGTGACTCAATAAGGTGCTGGCAGGTTGTCTCGGGTATCTGGAGCCATGCTGACTGCAGTGTATCCCACATTTGCTGGAGGGTGCATGGGGGAGGATCCATAGAGTGAACAAGACGATCAAGGTGGTCCCACAGATACTCGATTGTGTTACATTTTGGCAAATTAGAGGGCCAGGGAAGTACTTGGAAGTCTTGGTCGTGGTCTTCCAACTACTGTCGAACATTTCTAGCCGTGTGACATGTCAAAATCAAAATATCATCGAAATAGACTACAACACAGACATAGAGGAGATCTCGAAAGATATCATTGACCACCTGGAGGACCGCAGGAGCATTACACAGTCCGAAGGGCATCACCAGGTATTCGTAGTGCCCGTCTCGGGTGTTGAACGCAGTCCTCCACTTGTCTTCTTGACGGATTCAGGTCAAATTATAAGCCCCATGCAAGTCTAATTTTGAAAAAATCCTGGCTCCTCGTATATGGTCAAACAGTTCGGATATAAGTGGCAATGGGTATTTGTTCTTGACCGTGATCTGGTTGAGACCACGGTAGTCAATGCAGGGTCGAAGAGATCTGTCTTTCTTTTTAAGGAAGAAGAATCCCTCCCCGTGCGGGGAGGAGGACTTTCGTATGAAACCCCTCTCCAAATTCTCCTTGATATTGGCCGACATGGATAGAGTCTCTGGCAAGGAGAGAGGATATACACGTCCACCGGGGAGAGAGGCATTTGGAACCAGTTCAATGGGGCAGTCATAAGTCTGATGTGGAGGCAGTGTCTCAGCCTCCCTCTTGCTGAAGACATCTGCAAACTGAGCGAAATGGGGGGGGGGGCAGGCCCGCCAATGACTGAGACAGAGGAGGTTGGACAGGATGGATCTGCACCAGACAGTGACCGAGGCACTTGGAGCCCCATTGGAGAACATCTCCGGAACTCCAGTCCAGGACTGGGGCATGCAGTCGAAGCCAAGGCAGGCCCAGCAGAACAGGATTGATGGCTTTGGGCAAAGCAAAAAACAAAATTAGTTCCGAATGAAGGGCTCCAACTTGAAGCTTCAGCGGCTTGGTCTTAGATACGATCGGATCGGGCAGAGACAGTCCATTCACTGAGGTAACAGCCAAAGATGTTTCCAGGGGAACTGTGGGCAACTGTAGATGATCCACTAGCTCCTTTTGGATGAAGTTTTCCGCGAACCTGGAGTCCAGATAGGCAGAAACCCAATGAGTCTTCTTGCCGGATACTATGGTCACAGGAATGGTCAATTTGGAATTAAATGCTTTATTTGGTACCATTCCACCTAGGGTTGTCTCTCCAACCAATCCTAGGCACTGGGGTCTCTCTGGCCTCTGGGGACACAAACACACAAAATGGCCTCCGAGGCCGCAATACAAAGTCTAGAAGTGCGTCTGCGTGGTCTCTCCTGGGTAGACAATTTGACTCAGTCAATCTGCATAGGATCCTCTAGTAGGATGACTGAAGAGGATAGTACTCATTGCTGGAAAGTAGAAACCAGTGGAGGAAATCCTCTCTCCCTGAGAACTTTTTGGGAAAGCTCCCGGGTCCTCATGTCAACCCGGGTGGCTAGTAGGATGAGATTGTCCAGGGTAGGTTGCAGATCGCGAGTGGCCAGCTCGTCTTTAATCCCAGAAAACAGTCCCTGCCAGAAAGTGGCAACCAAAGCCTCGTTGTTCGAAGTTAATTCAGCAGCCAGAGTACGAAACTGTATGGCATACCCGTCCATGGAGGGGTTTCCCTGGTGTAGGGTCAGCAGGGATGCAGCAACAGAAGAAACTCTCCCAGGTTCTTCAAATATCAAACGGAGAGTCCGTAAAAAGCACTGCAGGTCATGGGTCTCTGGTCCCTGATGTTCTACAGAGCATTTGCCCATGCCAGGGCTTTGCCAGTAAGTAGAGAGATTATGAAGGCAATCCTGGCGTCATCAGACGAGAAGGCCCTGGCATGTAGTCTTTAAGTGGATCTGCCACTGATTCAAAAATTCCCTTGCAGGTCCTCATGTCTCCGTCATAGCGAGGAGGTAGTGGCAAGAAGCATAGGGGATCGGCACTTGCACACACAGGAAGTGTAGCAGGAGAAACAGCAGGAATAAGTGCGGTGACGATTGTGGTTTGAGCAACCAGCCGATGTTCAATGGCGTTCACCGACAGGAGGAGTTGGTCTTGCCGGGACAGGAGATCTTGCATCTCGGCAAGCATGGCTTGTGTTGTCAAGGTCTCAGGTTGACCAGCGGGGTCCATGGCCTGAGCGTACTGTCACGGTCTGTGGGTATGTGGACCCACTAGGCCGCACCACCGTAGTGGGGACGCAGCTGGCCAAACAACAGAGCACCCCAGCAATACTAAGTCCTGCACTAGGGTACCTGAATAGTCCAGACAGTGGCCAAGGCTTTTGCATGGATGGAGGTGGGTGCAGCAGGTTACTTCAGACGTGGCGGATGACAGCAGGTGCAGCAGGTTGCGCCAGACGTGGCAGATCACACTGGACATGGAAGATGACACTGGATGTGGCAGATGACACCAGATGTAGTGGGACACGACTCCAACACTTTCAAGCTCAGGAACAAAAACATAGCACGGGATACAGGATACAGGTAACAGGGCACAGGTAACAACAGGAACAGGATAGCACTAAGGGACCATTTGCAAGACTGACATGGGAATACTAACAACGCTCAGGCAAGGATCAGAAGGGCAGGGCCCTTTTTATAGTCCAGGGAATCATGGGCAGTTGATGATGATGATTCCATTTTTGCGCATGCTGGCCCTTTAAGGCCGGGCACGAGCGTGTGCGCGCACCCTATGGGACACAGCAGACTGGAGTGGAAGTGAGCGCTGGCTTCCCCTGGGAAGGAGATGCGAGCCAGCGCTTACAGAACCATGGCTTCGGCAGCCGGGGGGTGAGTAAACCTGACGGTTTGCAACCATGGACGCTACATTATCTGACCGCAGAACCTTGTTTCTCACATTCTGAGAGTCCTTTAGGTGTTTTTTTTATGTGCCTTTTACTGAGAGGCTTCTTTCTGGCTACTCTGCCATAAAGCCAAGATTGGTGGAGTGCTGCATTGATGGTTGACCTTCTGGAAGTTTCTCCCATATGCACACAGGATCTTTGGTTCTCAGCCAGAGTGGCCATTGAGTTCTTGGTCACCTCTCTTACCAAGGCCCTTCTCCCCAATAACATTGTTTGGTGGGGCGGCCAGCTCTAGGAAGAGTCCTGGTTGTTCCAAACTTTTTCCATTTGAGAATTATGGAGGCCACTGCGCTCTTGGGAACTTTCAGTGCAGCAGAAATATTTTCGTAACCTTCTCCAGATTTGTGCCTCAACACAATTCTCTCTCTAAACACTACAGACAGTTCTATCCTCCTCATGGCTTGGTTTTTGCTTGGATATGCATTGTCAGCTGTGAGACCTTATAGGCACTATACAGTGGATATAATTAGTCTACACACCCCTGTTAAAATGCCAGGTTTTTGTCATGTTACAAAATCAGTCCAATCATTTCAGAAATTTTTCCACCTTTAATGTCACCTATAATCTGTACAATTGTATTGAAAAACAAACTGAAATCTTTTAGGGTGGAAAAATAAAAAATAAAGAACAAAAATAATGTGGTTGCATAAATATGCACACCCGTAAACGAATAATTTTTTTGACTTTATGACAGCATTCAGTCTTTTTGGGTGGAAGTCTATCAGCATGGCAGATCTTGACTTGGCAATTGTTGTCCACTCTTCCTTGCAAAAACGCTGCAAATCTGTCAGATTACAAGGGTATCTCCTGTGTACAGCCCTCTTCAGGTCACTCCACAGATTTTCATGATACCCTCCACCTTGACTAAAGCCCCAGTTCCAACTGCAGAAAAACAGACGCAATCATAATGCTGCCTCCACCATGCTTCACTGTGGGTTTGGCGTTCTTTTGGTGATGTGCAGTGTTGGCTTTGCACCAAACATACCTTTTGGAATTATGGCCAAAAAGTTCAACCTTGGTCTAATCAGACCATAACATGTTTTCCCACATGCTTTTGGCAGACTTAATGTAGGTCTTTGCAAAACATAGACAGGCTTGGATGTATTTCTTTGTTAGAAAAGGCTTCCGTCTTGCTACCCTACCCCACAGCCCAGACACATGAAGAATATGGGAGATTGTTGTCACATGCACTACACAGCTAGTACCTGCCAGAAAGTGCTGCAGCTCCTTTAATGTTGCTGTAGGCCTCTTGGTAGTCTCCCGGACCAATGTTCGTCTAGTCTTTTCATCAAGTTTTGAGGAACGTCCAGTTCTTGGTAAGGTCACTGTTGTGCCAAATGTAATCCACTTCTTGATGACTGTCTTCACTGTGTTCCATGGTATATCTAATGCCTTGGAAATTCTTTTGTACCCTACTCCTGACTGATGCCTTTTATCAATCAGATCCCTTTGATGTGTTGTAAGCTCTTTATGGACCATGGCTTTTGTTGTCACATGCAACAAAGAAAATGTCAGGAAAATCTTAATAGAACAGCTGAACTTTATACGGGGTTACTCAGAGTCACTTTAAATAATTGCAGCTGTGTACTTACTACAATTTAAGAAGAGTTTAAATGTGATTGGCTAATTCTGAACACAACCACATCCCCAATTATAAGAGGGTATTCACACTTATGCAACCACATTATTGTAGTTCTGTTATTTTTATTTTTCCCCTCCAAATTATTTCAGTTTGTTTTTCAATGGAATTGTACAGATTATGGGTCACATTAAAGGTGGAAAGATTTCTGAAATGATTCATCCACTAATATATATATATATATATATATATATATATACATACACACACACGTGCACATATACAGTGTACGTGTATATATATATACATACACACACGTACACTGTATATATATGTGTGTGTGTGTGTGTGTGTGTGTGTGTGTTTGTGTGTGTGTTTGTGTGGGTTCCCTTTATGCTAAATTATTCTACTTGGATTTAGCAATCCCTGTCCATCAATGTAAAGGGGTTTTCCCAATCACGGAAAGTGAAGGACCCCTGCCAACCCAGAGAACAAAGAGGCCGTAGTAGCACTGTGTCCCCCTCACTGTATTTTCCTGCACAGCAGTGCATCCAGCCTACACAATGTGCAGGGTAATGCAGTATGGACCCATTCAAGTGAATATTCTATCACTTTAGGAGAAGGGGAAACACCTTTAAGATAATAACAATTGTGTCTTCCTGTCTAAATGGTCAATGAACATTCTCTATTTCTCAAAATATAGCAAATGCCACTTTTTTTTGTTTTTTGTTTACATTGGCCCCTAGAAAGGTTATTGGGATATTAATCAAATGTTTCCATTCAGCATCCCTTTTCCCAGCTTCCTATTCATTTTATATATCAGCTAAGAAAATCTTAAGTCATTTTTATTAAACCGTCATGGCCATAAGGGATCAGAAAAACTCTATAGAGCAATGTGTTGCAGGTCCCCCAGCTCTGGTTGGATTAACCTCTTTGTTATTAGAGATACCACAGACTTTAAACTACTTCAAACACTCTGATTTTTATTATTCTTTTGTTGAGACATTTAACCTTCAGTAAAACTGTAGGTTATATAAGGTGTGGGAAGAATTCCTATAAATAAACCACAGTAGATTCTTTCAACTTCCTACCCTACTGTGCTGCAGAGAGAAAAAGCTTGTAAAAAAAAATTAGGATAGTGTCTCTGCTTCTCAAATTCCAATGTTTATTGGTCAAAAATGCATTTGGGGAGGTTTATTCTTATACTGCAGATTTCAGCAATATTCTATAAAGGAATCTGAATTTCTTAAACGTATATGATTAGACTAATAATATATCTCTGCCATGAATAGGGATCACAATCCAAATTTCCTATCTTAAACACACACACAACAATGGTAAATTTCATAATAATAACAACTTATCAGTTTGTTATTTGGAGTGTGGGAGGAAACCTACTCGAAACCTCCTAGAGATGACCAACCAAAAGTGCAGTGAAATATAGACTTCGAGTGGTGGTCCTTTCAAAGAAGGAGCCAATATACAGGGTGGGCCATTTATATGGATACACCTAAATAAAATGGGAATGGTTGGTGATATTAACTTCCTGTTTGTGGCACATTAGTATATGGGAGGGGGGAAACTATACAAGCTGGGTGCTGACCATGGCGGCCATTTTGAACTCGGCCATTTTGTATCCAACTTTCGTTTTTTCAAAGGGAAGAGGGTCATGTGACACATCAAACTTATCGAGAATTTCACAAGAAAAACAATGGTGTGCTTGGTTTTAACGATACTTTATTCTTTCATGAGTTATTTATGTCATTATGGGTGTCAGGTCCGAGCATTCCTAGATGAACAGTTTCCTGGAAAGTGGATTGGTCGTAGTGGGCCTAGGTCTCCCGATCTGACCCCCTTAGACTTTTATCTTTGGGGTCATCTGAAGGCAATTGTCTATGCTGTGAAGATACGAGATGTGCAGCAACTGAAACTACGGATACTGGAAGCCTGTGCTAGCATTTCTTCTGCGGTGTTGCTATCAGTGTGTGAAGAGTGGGAGAAGAGGGTTGCATTGACAATCCAACACAATGGGCAGCACTTTGAACACATTTTATAAGTGGTCAGAAACTTGTAAATAACTCATGAAAGAATAAAGTAACGTTAAAACCAAGCACACCATTGTTTTTCTTGTGAAATTCAAGATAAGTTTGATGTGTCACATGACCCTCTTCCCATTGAAAAAACTAAAGTTGGATACAAAATGGCCGACTTCAAAATGGCCGCCATGGTCAACACCCAGCTTGAAAAGTTTCCCCCCTCCCATATACTAATGTGCCACAAACAGGAAGTTAATATCACCAACCATTCCCATTTTATTTAGGTGTATCCATATAAATGACCCACCCTGTACATATGATAAAAAGGAGTCGAAAATCTATTGTGCTTAGGATCAAGCCAAGAGAACACATTTTCAATGAGAAGCCATTGCCATTCAATTCTGTAATTCCTACATCCCTTTTTTAGGAGGCCACATTCACATTTTGCATTGTAGTGTGCATAGGAAAAAAAAATGATATTTTGCGGAGATCAGCAGCCACAAGTATTTTATACTAGACAACCACTTTAAAGAGAACCTTTCACCTGCCCATACAATTGCAGCATGTCATGGGCAGTGCTTCATAAACCCTGTCTCAGTTGAAATTATTTTTCTAACTTCCTCCATTATTTACATATTGGTGCCGTTATATTTGGTGCCCGATATACTGTATAAATAACACCCTGAACTGCCAATGGTGCATGTAAATGGCAAGGGGGCGTGTTACTATCGCTGTGACACTGGCCAGCGGGGTCAGAGCTGTGCGCGCATGCGTGTGGGCGTGCGCGCATGCGTGCAGGCACGCACGCAATCTAACTCCTCAGCTTTTGGCAGACAAGGACGACAAGACTGTGCGATCTCTCACGAGATCAGTGTCTTGTCATCTTTGTCTGCCGAGAGCTGAAGAGTGAGAGCATCCGCACGCATGCACACACGAACGCACCGCTCCTACGCCGCTGCCGACGATACTCCCGCCGGCACGGAACAGAAGAAGAAGAATTCACATTCTTCTTCTCCTCTTCTGTTGCTCAGCGGTGGCAGAGCAGTGCGCTCTCCTCTCTATTTCTTCTTGTCAGACAGGGAAGGAAATATAAACCTACATAAAACCTAAACAAACCAAAGAAATAAATGGTTCCCCACAATACAAGTAGACAACCTATAAGCAAAAAGCACAGGGAACATATCACCCAAATAAATATATATATATAAACTCCCAGGTATTGTAAAAAATAGAAATCTTTATTACATGATAAATATTAACAATACATGTTACATACAATAGTACATGGTATCAAAAGATGAATATATAGAAAAGACTGATAAAAAATTTCATATACGGAAAACAATATCAGTTAGGTAAGATGTTAATATACCTAAGAGTTAACAGATCAACCCATCTCAAAAATAGCGTAACCACCCCATGCATGACCCCACCACTAATGCATCAAAAGAGCAAAAATGCTACAATATAAAGTGCACAGCTACTAGATAATAGTAATGTATAAATATAGATACATATAATAGAATACCAACTAGTAATATATACGCATAATAACTAATATTAGATAGAGTGGAATCAGAGACCCAACCAAAAATAATGGCTAGGCAGATAAACAGAGAGATATTAAAGAGACGTACCTGAAGTCATGGTGGGGAGAGGAGAGAATGGCCGTGTGGGATGTAGCAAAAAGACCGCCCCAAGTGAAGACAGTGAAGGAAAGACTGTGTGATCTCACGAGAGAGATCACACAGCAAAAGTAGCTGTGACACTGTCCGTAGCTGATTGGACAGTGGTACAGCGATTTTCAGCTCAGGCTCATAATTAAAGCTGAGTAAATCAATTCTACACTAATTGAATTTGTCATAAATTTCCCAAAAGTTTCAGATTTTAGCGAATCCGAAATGTTTGGTATTCGTCACTCATTGTTTTGCATATATCTAATATTGCCACTAAATATTGGTGTATTGTTCAGCGGGACGCATTTATACAGTGGCGTTATACTTCAGTCTGTGTCAAAGTGACAATTTTTTTCAAAGAAATAAATTTTAGTTTCAATTTTAATCCTGGTACCGATAGCGTGCTGCTGCCTGCTGATACAGAAGTCACGGACGGAACGTCATTCATTTTTTTGCATAAACAGATTTTATTTATTTTTCTTTAACCTCTTTATGACCACCAATACGCATTTTCACGTCGGTCACTAAGGGGCCTTAGGCTAGGCCGCCGCCTTTTCATGGCAGCCCAGTCTAAGTCCTGCATGGGTGATGACAGCTGGGCTCCTGCTCCAACGCCAGCGATCGAAGTTTACTTAGATCGCGGCCGTTTAACCCGCTAAATGCCGCCGTCAATAGCGACTGTGGCATTTAACTTGTTTACAGAGGGAGTGAGCTCCCTCTGTCACCCATCGGCGGCCCGCAAATGCAATCGCGGGTCTCCGATGGGGTGTCATGGCAGCCGGGGACCTGATAAAGGCCCCAAGGTCTGCCCTGGGCATATGCCGGAGGCACGTTCTAATAGATTGCCTGTCAGATTTACACTGACAGGCAATAACGCTCTGGTATACTAAGTATACCAAAGCATTATAGCAGCGATCCGAACATCGCATAGTAAAGTCCCCTAGTGGGACTAAATAAATAAGTAATTAATGTGAAATAAAGATTATTAATAAAAATGACAGTAAACAAATAAATAAAACCATTTTTTTCCATAAAAAGTGGTTTTATTTAGTAAAAGTGTAAAAAATAAATAAAAGTACACATATATGGTATTGCTGCAACCATAATGAACACAGTAAAAAAAAAACGCAAAAAAACTATAGCGAAATTGCTATTTTTTTTCCACTGCCCCCCAAAAAAGCCATAATAAAAATCAATCAATAAGTCCCATGTACCCCAAAACAGCACCAATCAAAACTATGTCTCGTCTCACAAAAAAACAAGCCCAAAAAATTACTACATTGACGGAAAAATTTAAAAAATTACGGCTCTTGGAAAGCGACGATGCAAAAACAAATAATTTTAGTTCAAAAGTGTTTTTATTGTGAAAAAGTCGTAAAACATAAAAAACCTCTACATGTGGTATCGTCGTAATTGTACCGACACATAGAATAAAAGTAACGTGTTATTTACACCACACAGTGAACGGCGTCAATTTAAAATGCATAGAATAGTGTTTTTTTCTTATCCCCCCAAAATAAAAGTTAATAAAAGTTAATCAAAAATTATATGTACTCTAAAATGGTGCTATTAAACAGTACAACTAATCCCGCAAAAAAACAGAACTGACGAGCGATCATGTTTCGGGTCTTATGGACACCCGCATGACCTGCCAATTTGGAACTGTGTCCCCAGTGGAGGATTCTTCTTCTGTCCGCCAGATGCATAAACGTCCTCCCCGGGGGAATGTCTCTGACTAGCAGAGTATTGACAGGGATGATGCAGGATGGGTTAATGATACTCTGTGGAGACTCTATAGTGTTCTCTATCTCGAATGACCTGGATAAGGCATCGGTCCTCACATTTTTGTCGGCCGCACGGTAGTGGAGCTCAAACTGGAACAGGGCAAAGAACAGCGACCACCTGGCCTGACGAGGATTCAGTCGCTGTGCCGTCTGGAGATAAGTGAGGTTCTTGTGGTCCGTAAATATCAAGATGAGATGAACTGCACCCTCTAATAGATGTCTCCACTCCTCCAGAGCCAATTTGATGGCCAGTAACTCCCTATCCCCAATCGAGTAGTTGCGTTCTGCAGAAGAGAAGAGCTTAGAGTAATAAACACATCCCATTGACTTGCCCTTGGAACCTCTCTGGAACAGGAGTGCACCAGCACCGACTGATGAGGCGTCCACCTCCAACGAGAACTGTCGAGAAACATCTGGATGATGGAGGATAGAGGCTGATCTGAAGGCACTCTTCAGGCTATTAAATGCGGACTGTGCCTCAGGAGTCCACACCTTGGCGCTCATGCCTTTCTTTGTGAAGTTAGAGATAGGAGATGTCAGTGAGGAGAAGTTTGGAATGAACTGTCTGTAGAAATTGGCGAATGAAAGGAAGCGCTGTATGGCCCTCAAGCCTTGAGGGTGTGGCCATTCCAGGACGGACTTTACCTTTTCAGGATCCACCTTGAGACCTTGATTCGAGATGTAGCCCAGGAAGGGTAGAGCATCTTTCTCAAATATGCACTTCTCCAACTTGGCGTACATGCGATTCTCCCTCAACCGCAGCAAAACTTGACAGACATGTCTCTGATGAGTCATTGAGTCTGTAGGAAAAATCAAGATGTCATCAAGATAGACCACAATAGAAACATAGAGGAGGTCGCGGAAGATGTAATTAACGAACTCCTGGAAGACTGCGGGAGCATTACACAGACCGAAAGGCATTACTAGATATTCATAGTGTCTCTCACGGGTGTTAAATGCAGTCTTCCATTCGTCACTTTGGCGAATCCGGATTAGATTGTAAGCCCCACGCAGGTCTAGTTTAGAAAAAATCTTGGTACCACGTATACGATCAAACAGTTCAGAGATCAATGGCAACGGATACCTATTTTTCACCGTGATCTGGTTGAGACCCCGGTAGTCGATGCAAGGACGCAGGGAACCATCCTTTTTCTTGATGAAGATGAACTTGGCTCCTGACGGTGTGGAAGACTTCGTGCCCCTCTCCAAGTTCTCTTTAACATAGGTGGACATGGACAGAGTCTCTGGCAAGGAGAGGGGATATACCCTACCACCGGGAAGGGAAGCACCAGGAACTAGGTCGATAGAACAGTCATATGCCCGGTGGGGGGGCAGCGTCTCCGCCTCTTTCTTGCTGAAGACGTCCGAAAATACAAAATAATGACCAGGCAATCCTGCCAAGGACAGAGGCAGAGGAGGCTGAGCCGAACGAATCTGTACCAGGCAACGGTTGAGACATTCGGAGCCCCACTGGAAAACCTCTCCAGAATTCCAGTCCAGGACTGGGGCATGTAGTCGGAGCCAAGGCAGACCCAGCAGCACGGGGTTGACGGCCTTGGGCACCACAAAGAACGAGAGGAGCTCGGAGTGGAGGGCTCCCACTTGAAGTCTCAGCGGCTTGGTCACAGCTATAATTGGGTCTGGCAGAGGTAGTCCATTTACAGATGCAACCATCAACGGCCTCTCCAGAGGGGTTGTGGGCAATTGGAGAACATCCACCAGGTCTCTATGAATGAAATTAACAGCGGATCCAGAGTCCAGATACGCAGAGACCCGATGCGTTTTCTCGCCGGACACTATGGTCAGTGGAATGGACAATTTAGATGAAAGTCCTTCTTTACCCAAGGTTGTCTCTCCCACCAACCCTAGGCTCTGGGGCTTTAGGGGACACAGACACATAAGATCGCCTCCGAGGCCGCAATATAGACAGAGTCCCGAGATGCATCTGCGTTGTCTCTCCTGGGTAGATAGCTTAAACTGGTCCATCCTCACCGACTCCTTAGGAGGATCGGCATCTAAGGACAGCAGGGGTTGCTGCAAAGTAGGGACTGGACTAGGGAGTCCTTTCTCCCAACGAGCTTCTTGGAACCGTTCTCGGCTCCTTATATCAATCCGGACGGCCAGGAGGATAAGGTCATCCAGAGTAGATGGTAGATCTCGGGCGGCAAGCGCGTCCTTAATCTTAAGAGACAGTCCCTGCCAGAATGTAGCCACCAGGACCTCATTGTTCCACAACAGTTCTCCCGCCAGGGTGCGGAAGTGGATGGCGTACTCGCCCACAGAGGTGTCTCCCTGGCGTAGGTTCAGCAAGGAGGCGGTTGCAGAAGAAACTCGTCCAGGCTCCTCAAACACCGTGCAAAATGTCTGGAGGACAAATAGGATTTGCCCATGCAAGGGCCCTGCCAGTGAGGACAGAGAATATGAAAGCGACTCTTGCACCATCAGACAGAAACGCCCTTGCATACAGGCTAAAGTGGATCTGGCACTGGTTCAAAAATCCACGGCAGTTCCTTCATAGAGGTCAGGAAGTGGCAAAGAAAGTCGGGGATCAGCACTGCCAGGAGGTGTAGTCAGAGGATCAGTACTGCCAGAAGGTGTAGTAGGAGGGTCGGCAGCTTGTACCTCCAGCCGACGTGCAATAATGTCCAAGGTCTGGAGGAGTTAGTCCTGTTGAGCCCAGTGGTCTAGCATATCCACCTCTTGTGACATCATCATGGTCTTGGATGGACCAGCGGGGTCCATGGCCTGAGCGTACTGTCACATTGGGTATGTGGACCATATGGACTGTACTGCCTTGACGGTATGGCAGCTGGTCAACAGGACACATGTTACAGTCTATAGTTCGTATAGTGTACCTGTGGTAGCTCAGACAGTAGCAAGAAAGCGCGGCTGGGACTAGGCAGCAGGCAGGTCGCAGGCAGGCACCCGGCATGGTGTAGCAGGACAGGTGTAGTATACAGCACGACTTCAGCTCAGCACGGCTCTTAACCAGGATAGCACAGGATACAGGTTACAGGTAGCAGGAATGGGAAACACTGGGAACTGGGAAACCATTTGCTTAGACAGTCTTAGGGTACGACAACAACGCTCAGGCATTGCAGGAAGAGGCTGGGCCCTTCTTATAGTCCGGGGTGCTCATGGGCTAATTTAGTACTACACAGTTCCATGGCTGCGGGTGTCAAGAGGTGAGTGAGCCTGACGGCCCTCAGCCATGGGCATGACAGTTAAATTGGTATCACTACATTTTCTCTAAAATAATTTTGTATTGTTATTTCTCTACATTTTTCTGATGTTATTGTGTTCAAAGGTGAACAACTGGATGCCCCAACAGTCAATTAGTACACTCATATGGCCAGCAAACAGCCCAGACCTAAATCTTATTAATAGTTGTTGGAATCAAATTTGAAATTTGACACATAAGAAGCCTCACACATGTCAACAGCTACAGGAAGAACTCAAAAATGTCCAATTTGTCACTAGAATACATCAGAAGTCTCATTTTGTCCAAGGCAAGTGGGGGGCCAAGAAAATATGAAAGGATCATAACATTATATTAATCCGTTACTGTTAATCAATAATGTCTTTAGTGTTTATAATTGTAATTATTTGCCACATTTATTGTGCTGTTGATCATTATCTAGAGGTAAATTTCTTCAAAACATGAATTCCTGAATACTGAGGTTTTTTTTGTCGTTTTCACTTCATAAAACAAAATTAATAAAAATAACTTAGATATGTGGCCTAAAAATTAAAGTGATGCAATTTTATTGAACACTATTGTATGTAACAATAGTATCAAAAAGCATATACGACACAATAATGACTTTTCTGTTAGTATACTGGATAATGTAAAATACATATTACTTATTGTCACGATTCAGGGGTATGTGGACCCACTAGGTCGCTCTGCCGTAGCGGAGTGGCAGCGGACCAACTCACAGTCTACGCACAAAGTATATGGTAGGAGTGTAGCACACGGGTACCTGGGATAGTCCGGATGGTGGCAAGGGCTCTGGCACCGATGGGACTGGAGGTGTTGGGTTGCACCAGACGCGGCGGATGGTATCCAGAAGGCCAGGCGACAGCCGACGTGGAGAATTCCAGCAGGCAAGACAAGGGAACACTGGGAGCAGTTAACCACTATGAGACCGTTTTAAATACAGACATGGGAAAACTACAACAATGCTCAGGCAGAGAATGGAAGGACAGAGCCCTTCTCATAGTCTAGGATGGGCAGGGGTTGATTAAGGAAATTTAAACCTATGCGTGCGCAGGCCCTTTAAGGCCAGGACCACGCACGCGCACCTTACCAGTTAGAGCAGGACCAGCCGCCACGAGTGCTGGCGTCTCCTAGGGAGACATCAGCAGAAAGACAACGGACTGTGGTCGCGGGCGTCGCCAGGTAAGGAACGGTTTGTGACCACGTCCATGACACTTATGGTTTTAATAAATACCTTCTGTGAAGGAAATAATTACTTTTTTTTTTTATAAAAATGTAATGTTTCCTAAAATGTCACTCGAGGTCCGGAAGTGAGTGTCGGAGCCTCACAGGGAGGACAACGCTGCAGCGAGGTAAGATGTCCATGGCCACGGCCATCGAGGTTGATGACCGAACGACGGACCGTGGCCATAGACGTTACAGCATCCCCCCACTTACGCCCCCTCTTCTTGGGACCAGAGCGGGAGAAAAACGTCCTCGCAAGGACAGGAGCAACGATGTTCTACTCTGGCTCCCAAGACCTCTCCTCTGGACCGAACCCCCTCAAATCCACTAAATAAAATGTCCTTCCTCCCACCTTCTTGGTAGCCAGAATCTCCTTTACTTTGAAAGTCCCCGATGAGCTGCCAGGGGCCACTGTGGAGCTAGGAGTCCTGGAGTAGCGGTTCAGGACCACAGGTTTCAGCAAGGAGACGTGAAAGGAGTTAGGAATCCTGAGGGTAGGGGGGAGCCGCAGCTTGTAGGATAGCGGGTTGATCTGTAGCAGGATTTCGAAGGGTCCGAGGAACCTAGGAGCAAATTTGCACGACGGCACCTTCAGCCGGATATTCCTAAAAGACAACCAGACTTTAGTCCCTGGAAGGTACTGCGGAGGCGCCCGTCTTCTTGTATCTGCCTTTCTCTTCATGTGGTCCACCTCCAACAGGATAGAAGATCGGGTCTGTTGCCATATTTGTAGAAAGTCCCTGAAGGTAAAATCGGCTGCAGGCACCTGGGACATAGTAGAAATGAAAGAGGTATCCGAGGATGTTGGCCGTAGATGATGAAGAATGGACTGGAAGTGGTCGACTCACTGGTGTGGTTGTTATAAGAGAACTCTGCCCACGGGAGCAACTGCACCCAATCATCATGGCGCCTGGAAACAAAGTAATGTAGATAGTTCTCCATAATTTGGTTAACTCTCTCGACTTGCCCATTGGACTGGGGATGATAGGCCAAAGAGAAGTCCAATTTTACACCGAGGAGGCCGCAGAGTGCTCTCCAAAACTTTGAGGTGAACTAGACCCCTCGGTCCGAGACAATATGCAGGGGCAAGCCGTGCAAACGGAAGATGTGCTGTATGAAGAGGTCAGCCAATCAAGTAGCAGACGGCAGGGCGGTCAAGGGAATGAAGTGAGCCATTTTGGAAAATCGATCCACCACCACCCAGATCACACTACAACTCGCAGAAGAAGGAAGATCCGTGACAAAGTCCATAGCGACATGTTGCCACGGGGCAACAAGCACAGGCAGTGGTTGGAGCAGGCCAGCAGGTCTGGAGTGAGCAACTTTATTTGCTGCACATACCGTGCATGAGGAGACAAAGTCCATAACATCTTTGGGCAGCGTGGGCCACCAGAACTGATGGGTGATTAGATCTTGGGTCTAATGAGCAGCCGCGTGACCTGCTAGCTTAGATTTGTGACCCCAGCGAAGAATTCTTCCTCGGTCAGCCAGACGTACAAAAGTCCTACCCGGAGGAATGTCTCTAACTTGCAGGGGATTCACAGAGAAGATGCAGGATAGGTCAATAATATTCTGTGGAGATTCCATGGCGTCTTCGGTTTCAAAAGATCTAGACAAGGTATCGGCCCTCACATTCTTGTCGGCGAGTCGGTAGTGGAGTTTGAACCGGAACCGAGCAAAGAACAATGACCACCTGGCTTGGTGAGGGTTCAACCGCTGGGCCGTCTGTAGGTAGGTCAAATTCTTGTGATCCGTGAAGATCGGGATAGGATGAACCGCGCCCTCCAGTAGATGTCTCCACTCCTGCAGAGCCAGCTTGATGGCCAGTAACTCCCGGTCCCAATATCGAGTAGTTGCTCTCTGCAGAAGAAAAGAGCTTGGAATAGTAGCCACATACCACAGCCTTGCCTTTCGATCTTTTCTGGAACAACAGTGCACCAGCACCAACCGAAGAAGCGTCCACCTCTAATGAAAACTGTAGGGATACATCAGGATGGTGCAGAATAGAGGCAGACGTGAAGGATTTTTTTAAGGATTCAAATGCAGCTTCAGCCTCCGAAGTCCACATCTTGGCATTCAACCCCTTCTTAGTGAGGGTGGAGATCGGAGCAGTCAAAGATGAGAAGTTGGCGATGAACAGTCGGTAGAAGTTGGCGAATCCTAGGAAGCATTATATCGGGGGCGTGGCCACTCCAGGACAGCCTTTACCTTCTGGGGGTCCATCTTGAGGCCCCGATCGGAGATAATATAGCCCAGGAAGGATAGAGACTTCTTCTCAAAAACACACTTCTCCAACTTGGCATAAAGGCGATTCTCTCTTAGACGGAGCAACACCTGGCGGACATGACTCTGATGAGTTACTGGATCTGGGGAAAAAATCAAAATGTCATCGAGATACACCACAACACAAACATAAAGGAGATCACGAAAAATGTAATTGACAAATTCTTGAAATACTGCGGGGGCGTTACACAGGCCGAAGGGCATAACTAAGTATTCGTAATGCCCATCACGAGTATTAAAGGCAGTCTTCCATTCGTCGCCTGTTCTTCACCGTGATCTGGTTTAAGCCTCGGTAGTCAATGCAAGGACGTAATGATCCATCTTTCTTTTTAACAAAGAAGAACCCCGCTCCGGCCGGGGATGAGGATTTACGAATGAAACCCCTCTCCAGGTTCTCCTTAATGTAGGCCGACATGGACTGGGTCTCTAGTAGGGAGAGAGGGTACACTTTACCACGAGGAGGAGACGATTCCGGAACCAGGTCGATCGGACAGTCATATGCCCGGTGTGGCGGCAAGGTCTCAGCCTCCTTTTTATTAAAGACATCGCAGAACATGGAGAAACAAGAAGGCAACCCTGTCAAAGACTGAAGAGGAGCAGGCTGTGGCGACTGGATATGGCCCAGACAGCGGTCAAGACACTTCGGACCCCACTGGAGGACTTCTCCAGAGTTCCAATCCAGGACGGTGGCATGCAGACGAAGCCAAGGCAAACCCAGCAGTACGGGGTTGACGGCCTTAGACAGGACAAACAGGGTGATGAGTTCAGCATGAAGGTCTCCCACTTGGAGTCTCAAAGGCTTGGTTACGGACACAAATGGGTCCGGCAATGGCAGTCCATCCACTGAGGCAACGATCAGCGGCCTTTCAAGCGGGATAGTAGGCAACTGTAGGAGATCCACAAGGTCCTGGCAGACGAAGTTGGCTGCAGAGTCGGAGTCCAGATATGCGGAGACCTAATGGGACCTCTCGCTAGCAATGATGGTTATGGGAATGAATAGTTTGGAAGAGAGTTCTTGATTCAATGTGTTGACGCCCAGGGTTGTCTCTCCAACGAAACCTAGGCGCTGGGGTTTTTAGGCTTGTGAGGACACAGACTCAATATAATCAAAGTCCAGAGGTGCGCCTGCGCTGTTTCTCCTGGACCGATAATTTTAGTCGGTCTACTTGCATCGGGACGTCGGGCAAAGCAATAGAAGCAGGCAAGAGGGGTTGCTGAAAGTTGGGCGCCAGTCTAGGCGCCGACGCTCCTGACGAACCTCGTGAGATCTTTCCCTCAGCCTTATGTCTACCCGAGTGGCAAGCAGAATCAAGTCGTCCAAGGCAGAAGGCAGGTCTCGAGCAGCCAGTTCATCCTTGATCTCGGACGACAGGCCATGCCAATAGGATGCCACGAAGGCCTCATTGTTCCAGGATAGCTCTCCTGCCAGAGTCCGGAACTGGATCGTATACTCGCCCACGGAGGTGTCCTCTTGGTGAAGGTTGAAGATGGCAGTGGCTGCAGATGAGACTCGCCCAGGCTCCTCAAAAACAGTTCGGAATATTCGCACAAACTCCTGGAAATCTCGGGTCTTGGGTCCCTGACGTTCCCAGATAGGATTAGCCCATGTCAGGGCCTTGACAGTCAGGAGGGATATGATGAATGCGATCTTGCCTCCATCTGACGGAAATGCTTGAGAGTGCAGGGTAAAATGAATGTGGCATTGGTTCAGAAACCCCCGACAGGCACTGGCGTCTCCATCGAACCGAGAGGGCAATGGCAGCGAGAACCGAGGATCCAGACAGGAACTGCCAGGAGGAGTAAAAGGAGGATCGGCTTGAAGGACTTGCATAGAGGCAGGAAGAGAAGCAACTAGCGTCCATAGCTGCTGCTCCATAGAGTCCACTGTCACGAGGAGCTGATCCTGTCTAGCTCGGAGATCCAGAAGATCCGCCTGCATGGCTTGGGAGGGTGTCAAGCCCTTGAATTCACCAGCGGAGTCCATGGCCAGAGCATACTGTCACGATGCAGGGTGTGAACCCACTGAGCCGTACCGCATAGCGGAATGGCAGCTGGCCAAACAGGTAAGTACAGAGTTCAATAAGTTCAGCGAGGGTACCTGAGGCAATCGTAGGCAGTAGCGAGGCAGGCACGTCCAGGACCAGGCGGCGGGAAGTCATCAGGTGAGGCGTAGCAGATCAAGCGTAGGCTGTAGCACAGAACGGCAATAGCACAGCACGGCAATAGGACTAGGTAGCACGGAAACAGGATACGGGATACAGGATACAGGAGCAAGGTACACTGTTAAACTGGAAGACACTGGGAGACCATAAGCCCGACAAACGAAGGGTAATGAACAACGCTCTGGCAAAGAGCAAGAGGACAGAGCCCTTTTTATAGCCCAGGGCATCCTGGGCTAGATTGAAGACTTCCGGCAAAAATGCGCGCACTGGCCCTTTAAGGCCATGCACGCGCGGGTGCGTGCGCCCGCCGGAGACACTCAAGGTCCGGAAGTGAGTGCCGGAGCCTCACAGGAGGACGACGCTGCAGCGAGGTAAGATGTCCACGGCCGTCGAGGTTAACGACCGAACGACGGACCGCGGCCATAGACGTTACAACTTCTAGTCTATAAATTTGTTTGACCTTATGATTTAAATTGGAATGTCAGGGGGAGTCTTATTAAGCCAATGTAAGGAAATCAGCAATTTCCTGCCATAATCAGAACTGAGGGTAGGTGTGGTATAGAGAGGGCAATCCGGTGAAGGAAGATTAAGCAAAACCAATTGCGGTGTCAATGTATTGGTTGATGAGCAGATAATATTAATTTAGACTCAATCAATCTTCAAAAGGATGAGATTGCAGGGATCAGGGATTCATATGAATAAATTGAGTGAGAGTAGGCATCCATGGCATGTGCCATTTCTAATTTGGAAAGGGGGTGAGAGTATGCCATTTATCAGAATCTTAGTATATGGTGTAGAGAAAAGGGTGAAGATCGCATAAATAAAATGGGGGAAAACCAAACCTGGCCAGCACTTGGTTCATAAAATGACAGTCTACTCTTTCAATGGCCTTCTCGGCATCTGTGCGGAGATGGGTGAGCTGGGTTTTAGATTTGCAGACATCATGTATTACAAGTATGATTCTGCTGGCATTATCCCTACCTTCTCTTCTTTTGATAAAATCGGTCTGATCCTGTGAAATCAGTTTAGGGAGCAGGGATGACATTCTGTTGACCAGAATATTAGCCCATTGTTTCATGTCTATGTTTAGCAGTGAAATGGGCCAATAGATCTCACAGCTAGTGGGATATTTGCCTTCTTTATGTCTAATCACTATGTGGGCCTCAAGAGCCTGCTGGGCTGGGGGAGAACCCTGTAGTTACCAGTTCGTTATAGTAGGTAACTAAAGGCTTGGCTAGGGTATCAAAGATTATTTTATAATACAATGTTGGGAATCCATCTGGCCCCAGGCTCTTTCCATTTGGAATTGTGTGAATAATTTGCTTGATCTCGAAGATAGTAACATGGATCATGAGAGATCTCTGCTCCTCTTCTGTAAGGTAGGGGATATTCAGGGGATTTTAAAAGTCAGGAATGGATTTGTCTAGATGCAAGTTATATAAAGCATTGTAAAATGAGGAAAATCTCCTGGCAATGTCTTTGGTCTCTGTGCAAATGGTACCCTAAATGGACATATTTGCTTAAGAAAAGTGATGTATTTAGCTTTAGTAATAAGTGAGGCCAAGACTCTGTTTCCCTTTTTACCATGTGCATAATATTTATGTTGGACTCTCAAATAAACCTAAAGGAGAAAAATGATACAGCGCCTCATTGTGCAGGTCATCTATTTACAAAGTGGTGAAGTAATGCTGTGAAAAAAGTGCTTGTCTGAGCGGGTTGTGCAAACGGCAGGCACAACCCTGGTGTGTGTATGAAAAATAGTACTTCGGCTGCAGCAGGGCTGCTTCCGCAGGTAGACAAGATAAAGCAAAATAAGATTTCTTTGCTTTATCTTGGACTCTAGATAGCCCTGGCCAGATGTAACTTTAAGAACAACTTTAAGTGATCCACAAAAAGAACTATAATGTTACCTGTTGCCCAACTGCTTGGAATTTCTTATGTAGATTTTCTAGTTTAGGAATTTGTGATAATACAGAGGAAAAACCTGTATGATATGCTGACTCTTAATAAAGGAGCCTAGTGCAATAATTTCTCCTCTCAGGTAGGCCTTAAGGGCTTCCCACATGGAGGACTGGGTCATCGGGGAAGCGGAGTTGGTATCAAAGAAATCCTGAATGTTCATATCAAATACTTCCTTAGGCCTGATTTACACGAGCGTGTGCATTCTGCGCACGCAAATAAATGCAGCGTTTTGCGTGCGCAAAAGGCACTTGACAGCTCCGTGTGTCATCCGTGTATGATGCGCGGCTGCGTGATTTTCGCGCAGCCGCCATCATAGAGATGAGGCTAGTTGACGTCAGTCACTGTCCAGGGTGCTGAAAGAGTTAACTGATCGGCAGTAACTCTTTCAGCACCCTCGACAGTGAATTCCGATCACCATATCGAGTAACCTGTTTAAAAAAAAAGAGGTTCGTACTTACCGAGAACTTTCCGGCCGTTGCCTTGGTGACGCGTCCTTGGTGACGCGTCCTTGGTGACGCGCCTCTCTTGACATCTGGCCCCACCTCCCTGGATGACGCGGCAGTCCATGTGACCGCTGCAGCCTGTGCTTGGCTTGTGATTGGCTGCAGCTGTCACTTGGACTGAATTGTCATCCCGGGAGGTCAGACTGGAGGAAGAAGCCGGGAGTTATCGGTAAGTCAGAACTTTTTTTTTTTTTACACGTTCACATATATTGGGATCGGAAGTCACTGTCCAGGGTGCTGAACCAGTTTAACTCTTTCAGCACCCTGGACAGTAACTGTCTCCTGCCGGGTTCGGTCAAAACGAGTTCGGCCGAACCCGGTGAAGTTCGGTTCGCTCATCTCTAAGACACTCCGTTCGGATGTTTGTAAACAGAAAAGCACGTGGTGCTTTTCTGTTTACATTCAGTTTGACAGCTCTTGCGCGAATTACGCAGTTCGCACGGAAGTGCTTCCGTGCGACCTTCGTGGTTTTCACGCACCCATTGACTTCAATGGGTGCGTGATGCGCGAAAAACGCACGATTATAGAACATGTCGTGAGTTTTACGCAACGCACTCGCGCTGCGCAAAATTCACGCATTGTCTGCACTGCCCCATAGAGTAATATAGGTGCGTACGACACGCGTGAAAAGCACGCGCGTCGCACGCGCGTATATTACGCATGTGTAAATGAGGCCTTAGTGTGCACAAAGTCAATCAAAGACTCATTTAGCCATGTGCACTCTACAAGGACGGTCTGCCAAAATTATGGATATAAACACAGGACCATCATCCAATATCATGATACAACCTATTGAGGAATCTGTAACCAGAGAGAGATATCTGCTACCCATTAGAAGATAGTCCAATAAGTGTAATCCCTGATATCTCCCTGTAAAGTAATCCAAATATCTAGCATGCCAAAATTCTCAAATGCGTAATGGAGGTCTCTCAACGCGTGGTAAGAAATATTTGATTTCCATAAAGAGGAATCCAAAGGCAGTTTAGGATTAAATTTAAGTCACCCTCGATTAATAAAACACTACAGTAAACACTGCAATATTGGAAAATATTTCCCTAAGCCAGGAGGCTGCATCAGAATTTGGGGCATAGAGATTACAAATGGTAACACAAGTTCCACCTAAGAGACCTTTATATTTCCGCTCAGAATCAATGACGGACTCTATATAAACAAATGGGATGTGTCTGTGGAAAACTATACTCGCATCAAGAGAGTCAGAGTCTTGGGCTGCTAGCATGGAATGATTTATTAGAGATAGAGTGTGTGAGAACAGGAGTGTGGCCTGTTTTAAATGGAATCTGTCAGCAGTTTTGATGCTTCAAAACTGCTGCCAGAGCGATATAGGGGAGTTGGAGGGCAAAGAAACATATTTTTTATCTCAGTCATGCAAGTTGCATTAGAAAACGATATTTAATTCCCCCAGCGCTGTGGACAACGTGGATCAGGAATCCGGACGAGGGAGCTATTGGAGGTCATCAACCTGTTGAAGGGGCAGCCAAGAAGCAATTTTCATGGGTTCTAGTTGTAATTGTTCCCATGTCGCCAGTAGAACCAGCTAAAAGGACCCTTAAGGGAGTGTCGTTTGTCTGTATGTGGCTTCAGATGCTTTTGCAAGGTGGACGGAGCCAGATCTTGAAAGTATTCTATTTATGTTCCTTCAAAAAGGAATTCGCCCCTATCTATAGCTGTGGCCTACATATCCGTCATATCCACGTAACTTAGTAGGCCACATACAATGTCTCTAGGCGGGTTATTCTGGGCCGGTTTATGCCTGTGGGTCTTATGCACCCTCCCAATTACTATGTTGCCAGCACTTTTTGGGCTTAGGAGGTCTGAGAAAATTGTTCTCGTTGTGGCCATGAGGGTAATGGAGGCCTGCTGCGACTGCTCAAGGTCCTCAACTCTCAACCTTATATGGCATATGTTTGCCTTAATATCAGCCAGTTCAGTGGCAATGGGGTTAATACCCTAGTCAGTGCTTTCTTCAGAAATTCACTTGAAATAGAAAGGGAATCTGTACCTCTCTTGTGGTCAGAAGAGCTTTCCTCTTCCGAGTCATCTGTGAGCGCGCCTCTTGTTTGTGCTTCCGTCTCCATCTTGAATGCTCCAGCTGGGGATAGAAAGACTGTTTGTGGAAGAATTTCTCTATATCAGACTGCGATCATTGCAGCTTGGGTGTCGCAGATGGTGCGGACGGCTTCTCCCTGTTGGTAAACTTTCCCATGGCACTTGTAGACTGAGATATGCTGGGTACTCTGGCGGTGAGTGGCAGGAGAGCACAGATTACGCGTCTGCCATGTAGCTCGGTCAGCTAAATGTATCATTCTTCAAGTACCAGATTGCCTTCCTTTAATCAAACTGGGTGATTGTAAACCTCTTGAATGTGGCCAAGCAGTCATTATTTCCCTTCGTTTTCAGTGAAATTCAATGAAGCAGAAAGTTTATTGGATTACAAATTTGTGTTTGCCTAATTTTTTTGAACATTGATAAGAGTAAGTCATGCAGAAATGATGATTGGAGGACTAGCAAAAGGACAAAAATACAATTAAGTGTCTCATACCTGCCACGGCATTATCTACAGAAAGCAGTGTGTAGCAATATCTACAGGGACCAGTGTGTGGCAATATCTAGTAGGGGAAGTGTGGAGCACCATCTACAAGGGGCACTAAGTGTGACCCTATTTACAGTATCAGTAGTGGTCAGCACATATCACCTAGCCCTAGTGATCAAGTCAGACATTACCTGCCTGTAAACAACCGGATAACCAGAGAGAGATACTGGCCACCATAGCAGTTGTCAGCCAAACAAGTACAGCAATTTTTGTTTGTTTACTTGTATGCAGAGATTCTGGAAAGGAAGCAACACTCCACTAGCCACACCCACCAGATAAGCCATGCCCCAATAAGACACACCCACCTAAGACGCCACACCCTATGTGTCCCTGGAAAAAAAATTCAAATGTTGGCAACGGTATATGTATACATAAGGTCTGCGGGGCCCCTAGATGTGTTAGGGCTCAGTGCAGCTTGCGTTGCAGAAGAGATGGTATGAAGACAGGGATGATAGCAAAACATGTCTTTACTTTCAGACTGGCGCTAAATGTCATACACACGGCCACAGCAAATAATTACTACACCCTGGTGCAGGTGTTGGTCTGGCAATTCAGGCCTAGAAGGGCACAAAACGGCTGCTGCTGGCTGCTAAATCACAGGTCTAATATGGTACCTTCACCCGTCTCCTCTAGGCTACTCAGTTTTAGTCTCTATCCAGTCCATCCTCCTCCACTTCTCGCTCTAATTTGTTCCTGCAGTTTGGTATACATCCCTCTCTCTCTCTCTGTACTCTGGCTTGCAGTCTCAGACCCTCCTTCAGTCTCTCTTGACCAGGGATACACACTGTGCCCACCTTACGGTCATGGTGTCCCAACTAGTACAGCTGACGTGTCTCCCTTCAACAGTAGCCTTCTAAGTCAAAGCTCTCTCTCGGCCTCCGCAGCTTCACTTGTCCTAGCAGCTTATCACCATCAGCAGTATGTCACTGCTTCTATTTCCACGAGCATGCATCTTGTCACAGCTCCTCACTCCCTCCTACACAGACTTGTTATTTCCTGGGCATCAACCCACACTCTGAACACTGTTTAGCGGGCTCTCTGCTGTTTCATACACTAAGCTCTGCCCTGGCACAATGCTCCATTCCACAAGGGCACCCCCAGCCATGCATCTCATCACTCACAATTTAGATAGAGCCAACAAACCAACCATCCCTTGCCAGACCTGCAAAGGGACAGCATTAAATCAATACAACATAAGCACAATATTGGCCACAGTGTTATATACAGTGGCCAGACTGACCAGTCCTGCTTCAATGCTGTTATCACAGTGGCCAGATAACAGCGGACAACAGCACATTTTAAAGATACAGTGCACTATTATACTTGTATTCTATTTGCAATGCTATGGAGAGACCAAAATATAATGAAGCATGTAAAAGCAACTTCCCCCTGTAACTTGGGGATTTATCCCCCATATCTTACATATGTGCAGGCTACCTCACTCCCCCTCCTCACATAGTCTCTCTGCTCTGCGGAATCTAACCTCTCAGTGAAACACTCTGAAGAATTTCATGCCTCATAGTTGATGTTGTTTTTGAGTGCAGAGGTTCTGAACAGTGAAAACCAGGTGAAGGGGAAAAGATAATTTTTTCAACAATCTTTAACAAGATATATTACAAAGCTTATATTCTTTGCATATACTAAAAATGCATGCTGGGATTTTTGTTGAAGAGGCAATCGCTACAGATCACTGATATAATGTATGTTAATTCACAAACATTAAACTATCTATGAAAGTACAAAAACAACAAAATCTACATTGGTTAGAGTTAAAATAGGACGCTTATGTCAAAATGTCAAGGTTTGCACTAAGAACAGCTCTGCAAAATCATCTTCAATGATACGCAACTAAGGCTCTATTCACACGACTGTCCGAATGTCGGCCGATAAAAACTTCCGTTTTGGTACGTTTTTCTCGGTTGTTTTGCATGCGTTTTGCATCCGTTCCGGGCCGTGTTTCCGTTTTTAACGTTCGATTTTGACCCATTTCGCATCCGTTTATTTTCCCTGTCCGTTTTATTTATTTTAAAATCTTTGTTTTTGAAAATTTGTACAACAAAAACAACAACAAAAACAGTATCATCAAAAATACATGCACAATCTATTGGGAGCTCAAAACATAAAGCAGGATGAAGAATAAAGTACATCAAAAATGCAGTCCCATCACATTTCTGGCGAACAATAGCATGTAAAATCCATGACACAGTGGAATCCAAACAACAAATGAAAATGAAAATAAAAAGAAAAGAATACGAAACCTAAAACTTAAAGGTACTCATTACTACCAATTAGTGCCCTTTCAACAGGCAACTCTTGAATTATCGAAAAAGAACACTTTTTGAGTTAAAGAAATCAAAACCCGAACATTTGCAAGATAAGAGAGGATACTGGTTCACGTTATATGAGTCGACTCCCAAGTGCACCACGGGGCCCATAGTTGTATGAATTTGTCATGCGTTCTAGATTCCCAGCTTGACAATTCTTCCAGCCGAAACATTTGTCTGACTCTATTGAGCCACATTGATATGTCAGGAGGTGTCTTGTCTAGCCACTTTATCGGTATAAGAAGTTTAGCTGTCATAATGATGACAAATCAAATCTAATGAGACTACAGTCAGATGATGGTAAATTGACTAATATAAACCTATAAAGTATGGGGTGCAATTAACACACAGTAGTCTTCAATGGAAAAACAAACAATCTTTATTCAAAAATGTAGAGACAATAAAAAACATTAAAAACGAGCAGGACGTCCCTCTGTGCAAAGAGCAAAATATAAGCACTGAGTAGCAACCATGGGTAAAGCAATGCAATCCAACATACAAATACTAGATAATAGATGTACATGTCAAAGTACTTCGGTTGATAAGCATGTAAATGGCAGTGCAACAATCATGTGCACATTACTCAAAGAGTAGTAACACAACATGGACATGAACAAACAGAGTCAAAAGGTAAATGAACGGATGACCTACCCATGTAGCTCACTATGCACACCGAGAGACGTCACCCGACGTGCGTTTCGGCGAAATGCCTTAGTCCGGGGGTGGCGTCTCTCCAGTGGGCTGGGCTGTCTCCTGGTTCATGCGTCTACATCTAGGTGGGCGGGGCTCTGCGACGTCTGGATGACGCGTGGCCAGGGATATGCTGTCGGCCATCCAGTACGAGCTAGTGCAGCGCCTGGATAAGCAACGCCCCTACTACGCCTGATTGGATGCAGGGCGTGTAAATGGAGGGTCCCACTGGAGAGACGCCACTCCCGGACGAAGGCATTTCGCCGAAACGCGCGTCGGGTGTGACGTCTCTCTGTGTGCATAGTGAGCTACATGGGTAGGTCATCCGTTCATTTACCTTTTGACTCATGTCCATGTTGTGTTACTACTCTTGATTGTTGCACTGCCATTTACATGCTTATCAACCGAAGTACTTTGACATGTACATCTATTATCTAGTATTTGTATGTTGGATTGCATTGCTTTACCCATGGTTGCTTATATTTTGCTCTTTGCACAGCGGGACGTCCTGCTCATGCTTTGCATGACTCGTTTTTAATATTTTTTATTGTCTCTACATTTTTGAATAAAGAGTGTTTGTTTTTCCATTGAAGACTACTGTGTGTTAATTGCACCCCATACTTTGTAGGTTTATCTTGTCTAAACATTGGGGTCAATACACCAAGATTTACTTGGTTTATACATGTTTTTGTCCCTTTCTGGGTTACAATTTTCCAAACCATACTTTAAGGTTGACATTAACTTTCCTGAATGTACCAATAGGTGTTTGTAAATTGACTAATATTAGAGAGGGGGTGAGTGTGATGGACGTATTACAAATAGTGTTAACCGGCCATTCAATGGATGACCAGTACGGTTTAATTATAGGACATTTCCACCAGATGTGTAACAGATTACCCGGAGAACTCCCACATCTCCAGTACCTATCCGATAAAGTATCATACATTTTTGCTACTATATCCGGGGACTTATACCATCTTGTAAGCAGCTTATAGGCGTTTTCCTGAGTTCTAGTACATCTGGATAGACCATGAGATCTCTTAAGTATAGCTGAAGTGTCCTGTGGGGAGAACACCATAAGTCTCGTTCCCAAGCACAAAGATATGAAGGCTGTTCCTCCGCATCATAGGTGAGCAGCTTATTATATAGAATGGAAATCAGTTTTTTGGGCAAGGGAGTAGAATTCATCAAGGCCTCGAACCAAGATAGGGAACCAGTAATATGGTACCTTCTCAGGAATTCTGAGCAAGTAGCTTTAAAGTGATCATATTGTGCTCTGGACTAAAGTCGTCCTACTCCCAAGACCTGGAGATTTTCTATTGTAGGTACCTTGCCCCCCTTAAATAGATCCCCTATTGGAGTCGTTTTTAATGAGCTCCACAAGTTCAAGGGGTCGTCAAAACTTTGGGAAAGAATGAACGGGATCACGTTTGCCGTCATCAAAGGCGAGGGAAACGAGACTTTGAACATTGGAGTCATATGAAGTTTCCGCAAGGACAATAGGCCCTTCATCAATGAATCCTCTCTATCCACCCTCACCATCCCACTCTCCCCTCCCCATAAAGCTATCAGGATCTGGATCTTGAAACTCCTCAAAGCAATTTGTTTAGCTAAGGCCGTATGAGAGCCAGACAATATTTCCAAAAGTGATCTAAGTTGTATAGCCTGGTAATAGCCCAGTATGTCCGAGAGGGCAAATCCACCTCTTGCCTTTGGGGGTGTCAGTTGTCTGTAAGAGATTCTAGGTCTAGACTGTTGCCATAGGAATCTAGAGAACAGTCTCCTAGTCTCTGTGAAAAAGGTAGCTGGGATGAAAACCGGGGCAGCCTGCATAAGATACAGAAACTTAGGAACAATAAAGGATCTTAATAAATTCTTCCGTCCCATCCACGAAATCATTGGCACCTTTAGTTCCCTTAATTGAGTGGAGACGGATTTCAGCAGGGGGGGGGAATTAAGATGATATATATCCTGCAAATTACTGGATATTTTAACCCCCAAATAAGTGATGAACTCTGGTGCCCACCTAAACGGGAAGTTCCTCGAGAGGCTAGAGACCACAGGTGGAGACAGTGTAACATTTAATTGCACCCCATACATTTGGAATGATTGATTTTAAAATTGGATAAGGTCCCAAATTCCTCTAATAATTTTAATAAAGCAGGGAAAGCAGATATAGGGTTGGAAATAAGTAAAAGCATATCATCTGCAAAAGCGGCCACCTTATGTTCCTTATTCTCCACCTGTAGTCCCTTAATATTAGTATCTTGTCTAATAGCTTGTATCAGGGTTTCTAAAGTTAAAATAAATAGAGTAGGGGAGAGTGGGCAACCCTGTCTCGTACCATTAGTTATTGCGAAAGGCGAGGACAATAACCCATTCACTCTCACCCTAGCCGAAGGCGAGGCATATAGAGTAAAAACCGCTTCCACAAACGCTGAGGGAAAACCAAATTTAAGCAATGTGAGATACATATACTGCCAGTCCACCCTATCAAAGGCTTTTTCTGCGTCCATACCCAACAGCATTAAGGGCTTATTGAATTTCTTTGCATAATTTATAGCATGTAAAACTCTATAGGAGTTATCTCTCCCTTCCCTTCCCCTCACAAACCCAGTCTGCTCTGGTGCAATTCACTTCAGCAAAACTAGTGCCATTCTATTCGCCAGTAATTTTGCCCACAATTTAATATCGGCATTTAGGAGTGAAATGGGACGGTAGTTCCTACAATGAAGAGGGTCCTTTCCCTCTTTATGTAGAATAGCTATGTGTGCCTCAAGGGCCTGTGGGTGTGGAGGACAACCTGAATTTAATGAATTTAAATATTCAACCAGGGGGGTTCCTAGGACGCCAAAACATTTTTTATAATAGGAAATCGGAAAGCCATCCGGTCCAGGGCATTTCCCATTCTGGATGGTCTTCAGGACCTTTTTAATCTCATCTGAAGTGACAGGAGCTAGAAGAGATGTCTCATCTTCCTTCTTCAAAGTAGGTAGTGAAAGTTTATCTAAGAAATCCGATATGGCCTGTCGACTTCCCCCCTCAAACATGATGGGTGACCTAGGTGGACTATTAGGAGTCGTAGCGGTTTTTTGTAAATTATATAGTGAGCTATAAAAGGAAGCAAAAGTGGCAGCAATAGTAGATGGGTCTTCAGACATAGAGCCCCGCTCGGTCATTATGTGTTTGATTTGGGTTTTCTCTCTGGCTTTTTTAACTAACGCAGACATAACCTTCCCCCCCTTGTCCCCATGAGAGTAATATTTATGTTGCATACGAAGATAGGCCTTGGCAGACTTAAAATTTAATGCGTCTTTAACCCCTTCCCGCATTTTCACGTACATGCACGTCGGGGAATGCAGCCTGTTTGCGCATTCCCACGTGCATGTACGTGATGGAGATCACGCGGGCACAGAAGCTGTGGAAGCGCGATCGCCGCGGGAGCCCGGCTGTGACTGACAGCTGGGCTCCCGCTGCAACTGCTAAAATTGAAGAAATCTTCAATCTCAGCCGTTTAACCCGTTAAATGCCGCAGTCAATAGCGACCGCGGCATTTAAATCTATTGACAGAGGGAGGGAGCTCCCTCTGTCACCCATCGGCGGCCCGCGAATGCGATCTCAGGCTGCCAACGGGTTGCCATGGCAGCCGGGTGTCTAACAAAGACCCCCAGGCCTGCCCTGGCTGTATGCCTATTATGCCGTGCCAGAAGCATGGCATAATAGATTGCCTGTCAGTTTTACACTGACAGGCAATAATGCATTGGTATACTAAGTCTACCAAAGCATTATATATGCGATCAGCAGATCGCATAGTGAAGTCCCCTGGTGGGACTAAAAAAAAAAATGTAAATCAGTTAAATAAAGTATGTGAAAAAAAAATAAAAAAATTACAGTCAAAACAAATCACACATACACATATATGGTATCCCCGCGATCGTAACAACTTGACCAATAAAATTAACACATTAATTAAACCGCCGGATGAACGGCGTCCAAAAAAACCGCAAAAAACAACGGCAAAATTTTCTCTTTTCTCCCATTCCCCCCATAAAAAATTAAATAAAAGTTAATCTATAAGTCCTATGTACCCCAAAATAGTACTAATGAAAACTACACATTGGCCCGCAAAAATCAAGCCACATCGACGGAAAAATAAAAAAATTATGTCTCTTGGAATGTGGCGATGCAAAAACAAGTAATTTTTTTCTAAAAGGCTTTTTATTGTGCAAACGTAGAAAAAACATATAAAACCTCACTTATTCGCTTGGCCCTCTGTTTTTTTCTGAAATGCCCACAGAGCTATAAATTCTCCCCTCATGCAGGCCTTATGGGCTTCCAATCTGGAAGCCTGAGTAGTGTCTTCAGACCTATTTGTATCAAAATAAGACTTCATCTTCCCCTCCAGAGCCACCAGCGTCTCTTGACTATCTAGTAGAGTCTCATTTAATCTCCAAGACCACTCTCTTGCCGCTTGACCCACAAGCTTAACCTCGAGGTAAACAGGCGCATGATCAGAGATCGTTATATTACCTATTGAGGCATTCAGTATGTGTGGGAGGCAAGAATCCCGAGTAAATATATAATCCAGCCTCTGATAAGAACGGTGGGCTGTAGAGAAGAAGGTGAAGTCCTTAGTGTCTGGGTGCAGAATCCTCCACACATCAACCAGCCCTATCTGTGCTAATGACAACATTATATGTCTCTGAGCCCTGAAAGAAACCGCTGACCGCTGTGAAATAGAGTCTAACATTGATTTTAAAACTAAATTCAAGTCTCCTCCCAAAAACAGTAAACCATCGGTGAAAGCAGTGACCTTCTCTAGAACAGCAATCATCCAGTGCACAGTATTAATGTTTGGAGCATATAGGTTACATATTGTAACTTTTTGTGTGCCAAAACTCCCTTTCAATAATAGGTATCTCCCTTCTGGGTCAGCCAACAGGTCTTCGTACAAGAATGTAGAGTTCCTACAAAAACAAATGCTTACTCCCCTAGATGCAGAGGAGGAGCTAGTAGCATGACACCATTTATCGTAAAGACCATATTGTAAATTCGGAATATGACTAGAACGAAAATGGGTTTCTTGTAACAATACAATTTCCGACTTTGTTTTAGAAAATAGAGAAAAGATATGACTTCTCTTATGTGGGGAATTACAACCCTTTACATTAAATGTACATAATTTTAAAGTCACCTCAGCCATATTCGAAGGAGTGGAAAAATCTCGACCGAGCATGTAAAATGGGTACCAGTAAAACAAAAAACCAACATAAACGGAAACAATGTAAAATCAAACGACATATCATACAAGGATCTTGTAGAGGCCATCGTGGCATCTCGAGCAACATATATTGTATAAAATACTTCCTTATATGTCTATGTGAACCTGTAGGTGGGGGGGAAGGAGTGAGGAGTAAGGGGGGGGGACAAATTAAGAGAGTGGAAGAACGGAAGAGTGGGTGAGCAGAGAAAATAGTATCCCTGATCGGAGGAGCTACCAGAAACCTTGTAAGCAGAGAAAAACAAGTGTTACCGGCCAATAGTAACATCTAGGACTTGTGTGTCCCTTTTTTAAATTTTTTTTTATATTAGTATAACCAGAGATCAGAATGCAAAAAGGATATAGAATATAGGTATGTAGAGACTTTGCAATTGGAGTCCTAGTTGTGAGATGATCTGGTGAGAAGTTTCTTGTGTCTCTGTGATTTCGTCGCCTCAGCAGTGGTCCAAACATCCGCAGGTGGGAGAGTGGGAAGGTCATCGCATTCATCTATGGGCAACCAGGAAGGAATATCTATCGGGGCTATATGCAGTTCTCCCCAGACGTATCGGAGGTCGCCTGGTTGCCTAATCATCATCTTCTTACCTCCATGTGAAATGGCCAGGCCAAAAGGATACAGCCAGCGGTAAGGAATTTTGGATTCTCTAAGCTTATCCGTTAGTGGTTTTAAAACTCTGCGTTTCTGTAGAGTAGACGGTGCCAAATCTTGAAATAACTCTATTGCTGAATCCTCATAAGAGAGATCCCCTCTATCTCTTGCTGTAGAAAGGATAAGTGAAGTGTCCACATAGCTCAGAAGCTTGCAGATGATGTCCCTCGGCGGATCCGACTGTGCTGGCTTCGGTTTTAAGGCTCTGTGCACCCTTTCTATGACTATAGACGTCGCTCTGTCCCATCCCAAGAGTATTTCAAATAAATGTGAGACCGTGGTATGCAATACGTCTGGGAGAACGGATTCAGGTATCCCTCTTATCCTTAGATTATTTTTTCTGCTCTTATTCTCCTGATCTTCTATTTGTAGCAAGGTTTGGTTAATACGAGCTTGTTGCGCAAGAACCTTGTCTTTCAATGCAGTGTGAAAGATAATGGAAGATTGGTGTGCTTGCTTCAGGGCCTCCACCCTGCCCCCTACTTGCCTCAGGTCCAATTTAATGTCGGCCAGTTCATTGACCACCGGTGCCAGTGCTGTAGTCAGAGCTCTCTTTAGGAAACCCCTCGATATAGGAAGGTAGTCATCACTTGCCTGTGTATCCGAAGCGCTTTCAGCCTCCGAGTCATCAGAGTGTTGGGCGGCATCTCGTGGTTCCGGCGCCATTTTAGAAGCTCGCTCCGGAGAAGCTGGCAAGTTCTTCTGGAAGAACTTATCGACGGCATGCTGGTTCCGTGAGGTTTTCGGAGCCGGTGTGAGTTCTCGGTTCTTCTCTTTGCCTGTCATCTTCCCCATGATCAAAAAACGGCGGGTTTAGCAGGGTTTCAGGTGCTCGACAGCAGGAGACAAGGTATCACACGACTGTCGTGTACCGCAGTCAGGCTCTGCCCCTCCCTGTCCGTTTTAAACAGGGATACATTTCATTTGTAAATTCTTTGCCACACTTCCCTCTGTAGATAATGCCACACACTGCCCTCTGTAGATACTGCCACAGCCCCCTATAGGTAATGCCACTCAGCCCCCTGTAGGTAATGCCACACAGCCCCCCTGTAGGTAATGCCACACAGCCCCCCTGTAGGTAATGCCACACAGCCCCCTCTAGGTAGTGCCACACAACCCCCTCTAGGTAGTGCCACACAGCCCACTCTAGGTAGTGCCACACAGCCCCCTCTAGGTAATGCCACACAGGCCCCCTTAGGAAATGCCACACAGGCCCCTGTAGGTAATGCCACACAGCCCCCTGTAGGTAGTTCTACACAGGAACCTTTTACATAGCACCGGCCACAGCGCCAGGAATTCCACTTCAGAAGTCCCTGACGTCACTGTGTCCATATATAGACTTCTATGGGAGTCGGACGACTAGGAGAATGGCCGAAAATAAGGCATGTCCCATTTTATGACGTCCAGGTTTCCTGGACCGTCCAAAAATTGGTGGTGTGAATAGCCCCATTTGGGGTCTATTGTTCCTTTTTGCGGCCGTGTGATGGTCGTTTTTTGAACAGCCATCACACTGCCGGGAAACCCTGTCATGTGAATAGGGCCTCAGGGAAGATATCGTCAATAATTTTGCATCAGACATTGTCAGCTATGTATATACTACTGGTTCTCTCACCTTAATGGGGTTTTCCAGCCAGTAAAAATCTTCAGGATAGGCCATCAGTAGCTGATGGGTCAGGGTCAGACTCCCAATCAGCTGTTTTGAAGGGGCTGCAGTGCTGCCTCCCCTTCATTTCTACTTGCTCACTGTGGATCTTTGACACACATTTAGCATCAATTCACATGTATTGCAGCCTTTTCTCCTATTCAAGTGAATGGGAGAAAAGGCTGCAATACCTGTGAATAACCGCTAAATGCGTGCCAATCACTCATAGTGAGTAAGTAGTAATAAAGGGGAAGCAGCGCTCCTGCGAGCGCTGCACTCCCTTCAAAGCAGCTGATGGGCAGTGTCCCGGGAGTCGGACCCGATCAATCAGCTATTGATGGCCTATCCTGAGGATAGGCCATCAATTTTTACTGGCTGGAAAACCCCTTCAAATAAATCTTTTAATTGTTCTTTTTATATTATGAGAATGTGTAAATGGTCCAGGAAAGCCTTGTAGCTGTCCAGTCAGCCTAATCCAGGCAGCTGCCTGCAGCATGCCCAGAATCCGCTGCAGATTACTTATGCTGTTTGTGAATGGGGTTTATTAAAAACCTATTTACTTACAATGTACTGTACTTTCTTATGAAACTGCATTGTGAATTCTTCAAACGAAATTTCAAATTAAACTAAATGGGAATTATACCTGGGGGTTCATAGAACCTCTACCAAATAAGAGAACAGCAATGTTATAAGCGGATGGTGTGGAGATACAGTTACAACATAACACTATGGGCAAAATAATTTGATAAAATAAACATCTAATTTGGATTGTACAGTAATATTCATTTTACCTGTAATTAATGGTAACCGAGGGGTGCAAGATTATCAAGTATTCTGGGCTATTGGATAGTTACAGAAAATTATACAATAGACCCTCGAGGAAGGCTACCAAAAATAAAATGATCATGTAATATGACAGTAAATGGGGAGGAATCCTCCAGCTTACCGATTCTATGTGCGAGCCCGGACAGCGCACGGATCCTCGTGGCTGCACACGATGAAGATCAAAGCAGAAACAGAGAAACTAGATCCAGCGCTGGGTTTAGAAGGAGGTAATACTCCAACTTTATTCCAAATATATTAAAAAGTCCATACAAAGGGGTGGATGCATCAGATAGCAGGCCTACGCGTTTCAGACAAATCAGTTGTCCTTACTCGTGACGTGTTGCAACAGTACTTTTCCCAACTAGTAAGTATGTCAGATGTGAGTCCTCAGGTTAGAGAATTACTGAGTTATAGATAATGGAAAGGCATGTCAGAGAAATACATATGCAGTGCACACGTTTTCCAAAAACAGTGAGATAGCGTGTATAGTTTGAAGGTGAGTGCAATAATAAAAGGAAATTGCAAAAACTGAAAAGCTTACCAGAGGTCCTATCTATCAAAATGTGTGTGTCTATGTCAGATTTGCTTTGTGCCAGGTTCAGAAAGGTGATTCTGAGATAGTTGTTTAGTGACACATTATATAGTACTTTATTTTAGTGATAAATTTTAGTCTATATATGTTTTCCCATTATTTAGCAAAAAAATATGAAATGTGAAGAAAATTTAGAAAAATTAACATTTTCTAAATTTGAAATCCTCTGCTTCTAAAATTGATAATACCACACAAATTAATGAATAAATAAGGTTTACCATATGTCTTCTTCATGTAGGCATCATTTTATTATTTAATATGTTTTTCTTATAATGTTCTAAGGAATATAAGTTTAATAGCAGGTTTTTTTTAAATAATATAGGCACCTACGTATTTAGTTCTGAAGTGGCTTTGAGGAGCTTATATATTAGAAACCCTCCATAAATCACCCCATTTTAAAAATGACACCCTTAAAGAATTCAAAAAAGCATTAAGGATGTTTGTTAAATTGTTGATATTCAATTTTAATTAAAAAAAAAATTCTGTAACACAGCAGGTGTTAGCAGAGAAACGCAACTCAATCTTTTTTACCCTGATTTTTAGAAATATCCCATCTGTGTCCCAAGTGTGATACTTGGCTCAAACACAGCCCTCAGAATTGAAGGAGCACTTTGTGGATTTTGGTGCCTCCATTTATTTAAGCACCATTTCAGGTTTGCAGGGGCCTTGAGGTGCCAAAACATAAGCAACAACTTAAAAAAAAACTGTTTTAAAAACTACATCCCTCTAGGAATTCATCTAGGGGTGCAGTCAGAATTTTTACCCCACAAGTGTTTTATAGAATTTATTAAAATTAGAATGTGAAAATAAAGAAAACATTTTTTTCCAATAATATGCAGTTTTAGCTCAAAATTTCTATTTTTCACAATGGATCTAGGAGAAAAAGCACCTCACAATTTGTTGTGCAATTTCTCCCGAGTATGGCAATATCTTAAATATGGTAGTAAACTGCTGTTTGGGCACACATTAGGGCTCAGAATGGAAGGAGTGCCATTTAGTTTTTCAAGCGCAGCTTTTGCTGGTATAGTTTGCGGACTGAATGATGCATTTGAGGAGCTCCTGAGGTACCAGTTCAAAACCCCACAGTTGTCTCAAAGAATTTGTTAGATTTGGGCCATAAAAATGGAAAATATTTTTTTTCCAATAGTATGTAGTTTTATTTTTTATTTTAATTTTTTTACAAGGAATATAGGAGAAAGGAACTACACAATTTGTTTTAAAATGTCTTCTGAGTACGGTAATGCCCTATATGTGGGCATAAATTACAATGTGGGCACACGGCAGTGTTCACAAAGGAAGGAGAGTAGTTTGGATTTTGGAGTGCAGATTTTGGTGGAATGGTTTTTGGATGCCATATTGCATTTGCAGAGCCCCTGAGGTATCAGAACAGTGCAAACACCAAAGAATTGACCCCATTTTTAAACTATACCCCTTAAGAATTTCACCTAGAGGCATTTTGAAACACAGGTATTTTTCATAAATTAGAGCGCATGGATGTTATAGAGTGAAATTAGAAATATTTCCACAGATATTCCATTCCTCTGCAAAATATCTTGTGCCCAGCATGTGCCACTTTAGATACATACCCCAGAAATAGTTGAATGGGTTTTGAAGTAAGTACCAATTTTGCTTTGTAGTAATTTTGTTCAGGGTTTTACTGGTATTTAAATTTATAAAGTGGGGGCGTATGTAAGCTTTTCACAGTATATCTGGCCATAATAACGTGGTATAATAGGCACATGTGCTTGGGCCCTTCCCTTCCTAGTTCCCAAATGTTAAGGCCTAGATAACCGCCTATTAAAACAAATGGAATGTTCCCTTCTGGCCTGCACATCGGGATAGCTCGTAAGTCTTATAATGTAACGTCTATGGCCGCGGAACGTCGTCCTGACTTACCCTCTAACGGCTGTGGCCATGGACGAGTGAGTTCCGGGCGACATCTCCCTCCTGGGAGACGCCGGCACTGACTTCCGCGTCCAGAGACTAGCTCCCGCAGGTTGCGCGTGTGCTCGGCCCTAAAAGGCCAGTACATGCACATGCAGAATAGCTGCAGATTAGCCCAGAATGCCTCTGGACTATAAAAGGGGCTCTGCCCTCCCAATCATTGCCTGAGCATTGTTGTGTTACCCTAGTTTGTCTTTGCAAATGGTCGCCAACTGTGTTTTCCAGTTCCCAGTGTTTCCCATTCCAGCTGCCTGTACCCTGTATCACGTGTTACCGTGCCCCTGTGCCTTGAAGAGTTGGAGTTGTTTTGTGCTCTCCGCTGCATCTACTGTGTCGCACCCTGCCGGGTGTCTGTCTGCTGCCGGAGCCTCATCTTAGCCTGAAACCACCGCTACTGTCTATATTGCCTCAGGTATCCTTTCAGAACTATAGACATTGCATATACCTGTTTGGCCAGATGCTATTCCGCTACGCGGTATGGCCCAGTGGGTCCACACCCCACGCCGTGACATATATAAAGCCATCTGTGCGATGTGCACAGCCAGTTTTTTGTACTGTGGCACCTTGCTATACGATAAATCTGGTTAATGTACAAAATATCCATGCTTAAGTATTTACCACTCTATGGCTTCCTTATTGGTCTCATATGACCCACCAGGCCCTAAAACGTCATAATCCCTGCTGTATCTATGGGGTCCACCTGTGGGGTCTAGCAAATAATGCATAATTGCATTTGGCCATCATTTTGCATCATTTCGTTACACATCAAGACATTTTAACTTTTTTGTCGATACAGCTGAATAAAGGATTTTTTTTATTTGCGGGACGGGTTGGATATGTATCTGCATATTGATTTCAATGGGAAAAATTCTGTTCTGTTCCGATGGGGCGATTTTTTACGTGGCCGTTTTAAAAAAAAACGCCCATGAAAATGAAGTACATGTCACTTCTTAAACCATTTTGGGAGACATTTTTCATTGACTCCATAGAAAAACAGCTCCAAAAACGGCCGTAAAAAATGCAGCGAAAAATGCGAGTTGCTAAAAAAACATCTGAAAATTAGGAGCTGTTTTAAAGGGAAAACAGCCCCTGATTTTCAGACGTTTTTTAAGACACTCGCGATTTGTTCACACGCTTACTAAAAAACGCCTGAAAATACAGAGCTGTTATCAAGGGAAAACAGCTCCTGATTTTCAGACGTTTTTTTAAGCCACTCGCGATTTTCGCTGCGATTTTTACGGCCGTTTTTGGAGCTGTTCTATAGAGTCAATGAAAAGCGGCTCCAAAAATGTCCCAACGTGACATGCACTTCTTTTTCGTGGGCGTCGTTTTACGTGCCGTTTTTGGAAAACTTCTTACTTCTTCCATTCGCTCCTTATTTGTATACCCCCCTATTTTTGCTACTCTCTTTTCTTCCCTCACCAAATTTATCGGCCGCTGCAGGTTTTCGGTTCCGAGACCTTTATCTATATCATCAGGAGCACATTTAGTCCGCATAATTGATTGGTATAGGCACAGTTCATTTAAACCCTTCCTTCACTTATGACATACATTTACATCATAGGTGGTAAGGGGTTCCTGCAAAATGCCATAGAATTTACAGCACGCGGGTGTTGCCGGGCTACTGCTGAGGTGGCAGGATCATAGCAAGCTCCGATCCCGGGCATTTAACTCCTTAGATACTGCAGTCAATATCGATCACGGTATCTAAGTGGTTTTCCCTCTGTACCCATCGATCGGCAAGGTGCCAATAGATTGCTAAGGCAACCGGAGGCCTAACAATGGCTTCCTGGTTTGCTATGTGCGAAACTGACATACGTAAGTAGTGCAGAGTATTACATCTAGTGATCAGAAGTCCAGATTTTCAAGTCCCCTAGTGGGATAAAGCATTTTTTTGAAAATAACGCTTTAGAAAAACACTATTTTGAAAATAGCACATCTGCCAAACCTTCTGAAAGTGCCATTGGACATCCTTAATAATGCAAAAGTGAGGTGGGAAGTTTTGAAGGTAAAGTTGGGATAGGATACTGTAGCATCCATGGCCGCGGGCCGTCGGGTTTACTCACCTCCCGACGCTTGCAGCCATGGATCCGTGAGCGCTGGCCCCCATCTCCTTCCTAGGAGACGCCAGTGCTCACTTCCGCTCCGGTCTGCTGGGTCCCGCACAAATAAAATCGTCATCATCATCAACTGCCACGATTTCCTGGTCTATTAGAAGGCCCCAGGCCTTCTGATCCTTGCCTGAGCGTTGTTAGTTTTCCCAGTCTGTCTTGCAAATGGTCCCTTAGTGTTTCCCGTTCCAGTTGTTACCCGTGCCTTGTTACCTGTTCCTGTTTCCGTGCTGTGCCTTTAGTATTGAATTGTGCCACGTCCTGTGTCATCTGCCAAGTCCGGAGGAATCCACCACGTCCTGTGTCATCTGCCACGTCCAGAGGAATCCGCCACATCCTGTGTCATCTGCCACGTCCGGAGTAATCCGCCACATCTGGTGCAACCTGCGGCACCTGTGTCATCCGCCACGTTTGGCCTTATCTGCTGCACCCATCTCCATTAGTGGCAGAGCTGCGGCCACTGTCTGGACTATGCAGGTACCCTTGTGCGGGACAGTGTATTACTGGGGTTTCCTGTTGTTTGGGCCAGCTGCCTCCCCGCTACGGCAGTACGGCCTAGTGGGTCCACTACCCGCTCCGTGACAGTACGCTCAGGCCATGGACCCCGCTGGTCAACCTGAGACTTTGTCGACACAAGCCATGCTGGTCTAGATGGAGGATCTGCAGTCACGAAAAGACCAACTCCTCCTGTCGGTGAACACCATCGCCCATCAGCTGCTTGTTCCAACCACAGTTGTCACCGCACCCATTCCTGCTGTTCCTCCTGCTACACTTCTTGTCTGTACCGGTACGAATCCCCTGTGTTTCTTGCCGCTACCTCCACGCTATGATGGAGACCCGAGGACCTGCAGGGGATTTTTGAATCAGTGCCTGATCCACTTCAGACTACATGCCAGGTCCTTCTCTTCGGATGACGTCAGGATCACCTTCATCATCTCTCCCCTTACTGGCAAAGCCCTGGCATGGGCTAATCCTCTGTGGGAACATCAGAGACCTGAGACCCATGACTTGCAGTTCTTCTTACAGACCTTCTGCTCGATCTTTGAGGAACCTGGGAGAATTTTTTCGGCTGCTGCATCCTTGATGACCCTACATCAGGGAGACCTCTCCGTGCGCGAGTATGCCATTCAGTTCCCTATCCTGGCTGCTGAATTGACCTGGAACAACGAGGCTTTGGTGGCCACATTCTAGCAGGGACTGTCTTCAGGGATCAAGGACGAGCTGGCTGCTCGCGATCTGCCATCTACCCTGGACGATCTTATCCTACTCGCCTCCTGGGTTGACATGAGGGTCCGGGAGAACTTACTAGGCTGGATTCTACTTTCTAGCAATCCTCCTCAGTCGTCCCACCAGAGGATCCGATGCAGAGTAACTATGTAAAATTGTTTACCCAGGAGAAACAATGCAGACGCACTTCTTTTTGACTTTGTTTGTATTGCGGCCTCGGAGGCCATATTGTTCGTCTGTGTCCCCAGAGGCCAGAGAGACCCCATTGCCTAGGACTGATTGGAGAGACAACCCTAGATGGAATGGTACCTAATAAAGCATTCTGTTCCAAGCTGACTATTCCTGTGACCCTAGTATCCGGCGAGAGGACGCATCAGGTTTCTGCATATAATGACTCTTGGTTCTGTGGCAAACTTCATCCAGAAAGAGCTTTTGGATCATCTTCAGCTGCCCATTGTCCCCCTAGAGACATCTTTGGCTGTTGCCTCAGTTAATGGACTGCCTATGCCTGATCCCATCATTTCTAAAACCAAGCCGTTGAAGCTCCAGGTTGGAGTCCTTCATTTTGAACTAATTTCTTTCCTTGTTTTGCCCAAGGCCATCAATCCTATTCTACTGGGCCTGCCTTGGCTTCGACTACATGCTCCAGTCCTGGACTGGAATTCTGGAGAGCTGCTCCAATGGGGCTCCAAGTGCCATGGTCATTGTCTGTTGCAGATCCATCCTGTCAAGCCTCTTCTGCCTCAGTCATTGGTGGGACTACAAAAATTTGCTCAGTATGCAGATGTTTTCAGCAAAAGGGAGGCTGAGACACTGCCTCATCGGACTTATGACTGCCACATTGAACTGGTTCCAAATGCCTCTCTCCCCCGTGGTCGAGTATATCGTCTCTCCTTGCCTGAGTCTCTATCCATGTCGGCCTATATCAAGGAGAATCTGGAGAGGGGTTTCATACGAAAGTCTTCTTCCCCGGCTGGGGCTGGATTATTCTTCGTTAAAAATAAGGACGGATCCCTTCGATCCTGCCTTGATTACCGTGGTCTCAACCAGATCACGGTCAAGAACAAATACCCATTGCCACTTATATCTGAGCTGTTTGATCGCATACGAGGAGCCAAAATGTTTTCTAAGCTAGACCTGCGGGGGCTTATAATCTAGTCCAGATTAGCCTGGGTGATGAATGGAAGACGGCATTTAACACCCGGGACGGGCACTACGAATACCTAGTGATGCCCTTCGGACTGTGTAACGCTCCTGCAGTGTTTCAGGAGTTCGTTAATGATATCTTCCGAGATCTCCTCTATGTCTGTGTTGTTGTTTATCTCGATGATATTTTGATTTTCTCCCCAGATCCGACGACTCATCGGAGGCATGTCAGTCAGGTTCTACTACGATTAAGGGAGAATCATTTATACGCCAAGCTGGAGAAGTGCGTCTTTGAGAGGAGTTTTATGCCCTTCCTGGGCTACATCATCTCGGATCAAGGTCTCAAGATGGATCCTGAGAAAGTGAAAGCTGTCCTGGAGTGGCCACTTCCTCAAGGCTTAAGGGCCATACAGCGGTTCCTGGGATTCGCCAATTTCTACCAGCAGTTTATTCCTAACGTCTCTTCTCTGACGGCTCCCATCTCTACCCTTACCAAGAAGCGTGTGAACGCCATGGTGTGGACTCCAGAGGCAGAGTCCGCATTTATTAGCCTCAAGAAAGCCTTCACTTCAGCTTCGATCCTCCATCAACCTGACGTATCTCGGCAGTTCTCACTGGAAGTGGACGCTTCCTCTGTTGGTGCAGGTGCACTTCTATTCCAGAGGAGCTCCAAAGGAAAGGCAGTAGTATGTGGCTACTACTCAAGACTTTTCTCTTCTGCTGAGCGCAATTACTCTATTGGAGATCGGGAGCTGCTGGCAATCAAATTTTCTCTGGAGGAGTGTAGACATCTTCTAGAGGGCGCTGCTCACCCCATCCTGATCTTCACCGACCACAAAAACCTTACCTACCTTCAGTCTGCACAACGACTGAATCCCCGTCAAGCCAGGAGGTTGCTGTTCTTCACCCATTTCCAGTTTGTGCTCCACTACCATCCCGCGGACAAGAATGTGAGGGCCGATGCCCTGTCCAGATCGTTTGAGACGGAAGACACGGTGGAGTCCCTTCAGACTATCATAGACCCGTCCTGCATTGTCACTGCTAATCCTCTGCAGGTTAGAGACATCGCTCCTGGGAGGACTTTTGTTCGGTTGGCAGAAAGGAGAAGAATTATCCGCTGGGGACACAGTTCTAAACTGGCTGGGCACGCTTGTGTCCGTATAACCCGAGACCTGATTGCTCGTTACTTCTGGTGGCCCACGCTACCTAAAGATGTTCTGGACTTTGTCTCTTCTTGCAAGGTATGTGCCTCTAACAAAGTTACTCACTCCAAGCCTGCCGGCCTGCTTCAACCTCTGCCTGTACCCAATGCCCCCTGGCAGAACATTGCGATGGACTTTTGTCACAGACCTTCCCCCTCAGCAGGATGCAACACTGTCTGGGTGGTGGACCGGTTCTCTAAGATGGCACATTTTATCCCGCTGACCAGCCTACCTTCTGCTTCTGCTCCACGTCTGGCGAGTCTCTTCATTCTAGACATCTTTCGTTTGCATGGCTTGCCTCTACACATTGTGTCCGACCGGGGGGTTCAGTTTACTTCAAAGTTCTGGAGAGCCCTCTGTAAACTCCTGGATGTGAGATTGGACTTTTCCTCAGCTTATCACCCCCAGTCCAATGGGCAAGTTGAGAGGATCAACCAGATTATGGAGAATTATCTCCGCCACTTCATCTCTTCACAGCACGATAACTGGGTACAGCTTCTTCCATGGTCCGAGTTCTCATACAACAACCACACAAATGAGTCCACCACTTCCACTCCATTTTGCATTGTGTACAGTCAATATCTTAGAGTCCCTCTTCCAGTGTCGACCACATCTCAAGTACCCGCTGCTGACTCTGCTTATGGGGACTTTTTGCCAATCTGGCAACAGACCCGGTCCTCTATTTTACTGGCAGTCGATCGCATGAAGCGTTAAGCGGATACTAGGAGAAGAGAGCCGCCTCAGTATCTTCCGGGGACTAAAGTCTGGCTGTCCTCTCGGAACATTCGCGTGAAGGTGCCTTCATACAAGTTTGCTCCCAGGTTCCTTGGTCCTTTTGAGATTCTGCAACAGATAAACCCTGTCTCCTATAAGCTGCGGCTGCCTCCTACCCTCAGAATCCCCAACTCCTTTCATGTGTCCCTCTTGAAGCAAGTGGTCCTGAACCGCTACAGCAAGACTTCTAGTTCCACAATTGCTCCCAGCGGTTCTTCTGATATATTCGAGGTGAGGGAGATCCTGGACTGCAAGAGGGTAGGAGGAAGGACTTCCTATTTGATGGACTTTAGAGGGTTTGTTCCTGAGGAGAGGTCCTGGGAGCCAGAAGAGAACCTCAGTGCCCCTGCGCTTATTAAGAAATTCTTCTCTCGCTCTGGCCCCAAGAAGAGGGGGCGTAAGAGGGGGGATACTGTAGCGTCCATGGCCGCAGGCCGTCGGGTTTACTCACCTCCCGACGCCTGCAGCCATGGATCCGGGAGTGCTGGCCCCATCTCCTTCCTAGGAGACGCCAGCTCTCACTTCCGCTCCGGTCTGCTGTGTCCCGTAGGGTGCGCGCGAACGCTCGTGCCCGGCCGTAACGGGCCAGCGCGCACACAAAGGAAATTATCATCATCATCAACTGCAACGATTTCCTGGTCTATTAGAAGGCCCCAGGCCTTCTGATCCTTGCCTGAGCGTTGTTAGTTTTCCCAGTCTGTCTTGCAAATGGTCCCTTAGTGTTTCCCGTTCCAGTTGTTACCCGTGCCTTGTTACCTGTTCCTGTTTCCCATGCTGTGCCTTTAGTATTGAGTCGTGCCACGTGCTGTGTCATCTGCCACGTCCGGGGGATTCTACCACGTCCTGTGTCATCTGCCACGTCCGGAGGAATCCGCCATGTCTGGCGTAACCTGCGGCACCTGTGTCATCTGCCACGTTTGGCGTTATCTGCTGCACCCATCTCCATCAGTGCCAGAGCTGCGGCCACTGTCTGGACTATCCAGGTACCCTTGTGCGGGACATTGTATTACTGGGGTTTGCTGTTGTTTGGGCCAGCTGCCTCCCCGCTACGGCGGTACGGCCTAGTGAGTCCACTACCCGCTCTTTGACAGATACTAGTAAGAAGGATCCCTAAATAATTCCCCGTGAAGAAGGCCCAGTTGAAGGGAAAGGAATTCGCTAGGACTGACACTTTAGAGGAGGGTAGGGAGATATAAAGTGACTCTGATTTTTGAAGGAGAGCAATGGAGCGAGGCGCAGCCATAGCAGATGGCGGCTTGACTGGGGTACAAGCAGTGATGCTTTCACTATAGGATGGGTTAAGTTCAGGGTAATTACAGAAGATGGTCACTAGGTGGTGTAGGAGTGCACTGCTGAGGCGCGGTTATATAAGGCAGAGCAGGGGAAAGGATAGGCAGTTGGCCCGCAGACAGAGAGAAAGTTAGTGGTAGTCAGTGGGAGCTGTGATCTGTCTGCACCAATGGCATATTCTATGGAGGATTTTCTTGCTGCTGTGAGGGCAGCTGTGATCCAGCGGGGCCAGGACTGGGTTAAAGCCACTCTGATGGCTGCCTTTACGGACGGCAGGGGGTGCAATGGCAGAACATGTGACCCGGGCACGGGCCTGTTGTTCTCAGCCACCTGAGCGCCTCAGCCTGGAGGTGACCCCCAGAGTCAGGCACCGCTTACGGAGCCCCACCAGGGACCCTCCCGCCACAGCCGACCGGACATTATCTGCGCCGGCAGGCTTGTGGTCGAGGCGGAATCCTTCTCGGCGGCGGGACTCTGCGTGAGCTGGGGGGTTCCTCCTCCCCAAACTCCTTTTTGTTGGAGAGCAGCAGGGAGCAGTGCGGCCAAGACCCCTGGTGAGGAACCAGGCAGGGGGGCGGCCTTGCAGGGAATCGCCCCTGGGTAGGGAGCCGCGCATTCACAGCGGTGCGCGAGCTCCCGCGGGGAGGAAATTGACAAGATCGTGACAGCTTCCATTAAATGTGTGGTGGGGAGTGATGGACCTACCGAGCTGGCAGTACAGCGCCGATACCTTTGCAGGAGAGTAGGTAGGTGGCCTGCGCGGGAAGGATCCGAGATGGCGGGTGTTTTTTCTAGCCACACCCCTGGGAAAGATGGCGTCACCTTGTTTTCCAAGGACTCGCAGGAGGAGGGTGAGCTGCCGGATGCGGCTGGAGAAGTCTTTACAGGTGTGCCTCTGGTGTGGGGTGCACCCTCCGTTTTGACAGCCAGGAGCTCTGTGGGATGACCGAGAGGACGTCAAGTCACCATTGCGGCTGCTGGGAGTCCTTCCCAGGGTCAGCCAGGTGAGAGCGCTTCGGCACAACCGAGCTTGTTGGGGGGGGTCTTTATTACCGGTAGGGGTTGCTGGAGGGCTGGGATTAGATAGGAGTGCACAGGATGTGTTGTCTGGGGTGTTGATATAGCTGGCGCGCTTAGGGTCAATATGCAAGGTGGTTTGGGGGGCCCTACGACTGTGTGGTCTTCTTCTCAAGGGCCCATTTGAAAAAGGAGATTAAGGAGAAGATCTGGAAGGACGTATACGTAGAGATCTTCTCTTTATTGCCCCTTGAAAAATGTAACCTGGATAGGGTGAAGCCGTATTAAAGTAAAAAGGACGAGGAGGAGAAGTGGCGGTATTGCTTGATCCCTCGCACTTTTTCAAATTGGTTGCAGGCTTGGCGATACTGGCGAGCGTGGTGGGTGAAAAGGCCCCTGAGAATTGCTCGGCGCTATTCTGCTAACTGGATGGGATTGATGAGGCGTATCGCGTTTACGGGGCGATGGCTTGGCTTCATTACGATGAGCAGTTTCGCCAGAGAAAATTGGTCTGGCCTAGTCTGCAGTGGGATCATAAGGACATTAGTTTGTGGATGAAGCTGATGGCGGTGCCAAAAGGGGGAGGACAGTCCTTTCCTGGGGCAGCCGGGAGCACCTCGGCTGTGGGGTCCTCGGCCGACGCCAGAAAAGTCTGCTGTTGGCAGTTTAATGAGGGGCACTGTATGTTCTTGTCAGACTACCGTTACAAGCATGAGTGCTCCGGCTGTGGAGGCAACCATAGCTTGTCGCGTTGCTTTAAGCGAAGAAAGGGTAAGGGGCAGGATGTTAACAACAAGGGGGGGCGACACCGGTGAAAGTGGAAAAGATGCTGCCATTTCTCGGGAAGTATCCTGATAGGGCGGCGGCCGACTTGTTGCGGTCCGGGTTGGCGGATGGGTTCCGCATCCCGTGTCCGCAGGGGGGGGGCATTAGTCACAAATAATTTGGCGTCCGCATTGGCCCACCCAGGTGTGGTGCAGGAGAAGATAAATAAGGAAGTGGCATTGGGGAGGATAGCGGGCCCTTTAGTTTCCCCCCTGGGTTGATTCGGCGGTTACGCGGGTCCGGAAGTTTGGGCAGGGCTCCCCTTTTGGCCAAGATGGATATTGGAGACGCCTGCCCATGGGTTGGTCCATCTCGTGTTCTTATTTAGAGGTGTTTAGTACTTTTCTGGAATGGGTAGTGAAGCAGGAGACCGGATGGTTTTCGGTGCTTCACTACCTTGATCATATTTTGTTACTGGACCCTGCGGGTTCCAGGATTCATTAGGTTTTACTACATACAATGGAGCACGTGGCATGCTTGTTTGGAGTCTCTCTGGCTCCTGAGAAGACCGAGGGTCTGGCAACGTCGGTGCGATTCTTTGTGTATAGTTATCGATACTATTAGCATGGAATGCCGGTTGTCGGAGGTTAAGTTACTGGATTTAAGGGTAACAGTGGATTCACTGCATGGAGCTGGTAAGGCACAGCTCAGACAGGTTCAGTATTTGCTTGGGAATTTGAATTTTACATTCAGAAATATGCCCATGGGGTGGGTGTTCTGCCGCCGGCTGGCCTTAGCTACCGCACGGGCGGCAGTTCACCATCATTTAGTTCGGTTGTCGGCTGATGTCCGGGTAGACTTAGATGTGTGGGCAGAATTATTGGGTTTGTATAATGGGATGGAGTCTGTATGGATGGATGTGGTGGTGACTAGTGTAGATTTTGAGTTGTACACAGACACGTCAGGGGCGCATGGTTTCTGGGCATATTTGCAGGGTGAGTGGTGCGCTGGTGAATGGCCTCTTTCTTAGAGAGAGGCTAGTTTGGTGAAGAATTTAGAACTACTAGAGTTGTTCCCGATGGTGATGGCAGCAGAAATTTGGGGTGACTTTTTTTCGCAACAAACGAGTGCGTTTTTGTTGTGATAACTTGGGAGTGGTGCAGGCCATTAATAAGCAAACGGTCAATTCCCCCCCAGTAGTGCGCTTGTTGCAGCGGTTGGTGTTGCGGTGTTTGCAGCTGAATGCTTGTTTCGTTGCTGTTCATGTGCCAGGTATTTCTAAAGACATTGCTGATTCTCTTTCTCGGTTTCAGTGGGACAGGTTTCGCCGGTTGGCACCGGGTACGCAGAGCAGTTGGGGAAGTCTTGTCGGTTGGGGCTGTGGAACGTGGTCTTAGGGTGTCAGCAGCTTTGATTCAATAGTCTGTGAGTACTGGTACGTAGTCGGCCTATTCTAGGGTATGGGCGCAATGGGAGGAGTTGCTGTTGCAGCTGGGTGCGGATGAGTCAAGGGAGGCTTTGATTTCTTCACTACTATACTTTGTAGGTTTGTCTTTCTGTGGCCTTTTGGTGTAAACTGAGGGGCTTTGTGGATGTTTCTAAATCTTTTTTTGTAAAACTGGCACTGTGTGGGTATCGGAAACAAGGCGTCAGACGTGACTCTTGGCGACCTGTGTCATTTGAGCTTTTGGGCAATCCGTGTGTACGGTTGGGGACCGTGTGTGTATCGGATTACGAAGTGTGTTTATTCAGGGCTGCATTTTCTTTGGCATTTTTTGGTGCATTTCGTGTTTCTGAATTTGTGTCTCCAAGTGGGGTGGTGTTTGGTGGCCTACAGGTATGTGACGTAGCAGTTTCAGCCGGGCATGTGGCCTGTGTGATAAGGCGGTCTAAAACTGATCAGTATGGTAAGGGGTTGCGTGTAGTGTTGGCCCATCTTGCAGGGTCTGATTTGTGTCCGGTTTGTTGTGTTGAGAAGTTTTTGGCTTTGTGTCCTACCGGGGGTTTGCCACTGTTAATACATGCAAAGAGTAATTTTTTTCCCCGCTATCAATTTGTGGCTGTTTTCGTAGGTGTGTAGTTGCTTTGGGTTTGGATGCTAGGGATTTCTGCTCTCATTCCTTTTGTACTGGGGCTGCCACTGAGGCAGCTCGTTGGGGGTTGGCTGATTCGGTGTTTAAGAAGATTGGGAGGTGAGAGTCTGCCAGGTTTAAGGGGTATGTTCGCCCTCAGTTATTGTGTTGATTATGTTTGCTGGGTGTGTGGTTGTTTCCTACCGGTGTGTTGCATGTTGTTTTCATATTCTTGATGTCTTTCAGGCCCCACGGCGTGTCTGGCATGAATCATCGGCCACTCATTTGTTTATTGGGGTGACCTTCGGGCTGACGCCCTCATGGTCGGCAGCTGGATTTTCATAGGTCGGTGATGCAGGTGCGGTGGTTGGGGCTTAGGCGCATGTTATGGAACAGGCTCCTTTCTGAGGTTCAGTTTTATGCTACAATGGAGAGACCCCCAGATGTTTTAGTGATTCATGCGGGGGGGCAATGATTTGAGCTTGCGACCCCTAGGTAAATCTTTAGGGATATCAAGTTGGATCTACTCCAGCTTTGGTCTACTTTTCCTAATGTTATAGTGGTGTGGTCGGAGATGGTGGCTCGGAAGATGTGGGGACACCCGCAGTCCGTGGATGGTGTGAATAAAGCCTGGGTTAAAATTAATAAGGAGGTGGCCCGTTTTGTGAGAAGGATTGGTAGTGTGGTGGACAGGCATCGGGACTTGGAAAGTCCTTCTCCAGAGTTTAGGAGGAGTGATGGCGTTCACCTTAATGCTATAGGCATGGATTTGTGGGCCTCTGGCTCACAAGATGGAATGGAACTCGCCCTGAGGGTGTGGCGGGTCGGCTGACAGTAAGGTGTCACTGTAGTCCGTCTGTGGCGGGGAGAAGGAGTCCTTGGAGGCAGAAAATAATGGACAGATGCACGTAAATAGGTTGTGCATCTGAATTGTTGTCAGTATACAACAAGTGGAGCTCCTGGGGGGGATGGAGTCCTCAGGAGCAGCTTTCATGTACCTGGTGCCCTTGGGTCAGGTGTGGACGACCATGGGTAACGTGATTTACCTCACATGACAAGTGGCGTGAGAATAAAGACTGCCTTCAAGGATCATTTATTCTCCCATCGGTTATAGTTTACAAGAGGGGAGCAGGGGAAATGATTGATTGCAAAGTGTTTGTAATATTTGCATAATATTAGTGCATATGTTATTTAGATGTTTTTATTTATGTTTCCCTGCCAATATTTTGTGGAAATATGGTTTAATAAATGTGGCTGCTATGGCCTTTCACCACAATAAGAGTCTGAGTATTGTTACAAAGGGAAGAGGGTAATGGTCATGGTAAGCCGAATGACAGTCTTCTATCCTTAAAGTCACATTAATTTTGAAATTGGCTAAAGTAGCATAGAATTTGAAACCAGCCATCAGATTGGGGATGGAAAAGTGTGGTTGAGAGATTAAAAATAAAAGGTCATCCACATATGCTGCAAGTTTAGGCTGGATTCACGCGAGCATGTTTGGTCCGTAAAGGACAGAACGTATTTCGGCCACAAGTCCCGGACCGAACACACTGCAGGGAGACGGGCTCCTAGCATCATAGTTATGTACGACGCTAGGAGTCCCTGCCTCGCTGCGGGACAACTGTCCCGTACTGTAATCATGTTTTCAGTACGGTACAGTAGTTCCACGGCGAGGCAGGGACTCCTAGCGTCGTACATAACTATGATGCTAGGAGCCCGGCTCCCTGCAGTGTGTTCGGTCCGGGACTTGCGCCCGAAATACGTTCCGTCCTTTACGGACCAAATATGCTCGTGTGAATCCAGCCTTATGATGGCTATCATGTCTTCTATACACTGCACACATAGAGGAGGAGAATACTTTTCTCCTATCTCCAATCTATCACATATATATACACCGTACTTTTCGGACTATAAGACGCACCTGACTATAAGACGCACCCAGGTTTTAGACAACAGAAAATAGGAAAAAATTTAATATTTTAGTAGTTTTACAAAGAAAAATAAATAAAATAATTTGTTCGGTTTCACCATATTCTGAGAGCCATAACATTTATATTTTTTCATCGTTTCAGCGGTGTGAGGGCTTACTTTTTGCAGGACAAGCTGTAGTTTTTATTTGAATCATTTTTTGGTACATACGATTTTTTTATCACTTTTTATTTCATTCTTTTTAGCGCTATGGTGACCATTTTCATTTTTTTTTTACGCTCTTCACCGTGCGAGTCAAATAATGCCATATTGTAATTGTTTCTGACTTTTACGGACGCAGTGATACCAATTCTTTTTTTTTCTACAATGCGCTTGAGGAAAAATGGGAAAAGCTTTTTTTTTTAACGTTTAATATTTTTTGACACTCCTGAAAATGTATCTAACTTTTTTTTTTTTACACATTTTATTAGTTCCCCTAGGGGACTTGAACCAGCAATCAACAGTGTAGCTCAGCGAACACTCGGCTGTTTCCACAACTCCCGACCACCTAACCAGGAAGTGACCAGGAGTCAGTGGAGCCGGGTAAGATAGAACGAGGTTTAGAGGGCCCCATTCTAGAGATAAGTGTGGGTCCCAGAGGTGGGACCCGCATCTATATGACATTTATGACATATCCTGTAGATATGTCATAAATGTCCTTCATCGGAAGACCCCTATTAATGCTGAGGTCGCTATTGACCGCGACATTTAACTAGTTAAATGGCCAGAAACAGCGCAAGTGCTGTACCTGGCCATTAGAGCAGCGTGTCAGCTGCAAAACACAGCTGACACCTGCAGTGTATGGACTGGGCTCAGTGCGTGAGCCCGCTTCACTCCAAACATCATCCCCTTCCCACTCCATTATGTGCCGGCACATCATGTTTCGGGAAGGGGTTAAGTAAGAAGTGGTCAGGGGGCCCGGCGCTGCCGGATCCCATAACTGCCGACTATAAGACGCAGGGACTTTTTGGCAAGATTTAGTCTTGCTAAAAACTGCATCTTATAGTCCGAATAATACGGTATATAGAATCTGCAGCAGCATGGAGGAGATTATACAGAAGTACTGAGTAGTGTAGCTGAGAATCCAGTACTGAGGTGACATGGACATTTTACCAGCAGCCTCTGTCTCTCTCTCTCTCTCTCTCTCTCTGATTCTGCTTCCTCATCCTGCTCTCCCTCCCCTCTCCATAGACTTGTATGCCACGTGTCTGTGTCTCTCTCTCACTCTGACTCTGCTCGCTCTTCCAGCTCCTCCCTCCCTTCTCCATAGACTTGTATAGGCAGGAACTGAAGAAACACCTTCCACTTCCTGCAGTCTGTTTCCTCAGCTCTGTAACTAGGGACAGACTTTTCTTGACAACAGGGGGTTGACAGCAGATTGCAGGAAGGGAGACACCTAATGGCAGTAACTTCACACTGAATAAAATTAGTGTCCATTTAAAGTGTACATTAAAGACATATATTGGGTGATATTTGCTGCATATGGAGGGATTCTTCCCTTCCAAGTGGATAACTGTTGTGTGGGTAACAGGGCACCAGGGCCTAGATGCGACTGATACTACTTCACCACCTATAGCTATGCCTCTACCTGAGTAAACAATGAAGGTTCTCATTTAATGACTACAAGCAGAGAAAACTGTCAGGAATTGATACACAAAAAATATTAGAGCATTGCGAAACTAACTTAACTGACACAAGAATACCCAATTAGCCCTTCCCATTTTGCATGTATACAAAATAATATTTAAAAAAAAAACTACAACTCATTCTGCAAAAAAAAAAAACCCTCGTACAGGTGTATCAATTACAAATAAAAAAGTTACGGCTTTTAGAAGGGGGGGAGGGAACAAACAAAAATGAAAAACTGAAAAATGGTTGTGGCGGGAAGGGGTTAATGGAGTGGGTTTTCACATTGCTCAAAAGAGAGTTCTAAGGCAAATATAGCGCTTCTACATCTATAGCATGTTCATTTATAGAGGAAGATGTATAAAGGGGAATTTATTAAAAATGGACTTCAGACGCCAGTCTAAGGGTAGATTCACACGCGGCAGATTTTACTGCAGACATTTCTGTGACTTAAAATCTGTTCTATTCATCTGAATGGAATTTACAAAAATCCTTGTGCTTGCTGCAAAAACAACCCAATTCAGATGAATGGAACGGATTTTCAGTCACCGAAATGTCTGTAACAAAATCTGCCGCATGTGAATCCACTTTTAATCTGAAGAGCGCTGGAGTAACATGCACCCAATTTATCTGTATGTTTTCATCTAATTATAGTGACCCCTTCCTTTTAAAAGGAATTATATATACTCCATTATGTATCAGAGTTTGTATATGTTATCTTGATCTGAAGGAGTGAGTGCACCCTGAAACGCGTTATCACTTGATTTTAATAAAGGATTCATACAAGTTGAGATTACTGAAATATTGTGTTGTACCATTAGTACAACACAAAAAGGTGAGAATATTTTCCAACTAGATTACAGTAAGCCTTACCATAAATGCCAGCAATGCACTAGAGCACTCCTTTTGTCTTTTTCAGTCTTTTTTCTTGCCTCCGCACCTAATAAATTAGGCGCATCTCTTGACGTGAAAGTCAAATGTACTCCAGCTACGACCTGGAGGAGATTTACACTAGTTCACGACGTAAATTAAAGTAAATTTGTCAGGCCGTGGACAGCCACAACCCTTCTGCTAAACCTCACCCACTTTTTTAAGAAAAAATATGTGAGCGGTGCAAATACCACAAAAGTCTAAATTTTGTTTACGCAAATTGCGACTTTTGAGACATTTGCGATTTTTGTATGCCAGAAAGCTGGAATAGCAACAATAATAGATTCTCCCCATTGTGTCTTTAATTGGGATGTTTTTGTTTTTTTAATTTGATATAACAATTTTATACAAGGATTCAGCTATATATATTTTAGATATTGGTAGAATAGGAAGCTACATAAATTATCAACTGTATAAACAATACAAGAAACGTATGTATGAATGTATGAATAATAATACAAAGTTTTTGCTAGCAGCAGTGTGGGATGTTAACTCCACAACTTTGTCCTACTGATATTAAATTACTAATCCTCAAATTACACCCAATTGTATTTCTATTATCTGTGTTATATTGTAATCCTTTAATCATAGATCAGCATCTTATCAGAGCTATGGAGAAGAAAACTGCTTAGTAAATATATGCTGCATTGTACCCAGGGTGGATAATGTGCACGTTCACCACAGTGCGCATGTGGAATTCTTTATCTTTTCTCATAGCTCTCAAGGGAATGGACCATATGTTTAAATGCTCGATCCATCTGTCACATTTGCAGCACAGAAGAAAACCCCTCTGATTATGTACATATACGTATGGTAATTTCTACTACCAGCTGAAAACTGCATTACGGGCAGATACTTTAGCAGTGCAATTTATGTGTGCAAGTGTTAATTGATTGTGCTCAGAAAAAGTACACCGTCAAATTAAGGTCAATTACATTTTCCACTTCAGTGGTTCATATTGGGGACAGCATTTTTGATTGTTGTTCATGCTTTTTAAAACATCTATAACATTTATAAAACATGAATCTATAGTAATCAGCTATATACTGCCACACTACTATACATGTCAATATCTACATCAGCAGCTCATAAACCAGTGCAGGGGAGAAAAACCTATTCTCTACAGAAGGTCAATTGTTCATATTTTTATTTTCACAATGTTTAAATAAAATATTAAACTGACATCTGATATGTGACTCATTTGAAGCCCATTATCTTTGTCATTGTGCATTAACTTAATTTTCAGTTTTGTTAATTGACTAAATAGTGGCCCATTATCTGTCAAGTTGCAGAATCAGAATTGTCACACTAAGGCTGTGTTCACACGACCTATTTTCAGGCGTAAACGAGGCGTTTTACGCCTCGAATTACGCTTGAAAAGATGGCTCAAATACGTCGGCAAACATCTGCCCATTCATTTCAATGGGTTTGCCGACGTACTGTGCCGACGACCTGTAATTTTACGCGTCACTGTCAAAAGACGGCGCGTAAAATAACAGCGTCGTCAAAGAAGTGCAGGACACTTCTTGGGACGTAATTTGAGCCATTTTTTCATTGACTTCAATGAAGAACAGCTCCAAATTACGGCCGTAATTGATGCCTCGCAAAACGCGAGTATGAGCAATTACGTCTGAAATGCAGGAGCTGTTTTCTCCTGAAAACAGCTCCGTAATTTCAGCCGTAATTGACGTTATCGTGTGCACATACCCTAAGGGCTCATTCAGACGAGTGTATATGTAGTCTGTGTGACGGCTGTTAAAACAATAGCCATCACACAGACTCACGTACTTCAATTGGGCCGTTCACATGACCGTTTGTAACGTCCATGGTCGCTGACCACGAACCCCTTCCATCCAGTCGACACCCTTCTCTCCAGAGATGTCTGCACATGCGACCGTCCTGTTCCGCAGTGACCACCAGGGTGCGCTCGCGAGCTCAGTCCAGACTTGAGAAGCCAAAGCGCACGCATGTGGGAAATTGAGCTGATTGCTCCCAGAGCACCCTTGGCTATAAGAAGGTCCCAGCCCCATGTTTCCATGCCTGAGCGTTGTTTGTCGTATACTAGTTTGTCTGCAAATGGTCTCCTAGTGTTTTCCAGTTCCAGTGTTCCTGTACCTGTATCTTCTATCCTGTATCCCGTGCTATCCTGTTCCAGTGCCGTGTTGTGCTGTAGCCGTGCTGTGCTGTATCTACGCCTGTCCTGCTGCTCCACACCTGACATCTACCTGCTGCCTAGGCCCAGCCGAGCCTGCCTTGCTACTGTCACAGGTACCTTATACGAACTGTGAACTGTGACCTGCACAGTTTGGCCAGCTGCCATACCGCCAAGGCGGTACAGCCCAGTGGGTCCACGAACCCAACGTGACACCGTTGTTTCAATGGAGCATGTGAAGTGTCCGTGAAAAAATAAGACATGTTCTATTTTACTGCGTGTCACGCTTCCCACCATAGATCTAGTCTATGGGAGATCCCTGACAATGCGCCCTGCACGGGTGCACGTCGGACATGAAAAACTGCAGTCCGAGCTTAGCTACGCTCGTCTGAATGTAGCCTTAGTGATGTTGTTGTGACATTAGATGTAATCAATGACTGCTTTATATGATATTTTGTCTGTCCTTTAAGGCACATTATTTTCATAGTTGTTTTTGTAAAATTTGCAATTTGCTCACAGTTAAAATGGGCGGGATAAAAGTGATCTTTGATTCCGCCCATTGCACTTAGGTGTCGGCAGTATTACACAGGCGGCACCCGCTAAGTATGAAGCGCGCACAGCTCATGAGCCCGCTCCATACTTCCCCTTAATGGCTGCCACGTACATGTACGTGGCATGTCGTTAGGGCTGCCATCAGGAATTTCTGGGCCCCATACAGTTAAAATGTCTGGGCCCGCCACCATTACCGGGGCTGGGCAATGGAAAGTGTGGCACTCAAGTTTGTACTTTATACGCATTAACTGATTTTGGTGCTGATGTCAATTACAGTGAACGAAACCATGGAGTAGACACTGACCGGTTAATGCCCTGGATTTTTATCTATTTAGCCAAAACATATCCCACTGTATGGCATACAGTGCGATACGTTGCCCTGGGAATGGCCCTGGGGATACTCCTGAAGACACTGTCCATAAATGGACAGTGACATCAGGAGCTTTCCAAGGGCTAAGTCTTTTACTAGCGCTCTGCCCAGGGACTCTGGCGCTGTTCCTGATGTCCATATGCGTAAGGTTACGTCAGAAGCTTTGCAAAGCCTGAGTCCACGGCCAGAGCTTCGGCAAAGCTATAGCCAGGGATTCCGGCCCTGGAGAATCCCCTCACATCACTTTACATATATGGACAGTAATGTCAGGAGCTTTCCCAGGGACAAAGTCCATGGGCAGAGCACTTGTGATGCTCTGTCCGGGGACTCCAGCATTGGGAAGCTCCTGACATCACTGTCCATATAGTAATGTCAGGAGCGGTATACAGTTTTTGTGGTATCTCTCAGGATGGAATATCAAAGTCGACTACGCTATTTCATCCTTCAAAAATAAGGTATACCTGCGTATACCAGCCCGATGTAGGCTAAAAGGACATAATAGAGCCCTATGAATTATTGTTTATGTCGTTTATAGTGTGCATTTTATCATATAAAATAAAACATAATAAATCTTAATATTCTCATTACATGGCAACACCTTTGTATGAATTTACCTGATGTATAAGTATATACGCTTCATACTGCGTAACCTATTTAAAAAAGACAAAAAAACATGTAATTAGAAAGCCCTCTTTTTCTGCATTAATAATAGGCTTAAATAAAGATTAAGAACGCAGTTGGCGGTCAAAACGCGTAAGTGTGTCATGTATTTTCACTTCACTATGCCGGGTGTTTTATAAAATAATTGTTGAATAAAAGCCTTTACACTGTCAAGTAGATCGATGCACCATACTTCTTTCCTTCCGCACCACTGATGACAACTAGATACCAGTGAGCTGGAAAACTTTTTCTCTCTTTGCTTAAATACAGATAGCCTGCAAGCCATTTTGAAATTGAATTGCGAGGAACATATGATAAATTGCAGCTTATAGTATACACTACCGTTCAAAAGTTTAGGGTCACTTAGAAATGTCCTTATTTTTGCAAGAAAAGCACAGTTTTTTTCAATGAAGATAACATTAAATTAATCATAAATACACTCTATACATTGTTAATGTGCTAAATGACTATTCTAGCTGCAAACGTCTGGTTTTTAATGCAATATCTACATAGGTGTACAGAGGCCCATTTCCAGAAACCATCACTCCAGTGTTCTAATGGTACATTGTGTTTGCTAACTGTGTTAGAAGGCTAATGGATGATTAGAAAACACTTGAAAACCCTTGTGCAATTATGTTAGCACCGCTGTAAACAGTTTTGCTGTTTAGAGGAGCTATAAAACTGACCTTCCTTTGAGCTAGTTGAGAATCTGGAGCATTACATTTGTGGGTTCAATTAAACTCTCAAAATGGCTAGAAAATAGACGCCTCACAAGTCCTCAACTGGCAGCTTCATTAAATAGTACCCGCAAAACGCCAGTGTCAACGTATACAGTGAAGAGGCGACTCCGGGATGTTGGCCTTCAGGGCAGAGTGGCAAAGAAAAAGCCATATCTGAGACTGACTAATAAAAGCAAAAGATTAATATGGGCAAAAGCACACAGACATTGGACAGAGGAAGATTGGAAAAAAGTGTTATGGACAGACGAATCGAAGTTTGAGGTGTTTGGATCACACAGAAGAACATTTGTGAGATGCAGAACAACAGAAAAGATGCTGGAAGAGCGCCTGACGCCATCTGTCAAGCATGGTGGAGGTAATGTGATGGTCTGGGGTTGCTTTGGTGCTGGTAAAGTGGGAGATTTGTACAAGGTGGGAGATTTGTACAAGGTAAAAAGGATTTTGAATAAGGAAGGCTATCACTCCATTTTGCAATGCCATGCCATACCCTGTGGACAGCGCTTGATTGGAGCCAATTTCATCCTACAACAGGACAATGACCCAAAGCACACCTCCAAATTATGCAAGAACTATTTAGGGAAGAAGCAGGCAGCTGGTATTCTATCTGTAATGGAGTGGCCAGCGCAGTCACCAGATCTCAACCCCATAGAGCTGTTGTGGGAGCAGCTTGACCGTATGGTACGCAAGAAGTGCCCATCAAGCCAATCCAACTTGTGGGAGGGGCTTCTGGAAGCATGGGGTGAAGTTTCTCCCGATTACCTCAGCAAATTAACAGCTAGAATGCCAAAGGTCTGCAATGCTGTAATTGCTGCAAATGGAGCATTCTTTGACTAAAGCAAAGTTTGAAGGAGAAAATTATTATTTGAAATAAAAATCATTATTTCTAACCTTGTCAATGTCTTGACTATTTTTTCTAGTCATTTTGCAACTCATTTGATAAATATAAGTGTGAGTTTTCATGGAAAACACAAAATTGTCTGGGTGACCCCAAACTTTTGAACGGTATAACCTTTCAGTAATGCTCTCCCATTTACAATAAATGGATATAACTACATTGAATTGTTTGTTTTTGAGATCCAGCTAACTATTATCTAAAACTGCTTATAAATTGTCCTTTATTACATCACTGTTATATTATCATATACTTAGGTAAGTCCCTTTGCATCCCACATTTTTTTATGTACTAGGTTACTACTTAGTGAAATGCTGCAGAAGTGCCGATATTCTAATCGAGGTCAAAATGTGCAGGCTATATGCAGGCAGGCAGGCTTTATTTTAATGTGGTCTCTCGATCCTCACACGTCACTTCTATCTAGAATAATTAGAAATACTTTATTTTTATTTTTTGGGTTGAACTGTTGACTAATCCCACACATACATTCTGGTTGCCAAGTTAACTTTAATAATCAACCTCTCAACAGATATTTCAGAAGAAGCAATGAATGTATCTGGGAATTAAACAGAATGTTCTAACCCCTCTTTTATGATAATTAAAACTAACAGCTGTCTTAATGAGCAGAACCAGAAACTGTTAATATTTATAAGGGAAATATTAGTAGAGTCATGAAAGGAAGCTTGTAGATGCAAAAATTGTAACGTTAAAAAGAGATTTGTCCACATTTATTATTTCGTTTTCACCTAATTTTGCCGGAAATTGCACATCACAACTAAAATTCCACCAAAATTTGCGACATTTGTTTTCTCACTCCAAAAGAGAAAACAGGTAAGAATAGTGGGCGTGGTCAAGTATTAAACTTACTTTTAGTATTTAGGGTAAGGTTAAAAAGGAGAAAATTAGTGGTGCATATATACAGCTGCTCACAGTGTCAGGATTCAAACCCAGGGAATTCCAAGTCCCAGGCAGTGGCTCTTTGCCCATCTAAAATATTGGTCTGAACCACTGTTGAATCGGTTGTCCAGGTTCTCTTGATTCCTGCCTCTCTGGATTCCTTGCATTGATTGGTTTCGCCCTTTTGGCTGGCTAAAAAGTCTTGCACTTTCTGATTGCCAGACTATTGAGCTTCCTGCCTATAGTCTAGATCCTTGCTTACTCTCTACAAACTGTTGTTGTTCATCAGTGTACTAAACTTGGACAAATTCTTTACTAAGTCTCTGCCTCATGCTACAACCTAGTGACGCTTATCTGTATAACGAAACTGGACTACTACTTGACTATTCTTACTATTAACATCCTACTGTTAGGAAACATCTACTAGTCTTGCTTCTGGGTGGTTCTGGTTTTAGTTGTTGAGCCTATTCCACTTCTCTGTCTTTCTTCCTATCAGATTGAAGGGTGGAGTATTTAAATCTGGTTTGGTCCTGTTTTCTTTGCTTGTGATTTTCCTTGTTCTCATGTTTTTGATCAAGCTACTGACTATACCTTGTACCTTTGACTATTTGCACTTTTTGGAACTGGACCTCGTCTCTGGATTACCATTTGCTTGCTGATTTGGACTTTCTGCTGGTTTTAAAGGACCGCATCTGAGTGGTTTTGGAGAGAGGGAGGGAGCTCCCTCTCTCTCCCACCGACACCCGGCGATACGATCGCCGAGTGTCTGTATCTCCCATGGCAGCCGGGGGCCTAATAAAGGCCCCCAGGTCTGCCTGTCATGAATGCCTGCTAGATCATGCCGGAGGCATGACCTAGCAGATGCCTGTCCGTTTTAAACGGACAGGCAGTAATACACTGCAATACAAAAGTATTGCAGTGTATTATAAATGCGATCGCAGAATCGCATATTATAGTCCCCTAGTGGGACTAGTAAAAAAGTGAAAAAAAAGTTTAATAAAGTTAATTTTAAAAAAAATGTGAAAAAAATGAAAAACCCAGCTTTTCCCCTTACAAAATGCTTTACTATTAAAAAAACAAAATAAAGTTAAAAAGTTAGGAGCAGGTGCAGACTGATTAACCACGGGCGTCGACACAGAAGCTGTGTCTGGCAGATCCTTTACAATGTAGTTTTAGCTCAAAATTTAAAATTTTTCAAGAAAAAGGCGTCCAAAAATTGGTTGCGCTATTTCTCCCGAGTACAGCAATACCCCACATGTGGTCATAACATGTTATTTGGACACACAGGCTCTAAAGGGAAGGAGCGCAATTTGGTTTTTGGAGTGGAGACTATACAAGAATAGTTTTCGGACACCATGTTGCATTGCGCTAAGGTACCAATACAAAAAAAAACCCTGAAAAATTACCCCATTTTGGAAACTACAAACCTCAAGGAATTCATCTAGAGGTATTGTGAGCATTTTGACCCTGCAAGTGTTTTGCAGAAATTAGTGCACAATAGATGTTGCAGATTGAAAAATTGCCATTTTTTCACAGATGTGCCCAATATGTTGTGCCCAGCTTGTGCCACTGGAGACATACACCCCATAAATTGTTATGCAGGTTCTCCAGACTGCAGTAATACACCATATGTAGTCATAAACTGCTGTTTCATCACACTACCAGGATCGGAAGGGAAGGAGCGCCATTTGGCTTTTGGAGCCCAGATTTTGCTTGGTAGTTTTGTTTGGAAGTTTACTGGTATTTCAGCTTATAATGTGGGGACATATGTAAGCTGGGCGGAGTGCATCAGGGCATAATAGGATGATGTAATGATGGGGTTAATGAATAATAAAATGAATAATCCATGATTAAAATCCTGTGTGTTACGCTTTGAAGCAATCCTTTATGCACAGGCCAGGCCTGATAAATGGTGTCCTTGCTTATACCCTTTTTGGAACACACTCTGCACTTTTTTTGGGTCCTTCCCTTGTTTACAGTTTGGAGAACATTGTTGAGAAAGTGTTGCCCTGCTATAATAAAGCAGCCTCGCTTCCAGCGGAGATAATGACGTTTTGGTGCAGATGTACTTGGGCCCTCCCCACTACTTAGGTACAGACGTACTTAGGGCCTAATCAGCTCTTAAAATGGAAGGCATGTTCCCAACTGAGCTGCACATCGTGATTGCAATCAGTATTATACAATGCCATCTGTACGATGTGCATGGCCAGCTATATGTGCCATGGGACACGGCTATGTGATAGATCCGTGGTATTGTACAAAATATCTGCGCTCCAGTATTACCTAATCTTTGACTTATTCACTAGCCCTATAAGCAGTACAAAGCCCTAAAGTGTCCTCATCTCCGCTGCATCTTCGGGGGTCTACCTGTGGGGTCTAGAAAATGATGATGTGGGGTTTTTAGTGAAAACTACTGGACCTAAAAAATTTGAATCATTGAGTTCTGAGAGTCATAAAGATTTAGCCGTGTAAGGGCTTGTTTTCTGTGGAATGAACTGTTTTTATAGGTTCCATTTTGGGATACATGTGATTTATTTTTTATTACTATTTATTCAATTTTTTGGGAGACGAGTGAATAAAAAAACAGCAATTCAAACACTCTTCTGTTTTTTGTTTTTTTACAGTGTTCACTGTACAGTATAAACAACATTTTAACTTCATTCTGTGGGTCGATACGATTACAGCGATACCAAATTTATTTTTATTTTTTTAAAATTTTTCTTATTTTCCACAATAAATCATGTTTTAGTGTCGCCATGTTCTGAGAGCCATAACTTTTTCTTTTTCAGTTGATATCGCTGTGGGAGGGCTTGATTTTTGCGTGATTAACTAGTTTTTATTGGTACCATTTTGGGGTACTTGCGATATTTTGATCACTTTTTATTCCTTTTTTTTTTAAGAAAAGGTGACCAAAAAAAGAAATTCTGCCATGTTTTTTTATTAAAAAAAAATGCTGTTCACCTGGCGTTAAAAATTACATGATATGTTTATAGTTCAGGCCATACCTATTATAGATAGTTTTTTTTCATTTTTTTTCAATTATAAGGGACTTGATGAGGGAAACAGGGCGATTATTGTTGTTATTACGTAAAACGTTAATTTATTTATTTTTCGAAAACATTTTTTTTTACACTTACCTGGCGACTTGAAGTCCCGATCGTCTGATCCCCTACATAATACACTGCATTATTGTTCTGTGCATTGTAACTGTCATTCTTCAACTGACAGCCTATTAGGTACTACTTTGGGCAGGACCTAATAGGCTTCCGTACATGGGCGACCAGGGAGCCGTTGCTAGGCTTCTTGGTTGCCATAGCAACCATCGGCAGCTCATGATCACTCGCGGGGGGCCAGGTGGGTTAAAGAGGGAGCCCCCTCCCTGTCAACCGCTTAAATGTGGCGGTCGCTATTGACTGCCACATTTAAGGGGTTAAACGGTAACGATCAGAGGTAACTGCGATCGCCGCCATTACAGCAGGATGTCAGCTGTGCATTACAGCTGACACCCCTGAAGATGAAGCGAGCACACTTCCTGTGCCCGCTTCATCTACAGGACGTTACTGTAAGCCCATTTGCAGGAACACACCGCTAAAAAGGACTTATAGTAACGCCCATTTGCGTGAAGGGGTTAAACTGACATCATGTGACAGATCATGTATAACTTTGATTCAACACAAGGGAACTTATTAAGCTAATTATTTGACTTCCGAAGGTAATTGGTTGGACTAGACTATATTTAGGGCTTTCATAGCAAAGAGATTTCACTCCACTGTAAGGGCATGACCACACGTGGCGGATTTCCTCCGCAACTGTCCGCATCAATGCCGCACAGAATCTGCGTTGCAGATTCTGCTGCGGATCTGCGCAAAATGTGCAGTAAATTGATGCGGACTAGCTGCTGCGGACTGCGGTAAAAGTACTTCCCTTCTCCCTATCAGTGCAGGACAGAGAGAAGGGACAGCACTTTCCCTTGTGAAAGTCAAAGAAATTCATACTTACCGGCCGTTGTCTTGGTGACGCGTCCCTCCTTCGGCATCCAGCCCGATCTCCCTGGATGACGCGGCAGTCCATGTGACCGCTGCAGCCTGTTATTAGCCTGTGATTGGCTGCAGCCGTCACTTAGACTGAAACGTCATCCTGGTAGGCCGGACTGGAGACAGAAGCAGGGAGTTCTCGGTAAGTATGAACTTCATTTTTTTTTACAGATACATGTATATTGGGATCGGTAGTCACTGTCCCGGGTGCAGAAACAGTTACTGCCGATCGATTAGCTCTTTCAGAACCCTGGACAGTGACTATTTACAGACGTCTCCTAGCAACGCTCCCGTCATTACGGGAGCCCCATTGACTTCCTCAGTCTGGCTGTAGACCTAGAAATACATAGGTCCAGCCAGAATGAAGAAATGTCAAGTTAAAAAAGCAAGACGGATCCGCAGCACACATAACATGTGCATGACAGCTGCGGACTTCATTGCGGAAATTAGAATCTCCATTGAAGTCAATGGAGAAATTCCGCCATGAGTCCGCCACTGCTCCGCAACAGACAGAGCATGCTGCGGACACCAAATTCCGCTCCGCAGCCTATGCTCCGCAGCGGAATTTTACGCCTCGTCTAAACGAACACTGCTAAATTAAAGTGTAAGTCAATGGACAAACGGCTCCGCTGCGGATTAACGCTGCGGAGTGTCCGCAGCGGAATTTAAGTGAAATTCCGCCACGTGTGAACCCAGCCTAAGGGTATGTGCACACACACTAATTACGTCCGTAATTGACGGACGTATTTCGGCCGCAAGTCCCGGACCGAACACAGTGCAGGGAGCCGGGCTCCTAGCATCATACTTATGTACGATGCTAGGAGTCCCTGCTTCTCTGCAGGACAACTGTCCCGTACTGTAATCATGTTTTCAGTACGGGACAGTTGTCCTGCAGCGAGGCAGGGACTCCTAGCATCGTACATAAGTATGATGCTAGGAGCCCGGCTCCCTGCACTGTGTTCGGTAAGGGACTTGCGGCCGAAACACGTCCGTCAATTACGGACGTAATTAGTGTGTGTGCACATACCCTCACAATTTGGACTGTTTTGTTAGGTCCATTTTATATAGATTGTGATAACTTGTGGAAAGTTAGCTCACTGGATCACCATCTCCAGCATCATTAAAATTTTTCACTCCAACACAATGGATTCGGTTTGAAACTGTCCGCAACCAGCTTTATTGTCTTCATACATGAAAAGCAGATTTACTAAACAGCACAAAATAAACCCTAGGCGTCCAGCCTCTAACTAAGCATATAGCTTACCTAGCTATCAGGGTGAAATGTGTTCTGCCCAGCACCTCACAACAAACACGTGTTCTTACCAGAATTTTTGACTCCCATAGGCTGACAGTCCCTGTCTTCTCCAGACTGGGAGCATTGTGTGAACAGATCACACCTTTCTTCACAGCTGGCAGCTAATGAGTCACCTAAGCCAGCTCAAACCCTGGACTGTCCTGAAGACGGAGTAGAACTTCTCTTCCACTCCAGCAACCCATACGTATTTACACTAAATAAGGAGAAAAGATACTTTCTCTAGTAACATTCTTTTTTACTATTACAGTCTGGGCCCAAATCCAGCCTCTTAGTAGCTGCACTTCTACAGTATATATATATATTGGAAACAGAAAAAATAGGTAAGAATAAGGATCTGAGCGACTTTAACAAGGGCCAATTTGTGCCTATGCTTACCCCTGTCCACCTTGTTCAGAACTGGACCACGGAGCAACGGAAGTAGGTGGCCTAGTGAAATAAATGACGTGTTATTTTATATCATGTCGATAGACGGATGTGTGTGTGTGTGTGTGGCTTGCCTGGGGAAGATGTGTAACCAGGATGCAATATGGGAAAAAGACAAGCCAGCGAGGCAATGTGATGCTCTAGGCCAGGGGTCAGCAACCTACGGCACTCCAGCTGTTGTGAAACTGCAATTCCCAGCATGCCCTGGCAGCCTATGGTTGGAATAATAAAGCCTTTGGCTGTCATATCATGCTGGGATTTGTAGTTTCCTAATAGGTGGAGTGCCGAAGGATGCTCACCCCTGCTCTAGGCAATGTTTTGCTGGGAAACCTTGGGTCCTGATATTCATGTAGATGTTACTTTGACACATACCACCTTCCTAAATATTGTTTCAGACCAAGTACATTTCTTCATTTCAGCGGTATTTATAATGGCAGTGGCCTCTTTCAGCAGGATGATGCACCCTGAAACATTGCAAAATTGTTCAGGAATTGTTTGAGGAACATAACGAGTTCAAGGTGGTGATTTGGCCTCCAAAATCAACAGATCTCATTCTTATCAAACACCTCTGGGATGTGCTGCTAAAACAAGTACAATCCATGGAGGCCCCAACTAACAGAACTTAAAGGATCTGCTGTTAACGTCTTGGTGACAGATACCACAGGACACCTTTAAAATTCTTGTGGAGTCCTGTGTTTGATGGCCAAATGAAGACCTACACAATATAAGGCCGGTGGTTTTAATGTTATGGCTGTATGGTATATAGAGTGGAAAGAGAAAATAAGGTTTCACTCCATCCTCTAGGGTAGTCCAGCATTTGGGCTATCTAATGAGCCTCATTAGATGCTATCCTATCCTGGGGAAGAGAGCCTGTTGGCGTTAAGAGTTCGGTTTGTTTTGAGGTTCTAGCCACCCACCCTGACAGCTAGGGAGCTATGGGTTTAGTTAGAGGCTGGACAGTCTAGGGCAGGGGTTTGAAACTCGGCCGGGTAAGTGGGCCACATATAGAAAAAATAGGAAGTTAACAGGCCACATTACTTTCAAATTTGATACAATACAAAATTATTGTTAATCAATTAGTTATTTGAACTACAATAACACTATATTACTATAATAATAATAATAATAATAATAATAATACTACATTACTATAATAATACTGCTAGGTTTAAAATTTGAGAGAATTCTCCACGTGCTTATTTCAACAATCCAGTTTTTCAGTTTAGTGTCGCTAAATGCAGTCCGGCGGCTCAGTTGGCAGCATTTGGCAGACACATGTCAAGATTGGGCAGCCGCTTTTTAGATTGTGCCACAGTGCCCTTTGTAGATAATGCCACAGTGCCCTCTGTAGATAATGCCACAGTTCCCTCTGTAGATAATGCCACAGTGCCCTCTGTAGATAATGCCACAGTGCCCTCTGTAGATAATGCCACCTTGCCCTCTGTAAATAATGCAACACACCCCCAGATAATGCCACAATGTAATCTGTAGATACTGCCACACACCCACTTGTAGAGAATGCCACAGTGCCCTCTGTAGATGCTGCCACAGTGCCCTCTGTAGATGCTGCAACAGTGCCACCTGTAGATGCTGCCACAGTGCCCTCCGTAGATTCTGCCACAGTGCCCTCCGTAGATGCTGCCACAGTGCCCTCCGTAGATGCTGCCACAGTGCCCTCCGTAGATGCTGCCACAGTGCCCTCCGTAGATGCTGCCACAGTGCCCTCCGTAAAGGCTGCCACAGTGCCCTCCGTAGATGCTACCACAGTGCCCTCCGTAGATGCTGCCACAGTGCCCTCCATAGGTGCTGCCACAGTGCCCTCCGTAGGTGCTACCACAGTGCCCTCCGTAGGTGCTACCACAGTGCCCTCCGTAGATGCTGCCACAGTGCCCTCCGTAGATGCTGCCACAGTGCCCTCCGTAGGTGCTACCACAGTGCCCTCCGTAGGTGCTACCACAGTGCCCTCTGTAGATGCTGCCTTTCTCTAGTAACATTCTTTTTTACTATTACAGTCTGGGCCCAAATCCAGCCTCTTAGTAGCTGCACTTCTACAGTATATATATATATTGGAAACAGAAAAAATAGGTAAGAATAAGGATCTGAGCGACTTTAACAAGGGCCAATTTGTGCCTATGCTTACCCCTGTCCACCTTGTTCAGAACTGGACCACGGAGCAACGGAAGTAGGTGGCCTAGTGAAATAAATGACGTGTTATTTTATATCATGTCGATAGACGGATGTGTGTGTGTGTGTGTGTGTGTGTGTGTGTGTGTGTGTGGCTTGCCTGGGGAAGATGTGTAACCAGGATGCAATATGGGAAAAAGACAAGCCAGCGAGGCAATGTGATGCTCTAGGCCAGGGGTCAGCAACCTACGGCACTCCAGCTGTTGTGAAACTGCAATTCCCAGCATGCCCTGGCAGCCTATGGCTGGAATAATAAAGCCTTTGGCTGTCATATCATGCTGGGATTTGTAGATTTGTAGCCCTCAGTAGATGCTGCCACAGTGCCCTCCGTAGATGCTGCCACAGTGCCCTCCGTAGATGCTGCCACAGTGCCCTCCGTAGATGCTGCCACAGTGCCCTCCGTAGGTGCTGCCACAGTGCCCTCTGTAGGTGCTACCACAGTGCCCTCCGTAGATGCTGCCAGAGTGCCCTCCGTAGATGCTGCCACAGTGCCCTCTGTAGATGCTGCCACAGTGCCCTCTGCAAATGCTGCCACAGTGCCCTCTGCAGATGCTGCCACAGTGCCCTCAGCAGGTGTTGTCACAGTGCCCTCCGCAGGTGCTGTCACAGTGCCCTCTGCAGTTGCTGCCACAGTGCCCTCTGTCCATATATGGACATGGATGTCAGGGGAAACCCCAGAGCAGGAGTCCCGGGCACAGCGCTAGTAGGCTCTTCCGGGGACTCCAGCTATGCTCCTGACATCACTGGGACTCCTGCTCTGGGAAAGCCCCAGACATCACTGTCGATGTATGGACAGCGATGCCAGAGGCTTCCCCAGAGTCCCGGAGCAGAGCCAATACTAGCGCTCTGCCCAGGACTCCAGCTCTGGGGAAGCCCCAGACATCACAGTCAATATGAGGACAGCGATGTCAGGGGATTCCCCAGAGTCCCGGAGCAGAGCCTGTACTAGCGCTCTGCTCGGGACTCCGCTCTGGGGAGGCACACTATGTGCTGCCCTAACAGCCTGTGTCATAGTGACACAGTATGATGTACATTACAAGTAAAAAATGTAATTATAAATAAAGTTATCCCTTAGGGTATGTTCACATGCCCTATTTACGAACGTAATTCAGGCGCTTTACGCCTCGAATTACGTCCAAAAATACGGCTCCAAACCGCCGACAAACATCTGCCCATTGAAATCAATGGGGTTACGATGTTCTGTGCACACAGGCTATATTTTTTACGTGCCGCTGTCAAAAGACGGCGCCCAAAAAGACGTCCGCGTCAAAGAAGTGCATGTCACTTCTTGAGACGTAATTGCAGTCGTTTTTCATTGACTCCATTGAAAAACAGCTCCAATTACGTCCGTAATTGATGCCACAAAAAACGCGAGTACGAGCAATTACGTCTGAAATTCAGGAGCTGTGTTCGCCTGAAAACAGCTCTGTAATTTCACGCATATTGGACGCTGACGTGTGCGTGTGAACATACCCTTAATGGGATTTTAAAAAAAGTAACAAAAATAAATAAATTAAAAAAAAGGCATTATTTTGCATAAAATATATTTTATTGCCCCTACACTAGATAAAAACAAAAAAACGACACATATTAGGTATATAAACTGCCATAATAACCTTAAAAATGTATCTAACCTGTTATTTAGCGTGAAACATGAACGGGATAAAAAATAAACAAGACAAACGATGCAGAGAATCGCTTTTTCTTATATTCACGGCGTAAAAATAAAATTGTTCTACCTCCAAACTATGAAAAAAAAGAATCACATTTTTTCTGCAGCATAAAACAAGGCCTCATACGGCCACGTCAATGAAAAAATAAAAAAGTTATGGCTGCTGAAATGCAGAGAGGTAAAAACTGAAAAATTTAGCTGGTCATTAACCCCTTCGCGCTCAGGTCAGTACTATTACGTCGCCCTAAGTACATCGTTCGCGCTCAGGTCAGTAATAGTACTGACCTGAGTAAACACGGCGCCATCTTTCCCCGGCGCGTGTCTGAGCTGTGATACCTGCTGTTTCCGACAGCAGGCTATCACAGCTTAGTGTGCAGGGACCGATCGCGGTGGTCCCCGCCGATTAACCCCTTAGAAGCCGCGTTCAATAGCGATCGCGGCTTCTTAGGGGTTAAGCTGGCATCGCCGGCCTGCTACACGATAGCGGGCCGCGATGGCTACTATGGCAACCAGAATCCTAACAATGGACTCTGGCTACGCCATCGACGGAAGCCTAGTGGGTCCCGACAAAGTCAGGACCCACTATGCTTGCTGTCAGCGAACAGCTGACAGCTCTAATACACTGCACTACGTATGTAGTGCAGTGTATTAGAATAGCGATCAGGGCCTTCTGCCCTCATGTCCCCTAGTGGGACAAAGTAAAAAAAGTGTGAAAAAGTAAAAAAAAAGTTGTGTAAAAATAAGAAAATAAAAGATTTAAAAGTAATAAAAGTAAAAATCCCCCTTTTTCCCTTATCAGTCCTTTATTATTAATAAAAATATATAAATAAACAAATAAACGATACATAATTGGTATCGCCGCGTCCGTAACGGCCTGAACTACAAAACGATGTTGTTATTTATCCCGCTCGGTGAACGCCGTAAAAGAAAATAATAATAAACCGTACCACAATCACAATTGTTTGGTCACTTCATCTCCCAAAAAATGGAATAAAAAGAGATCAAAAAGTTGCATGTACCTAAAAATGGTACTGATCGAAACTACAGTTCGTTACGCAAAAAATAATATTTCCTCGCACGGCTTTATTGATGGAAAAATAAAACAGTTCTGGCTCTTAGAATAAGGTAACACAAAAAGTGAATGATTGTTTACAAAACGTATTTTATTGTGCAAACGCCATAAGACATTAAAAAAAAACTATAAACATCTGGTATCGCCGTAATCGTATCGCCCCGCAGAATAAAGTGAATATGTCATTTTTAGCGCATGGTGCACGCTGTAAAAAAAAAAGAATAAAAAACAATAGTAGAATTGCTGTTTTTTTAGTCACCACGTCACCTAAAATTAGAATAAAAACTGATCAAAAAGCCGCATGCACCCCAAGAAAACTACAATGGATTCCTCAAGGTCTCTAGTTTCCAAAAAGGGGTCACTTTTGGGGGGTTTCCACTGATTTAGCACCAAAAGACCTCTTCAAACCGGACATGGTGCCTAATAAATTAAATTAAATTAATTAAATGTCACCTCTACTTTGCTCTAAATTCCTGTGAAACACCTAAAGGGTTAATAAACGTTCTAAATGCTGTTGTGAATACTTTGAGGGGTCTAGTTTCTGAAATGGGGTGTTTGATAAGGGTGTCTAATATATGGGCCCCTCAAAGCAACTTCAGAACTGAGCTGGAAATTAAAAAATAAAATATAAATGAGGCAATACTTCGCTTCTTACATTATACTCATAATAAGCCGCGCCCACCCCGAGATGACCCCAGTTTTGACCGTTTGTATAAACGGAGACCCCTATTAGACCGTTTCAGTGCCCGGTTTTCCCAAGCATTCACCCCCGAGAAGTGTATTTCTATAGATGAATCTCTGGGTTCATTTTAAAGGGAGGCTTCAATTCCGCCAGTACCTGCCGGGTAGGAGGGCAAGGTATGGCGTAAAGATGTATAAGCTGTGCGAGAGTGCATCAGGGCATACCTACAGATTTAGGATATATGAAGGGAAGGACACCAGTATTCAGCCCCCAGAATGCCCCCCCTTACTGGGAGTTAATACAAAAATTGTGTGGGATTTGGTGCACCCACTGCTGGCCCAGGGTTACGACCTCTACCTGGATAATTTTTATACCAGCGTCCCACTCTTCAACTGCCTCGCTTCCAGAAGTCCTGCGGCATGCGGCACTGCTAGAAGCAACCTGAGAGGCCTCCCTAAGACTCTGCAGGGCAAAGCTCAGAAGGGGTGAGAGCAGGGCACAATCTAGCAGCAACATATTGTGTGTCAAGTACAAGACCAGGGAGATGCCACACCAGTACCCATGTACCTGTACGAGGTACCAGTACAGGGACCCCCAAACCAGACTGCATCCTGGACTACAATAGGTACATGGGACGGGTGGACTTGTCAGATCAAGTCCTGAAGCCTTACAGTACTTCTGGAAGCGGGCCCACAGGCATCGTACCAGGGCAACACTTTTTAGGAGAAGTTCCCCAAACTGGCAAGAAGGGAAAAAGTCAAAAGAGGTGCAGAGTCTGCTATAAGAGGGGGATAAGGAAGGACACAATATATCAATGTGACGCGTGTCCCGAAAAACCAGAGCTCTGCATGAAAGAGTGTTTTAAAATTTATCATCCATCACTTTATTTTTAATTTACCCCAGTTTTATTCGCTCTGATCCACTTCGCACAGCTTACCCCTCCTCATCTTTCCCCTCTGAGCCCTGCTGTGTGCCCAGGCAGCTGATAACAGCCACATGTAGGGTATTGCCGTACCCAGGAGAACCAACATTACAGTTTATGAGGTGTATATCTCCGGTGGCGCATGCTGGGCACAATATTTCGGACACTGAATTGGCATATATGTATAGAAAATGGCAAATTTCACTCTGCACCAACTGCTGCACATTATCTTTTACACAATACCTGTGGGGTCAAAATGCTCACTACACCTCTAGATGAATGCCTTAAGGGGTGTAGATTTTAAAACAGGGTCACTTCTCGGGGGTTTCAACTGTACTGGTACCTTAGGGGCTTCTGTGTACAAGACTTAGCACCAGAAAAGCTCCAGTAGGCCAAATGGTGGTCCTTTCCTTCTGAGCCCTGCCGTGTGCCCAGGCAGCTAATAACAGCCACATGTAGGGTATTGCCGTACCCGGGAGAGCCCACATTACAGTTTATGGGGTGTATGTCTTCGGTGGCATATGCTGGGCACAATATATCGGACACTGACATGGCATATATATAGAAAATTGCAAATCTCACTCTGCACCATCTGCTGCGCATTATCTTTTACACAATACCTGTGGGGTTAAAATGCTCACTACACCTCTAGATGAATTCCTTAATGGGTGTCGTTTTTAAAACGGGGTCACTTCTCGGGGGTTTCAACTGTACTGATACCTCAGGGGCTTCTGCACACATGACTTAGCACCAGAAAATTCCCAGTAGGCCACATGGTGGTCCTTTCCTTCTGAGCCCTCCCATGGGCCCAAACGGCAGTTTATCACCACAAATAGGGTATTGCCACACTCAGGACAAATTGGGCAACAAAATGCGGTATTTTATTCCTTGTGAAAATAAGACATTTTGAGCCAAAACTACCTCTTATTGGAAAAAATAATTTTTTTTTTAATTCACAGCCCAATTCAAATAAATTCTGTGAAAAAACTGTGGGGTCTAAATGGTCACAACACCCATAAATAAATTCTTTGAGGGGTGTAGTTTTCAAAATGGGGTGACTTCTGGTGGGTTTCCATTGCTTTGATACCTCTGGGGCTCTGCAAATGCAACATGGCACCCGAAAACCAATCCAGCAAAATCTGGGCTCGAAAGAACACATAGCGCTCCTTTCCTTCTGAATCCTCCCATGGGCCCAAACGGCAGTTTATCACCACAAATGGGGTATTGCCAAACTCAGGACAAATTTGGCAACAAAATGGGGTATTTTATTCGTTGTTAAAATAAGACATTTTGAGCCAAAACGACATCTTATTGGAAAAAAGTTTTTTTTTTTAAATTCACAGCCCAATTCAAATAAGTTCTGTGAAAAAACTGTGGGGTCTAAATGGTCACAACACCCATAAATAAATTCCTTGAGGGGTTTTATTTCCAAAATGGGTCACTTTTGGTAGGTTTCCATTGCTTTGATACCTCTGAGGCTCTGCAAATGCGACATGGCACCCGAAAACCAATCCAGCAAAATCTGGACTCCTAAGAACACACAGCGCTCCTTTCCTTCTGAGGCCTCCCATGGGCCCAAACGGCAGTTTATCACCACAAATGGGGTATTGCCGCACTCAGGAAAAATTGGGCAACAAAATGGGGCATTTTGTTCCCTGTGAAAATAAGAAATTCTGATCAAAAATGACATCTTATTGGAAAAATTGGCATTCTTTTAATTTCACAGCCCAATTCAAATACGCGCTTTGAATAAACGACGGGGTCAAAATGGTAACAATAACCATAAATTAATTCCTTGAGGGGGGCAGTTTCCAAAATGGGGTCAGTTTTGTGGGATTCCTACTGTTTTGGCACCTCAACACCTCTCCAAACCTGGCATGCTGCCTAAAATATATGCTAATAAAAAAGAAGCACCAAAATGCACTAGGTGCTTCTTTGCTTCTGGGGCTTGTGTTTTAGTCCACGAGCGCACTAGAGCCACATGTGGGACATTTCTAAAAACTGCAGAATCTGGACAATACATATTTAGTAGTGTTTCTCTGGTAAAACCTTCTTTGTTACAGAAAAAAAATAGAATAAAATTGAAATTCAGCAAGAAAAATGAAATTTGCAAATTTCACCTCCACTTTGCTTTAATTCCTGTGAAATGCCTGAAGGGTTAAAAAACTTTCTAAATGCTGTTTTGAATACTTTGAGGGGTCTAGTTTTTAAAATGGGGTGTTTTATGGGGGTTTCTAATACATAGGCCCCTCAAAGCCTCTTCAGAACTGAACAGGTACCTTAAAAAAAAGGCTTTTGAAATTTTCTTAAAAATATGGGAAATTGCTGTTCATGTTCTAAGCCTTGTAACGTCCAAGAAAAATAAAATAATGCTCTAAAAACTATGCAGATCTAAAGTAGACATATGGGAAATGTGAACTAGTAACTATTTTGGCTGGTATAACAATTTGTTTTACAAGCACATGCATTAAAATTCGGAAAAATTCTATTTTTTCAAATTTTTCTCTAAATTTTGCAATTTTTCACAAATAAACACTGAATATATCAACCAAATTTTACCACTAACATAAAGCCCAATGTCTCACGAGAAAACAATCTCATAATCGCTTGGATAGGTTTAAGCATTCCGACGTTATTACCACAAAAAGTGAAATATGTCAGATTTGAAAAATGGGCTCTGAGCCTTAAGGCCAAAACTAGGCTGCGTCCTTAAGGGGTTAAAGAGGCTCTGTCACCAGATTATCTCCTACATAATCTAATCGGTGCTGGAATGTAGATAACAGCAGTGGTTTTTATTTTGAAAAACGATCATTTTTGAGCAAGTTATGAGCAATTTTAGATTTAGTTTCTTAATGCCCAACTGGGCGTGTTTTTACTTTTGACCAAGTGGGTGTTGTAAAGAAGTGTATGAGGCTCACCAATCAGTGACCAATCAGCGTCATACACTTCTCATTGTTCCAGCCCAGCTTCTTTCACTGCACAATCACACTGTGCTGTGGATCATGCTGAGCTGGAACAATGAGAAGTGTATGAAGCTGATTGGTCACTGATTGGTCAGCCTCATACACTTCTTTACAACACCCACTTGGTCAAAAGTAAAAACATGCCCAGTTGGGCACTAAGAAACTAAATCTAAAATTGCTCATAACTTGCTCAAAAATGATCGTTTTTCAAAATAAAAACCACTGCTGTTATCTACATTACAGCGCCGATCAGATTATGTAGGAGATAGGGCACTTATAATCTGGTGACAGAGCCTCTTTAAGACCTTTTCAGGCCCGGTCATTAGGGGGTTAAATGTGCTGAGCACATAAGGGTACTTCTGAATGTTTACATAACATCCTCATAGATTGTAAGCTCTTGGGAGCAGGGACCTTACACCTCTTGTTTGAATTGCTTATTAGTTTTGTCACTATGTAATGTCTGATATTGTCTGTACACCTCTGAATTGTAAAGTGCTTCGAAATATGTTGGCGCTATATAAATAAAGATTATTGTTATTACATATCGGTCTATACATAATAGGTGAATTTTAACCACTTCCCACACCAAGACGTGCCATTACGACCGGGTGCAAGGGGTGATGCTTGATGTGGTGCTGCGGGTGTCGGCTGTATTTTACAGCGGACACCCAGGACTAAGAGCCAGGAGCAGCGATCGCGCTGTTCCTGGCTGTTTAACCCCCCAAATGATGCAGTTAATCGCGACCGCAGCATCTGAGACATTGAGAAGGGGGGGCGGCCCCCTCTGACAGCTCAGCACCCCCCCCCCCGCAGTGAGATCGGCCCCCAGGGCGGCCTTTACTCTGCCTCTGTTAAGCCCTGCCTGTAAAAATTACGATATACTGCAATACGTTAGTATTGCAGTATATTGTACCAGCGATCTAAAGATTGCTGGTTCAGGTCCCTCAGGGGGGCTAATAAAGTGTGTAAAAAAAAACAAAACCTTTTCCCATTTTCCCTCTATAGAAATGTAAAAAATAATAAAAGTAAACAAAATTAATATCCGTAAAAGACTGAACTATTAAAATATAGCTTTATTTAATGTGCACGGTGAACGCCGTAAAAATAAAAAATGTGAAAGCGCCAAAATCACAGATATTTGGTCAACTTAGCTCTAAAAAAATGGAATAAAAAGTGATCAAAAATTTCTACGTACCAAAAAATGGTACCAACAAAAACTATAGCTAGTCCCACATAAAATAAGCCCTCACACCGCTCAATCTGTGAAAAAAATAAAAAAGTTATGATGGCTCTCAGAATGTGGCGACACAAATTATTTTTTTTACCAAAAAGTTTATTATCAATAAAAGTAGTAAAATATAAAATAACCTATATAAATTTGGTATCACCGTAATTGTATTGAGCCACAGAATAAAGATAAGTTGTCATTTTTACCACACGAAGAGAGCCGTAAAAACGAAACCCAAAAAAACAGGAATAGCAGTTTTTTCCAACTTCAGCCCGCAAATATTTTTTTTTTCAGTTTCCCAGTACATTATATGAAGCTATGAATGGTAGCAATAAAAACTACAACCCCTCCCGCAAAAAAATAAGCCTTCACACCGCTCTATTGACGAAAAAATAAAAAAGTTATGGCTCTTGGAATGCAGGGAAGGAAAAACGAAAATGAAAAATAAAAAAATGGCTTAGTCCCGAAGGGGTTAAGTGTGGTTAGGTATGTATGCTAATGTAATTATATACAGTACATAGTGTGGCAATCCAGTTAAACATTCTGGAAATGGAGCCACACAAGCTTGCATAGTTTCTAGTATGTTACTGATACATACAAATATGTTTATTTAGGGTCCACATTAATAAATGTGTATTTGGAATATTGTATATGTTTTATTTGATTATTATGAATAAGCACAATATGGCCCCATGCACACTACCGTAATTATGGATGAAATTGCGGACCCATTCACTTCTATTGACCACAGACACCTTTCCGTATATTTACGGATGTGTGTCCGGGCCGTAGCAATGATCCGCAAATTATAGAATATGTCCTGTTCTTATCCGCAATTGCTGCATGGACTTGCCCATAGAAGTCAATTGTGGACGGCTACGGATGTGTATCCATAGCCATTGGATCCGTATTTGCGGACAGAAAAAACCTTTATGGTCATATGCATAAGGCCTATGGCCTGAAGCAGAAAAAAAACAAAACACTATTTTTGTACAATAAATAAAATGGGGATTTAGGCCCCATGCACACAAATGTGCTTTTGCGGCCGCAATTCCCCCGAAAATCCACGGGAGAATTGCGGCCCCATTCATTTCTATGGGGCCATGCACACGACCGTAGTTTTTACGGTCCATGCATGGCCCGGGAGCCCGCACCGCAGAAAGAACGGACATGCCTTATTACGGCCGTCTTCTGCGGTCCGGGCTCATTGAAAATAATGTGCATGGCCCGCGATTTGCAGGCGGCTCGCGGCCGACAGTCCGCAGCCGGCCGACCCGAAAAGCACATGGCCACGGTCGTGTGCATGAGGCCTAAGGGTTTTGAGTTCTGGTGCAAAATAACACTGGGAATAAATTGACATTTCCAGTCAGGTTTTTATCTACATCTGCAGCCTCCTCACGAACAAAATGCCAACCCGTACTTCTTTTAAAATAATACAGCGGTCAATGCTCCGACTGCCCATAATATTAAGGATGAGATTCTGGTGTCAGACAAACACAAATTTAAACAGAAACATCAAGAGTCTTTAGAAAAACACCTGGAAGCAGGAATCCTAACTGACTCTGAGAAGGTGAAATCTGAGGAAAATCAAGGAGACATCTCTTCAGAAAATGGCAAGTAGAAAATAAGAATAAAGTCATCTGTGTTTACAGGGTTTCATTACCAAAAGGCATCAGGTCTTAGGATCTTCAAACCAGACCCTAACCTCCTCTGCTTTCCTCCTCATGGGTTTCCGCAATTGGTCAGCTGCTTCTTCTAACACTATCATTAATGAGGATGCAAGCTCCTTTCACCAAAGAGTGGTCGTTGCTGCTTCAACAAATAATAGTGCTTTGCTGTTCCATAATTTCCCTCACCATGTGAGTCCTGGCTTCGAAAGTAGCTTTTATTAAAAGATCATGTCTCAACATCACCCCCACCACCCACATTTTCAGCATCACAATAACCAACATCAATGGCAAAGGAGGTCTCCTGCCAGTGTACATCCAGCACCATTCATTCACAAAAATTCTGTTTTTAAAAAAACTACCCCATTTGGCAAATAATCTCAATAAACCTTCCTCACTTTGGAGCAACTACTAAAGCCCATCACCTACACCATCTTCTTCATGATGCCCAGGTGATAGTGGATATGGAGAATGGGGTGAATCACAAGGTAGGGATAACCCAAAGAGGACTCAATGGAGGAACAATGCCCTTGAATTCAATCTCGCCCTTAACCCCTTAAGGACACAGCCTGTTTTGGCCTTCAGGACACAGCCAATTTTTTCAAATCTGACATGTTTCACTTTATGTAGTAATAACTTTGGAATGCTTTTACCTATCCAAGCGATTCTGAGATTCTTTTCTCGTGACACAACGGACTTTATGTAACTGGCAAAATTTGCTCGATACATTCAGTATTTAATTGTGAAAAACACCAAAATAGCAAAAAAAAAATTAAAATGAGCATTTTTCTAAATTTAAATGTATCTACTTGTAAGACAGATAGTAATACCACACAAAATTGTTGCTAATTAACATCCCCATATGTCTACTTTAGATTGGCATTGTTTTTTGAACATCCTTTTATTTTTCTAGGACGTTACACGGCTTAGAACTTTAGCAGCAATTTCTCACATTTTCAAGAAAATATCAAAAGGCTCTTTTTACAGGGGACAGTTCAGTTGTGAAGCGGATTTTAGGGCCTTATATATTAGAAACCCCAAATAAGTCACCCCATTATAAAAACTTCACCCCTTAAGGTATTCAAAACAGCATTTAGAAAGTTTCTTAACCCTTTAGACGTTTCACAGGAATTAAGGCAATGTAGAGGTGAAATTTTCAAATTTGATTTTTTCAGAAATTCATTTTTCATCTGTTTTTTGTAACACAGAAAGCTTTACCAGAGAAATGCAACTTAATATCTATTGCCCAGATGCTGCCGTTTTTATATCCCACATGTGGTCCTAGTGCGCTTATGGAGTGAAGCACAGGCCTCAGAAGCAAAAGAGCACCTAGAGGATTTTGGGGCCTCCGTTTTATTAGAAATTATTTTAGGCACCATGTCAGGTTTGAAAGGCTCTTGCGGTGCCAAAACAGTGGAAATCCCCCAAAAGTGACCCCATTTTGGAAACAAAACCCCTTGAGGAAATTATCTAGGGGTATTGTGAGCATTATGACACCGCAGGTTTTTTTTTAATTATTGGAATAGGCCGTGAAAAGGAAAATCTACATTCTTTCAAAGAAAATGTAGGTTTAGCAAATTTTTTCTAATTTCCACAAGGACTAAAGGAGAAAAAGCATTTGTAAAGCAATTTTTCCCAAGTAAAACAATACCCCACATGTGGTCATAAATGGCTGTTTGGACACACGGCAGGGCTTAGAAGGCAAAGAGCGCCATTTGGCTTTTGGAGCTCAAATTTAGCAGGAATGGTTTGCGGAGACCACGTCGCATTTGCAAAGCCCCTGAGGGACCAAAACAGTGAAAACGCAAAAAAAGTGACTCCATTTAGGAAACGACACTCCTTGAATAATCCATCTAGGGGTGTAGTGAGCATTTTGACCCCACATGGTTTTCATTGATTTTATTAGAATTGGGAAGTGAAGATAAAAAAAATCCTTTTCCAATAAGACGTAGCTTTAGCTAAAAAAATTTCATTTTCTCAACAAATAAAGGAATAAAAGAACCCCAACATTTGTAAAGCAACTTTTCTGGAGTATGGAAATACCCCATTTGTGGTCATAAACTGCTGTTTGGGCGCACGGCAAGGATCAGGAGGGAAGGAGCGCCATTTGGCTTTTGGAGCACAGATTTTGCTGGATTGATTTCTTGACAACATGTCATGTTTGCAAAGCTCGTAAGATACCAGTACAGTGGAAACTCCCCAAAAGTGACTCCATTCACGAAACTACACCCCTTGAGGAATGTATCTAGGGGTGTAGTGAGCATTTTGACCCCACAGGTGTGTCATAGATTTTATTAGAATTGGGCAGTGAAAATAAAAAAAAATGCTTTTTCTTCAATAAGATGTAGTTTTAGCTGAAAATGTTTCATTTTCTCAACAAATAAATGAAAAAAAGCACCCCAACACTTGTAAAGCAACTTCTCCTGTGTACGGCAATATCCCATATGTGGTCAGAAACTGCTGTTTGGGCACAGAGTAGGGCTCAGAAGTGAAGGAGCGCCATTTGCTTTTGGAGTACAGATTTTGCTGGATTGGTTTCTGGGCGCTATGTCGCATTTGCAAAGTCCCTGTGGGACCAAAACAGTGGATCGACCCAGAAGTGACCCCATTTTGGAAACTACACCCCTCAAGATATATACCTTGGGGTGTAGTGAGCATATTAACCCCGCAGGTGATAGGCAGAAATTGATGTGCACTCGATGTTGCAGAGTGAAAATGGGATTTTTTTTCCATAGATATGCCAATATGTGGTGCCCAGCTTGTGCCACCATAACAAAACAGCTCTCTAATTATTATTCCCGGTTTTAGAAACACCCTACGTGTGGCCCTAATCTTTTGCCTGGACATTTGACCAGGCTCAGGAGTGAAACAGTACCATGTAAAATTAAGGCCTAATTTGGCAATTTACAAAGTATTGGATCAAAATTGCAAAGGCTCTGATATGAAATAATAAAATAAACTGCTGAGAAGTTACCCCATTTTGGAAACTCCACCCCTCAAGGCATTTATTAAGGGGTGTAGTGAGCATTTTCACCCCACAGGCCTTTTCCATGAATGATTACGCTGCGAAAGGTGCAAAGTAAAAATTTAAATTTTTCCCTAGATATGCTATTTCAGTGGTAAATATGTCGTGCCCAGCTTGTGCCACTGGAGACACACACCCCAAAAATTGTTAAAAGGGTTCTCCCGGGTATGGCGATGCCATATATGTGGAAGTAAACTGCTGTATGGGCACACTGTAGGGTTCAGAAGGGAGGCAGCGCCATTTGGCTTTTGGAGCGTGGATTTTGCTTGGTAGTAGTTTTGTTTGGAGTCTTACTGGTGTTTACGTTTATAATGTACATGTAAGCCGGGCGGTGTATATAAGGGGCATAGTCAGGTGGTATAATAATGGGGTAAACAAAAACAATAAAATAATCCATAGAGATTTGTTATGCTGTGACACAATCCTTTCTGCACAGGCCGGTGTCGCATTAAAAAATGGTGTCCTTTCTTATCCCCCTTTTGGTCCACACTCGGCATCTTTGTGGAATTTTGCTGGGAAGTGTTGACCTGGTATAATACGGGCACCCTCGCTTCTAGCAGATATGTTTGGGCCCTCCCCTTTCTGGTTCCCTAATTTTAGGGGCCTTGATAATTCGCCACTTGAAACAGAAGAAATGTTCGCCTAGGGTCGGCACAACTGCATATTTTTTCTTTCCTCACTTATTGAAGCCTTAACTAATTAGATTTTTTCATAGACGTAGTGGTATGAAAGCGTTTTTTTTTGCGGGATGAGCTGTAGTTTTTATTGGTACCATTTTGTGGTACATGCGACTTTTTGCTAAATTTTTATCCTATTTTTTGAGAGGCCAGGTGACGAAAAAACAGCAATTCTGGCATATTTTTTAGTTCTTCTTATACAGCGTTCAGCACGCATCACAAATTACATGTTAACTTTATTCTGTGGCTCAGTACGATTCCGGCGATACCTAATTTTATGCACTTTTTTATGTTTTACAACTTTTTGCACAAAAAATTACTTTTGTAAAGAGAATGTCTTTTTTCTGTCGCCAAGTTGTGAGAGCCATAGCGGTTTAATATCTTTTAGTCGACGGAGCTGTATGAGGGCTTGTTTTTTGCGAGACGAGTTATAGTTTTTATAGGTACCATTTTTGGGGACATGCGAATTTTCGATCACTTTTTATTTACATTTTTGGGAGACAAAGTGACCAAAAAATAGCAATTATGTCAGTATTTTTAGTTGTTTTTTTTCGGCGTTCACTGTGCGGAATAAATAACATAATATTTTTATATTTCAGGTCGTTACGGACGCGGCGATACCAAATATGTATGGCTTTATTATTTTTTTCAATAATAAATGACTTGATAAGTGAAAAAGGGCGATTGTGTTTTATGTTACTTGAAACTTTTATTTTTACTTTTTTTACACTTTTCTTTAGTCCCACTAGGGGACTTGAAGATCCAACTGTTTATTTGATGTTCTAATACTTTGCACTACCTATGTAGTGCAATGTATTAGAACTGTCAGTTATTCACTGACCAATCAGCGTCCTGCACTCCTCTCCATTCATTTAGTCAGCGCATAGGGATCCTTTTAGATCGCTATGTGCTGTCTTATACTAACACATTAACAATACTGAAGTGTTTAGACAGTGAATAGACATTCCCCGGGATGTCTATCCACAATCTGTGCACTTCGTTACTGTTTTTGTGGTACTTACAGCAGAGCAAGCGTAATCTCCCTGTAACCTGTCATTTACAGCGTAATCTCGCGAGATTACGCCTGCTCTGCTGTAACTACCACAGAAACCGTAACGAAGTGCAGGGATTGTGAATAGACATCCCGTGGAATGTCTAGTCACTGTCTAAACACTTCAGTATTGTTAATGTGTTAGTATAAGACAGCACATACTGATCTAAAAGGATCCCTATGCGCTGACTAAATGAATGGAGAAGTGCATGACGCTGATTGGTCAGCGTCATACATTCCTCTGTACAACGCCCACTTGGTCAATAGTAAAACTCGCCCAGTTGTCCATTGAGACACTCATTAGCATAAATCTAAAATCGCTAATAAAGTGGTGAAAATAGATCGTTTTTTTTTAAATAAAAAGCACTGCTGTCACCTACATTATAGCGCCGATCATATTATGTAGGAGATAGGGCACTTATAATGTGGTGACAGTCTCTTTAAGTTACACAATTCGTCATGATATCATTTCAATACAATCTTGCTCCATCCAGTAAAAAGCGTCTCATTTTTGTAACATGGGAGTCTATGAGCGACAGGTGACAAATTTATTCGGACCGAATGGAATCTGACAGCTGGTTTGCTGAATTAGACCCGAAAGAGTTTTAGGGAAAAATCGTTCAGCCCTAGCTAGACTCCCTTGACATTAAGCTGATCACAAAGTGTCCCTCTATTGAAACCCCAGCGTTCAGCTGTAAACAGTGGGGAAACCTGGTGCTAAGTATTTAATTTCCCTGCAGTGCCACCACAGTGGAAATTAAGCATTACACAATGCCCATTCCAATCTGTCTGTGTAATGCAGAACAGGAACAGATCCTCCAGAGTGGAAAATGCTGTTTGTAACCCCTCTCCACGCTGGCCAAGAGATGAGCCTGCAGCAATATTATCTTCAGTATTTCACATTTTGCTTTATTTATGTTTTTATATTACTCATCAAATGATAGTTATGTCATTGACTATTTTTTTGTGTGTATGGATCCTGCATTTAATGTAGTTACCATTTTGTCAACATGTAGAGGGGGGGGGGATCTATCCTGATGTTAATTAGAATAAATCCCTTAGAAAGAAATATATGAGAGGAGAAATCGTAGAAGAATTTGGAAAATATCTTCATCTGCATTTTTGTTATTTGAAATATGAATCAGCCAAGTGTGTGTGAGAGTACATTTAATGTATACGAGTTAACCTTGCTTTCAAGGTAATCTGCGAAGTTATGAGCTGTAATGCATTGAGGCCATAAAAAATGAATTACTAATCAATGTGGATCTATGCCATGCAGCGTAAGCACAAAGAACATATATTGTGACTTATTTTTCTATTTCAAAGAGCAAATCTTGTTTAAATATTCACATTAACTATGTATATTTTGGATTTTTTGCTTAGTTATCTGGTATATTTAGGCCCTTGAGGACAATTTTAGCCTCGGGGACCTGAAGAACTATATAACCAGCACTGTGCAAAAGTTTTAGGCAGGTGTGGAAAAATGCTGCAAAGTACGAATGCTTTCAAAAACAGAAGTGTTAATATTTTTTTTATCAATTAAAATACAAAGTGAATAAACAGAAGAGAAATTTAAATCAAATCAATATTCGGTGTGACCACCCTTTGCCTTCAAAACAGCATCAATTCTAGGTACACTTGCACACAGTTTTTGAAGGAACTCGGCAGGGAGATTGTTCCAAACATCTTGGAAAACTAACCACAGATCTTCTGTGGATGTAGGCTTCATCAAATCCTTCTGTCTTTTCATGTAATCCCAGACAGACTCGATGATGTTGAGATGAGGGCTCTGTGGGGGCCATATTTTCACTTCTAGGGCTCCTTGTTCTTCTTTACGCTGAAGATAGTTTCCTAAGGACATTGACTGTATGTTTGGGGTTATTGTCCTACTGCAGAATAAGTTTGGAGACAATCAGAAGACTCCCTGGTGGTATTACTTGATGAATAAGTATCTGCCTGTACTGCCTGGCCGCGGGCCTTCAGGTTCACTCACTTCCTGACGGCCGCAGCCATGGATCAGTGAGCGCACACTTCCGCTTCACTCTGCTGGTTCCTGTAGGGTGCGCGCACATAAATTTGATAACCCAATTAGCCCATGAGCACCCTGGACTATAAGAAGGGCCCTACCCCTTCCTGCATTGCCTGAGCATTGTTGTCATTACCTATGTTCCTCTCTGCAAATGGTCCCTTAAGTGTTTTCCAGCTCCCAGTGTTCCCGTTCCTGCTTCCTGTATCCTGTATCCCATGCTATCCTGGTCCTAGTGCCATTGAGAGTTGGAGCCGTGTTGTGCTGAGTACTACATCTGCCTTGTTACACCACGCCTGGTGTCTGCCTGCTGCCAAGGTGCCATCCGAGCCTATCTTGCTACTGTCTGAAGGTACTACAGGTACACCTTTTTGAACTATTGACTTTACTTGTATCCTGTTGGCCAGCTGCCATACCATCAAGGCGGTACGGACCAGTGGGTCCACACACCCTATGTGACACCTGTATTTCTCAGCATTGAGGATACCATTAATCCTGACCAAATCCCCAACTCCATTTGCTGAAATGCAGCCCCAAATTTGCAAGGAACCTCCACCATGCTTCACTGATGTCTGCAGACATTCCTTATTGTACCGCTTTCCACCCCTTCGGCGAACAAACTGCCTTTTTTTTTTACTGCCAAATATTTCAAATTTTGACTCATCAGTCCAGAGCACCTGCTGCTATTTTTCTGCACCCAAATCCTATGTTTTCCTTCATAGTTGAGTCGCTTGGCCTTGTTTCCACATCGAAGGTATGGCTTTTTGACGGCAATTCTTCCATTATGACCACTTCTGACCAAACCTCTCAAAACATTAGATGGGTCCCACTGGTTTCTGCCAGTTCGGAGCTGTTGGCATTGCTTGACATCTTCCGATTTCGAAGGGAAGTAAGCTTGATGTTTCTTTGATCTGCTGATTGTGTCTACGGTCCGTAATGTTGCCCATTTCTTAGTGCTTCTTCAAAAGCGCTTGAACAGCACATCTTGAAATCTGCTTTGAAATCTTTGCCTGGTAGAGATCTTGCTAATGCAATATAACTACCTTGTGTTTCTTTGCTGTGCTCAGTCTTGCCATGGTGGACCTGTGACATGAAACTGTCTTCCACAACCTCACATTCGTAGCAAAGTTTGGCTGCACCTCGCCCAGTTTTTAGCCCCCTATACAGCTGTTTCTGCTACAGTTAATGACTGTGTTTCAATCTACATATGAAAATGATGATCATTATCACCTGTTTGATATAACTGGATAATCATACACCTGACTATAATCCTACAAAATCCATGACTTTGTGCAAGTGAACCTAAAAGAATCGATGCTGTTTTTTTTTTGGTTTTTTTCAACATTAAATTTTTATTGGTTTTAAAACACAGAAAAGCATTGTTGTACATAAGCATACAAATTATACCATCAAGAAGATGGTCCCAAAACAAAATAATACCATCCAGTACAACTGAGGTAGGCAACCTGAGAACATCAACTTGTAAGGGAAGGTGGGAAGGAAGGGGAGGGATAGGGAAACAGGGAAAGTTTTCTCAGAACATTCTCATATCCTTTATTGTGTTCCTCCATTATTCTTAACCACTTCTCCTCTTATAGTCATTGTATTACCCGTGGAAGTCCCCCGTTACCTTTTGACAGCCTCAACCTGGGAACATGTCAGTCCACTTTTGCCACTGAGCCTCAAACCTATTCATTCTATTCTGACGAAGTGCAAATAATCTTTCATATACACAATGGGATGAGACCTGTTCTATAATTTCCCTCAAGGACGGGACCGAGGCTGACTTCCAGTTTTTGGCCACCAATAGTTTAACCGACAAACAGATATGGGAAACCAGTGTTCTATCTTCCGGCGAAATTAGTCCTATATTTAGGGACAAAAGGGCTAGATCTGCACTTGGTGTCACTTGAACCCCCAACAATCTGGAAGCCAGGTTGAACACTGAAACCCACACTGAAGCGATAACGGGACACTCCCAAAATATGTGATGTAGGGTCCCCATCCCGCCACACCCCCTCCAGCAATCAGCGTTAGCCCCAGGATATATCTTTGGGATTGAAGGGGAGTATAATACCATCGCAACACCAGTTTGTGATAGACTTCTAGGAGGTTTGAGTTCATGGTAGAACCCAGCGTCCACTTAATGGCCCTGGACCAATCCTCTATGGTATAAGTGGATCCCAAGTCTCTCTCCCACTGTAACATGTGTGTATTTTTGGCCATCATCGTATCTCCCAAGAGCACTTCATAGAAGGATTTTGTTAAGCTGGATTCTATTACGGAGGTTTCGAATAGCAAATGGTGTATCCTTGAGGGGATGCAGACCTGTGCGTGTGCCCTTGTCGGGAGGAGATGTCGAATCTGCAAGTATTTAATGAACTCGGAATGAGCCAAGGCAAATTCTTCCCTCAATTCTGAGAAGGATTTAATACTTTCCTCCCCATACAGATCCGCCAGCGTCGCCACTCCCAACCCAGTCCAAGTTCGCAGACTCAAATCCGGTATTAACAGTTCAAGAGCATCTACTGGTAGGAAGAGTTTGTACCCCGAATTAGAGGAGGGTGTCGCGGTCAGGATATGTCTCCATGCCTGTAGCGACACTCGTACTGTAGGAAATTTAGGAAGTATTTTCCTAGGAAATTTTGCATGGATTAATAGTAGCGAGGTAAGAGGAACATCCCCTATTAGGTGTTGTTCAATCGTCGGCCAACTAGAGCCAGGGGATGCGGTGCACCAGTATCGCAATTGTCGTATCACTATGGCCTTATGGTAGGCCTCTAAGCTCGGTACTCCCATCCCTCCTCTCTGCCTATGTATGTAGAGACGATGCCTAGCTACCCGAGGCTTCTTATTTTTCCATATAAACCACATCAGCTGATCCTGTAACTTACGGAGGATAAAGGCCGGCAGAGGCACCACCACTGTCCTAAACACATAGAGTATCTTGGGGAGGATAAGCATTTTATACAGAATTACTCTGCCCATCCAGGACGGTTCTGTATCCGACAAACGGTTTAATTCGTCTTGTAATTTATCATGAAGAGGGAGAATATTAATATGGGCTAATTTAGATGTTGGTGAGCACAATTTTATGCCTAAATAAGGAATCGACATCTCCTCCCAGCCAAACGGAAACTCCCTCTGAATATCTTGTCGCAGTGTCAATGGTATGGCCACTCCCAATATCTGAGACTTGGAGGCATTAACTTTATAATAGGACACGTTGCCAAATTTTATCAAAATCTCTGCTACTCTGCGGAGAGAGGACAACGGTTCTGTAAGGGTCAGTATGACATCGTCCGCAAACAATCCAATTTTATGCTGTCTATGTCCTACGGAAATCCCTCGTACCCCCATATCCATCCGTATCAATTCCGCCATCGGCTCCATCACCATGGTAAAAAGCAAAGGAGACAATGGGCAGACTCAAATCCGGTATTAACAGTTCAAGAGCATCTACTGGTAGGAAGAGTTTGTACCCCGAATTAGAGGAGGGTGTCGCGGTCAGGATATGTCTCCATGCCTGTAGCGACACTCGTACTGTAGGAAATTTAGGAAGTATTTTCCTAGGAAATTTTGCATGGATTAATAGTAGCGAGGTAAGAGGAACATCCCCTATTAGGTGTTGTTCAATCGTCGGCCAACTAGAGCCAGGGGATGCGGTGCACCAGTATCGCAATTGTCGTATCACTATGGCCTTATGGTAGGCCTCTAAGCTCGGTACTCCCATCCCTCCTCTCTGCCTATGTATGTAGAGACGATGCCTAGCTACCCGAGGCTTCTTATTTTTCCATATAAACCACATCAGCTGATCCTGTAACTTACGGAGGATAAAGGCCGGCAGAGGCACCACCACTGTCCTAAACACATAGAGTATCTTGGGGAGGATAAGCATTTTATACAGAATTACTCTGCCCATCCAGGACGGTTCTGTATCCGACAAACGGTTTAATTCGTCTTGTAATTTATCATGAAGAGGGAGAATATTAATATGGGCTAATTTAGATGTTGGTGAGCACAATTTTATGCCTAAATAAGGAATCGACATCTCCTCCCAGCCAAACGGAAACTCCCTCTGAATATCTTGTCGCAGTGTCAATGGTATGGCCACTCCCAATATCTGAGACTTGGAGGCATTAACTTTATAATAGGACACGTTGCCAAATTTTATCAAAATCTCTGCTACTCTGCGGAGAGAGGACAACGGTTCTGTAAGGGTCAGTATGACATCGTCCGCAAACAATCCAATTTTATGCTGTCTATGTCCTACGGAAATCCCTCGTACCCCCATATCCATCCGTATCAATTCCGCCATCGGCTCCATCACCATGGTAAAAAGCAAAGGAGACAATGGGCAACCCTGTCTTGTTCCATTGGTGATATTAAATGGCTCAGACTGCATCCCGTTAGCCAACACTCGGGCGGAAGGTGCAGAGTACAAGGCCCCGATTGCTCCTAGTATGGCCCCCGAAAATCCAAATCTCTTCATAGTTTCAAAGGCAAATCCCCAATGTATCCTATCGAACGCCTTTTCTGCATCCAGAGTAAGGAGAACAGAGGGCGTCCGACCTGCCTCCACCCTAGAAATTAGATTTATAATCCGCCTTGTACCATCTGGCGCCTGTCTCCCTTTAGTAAATCCTACTTGATCGTTATGAATTACTGTGGGGAGTATTGTCAAAAGACGTTGGGCCAATATTTTTGCATAAATCTTTGTGTCGCAATTTAACAATGAGATGGGTCGGAAATTAGCCGGGAGAATCGGGGGTTTCCCTTGTTTTGGTATTGTTACAATAGTAGCCTGCAACATCTCGGCCGGGAGGCTTCCCCTAGCTATGGCTACATTAAAGATACGAGCTAAGTAAGGTGTCAAAATAGATTCGTTAAATTTGTAATATTCAGATGAGAACCCATCCGGCCCCGGGGCTTTACTTGATTTAGCTAATTTTATAACTTTGGACACCTCGTCCGATAGAATAGGAGCGTTTAGCTGTTCTAGTTGAAGAGAAGTTATTTTAGGCAGCTGAATCTGATCTAGAAATAAATCGATTGCCTCTGCCGTAGGCGGTACTATACTGGGTTCACCTTGTAAGTTGTATAATTTGGGGTAGAACTGGCTAAACCTATCCGCAATCCCTTGGGGATTCGAGATTTTTGACTCACTCCCTTCCGCTACCAAGAACGGTATCCTCGACTTCTGCCGTCTTTGTTTAACCCTATTCGCCATATATTTACTCACTTTATTGTGAGAGGTGTAGTATGTCATGCGGAGGGAGGTCAAACTTCTGTCAAAGTCTTCTATCAGTATTTCTCTCAATTCCCGCCTTAGTTTAGCCAGGGCATCATGGACCGTGAGAGACGGGGAAGATTGCTGTTGCATCTCTAGGGATTTGATCTGTGCTAGAATGCGGTCTGTGCTCAGCTGTTTTTGTTTTTTATAATGGGAGCTTTGCTGGATCAAAAGACCACGCATCACCGCCTTATGGGCGTTCCACAACACAAATGGATCTATGTCCGGTGAATCATTTAGGTCAAAATAGTCCTTTATCTGGGAGGAAATACGCCCTCTATATTGGATCAGGGCCATCAGAAAAGTATTGTTCCTCCATGACCTATGCGGGCGATTCCATGGTGACAGCGCTACCTGCATGGAGACCGGGGCATGGTCCGACCAAGTAATGTCTCCCACATCAGCTTTTATCACTGAATTCAGCAACCACTTATCTACCAAAAACAGGTCTATCCTAGAGAAGGTGTGGTGACAAGGCGAGTAGAAGGAGAATTATTTTGTCGAAGCATTGTGACATCTAAACACATCGTATATGTCCTGTTGCTGAACCCACTTTGACAGAGTAGGGAGAGATCTCTTGCTCCTACTGGTAGAGTCTAACATTCTGTCTGGAATGATATTGAAGTCTCCACATAAAATAAGCTGCCCTTGCTGTATTTTGCGAACTTTTCTTATGGTTTTGTTTAGAAATCTAATCTGAGAAACATTAGGAGCATATATGTTGACTAGTGTGATTAGGGTATCGTTAATGGTGCATATAAGAGCAAGAAATCTCCCCCCCACATCCACCCGGGAGTCCATCAATTTAAAATCTATTGTATCCCTGATAGCTATCAAAACCCCCGCCTTTTTTTGTAAAGGCCGGACCTTTCAATTGCTGAAAATGCGTTTCTTGCAGACACATAATATCCGCCCCAGATTTCAGAGCCTCCTTCCAGGCCGACGCCCTTTTGAAAGGACTATTCAGACCCTTAACATTAAGAGACATTATTTTAACCGCCATAATCCCTATTACAGAGCTGCAATATAACATATGTAAGGCACTGTATAATTTTTTCATTGCACACTTGGACTGTATTGAAAAGGATATTCTTAAAAAAGCTGTTTGGATAAAACAACCGGGAAGACAACCGGGAAAAACGGAAACATAAAAAACTGCGTTCGTTTTTGTAGAACAACATTCTCCAGAACCAGGAACAGTTCCAGTAGGATCCCATCAACCTTGGCGATCCCATAAAGATTTCGGGGGTGAAAGTTCGACCAGATGAGACTCGACCTCTCGGTTAGCCAATAAAGCCAGTCTTTCAACGAGTTTCGGTGTTCCTTGACCACTCTGGGGAAATCCTTGCCGATCCCCTAGTAGATATTTTCCGCTGTGTGCCAGAAAGTAGGAAACCCCAGTCTGACATCAATTTATCCCCATCAGCAGGCTTAAACAGGACATGGGTGCGTTCATCTTTCCTTATCAACAACTTCGTAGGAAAGCCCCACTTATAGGGTATTTTATGATTCCGAAGCAACAGGGTTACCGGAGAGAAGGCCCTCCTTGCTTGTAACGTAGCTTGCGAGAGATCTGCATATAAATGGACACCTCCAAATGGATCTGGTAGGGGCTGCCTTTTCCGCGCAGCGAACATCAAGGCCTCCTTGACATGATAAAAATGAATGCGGGAGATCACATCGCGTGGTATGTCAGCCGGCAGAGCTTTGGGTTTAGGCAGACGGTGAGCACGATCAATAATCCAATCCGGAGGATGGGTATTGGGCAATAAGGTTTTAATCAGCTTCTGGAGATACCCCTGTAGATCTGCTTGTGCCACCGATTCCGGAATGCCTCGAAACTTAACATTGTTCCGCCTGTTTCGATCCTCCATATCCGCCATTTTATTTTTCATAGCTTCCACCTCCTCTTCTAACACATAGTGCGCATCCACCAAATCATTATGGGCCTGTGTGAAATCTCCCATCTTGTTTTCCACGTCATCCACTCTAGTACCCAGATCTTCTATGGAAGTATTTAACTTGGCAGTGATTTTGGCCATATCTTGTTGCAAAGATCCTCTGAGCGCCATTACAATGCCTTTAATGAACTTTTCTGACGCCACTTGGTCTGTAGTAGGCAGATTAGATATTGGGTCTCCTTCCCTTGCCTCTTCGTCCTCCAAAACCCCTGGGCTCTGTCTGTTAGTGTTTATTATAGGCCCTTCTTCCTCCCTTTCCGGCCTCTGATCCTCTGCCCTGTCAGCATGAGGTGTTTGCAAAGGGCTAACTGCCTGTAACCCATCTCCTTCTCTTTCCTTAGATCCCTGTCTGGGGCACACCGGAGTGTGTGAGGACTCACCCAGAGAGGCTGTAGGAGACGCTGGACCAGAGCTTCTGCCACAAGCGCCGGAATTCGCTGGAGAATTCGCGCCGGCGCCATCTTGGATGTCGTCCCGTCTCATGCTGCGGGTGGAGAAGAAGTCCGTCAGGCGCTTCGGGCCGGTTTTATTGCCTCTCTTCCTGGTCATCTTCTCGCCTGCACTCCGGGACTCCGGTAAATGCCAGGTAAGTCGGCTTTCGGTCGTTTATTTCTTGTCGCTTTGAGGTCTGAGGACGGAGCTCCGAATCAAGCGTCCGCCATGGTCAGCATCCAGGCCACGCCCCCTCGAATCGATGCTGTTTTAAAGGCAAAGGGTGGTCACACCGAATGTATACACTATATACAGTGTGTGTGTATGTATATATATATATATATATATATATGCAGTATATAGGTAGAGATAAGTAGCACTCTGCAACAGATTCCAACACGGTAATGGGTGCAAGCAGTTAATCCAGATCTGTGGATTATAAAACATAAACGAAAGAAATCCCACAACACTCCGATGGTTCCAAAAAGTATATGATTTATTCAGTCAACAGCTGCAACGTTTCCGTCCTGCTATAGGACCTTTTTCAAGCATTGAAAAATATACAGCAAGTGTGTATGTATGTGTATATATATATATATATATATATATTTATACATGGATGCCAGGGTACTAGGGTCTGAGACAGAGTCTTGCAACTGAGGCGTAATTAGCAATGGAGGTGGAGCTATCAATTAATCATCATATTTGTGGGTGTGCTAATGAAAATAAAGTGAGTGGCTGCATAAATAGGGACTGTAGTAAGGCATTGCATGATTACTATGCTGTGTGTTTGGGCCTGTCAAGCTCATTATCAAATAGGCATATACATAATGGCCAGTCTTGCTCGTTATTAATGGGGCATATACTTGAGGCCAGTCTGCATCGTTATCAAAGGGGTCAGTGGCGGATCCTCATACGGGCGGTTCGGGCGGCCGCCCGGGGGCCCAAGGCCCCCAGGGGGCCCATGGCCGTCAAAACCACACACAAGTAAAAAAAAACTACCCAGGGCTGCTGCCTGCTGCCTTCTAGCGGTCATCGGTCCCACGTGCTGATGAAGATGAGGAGGGGGGGATGTCCAGGGGGAGTCAATTGCGGCCAGGGAACAGGGCCACAGCACATCAGTAGTAGAGCGCAGACTGTCAGAGAGAGTGATGGGCAGGTGCTGGAGTCTCCCTGACAGTCTGCTCCTCTGTTCAGCTGTACACTGTCCCTCCTGTCTAAACCTCCAGCAGCTGCCTGATAACGGCAAAACTGCAACTAGAAGGTGAAGGACCTGTGATGACATCACAGTCACATGATTAAGGTCCTGAAGGCTGCCAGATCACAAGCACCGCAGAGGAGGAGGCTCTGGTAAGTGTGTGCGTGTGTGTGTGCGTGTGCGTGTGTGTGTGTGTGTGTGTGTGTGTGTGTGTGTGTGCGTGCGTGCGTGTGTGTGTATAGGGAACATAATGTAAGTCTATATAGTGTGTGCTGTGTATATAGTGTGTGCTGTGTGTATAGTCTATATAGTGTGTGCTGTGTCTATAGAGTTTATAGTGTCTATAATGTAAGTCTATATAGTGTGTGCGTGTAGTGTGTGTGGTTTGAATATATAGTGTGTGGTGTTAGTGTGAATTGTATATAGGGTGCTTAGTTTCAGCCCTCTGTAGTAAGTCAGAGCCCTCAGTAGTTATTATACTGCAAGGGGGGGTCAGAGTGTCTGATTGACTGCTGAGGGTTCTATAGGGGGATAACTCCTTCCCCCCCAGAGCCATAAGTGTCAGACGCTTAGACCCTCCCATAGAGCACTCAGCAGTCAGTCAGATGCACTTGGGAGGGGTGTCTGACTGCTTAAAGGGTAACTAACTAAACGTTTTAAAAAACATTACATGTCAAATGTTCTAATTGGTGGGGGTCCGGGCACTGAGACCCCACCAATCGCTGACACAAAGTGGCAGAAGCGCTCAGGTGAGTGCTGTGCCACTTTGTTTCTGATCGTCTTTCCTCTGATAGCCGAGCAAGCGGTGTATGGGCACAACAGAAAGTCTATGAGTCTGTACACCGCGCCGAGGAAAGACAATCAGAAATTAAGTGGAACAGCGCTCACCCGAGCACTCCTGCTGCTTTGTTTTAGTGATCGGTGGTGGTCTCAATGCTCATACCCCCATCGATCAAAACTTCTGATATATCACTCTCACTATGACACGCCAAATGTTTTTTAAAAGTTTAGTTACCCATTGGGGACTGAATTTATTGGTTTGAGTTAATGTATGGGCCTGGGGTCTTAATTTGCTTAGGGGTCTGGGGTATAAGACAATTTAGGGTGTTTCATTTCTGAATTTTGATGTTGCTATAGACGCTGAAAATGACTACAGAATCAAGGGGAAAAGATTTCTCATCAGGAAACTCTGCAGTCATCAGGAGAAGTCGCCATAACAGTCTGTGTCAGATGGAGAAGAAAAGAGAACGACCCATCAGTGAAGACATCACCTGTGAGTCATTGCATTTATAGATCTGTCACCTCCCCTGACATGTCTGTTATCGGAAATCCTTGTATTCCACATAATGCCCAGGACTAATAGACAAATGCGTGTTACTATTCCCCTTGTCAGGAGTATGTGTCCCTACACAGTGTGATATTGTCAGCGATGGTTGGAGACTGTCAGTATGTAGGGACACAGCCCTTTGACAAGGGGAATTGTAGCACTCATTTGTCAATGCTCACACAGAAAGGTGGTGTTTAATATAGACACAGCGTGGCAGGGCAGTAGTGGACAAGGGGGCCCAAGATTGTGGAACAGCCGGGGGCCCATGGTCTACTTAATCTGCCACTGAAAGGGGTATATACTTGAGAACAGTCCTGTTTGTTAGCAAAGGGGATATACTTGAGTTGTTAATTTGCCTGCAAAGATCAGAACAACCAAATAAGGTAGCACCCACACTAGTAAATAAAGTGAAGATAAGTACAGTACACAGTGGTGAATATCATCCTCAAGCTTCAAGGCTTGTAATTCTCTACTATGTAAATTCATTTCAGCTCTGTAGCCGAGTTTTTCTGGATTAAATTTGTGCACATTGAAGATCATGTATCAATACCAACGGTTACTTTTTCATTTATACGCCAGCAAAAATAGTGGCATCTGTGATATCATCTTGAGATGTCCCACAAAACCTCCTATTTGTCGCAACTCGTAAAACTCATTACCAGTCTATCCTGCTGTAACTTTTGGCATTTGTGAACACAACTGCGATGTAATTTTTGTTAGAGCTGGACAATCACACATCACACATCACATCATTAAACTTGCACAATTGTTCTGATCCACAAGAATGTTCAAACCATAGCATAAAGGCATAAAGGCTAGTTAGAATTTCCCATCACACAGTCCTTTTTTCTCAATCTCTGATTATCAATATCTCCAGACAAACATTTACATACAGAACATATATATATATATATATATATATATATATACATATATATACATATATATATATATATATATATATATATATATATATATATATATATATATATATATATATATATATATATATATATAGTGAAGGAAATAAGTATTTGATCCCTTACTGATTTTGTAAGTTTGCCCACTGTCAAAGTCATGGACAGTCTAGAATTTTTAGGCTAGGTTAATTTTACCAGTGAGAGATAGATTATCCAGTTACACGCTCCAAATCAACTTGGTGCCTGCATTAAAGACAGCTGTCTTAAATGGTCACCTGTATAAAAGACTCCTGTCCACAGACTCAATTAATCAGTCTGACTCTAACCTCTACAACATGGGCAAAACCAAAGAGCATTCTAAGGATGTCAGGGACAAGATCATAGACCTGCACAAGGCTGGAATGGGCTACAAAACCATAAGTAAGACCTGGGTGAGAAGGAGACAACTGTTGGTGTAATAGTAAGAAAATGGAAGACATACAAAATGACTGTCAATCGACATCGATCTGGGGCTCCATGCAAAATCTCACCTCGTGGGGTATCCTTGATCCTGAGGAAGGTGAGAGCTCAGCCGAAAACTACACGGGGGGAACTTGTTAATGATCTCAAGGCAGCTGGGACCACAGTCACCAAGAAAACCATTGGTAACACATTACGACGTAATGGATTAAAATCCTGCAGTGCCCGCAAGGTCCCCCTGCTCAAGAAGGCACATGTACTGGCCCATCTAAAGTTTGCAAATGAACATCTGGATGATTCTGAGAGTGATTGGGAGAAGGTGCTGTGGTCAGATGAGACTAAAATTGAGCTCTTTGACATTAACTCAACTCGCCGTGTTTGGAGGAAGAGAAATGCTGCCTCTGACCCAAAGAACCCAACTGTCAAGCATGGAGGTGGAAACATTATGTTTTGGGGGTGTTTCTCTGCTAAGGGCACAGGACTACTTCACCGCATCAATGGGAGAATGGATGGAGCCATGTACCGTCAAATCCTGAGTGACAACCTCCTTCCCTCCACCAGGACATTAAAAATGGCTCGTGGCTGGGTCTTCCAGCACGACAATGACCCGAAACATACAGCCAAGGCAAAAAGAAGCACATTAAGGTCATGGAGTGGCCTAGCCAGTCTCCAGACCTTAATCCCATCGAAAACTTATGGAGGGAGCTGAAGATCTGAGTTGCCAAGCGACAGCCTCGAAATCTTAATGATTCACAGATGATCTGCAAAGAGGAGTGGGCCAAAATTCCATCTAACAAGTGTGCAAACCTCATCATCAACTATAAAAAACATCTGACTGCTGTGCTTGCCAACAAGGGTTTTGCCACCAAGTATTAAAGTCTTGTTTGCCAAAGGGATCAAATACTTATTTCTCTGTGCACAATGCAAATAAATATATATAATTTTAACAATGTGATTTTCTTTTGTTTTTTTATATATAATCTATCTCTCACTGGTAAAATTAACCTAGCCTAAAAATTCTAGACTGTTCATGTCTTTGACAGTGGGCAAACTTACAAAATCAGCAAGGGATCAAATACTTATTTCCTTCACTGTATGTATATATATATATATATATATATATATATATATATATATATATATATATGTCCTCACCGCAGAAGGAAATATGTTGTATGCTCTGTTCTAGCTGTCTTTCATCCAAGATTTTTGTACAACTGCCTGGCCTTCTTCTGGACGTCTGTATCAGCAGGCAGCTGCATGCTATCAACACCAGAATTTGAATTCAAATCTATTTATTTAAAGTATAAATGCTTGATGCAAAAACATACGCCAATTTTTGGTGTCACTATTATATATATATAGATATATGCAAAACCAGGGGCGTAACTAGGAAAAACTGGGCCCCATAGCAAACTTTTGACTGGGCACCCCCTCTAGGTGCCCCCTGTAGATACTACCCCATGTAGATTGTGCCATACAGCTCCCCTGTAGACAGTGTCACACCCCACTTGTTTCTAGCGCCCCCCCTTGTAGATAGTGGCATACAGCCCCCTTGCAAAAATCGCCATAAAGCACCCCTGTATATAGTGCCACACAGCTCCCCCCCATATATAATGCCAAACAGCCCCTCCTTGTATAAAGTGCCACACAGCACCCCCCCTTGTATATAGGGCCACATAGCCCACCCGTAGTAGATATTGCCACACAGGCCCCTGTAGATTGAGCAACATACATACCCCTGTAGATTCTGCCACACACAGCCCCCCTAGTAGATAGTGCCACACAGCTCCCCCTTGTATATAGTGTCACCCTTCTCCCCCCTTGTTTATAGTGCCACCCTGCTTCCACTTTGTACATAGTGCCACTCTGCTCCCCGTCTTGTATATAGTGCCACGCTGCTCCCTCCCTTTTATATAGTGCCACCCTGCTCCCCCCTTGTATATTGTGCCACCCTGCTCCCCCCTTGTATATAGTGCCACCCTGCTCCCCACTTGTGTATATAGTGCAACCATGTTCCCCCCTTGCATATAGTGCCACCCTGCTCCCCCCTTGTATATAGTGCCTCCGTGCTCCCCCTTGTATATAGTACCATTTTTCATTCTTTTTGGATCCAAATCTATCTGTGGCTCAAAAAACGGCAACACCAACTGCATGTATGATACTGGCCTTCAGGTGTTTTGATATATTCCATGTGCAATGGTGGAACCTGTTTGACTGTCAAATTTTAAAATACAGTCTTGTGGCCTATTTAGACAAGTGATGTCACGTCCGTGTGCTGTCCAAGTGCAGAACTGACAGCACACAGACTGAACACTGACCCATTATAGACAATGGGCTCAATCACATGTCCAATCGCTCTTCGCCGAGACAATCGCAGCATGCACTACTTTGCTCTGACTCATTTGCCCATTTAAGTCAATGGGTCAGTGAAAAAAAATCAGAGAGCACACGAATACCATCCGAGTGTGGTCCTTTTTCATGATTGGGTTGCTAGAGAGGCACTGTAAAGAAAGCGGGGAACTTGCAGTGTTTTCAGATATGTTATGATTATTGTTTACTGCCAGTGATATGAGTGAATAAAAAGTAATAGTCAATTACTAGTCAGGGTGTAGTAACTACGTTTCCAAATAAAAGATCAAGAACGCAACTTTGTTTCAAATTGTACCAAACAATACGTCTTGCACTTGTTTTTCGTGCTACATGAGAACTCAAGCGATAATCCACTTGTATGGTGCTTGTATTACAGTGCTCTGTTTTTTTGAACATTGATTTTTATTCAATTTTACAAAAGTATGCAAAGACAATGTAAAGTACATACAAGGTAAAATGAGAAAAATAAAAGATCGATTACAAAATCATTGCAAAGAAAATAAAATACAAAATATCAGAGCAGTATCAATCGTTGCATATTGCACTTTTTGTGATCATACCTGAACATTTGTACTAGATCAATAGAGCAATAGCAGAGAAACAAAATGAAAGAACATAAAAGTAAGGACTTATTCACACGAACGTGTGCGTTCTGCGTGCGCAAAAAACGCAGCGTTTTGCGCGCGTTGCAGTTCTGTGTGTCTTCAGTGAATGGTGCGTGGCTGCATGATTTTCACGCATATGCCATCCTTATGACACGCGGTTTTGATGTTTAGAAAAAGAAATGAAGGAAGTGCTTTTATTTTTTCCTTCATTTCTTTATCTACAGTTGCGCGAATCACGCACGACACACAGAAGTGATTCCGTGTGCTGCGCGTGATTTTCACTGATTTTCACGCACTCATTGACTTCAATGGGTGTGTGATGCGCGAAAAATGGCCAAGTATAGGACATGTTGTGAGTTTTACGCAGCGGACATATGCTGCGTGAAAATCACGGACTGTCTGAAAGGCCCCAATGAATAACATAGGTCCGTGCAACGCGCGTTTTCACGCGCGTATCATGGACGTTAAACACGGTCATGTGAATAAGGCCTAAGGAACACAAACAACAATACATTCTTACATGTATAAAATGGCATGGTAGAAACTGACCTTCGTGAGTGAACAAGACCCCCCCCCCTGTGCAAACCATAGCTCCTTGAGAACAATAATTGCATCATAGCGGTAATTTAAGTTGACCCAATATTCCCCTGATATTCGCCTTATTATACCATGATGTAAATCGGAAAGGCTTGACTATTTTCTCAATCTCGAAGGCTAAGTAGTGAGATTCAATAAACAACTTCCATTTGGTAAACAGCCCCTCTGAGCCCACTTCTTTTCGCCTCTCCCTCGTTCTAGTCCAAAGAGGTGTTTCAATAGTGCCACTATTACATCCCTCTGTGGCACTTTGTCTGCCAACCACTGAGCAAGTAGGCATCGAAGGACTACCAACAAAACGATATGAATCAGTGGGGGAGAAGGGCCCCCACCACCCTGAGCATCTTCTGGTGGACGAAAGTGGTGGAATAAGAGAGTCTGTGGGGATATGGGGAGCCTCCTTCCCCAGTGACCATAAATGTAATTGACAACCATCTGCCTATACTAGCGTGTATCTGGACAATCCCACAGTCCATGCCACAGATCGGTGAGAGGGGTCCTACACTTAGGACATGCTACTAAATCTTTTAGTGTGTTGCTTGTAAACATAATGATTTGCCGTAACCCGCCCTCTGTTTGACCTATAACCTAACCCGGTAGTTATCCGGTTATTTTGGGTAATATAAGCAGTGAATCTTCTTGCTACGATTACTTGTACTTTGACCTGACGAAGATGCCGGTATGGCTTCGAAACACATAATTTGCTGTCGTTTTATGTACAATTAAAATTCAATATCTTTATACGGCTGCGCCCTTGGATTTTTCCGTCCCTTTTGTTCCTGTTTATTTACTGGATTCGTTCAGCAGAGTTTTGGTTCCAAATCTCCGGATCGAAAACTGTGGCTGCAACCGGCTCTCATAAGGGCACTTTGGATACGTTCTTTGGGATGTTATGCTCCTAGCATAACATCACCAGGTCAGTATATCTGACCACCTTTCTTTTTCCCGTGGTTATACAGGTTCATGCACGATGTGCGCTTTGTTTCTATTTTTCTCTCAATAGCGTGATTACTTCAGGTGGATTTCTCCTACGTTTGAATCCACGGATTGGACCGGAATAGGTCCTAAACAAAGCAGCAACTACATCTGCCTGGACTCCTCTCAAGCGACGACACCTATAGCACCTCAGTCTCTTTTTTCATCCCTTTGAGAACCGTCAGATATTGATCATTTTCTACATAGGAAGGAATCCAGAGACAAACTGGTTCAAAAACTAACAGCAAGTACTGTATTTAACCCTCCCGAGAATTTATCTGTACCCACATTTAGCAATGAGGATACGGAAATTATGTCTAATTTATTCAAAGATCTTGAAGATTTTTCTAAGGTGGAAATGCAACACCATATTGATGTAATTTTTTTAATGATTTATCTGTCTGAAAAAATATCCCCGAGGGGTTTACGCATGCCATTTTTATCTACCTTCAAGGATGACCCGACTTTTACTACTGATTGGGAGTCCTTTATGGAGGAATGTACAAAAGGGATGATGAGTAGATTATTGACTAAGAACAAGAATTATGTGAGATATTAACATGCAAAATAGAAAATATAATAGAATTACTTAAGCCATATTCCTTACATCATGATTTTCATGTTATCAACCACAATATCACTAATCGCATATTTAGATTAGAACAAGACCTTATTGAAAGAAAGGCAATCAAATTGGCTAGAGATAGATTGGATTATCTATCTAATCAGATTAGAACTTGGAGTAAACCCACATTACATCCTCAAAGTAAAAATACAGATACTTTGAAGAGTATTCAGCAACGTATAATACCTACCTCATCATCAAATACAAACACAAATGAGGATTTAAGAACAGCCTATAACAAATCAAATAGACTATTTCTGAATAGTAAATACATTAGATCCAATAAAAATAAAAAAACTACCAAGCAACATTGCGTCCACTACAATGTTTCCTAATAAAAAAGATATTAATAATAAAAAAGACACTAACAAAAAATATATTATTTCTACTTCTGCCCATGATCCTAAAAAATTAAATGAGCAGGTAGATGTATTTTTACCGAATGGAGATATGGATTTATCTATATTGACAATACACAACACCTCTGATGACATACTGTCCAATACTGTGATTAACATTGAATATGATAATAGGGAAGGTTTCTCTTTGGATTTACCAATATCCCCAAAAGCCACGACCATTATAGATAATACTAAAGTAGGTTCGACTATGTCGGTTCCTTTTTTAACCCCAGCAATATGTAATACACCCTCAGGAGAGATGGTTTCTAGACCTTTAGTTAACACCTCGTGTCCTTCTCCCTCTTCTTCGTCTTCTTTTTTAGAGATGGTACCAGGTTTAAACTCCCAACAAACAACCATAAGCGATTTTTTTCGCCCGAAAAAAAGAAAAAACGCTATAGAGGAACCCGGGGAGGCAAAAAGAAAAAGGGAGTAATAAAAGTCTCCCCTTTCCCTCATTCACCTCTTATGTCTATTTTTAACTTTTCAGACCATATTTTAAATAAACCAGAAATTTTGCTTCTTGAAAAAGGTCTTTCTTTTTGTCCTAATGCTGGAACTAATGGTTTTAACTTATTTATTGATCTACACCGCTTCATTAGGAAACTTACACTGAAGAGGCATTTCCAATTAACATCCTACAAATTGTCAGTTGGAAAAGACCAAGGGTATATAGATAATGACCAACAAAGTGAATCACCCCCCGATTTTTAAACACACTGCTTTAAAAGCACCTTCCAGATTTTATCCTGTAGCTCATCAAGGTAATTTTATCAATACTTTTTATCATTTAGTAGGCAGAGATTTAGAAAACTTGGAATTATATAATGTTCCACACAAAAACAATTTGTCTTTTATTGAGAAACGTGCTCTAAAAAATCTTAAAGAAAATAAATCAATTGTAATTAGATCTGCAGACAAGGGTGGAGGAACAGTAATCCAGAACACTTTAGATTATTTCAATGAGGCTACGAAAATTCTGTCAGATACGAATTATTATATCTGTCTTGACCATAATCTCATTAATGACATTACTACAAATCTGAAATCGTTGATAGATCAAGCATTCTCGGACAAAATTCTTAATAAAAATGAAAAAAAATTACCTTACTCCAAAAAATATTAATTTACCATTTTATTACCATCTGCCGAAAATACATAAGGATCCCAAAAATCCCCATGGGAGACCAATTATCTCCAGCATCCAATCGCCTACTTGCCACTTGTCTCATTATTTGGATTTAGTTATGCAAAAATATGTTGTAAGATTACCCAGTTTTTTAAAGGATTCGACGCAACTCATTGATGAACTTCGTTTAATTTCTACAAAAAATAACCCACTTTTGATCACTTTGGATTTAAGTGCATTATATAGTAATATTGAACATTCTTTAGGTTTGCGAAACCTCAGAAATATCTTTGAAAAAGACAGTGATCTTCAACCATTACAAATTCAATTTTATCTTGAAAGTATGGAATTCATCCCTAAAAATAAAACATTTTCTTTTGATAACAATATATACCACCAAGTAAAAGGTACGGCGATGGGTACCCGGGTAGCACCGAGTTACGCCAATATTTTTATGGGCGCATTTGAGGATCAATTTATATGGAATCATCCTTGGGCTATGAATCATATTCTTCTATATAAAAGATATATAGACGATTTGATCTTTATATGGAATGGCAATATAACAAGTGCGAATAATTTCTGTAATTCATCAAATAAGAACCTATGGGGCATTAGTTTCACATGGAATATCCAAGAAACAGAAATTGATTATCTTGACCTAACAATCACCTCTTCAGGGGATAATTTTATAACAAAAAATTTCTTCAAGAAAGTTGATACTAATAGCTATCTAGACTTTAATAGCGGTCATTACACGAAATGGCTCAAAAACATTCCATATAGCCAATATAAGAGGATTAGGAAAAACTGTACTCTTAAATGTGTTTTTAAAAAACAGAGTAGAATATTATATAAACGTTTTAAAGACAAAGGCTACCCGAATACATTACTAACTGATGAATACAAAAAAACCTCAATACTATCCCAAGAGGATTGTCTTCCAAAATATACTACCAATGTATCAAGAATTAGAAGATGATCCCAAGAACATGTCAACGAACCCAATAGCTATGGTTTTAATTTCATCACACAATATAATACATCACATAAGAAAATAGGTGATATACTTAATAGACATTGGCATGTACTCCAAACAGACCCTTTTCTTCAAAAGATCCTGCCTTTTAAACCGAAAGTTACGTTCAAAAGAGCTAGAACAATAAAAAGTATTCTGGCACCAAGTCGGGTGAATTTTTCTATATTAAAAGGCATTTCGGGACAAGAAATGCAACCACGAAACCCTTTGCCCCCAAAGGGGAGTTTTAAATGTATACAAAATAGGTGTCTTTGCTGTAAATCAATTACAGACAAAACGTATACATTTAGGTCACATCAAACTGAAAAAAACATTTAATATTGAAGTAAATCTAAATTGCCAATCTAATTTTGTGATCTACCTAATAAACTGTATTTGTGGAGTCCAATATATAGGAAGGACAATCCAGCCACTACATTGCAGATTAAACAAGCACAGGTCCAACTGTAAAAAAAAAATTCCTACTCCATAGCGTTTCTAGACACTGTACTGTGGCACATGAGAGCAACTTCGTATGTTTCACCATTACCCCTATTGATCAAATTCAAAAAAGTCATCCAGATCGTTTTAATATTCTCTGTAAAAGAGAAATTTTTGGGATCTACAAATTAAAAACATTAAAACCGGTAGGTCTAAATGAACTAAATGAGACCATCATTTAATTCCATCTTTATTGAGTATTGATTATTTATTGATTATTATTATCATCATTTTGTATTGTAAAATAAGAAATGTGTTCTCTGTGCACACACATCCTCACGGTAAATGGATTATCATAATACTCATTGTTTTTGTCAATATAGGCATTTTTTTATTTTTTTCCCCTTCTTCAGTGTGTTTTTTGCCTCTTCAGTGAGTGCACGTTTTGGATAATTCATATATATATATAATATATATATATATATAACACATGTGGTTTCTATAATTTTGAATACCTTCAAACAAAAGAACTTGTTTCATACTAATAGAATATGGATATACATAAATAAAATAAATAAATAAAATAAAATAATTCCTCTTTACCCGTTGGCATAATGAGCTATACAAATATATATAGGTATTTGACAAGGGTTTATTCTCTTTATATATATTTTTTCTACCATTTTTTCTACATTTTTTCCACCTTTTCTCTACCTTATTTATTTTCTGCGACATGTGTATCCATAAAAATATTTCCATTTATATTTAAAATCCTCTCAGTGAACAATACTATACTAACATTTATTTGAATGGTCTTTTTAGCAAGCGGCATGTCTTTATGACACAAAAACGCATATTTAACGACTTTCTAAAACATACACGATCATTTTGAATTTTTAAAGATGTAAAGATATGTAGGATATTTGTATTCATATATTTAACACATTTTTTTCATTTTAGCAAGTGTTTTTACACTAGCATCCGTTTTTATGTTCTTTTTTCTATGGCCCTAATAAGCGACATATATTTATGACAACAAAACACGCAGATAACAACTCAATTCTCTGACTAAGTATGATTATATCTAAACTATGATTATATCTAAACTTTGTCTTTATGGATTTGCATATATGCATGTTTTTTGGTATGTGATGTTATCATCTAATTGAGTAATTTTACACTAGCATCCTTTTCTATGATCTTTTTCCTACGATCTGAGTTAGCGTAAAAATGTAGTATCTTATTAATATCTTTCTGTATGGCTGATTCTTTGACTAAGTATGATTATATCTAAACTATGATTATATCTAAACTTTGTTTCTATGGATTTATATATATATGTATGTTTTCATGTTATCATCTAAATGAGTAATTTTACACTAGCATCCTTTTCTATGGTCTTTTTCTCACGATCTGAGTTAGCGTAAAAATGTAGTATCTTATTAACATCCTTCCGTATGGTCTTTTTAGATGGTTTTTTTTTCCACTATGGACCGAATAGTGTGTTTTATGTGTTTTGTATATTCAACTTTATATGTTCTTTATGTGTTTTTAAAATGTTTTAAATCTTTTAGTGTATTGCTTGTAAACATAATGATTTGCTGTAACACCGCCCTATGTTTGACCTATAACCTAACCCGGTAGTTATCCGGTTCTTTTGGGTTATATAAGCAGTGAATCCTCTTGTTACGATTACTTGTACTTTGACCTGACGAAGAGGCCGGTACGGCTTCGAAACACATAATTTGCTGTCGTTTTATGTACAATTAAAATTCAATATCTTTATACGGCTGCGCCCTTAGATCTTTCCGTCCCTTTTGTTCCTGTTTATTTACTGGATGCTACTACAGAGGCGCAGCTAGTTTCTCCTGCACCCGGGGCAAAGATTCAGATTGGCGCTCCCCCCATTTATTTCCCGACATCTCCTTCCCCCTCGCCATGTTTTCTTTCCCTACCAATCAATGAGGTGTAATTTTTTTTCACAATTTTTTTAATGTAACTCGAGTATAAAAGCATTTCTACATTTTACAAGCGATGTAGTTCTATAATGTAATTAACATAAAAAGAAATTAAAAGAAATTAAATTAAAGAGGCCACACACAGCCCCCTGTAGATAGCGCCACATAGCCCCCCTTGTAGATAGTGCCACACACAGCCCGCTGCCCCTTTGTAAATAGCGCCACACTCCCCCCCCCCTTGTAAATAGTACCACATTCCCCCCTTTTAAATAGCGACACACTCCCCCCCTTGTAAATAGCACCAAACTCCCCCCCCCCTTGTACTTAGCGCCACACTGTGAACAGACCGGTGAGCGGTAGCCTACCGCTACCACTCTCCGCTCTGCCTGGTGTGACTTACCGGAGAAGCTGAGGAGGTCATTCGGAGCAGGCAGCTACGGAGCTACGGGTTGGTGACAGCCAGGGCCGGCCTTAGATTGGATGGCGCCCTGTGCGGGACTCTCTATTGCCGCCCCCTACACAAACCAAAAATGAACCACATATATAGACACGCTGGAACATATATACTGTACATACATAAAGACAGATATTTAGACATACAGGCAAATATACATACACACATCTGGAATATATACATAAAGGTAAATCTATAGACGCACAGACACATATACGCACACATACCGGCAGATAAATACACAACCCGGAACATATACAAATACATAAAAGGCACAAATATACAAGCACAAATACACATTCACAAACAGACCCATATATACGCACACAGGCACATATGTACACAGCACAGATAATGTAGTAGATGTTACCTGCAGTCCTATGTAACACCACAGATAACACAGTGATAACTCTCTGAGTACAGATAGTAGTGTTACCTGCAGTCCTATGTAACACCACAGATAACACAGTGATAATTCTCTGAGTACAGATAATGTAGTTGTGTTACCTGCAGTCCTATGTAACACCGCAGATAACAGTGATAACTCTCTGATTACAGATAATGTAGTAGCTGTTGCCTGCAGTCCTATGTAACATCACAGATAAAACAGTGATAACTCTCTGAGTACAGATAATGTAGTAGATGTAAGAGACAAACACATGCAGAGACACAGACATAAAGAGAGAGACACACACACACACACACACACACACACACACACACACACACTCACACTATACACATACAAACACAGAGACACACTGTAAAGGATCTGCCAGGCACAGCTTCTGTGTCAACGCCCATAGGTAATCAGTCTGCACCTGCTTCTATGTTTGTGAGACTGACTCCATCTTCCACCACTCAGGATGGCAGGCTTAGGAGTGGGAGAGCCTATCACAGCCTGGCCAGACGGAGCTAGCTCCCGCACTCTGTCTATTTATACCTGCCTTTCTTGTTCCTCCTTGCTTGTGATTCTTCTCGTTTGGTTTCCTGGCCCTGCTGCAGCTTCTGAACTATTTGACCCTGCTTCATATTGACCCTGGCTTACTGACTACTCTCCTGCTCTGTGTTTGGTACCTCGTACACTCATGGTTTGATTCGGCTTGTTCACTACTCTCCTGCTCTGCGTTTTGGTACCTCGTACACTCCTGGTTTGACTCGGCTCGTTCACCACTCTTGTTGCTCACGGTTTTGCCGTGGGCAACTGCCACATTTCCCTTAGCTTCTGTGTGCCCTTGTCTGTTTGTCTGTCGTGCACTTATTGACTGTAGGGACCGTCGCCCAGTTGTACCCCGTCGCCTAGGGCGGGTCGTTGCAAGTAGGCAGGGACTGAGTGGTGGGTAGATTAGGGCTCACTTGTCTGTTTCCCTACCCCCATCATTACATAATCACAAGCCCATATACCTAGTCTACCCTGGTCCCTCACACTACTATGGACCCCCTTGAGACCCTGGCTCAGCAAATGCAGGGTCTCTCCCTACAGGTCCAGGCCCTGGCTCAGAGGGTCAACCAGCCTGATGCTACCATGGTAGTGCCCCTCACCTCACCTTCTGAACCCCACATCAAGTTGCCTGACCGGTTCTCAGGAGACCGGAAGACTTTTCTCTCCTTTCGGGAGAGTTGTAGGCTCTATTTTCGCTTAAAGCCCCACTCCTCAGGTTCTGAGAGCCAGCGGGTGGGTATAATTATGTCCCGGCTCCAGGAAGTGCCCCAAGAATGGGCCTTCTCCTTGGCTCCTGACACCCCTGAACTTTCCTCCTTTGATCATTTATTTTCTGCTCTCGGACTAATTTATGACGAAACTGACAGGACTGCCTTTGCCGAGAGTCAGCTGGTGACCTTACGTCAGGGTAAGAGACCTGTTGAGGAGTATTGCTCTGACTTTAGGAAGTGGTGCTTAGCTTCTCGGTGGAATGACCCTGCCTTAAGGTGCCAGTTTAGGTTGGGTTTGTCGAACGCCCTGAAAGACCTGCTAGTTAGCTATCCCTGTTCTGACTCTAGGTTATGGCTTGAGCGGTACGACTTGACCGACGTCTCAGGAAACGACAACTTGAACGTTTTTGTGTTTTCCCCTCTGACTCCCCCATGATGCCTCCCGAGGTTCCGTTGCTTCGCTCTTCCACGGAGCATGTCAGGAAAGTGCTCCAGGTCCTTCTGGAAAACAAACTATTTGCGAAGACCGAAAAATGTGTGTTTGGGGTGCAGGAGATACAATTTTTGGGTCAAATCCTCACTCCTCATGAATTCCCCATGGACCCCGCCATGGTCCAGGCTGTGGCGGAATGGGTCCAACCTGCCTCCCTGAAGGCGTTACAGAGCTTCTTGGGGTCCGCTAATTATTACAGGAGATTTATTGCTAACTTCTCGGTCATCGCTAAGCCTCTTACGGAACTCACTCGCAAGGGTGCTGATCTCCTCCACTGGCCTCCTGAGGCTGTCCAGGCTTTTGAGGTCCTTAAGAAGTGCTTTATCTCGGCCCCGGTGCTGGTTCAGCCCAACCAAATGGAGCCATTTATCGTGGAGGTTGACGCGTCCGAGGTGGGAGTAGGGGCTGTCTTGTCCCAGGGTACCAGGTCCCTCACCCATCTCCGTCCCTGTGCCTACTTCTCCAGGAAGTTTTCGCCCACTGAGAGTAACTATGATACTGGCAACCGCAAACTCTTAGCCATTAAATGGGCATTTGAAGAGTGGCGCCACTTCCTGGAGGGGGCTAGGCACCAGGTTAAGGTCCTTACCGACCACAAGAATCTGGTTTTCCTAGAATCTGCCCGGAGGCCAAACCCGAGACAAGCTCGTTGGGCGTTATTTTTTACCAGATTCAACTTTTTGGTTACCTATAGGGCTAGGTCTAAAAATATTAAGGCTGATGAACTGTCACGTAGCTTCATGGCCGGCCCTCCTTCGGAGGAAGATCCTGCTTGTATTTTGCCTCCAGGTATAATCATTTCCTCTATTGATTCTGATTTAGTCTCTGAAATTGCGGCTGATCAAGGTTCAGCTCCCGGGAACCTTCCTGAGAACAAGCTGTTTGTTCCCCTGCAATTCCGGCTAAGGGTACTTAGGGAAAATCATGACTCCGCACTATCTGGTCATCCAGGCATCCTGGGTACCAAGCACCTCATTGCCAGAAACTATTGGTGGCCTGGGTTGCCTAAAGACATTAAGGCCTATGTCGCCGCTTGTGAGGTTTGTGCTAGGTCCAAGACTCCCAGGTCCCGACCAGCGGGCTTACTACGTTCTTTGCCCATTCCCCAGAGACCTTGGACCCATATCTCCATGGATTTTATCTCAAGGCAAGTCGGTGGTGTGGGTTGTAGTAGACCGCTTCAGTAAGATGTGCCACTTAGTGCCCCTCAAGAAACTACCCAATGCTAAGACGTTAGCTACCTTGTTTGTCAAACACATCCTGCGTCTCCATGGGGTCCCTGTCAATATTGTTTCTGACAAAGGGGTACAATTTGTTTCATTGTTTTGGAGAGCCTTCTGTAAAAAGTTGGAGATTGATCTGTCCTTCTCCTCTGCCTTCCATCCTGAAACTAATGGCCAAACTGAGAGGACTAATCAGGTCCTAGAACAATATTTAAGGTGTTTCATCTCTGACTGTCAATATGATTGGGTCTCATTCATTCCCCTCGCCAAATTTTCCCTTAATAACCGGGTCAGTAACTCGTCAGGGGTCTCCCCCTTTTTCTGTAATTTTGGGTTTAATATACGGTTCTCCTCTGTTTCACCTGGTAGTTCCAACAATCCCGAGGTAGAGGTCGTTCATCGGGAACTGTGCACAGTCTGGGTCCAGGTTCAGAAGAACCTAGAGGCGTCCCAGAGCATACAAAATACTCAGGCAGATAGAAGACGTTCTGCTAACCCCTTGTTTATGGTCGGGATCTGGTGTGTCTACCGTCTAAGAACTTGCGCCTTAAAGTCCAGTCCAAGAAGTTTGTTCCCCGGTTTATAGGGCCGTACAAGGTCATTGAAGTCCTCAATCCTGTCTCCTTCCGACTGGAGTTGCCCCCATCTTTTCGAGTACACGATGTGTTTCATGCCTCCCTTCTTAAACGCTGCTCCCCATCCTTGGCTCTCTCGAGGAAACCTCCTGTCCCCGTTCTCACCCCTGAGGGGGTGGAATTCGAGGTGGCCAAGATTGTGGACAGCAAGATGGTCCAAGGCTCCCTCCAGTACCTGGTCCATTGGAGGGGATACGGGCCTGAGGAGAGGACTTGGGTACCCGCCCGGGATGTTCACGCAGGGGTATTGGTCAGGAGGTTCCACCTTCGTTTCCCCAATAAACCAGGTCCACCTAGAAAGGGTCCGGTGGCCCCTCATAAAAGGGGGGGTACTGTAAAGGATCTGCCAGGCACAGCTTCTGTGTCAACGCCCATAGGTAATCAGTCTGCACCTGCTTCTATGTCTGTGAGACTGACTCCATCTTCCACCACTCAGGATGGCAGGCTTAGGAGTGGGAGAGCCTATCTCAGCCTGGCCAGATGGAGCTAGCTCCCACCCTCTGTCTATTTATACCTGCCTTTCCTGTTCCTCCTTGCTTGTGATTCTTCTCGTTTGGTTTCCTGGCCCTGCTGCAGCTTCTGAACTATTTGACCCTGCTTCATATTGACCCTGGCTTACTGACTACTCTCCTGCTCTGCGTTTGGTACCTCGTACACTCCTGGTTTGACTCGGCTTGTTCACTACTCTCCTTCTCTGCGTTTTGGTACCTCGTACACTCCTGGTTTGACTCGGCTCGTTCACCACTCTTGTTGCTCACGGTGTTGTCGTGGGCAACTGCCCCATTTCCCTTAGCTTCTGTGTGCCCTTGTCTGTTTGTCTGTCGTGCACTTATTGAGCGTAGGGACCGTCGCCCAGTTGTACCCCGTCGCCTAGGGCCGGTCGTTGCAAGTAGGCAGGGACTGAGTGGCGGGTAGATTAGGGCTCACTTGTCTGTTTCCCTACCCCCATTATTACACACACACTGTATTCACACTACACACACATACACACATATACACACAGACACTCACCATGTCTTTTTGCTGACAGCATCACAGGTCAAGATGGGCTGTGGGCGGAGCTTCCTCTCTGCTTCTCGGCATGTGTAACAGCAGAGCAAAGAGTAGAGGCAGAGCTGGAAGGCTGCAGCACGGGAGTGGACCTGTCCCCTGACCTGAGTCTCATCTGACCTCATGTCACTGATGTGAGGTCAGGTGATAAGTCAGGTGACTGGACTGGTCCACTCCCTGGCCGTCACAGACCCCAGTCAGAACGGCGTAATTTCCTGGCTCTTCCTAAAACTGCTGCAGGTGTCCGACATACGGGGCGCGTGTCAGCAGCGATCAGTTGCTCTTCGGCGCCCCCCCCTTCCCTACCACCGGTTGCGCCCGAGGCACATGCCCCACCTGCCCCCCCCCCTAGCTACGCCCCTGGCTATTATGCGATCAGGGTAATAAGGGGAAGGTAGAATAATAAATCCATATATGACCTAGTGCATCATTTTAAAATAAGTTTCCCTCCACCGTTCATTTAAGATGTGTTTCCTAACCAGTTCCCATCCTTCCAATATTATCTCGCCAATCCCAGGAGATTGAGACCACCTCTGCCATGATTTGAGCATTGTTTTTGGATCACTTTTAATGAACTTGTCCCTGAGAGTTCGGTATAAAACAGATATGGTCAATTTATGTGTCACTGGATCCATAATCTCATCAAAAACTGTAGGAATTGCTTCCCTAGATAAATCTCTCAATCTAGAAGAGCAGAAGGCCTGTACCTGCAAAATCCTCAAGAAATGACCCCCTGGTAAATCTACTTTATTTGTCAGTTCCCCCCAGGTAAGCCATCTTTTATCCTCCTGATGCATTTAGTCAGCTACACAAGTAATCCCCTTATCAACCCATAAAGATAAACCACCATCCCCGTACCCTGGGGAAACACCGGATGGTTCCACAAGGGCATATGTTTAGAGGCAACTCAAATAATTTCCTAAGTACCTTCCATGCTACAATTGTATCTTGGAGCAGTACTGAAACCTTGAGATGGTAAGGGAGTTTAGCTATGATGGAATGCAATAGTGCCTTTAAATCCCATGGTGGGGCTTTAGCAGACTCCAGATCCATATTAGAATAATGGCTCGTTCCATGCAGCCAATCTACCACATGTCGAAATAAGCAAGTTACATTGTATCCCCTGATATTTGGAAAATTTAACCCCCCTCCCTGGTTTACATAGCATCAGTTTTGATAGCACAATGCGAGGTCTCTTCCCTGCCAAAAGGAAACGGGCAAAGGAGGAGTTGAGCTTAGTAACATCAACATGTTTGAGTAGTAGGGGAAGTATCTATAAGGGATATAAGAGTTTCGGGAGGCTGATCATCTTTATCAATAGAGTGCTCTGTTTTAACTGGCCAATTAAGTAGAAGTTTTGCACTATGTTATGCTACTCATAACAATTAAAACGAATTATAAAGTTGCACAAAATACACTGATTGACCTTTTTATAAAAATAAAAAAATTGCTTTCAAAGCTTTACACAGCCTTTATCTCTCTTGGAGAGGCAGAATTTTCAAACATTACACACAAAATAACACAGTCTCTTAAATGAAGTTAACTTTGTACAATTTTCGGTGGTGTTGATGACTTTACCCCTATTCAACTCTCTCCGCCTATCAGGCCTATTTACAGCAGCTCCCGCCCGCCTGACAATCTGACTTAGCAGGCCTCCGCGGCTTCTGTCCTGTTTGGCAATCTGGCACTTGACCCTATTCAACAGCTACTGCCCCGCTTGGCAACGCCACTTGTTTCAGCCTCCGGCAGCTCCCGTTCCACCTAGCAATTTGTCACAGCACACACTTTTTAGTCTGTAAATACCAGATGACCATCTTTTGGCGGTCACTCTACTCATATCTTCCAGAAAACAGGTCTTAGTTGGCTTTCAAGGGGGACTAGCCTTTTCTACTCGCTGGTGCAAACACCAAACAACTTGGTGCTAGTACACAGCTCTTATTTTACCCGAGACGCGTGACTTTATGTTCATGCTTGCACGTCTCAAAGGTTTCAGCACCAGAAAAATACATACCTCCCCAAAATGGCACCCGGGAATGTCATTGCCCAGGTCCCAAAATGCCTAAAGTGCAACATGTGCCCTTGCAGCTTTGTACCCCTTCTCTGTCTCCATGATCACACACTCCATGATGTCCCAGGCCAGCTATTCTGTCAGAGATTAACATGCAGAAAATCACTCTACTCCTGGGGAAGTCACAACCTGTAAATAGAAAGACACACACAATTAAAGGTGCACAAGTTAACCCTGGTGACAGAAAGGCTACAATTGGCCTTGTGCATTAACTGTAAAAGGTTGATCAGAGGTTATGTGTATGAAAACATGACAACAGTTCTATATTTCATCAATGGGAAGAAGGAAAGAGGCTGGCACTGCCAAAACCGCCTAATCGGAATGGGAGTTGAAATATGGCTTGCTTACTGTTGGATAATTGCAGGTAAATTGCCACGGAGTTGCTCATCGAAAGAGTAGCACAATAGGCTGAATATATATGTAGAGGAATGATCGAGGCACTCACCGAAGCTGGCAAACAATTTCTTTATTACAAAAAAGATCTTTGGTCAGGATGTGGAATTGCCTACGGCCGTTTCACGTGCTGGTACACGCTTTCTCAAGGCCCTGGCGTCACTTCCTTCACCTGCCCTTTTATTTACAAATTAGTACACATTGTTACATAACAAAAAATTAAAAAAGACAGGGAAATGCACAGTATATTATGGTGGTTCATGCAACTGATACATTCTAATCTTGAAATATAAATATTTCAGTATCAAATCATCTAAAAACAAATAAGGTTCATGTTAAAAACGAACTTAGATCATTACGATCATTGAGACCGAGCGGTCCTAGTGCACCTGTCAGAGAAATAATCTCTGCCTCTCTCTGCAACAGAGATTTGTGTCTGTCTCCTCCTAAAGCCAATGGCTGAATGTGAACTATACCCACAAATCGCATACATCGAGCGTTATTTTCATGTTTCTCCTGCATATGTTGTATCAGCCTAGGGCATCCCTCACATGTGTTTAATGATCTTATATGTTCACGAAATCTTACATACATGGGTCGTATAGTTTTACCTATATAAAATCTGCCACAGTCACAGATCACTGCATATACAACGTATTGGGTCCTACAGGTTATTAATCCATTAATTTCAAACGTAATGCCCCCTAAATTAAGGTTCCTTGTACGTATTATGGAATTGCAATAATTGCATTGTCCACATCTATGGTTACCCTTTGGACTATTAGCTGTCAACCAGTTCTCTTTGCACTTCTCTTTTTGGGAAAAACGTCCCCTGACTAAAATGTCTTTTAAATTTTTACATCTACGAAAGGATACGATTGGTTTCCTAATTGCGACTTCCATAAGTAATGGATCATTCTCAATTAGGTGCCAATTTTTTCGAATACTTGTTCTGATAACCTCACTCATTGGGCTATAACCGAAGGATAGAACAAATCTCTGATCTTTTTTAATAGGATTTTTTCGACTCTGTTTTTTATGATGGAATAACGATGTCTGTTTGATCTCACTAGCTCTATTTAGAGCTTCTTTTACCAATTTTACTGGATAACCTCTAGCTTCCAATTTTTGACTCATCTCATCTGCCTGTTCATAAAATGTCAAATCACTGCTATTGATTCGTCTTAGACGTAAAAATTGAGCATAAGGTAAAGATTTAGTTATATGTCTAGGGTGATAGCTATCATACCGCAATAATGTATTGGTAGCTGTAGGTTTTCGGTAACCTTTAGTCTGAATTGCTCCCCCCTCTATTGTAACATATACATCCAAAAACTCAATTTCTTGATTACCGAATTTATGTGTAAAACTCATATTGGATGAATTTGCATTTAGGTATTTTATAAAATCTAGGAACTCTTGCTGTGTACCAGACCACACTACAAAAATGTCGTCTATATAACGCAGGTATAACTGTAGGTATTTGGCATAGGGATTAGAAAGATTGTATATCATTTGTTCTTCAAAATCCGCTAAAAATAAGTTCGCAAAAGTCGGAGCTACGGGGGTACCCATAGCCGTTCCCGACTTTTGTCGATACCAGATGTCATCAAATAGAAATGAATTGTGACTCAACACATACTGTAATGCCTCACATATGAAGTCAATAAACGCATGATCACTATTAGTATACTGCAATTGACGTCTAACAGCCTGTACACCGGCATCCTGAGGGATACGGGTGTATAGGCTTTCGACGTCAATACTAGCCAATTTGAATCCTTTTTGCCAACCAAAATCCATAATTATTGACAAGAAATCTTGTGTATCCTGTAAATAGGAAGGAATATTCTTTAATAATGGGCGCATTACCCAATCCAAATAGCGTGAAAGTGGCTCAGTAACTGATCCAATTCCCGCTATAATAGGGCGGCCCGGGGGGGATTCCATTGATTTATGTACCTTTGGGATGAAATACCAATATGGTCTATTGGGGAATGGTATAATTAATTTCTCTCCGAATTTTTCAGAAAAGAAACCACCCTCAACCCCTTTTCTCAATAATGATCTCAATAACCTTAGGTATAATGAAGTTGGCTCCTGTTTAAGGATTTCATAGACCGAATTATCATCTAGCTGACGATGAGCCTCCTGAATATAATATTCTTTTGACAGTAATACTATATTCCCTCCTTTATCTGCCGGTTTCAAAATAACATTTTTGTTAGAACTTAACCATTTCAATGCCTTTCTTTCCTCTACTGATAGATTGGGAGTGGCTAAAGGATAAATGAGGCATTTTACATCACGTAAAACCTCTTTTTGAAATAAATCCAATTGTGAACCGGCAGGTAAAGGAGGGTTGAAGGTGGATGGTTTCCCACCCTGAAACTTTTCAATATTGTATGATTGTGGTTCACAATCCACCTCTTCAATAGGGACATCCATTAAAATATGTAACATTTTTCTATCTTCAGCAGAAAAATTATCATTTAAGCTAAAGCCAAGAGTACCCACAGTAACCTTCCTTTCCCCAATAGGAGGCACTTTTGCAGAAACATTACCAGAAAAAACCCGATGCAAATTCATCTTACGTATTGATTTATAAAGATCTATTTCGAATTTAGTATAATCAAATTCAGAATTTATACAATAATTGAAACCTTTTGAAAGCAGAGAAAGACAATCTGGAGTCAAAATAAGATCGGACAGATTAATCACAGTTGTTGCATTGGTAGAGACAGGTACATTTAAGCCAGATATAGACATTTCATTATTAGAAGAACAGTCTCTTACTGTCTCCAAGAGACCTGCTTTCGCTTGACTCCTGCGTAGTTGCCTCTTCTGCCTTTGACGACCCCTTCTGATGCTCCTCCTAAAGGGTAGTTTCAGGGTGGGAAACCATCCACCTTCAACCCTCCTTTACCTGCCGGTTCACAATTGGATTTATTTCAAAAAGAGGTTTTACGTGATGTAAAATGCCTCATTTATCCTTTAGCCACTCCCAATCTATCAGTAGAGAAAAGAAAGGCATTGAAATGGTTAAAGGCATGGTGTCGCCCGAAAAACATGTTTTTTTTTTAAAATTTAAACATTTAGTGTGTGGGTGATTAAACATTGTTCAAATTTTTTTTATTTTTTTCGCGAGTCAGGAAATATTATAAATTTTTTCTAATTTATAATACTACACATTTTTGGTCACTAGATGGAGCTAGTTCCCAAAATTGCAGCATTGTAACATTGGGTTAAAAGCTCTCGCTCTAGTGAGCTCTCAGCATCCCCCCCTCCTTTATCCTGGCTAGTGCCGGGATAAACGAGGGGTTTGAAAGGTTTAACCTCCTACACTGTGTGTCGCCATTTTTTGAGGTAACCCACAGTGTAGTAGGTTTACATACAGTAGTAAACACACACAAACACTAACATACATTGAAATCTCTTACCTGCTCCTGCCGCCGCGGCTCCCTCCGGCCCGTCCGCTCCCTTTGCTGCCGCTGTTCCATGTGCACAAGTCCGGAAGCCGCGACCGGAAGTAGTAATATTACTGTCCGGCCGCGACTTCCGGTCCACAGGAAAATGGCGCCGGACGGCGCCAATTTCGAATAGGACTGTGTGGGAGCGGCGCATGCGCAGTTCCCACACAGACGCCGTACACGGACGTGAATGGGACGGGAGCCGTTCACAGTCCCTATGGGACTGTGGCTGCCGTACTCCATGTCTGTGTGTGTCGTTAATCGACACACACAGAAATGGAACAAAAAATGGCAGCCCCCATAGGGAAGAAAAAGTGTAAAAATAAGAGACAGTAAAACACAAACACACAAATGAATATAAACGTTTTTATTAAAGCACTAACATCTTTAACATATAAAAAAATTATTTGTGATGACACTGTTCCTTTAAGTTCTAACAAAAATGTTATTTTGAAACCGGCAGATAAAGGAGGGAATATAGTATTACTGTCAAAAGAATATTATATTCAGGAGGCTCATCGTCAGCTAGATGATAATTCGGTCTATGAAATCCTTAAACAGGAGCCAACTTCATTATACCTAAGGTTATTGAGATCATTATTGAGAAAAGGGGTTGAGGGTGGTTTCTTTTCTGAAAAATTCGGAGAGAAATTAATTATACCATTCCCCAATAGACCATATTGGTATTTCATCCCAAAGGTACATAAATCAATGGAATCCCCCCCGGGCCGCCCTATTATAGCGGGAATTGGATCAGTTACTGAGCCACTTTCACGCTATTTGGATTGGGTAATGCGCCCATTATGAATATTCCTTCCTATTTACAGGATACACAAGATTTCTTGTCAATAATTATGGATTTTGGTTGGCAAAAAGGATTCAAATTGGCTAGTATTGACGTCGAAAGCCTATACACCCGTATCCCTCAGGATGCCGGTGTACAGGCTGTTAGACGTCAATTGCAGTATACTAATAGTGATCATGCGTTTATTGACTTCATATGTGAGGCATTACAGTATGTGTTGAGTCACAATTCATTTCTATTTGATGACATCTGGTATCGACAAAAGTCGGGAACGGCTATGGGTACCCCCGTAGCTCCGACTTTTGCGAACTTATTTTTAGCGGATTTTGAAGAACAAATGATATACAATCTTTCTAATCCCTATGCCAAATACCTACAGTTATACCTGCGTTATATAGACGACATTTTTGTAGTGTGGTCTGGTACACAGCAAGAGTTCCTAGATTTTATAAAATACCTAAATGCAAATTCATCCAATATGAGTTTTACACATAAATTCGGTAATCAAGAAATTGAGTTTTTGGATGTATATGTTACAATAGAGGGGGGAGCAATTCAGACTAAAGGTTACCGAAAACCTACAGCTACCAATACATTATTGCGGTATGATAGCTATCACCCTAGACATATAACTAAATCTTTACCTTATGCTCAATTTTTACGTCTAAGACGAATCAATAGCAGTGATTTGACATTTTATGAACAGGCAGATGAGATGAGTCAAAAATTGGAAGCTAGAGGTTATCCAGTAAAATTGGTAAAAGAAGCTCTAAATAGAGCTAGTGAGATCAAACAGACATCGTTATTCCATCATAAAAAACAGAGTCGAAAAAATCCTATTAAAAAAGATCAGAGATTTGTTCTATCCTTCGGTTATAGCCCAATGAGTGAGGTTATCAGAACAAGTATTCGAAAAAATTGGCACCTAATTGAGAATGATCCATTACTTATGGAAGTCGCAATTAGGAAACCAATCGTATCCTTTCGTAGATGTAAAAATTTAAAAGACATTTTAGTCAGGGGACGTTTTTCCCAAAAAGAGAAGTGCAAAGAGAACTGGTTGACAGCTAATAGTCCAAAGGGTAACCATAGATGTGGACAATGCAATTATTGCAATTCCATAATACGTACAAGGAACCTTAATTTAGGGGGCATTACGTTTGAAATTAATGGATTAATAACCTGTAGGACCCAATACGTTGTATATGCAGTGATCTGTGACTGTGGCAGATTTTATATAGGTAAAACTATACGACCCATGTATGTAAGATTTCGTGAACATATAAGATCATTAAACACATGTGAGGGATGCCCTAGGCTGATACAACATATGCAGGAGAAACATGAAAATAACGCTCGATGTATGCGATTTGTGGGTATAGTTCACATTCAGCCATTGGCTTTAGGAGGAGACAGACACAAATCTCTGTTGCAGAGAGAGGCAGAGATTATTTCTCTGACAGGTGCACTAGGACCGCTCGGTCTCAATGATCGTAATGATCTAAGTTCGTTTTTAACATGAACCTTATTTGTTTTTAGATGATTTGATACTGAAATATTTATATTTCAAGATTAGAATGTATCAGTTGCATGAACCACCATAATATACTGTGCATTTCCCTGTCTTTTTTAATTTTTTGTTATGTAACAATGTGTACTAATTTGTAAATAAAAGGGCAGGTGAAGGAAGTGACGCCAGGGCCTTGAGAAAGCGTGTACCAGCACGTGAAACGGCCGTAGGCAATTCCACATCCTGACCAAAGATCTTTTTTGTAATAAAGAAATTGTTTGCCAGCTTCGGTGAGTGCCTCGATCATTCCTCTACATATATAGTTCTATATTTCAGCTGCCTGAACTGATAGTCTATAAAGAAAAGTGAAATCTTTTTCTGATGTTTCCTTGGAATGCAGTTTGCTTTCTTTATCAAATAAAATGAAGCTGCAATGTTATTGTCTTTTTACAAAGCCGTCAGTGCGGCCAGATGCTATTTGTTTTTGAAGCAAATAAAGCAGACAGAGTGAGGTCTATGAAACAGAAGTGTTTGACGAGCTTATCTTTGCAAAGTTCAAGTTCTAGCATATTTACAAAGGCTCCAGGCCCTTCTTTCTTCTGCAGAACAGTTTGTGTATTATGTTTTTTTCATTATTGGAAAACTCTTCTATATTTACAACTGCCTGTGTCTTGTGCACATCTGCTTTCTCCTAATTTACAAACAGAAAGACATGCTTTCCATAGAAACTAGCCAATAGATTTCCTAGGTCAACCGCCTAATATATATCCAAAGCTATCAAATCTTCCTAATATTGCTAGTTTTATGAAGAGATACAGATTTGGCTTCTTGTATTAAGATGTGCATAAAACATAAATGGCTATTCAGTACTGTAAGGGGAATGATTAGGCAGTAACAGTATTGTGATATCATCATTAGTTAGGCTCAATTTACACCTTATCTGTAGTGCGCAAAATCTCCCTATGTATACTGTACACTAAGATGCCTATAGAGTATAAAGGGATTTTTCGGCTTTAAAAAGTAACTGTCGTTTCAACAAACTTTCCAAAATCATTAGCACAAACACAAAAAGTAACTTTGTAATATATCTTATTACATAAAAATATATATTTATATGCTGATCATTTACTCTCAATTCCCTCCCGTAAATACTGGCGTAAATACGGGTCCTTGGTCACACGTATTCGACCCGAATTGCACCAGTATTTACAGACCCGTGCCCGTAAATACGGGTCCGGTGTCACCAGTATTCCACCCGTATTTACGAGCACGTTTTCGCTGCAAAATTGCACTGCACTAATCGGCAGCCCCTTCTCTCCATCAGTGCAGGATAGAGAGAAGAGGCAGCCCTTTCCGAGGTAAAAGTAAAAGAAGTTCATACTTACCCGGCCGTTGCCTTGGTGACGCGTCCCTCTCTTGACATTCAGCCCGACCTCCCTGGATGACGCAGCAGTCCATGTGACCGCTGCAGCCTGTGATTGGCCTGTGATTGGCTGCAGCTGTCACATGGGCTTTAATGTCATCCTGGGAGGCCGGACTGGAGAAAAAAGCAGGGAGTTCTGGGTAAGTATGAACGTCTTTTTTTTTTCCCTTTCCGGTACTTGTGCCTCCTCCTGTTTTCTCTCTATATTATTACATTTGAGCAGACTATTAGCAGATTTGGCTTGCAGTTCCATCTTTATGCTGATGGGACCAACTATATACAGTACTTCCTTCTAGAACATTTCTCCTGCTCCCCTAAGAAACACTAATGAGTGTCTATCCACTATTTTTGCTGTCATGTCCTCTCTATATCTCAAACTAATCTTAGTAAAAATGACATCCATCTGTTTCCAGCATCATATTCTTGGTTGTCACAAACATCATTAAAACTGAGTTGTGCAATCAACACTGCTGATACATAAACCCAGTTGTTTTTTCTTTCTACGAGTAATATGTGATGTACCATAGTGGGATTGCGGGGGAAAAAAAAAGAGAGATAGAAGGTAAAATATATTCAGTCAGTGAATAAATAAACCAATGCCTTCTAATTGTTTAACAACTTTGATTTGGTCAACATTTAGTAAATTCAGTAGTGGGTTGACATACATTGCTGCTACAGATCAGAAAAAGTTTTTTTTAATAAAAATTCTGTGCTTCATTGATTCACTATGATTCTCAAATCTGGTGAATCGATTCTACCATCTCTAGTAAGTATTTCTACCTATAGAGGGAATTCAAATGAGCACATATAGAGATTAATGTTCGCAATGCAAATTTAATATGAGGAACTGAGAGGTCGTCAATTTACAAGCCCAAATGCTTATAGTCTCTAGGCATGTAGTGGCCCATATGGGAACAGGTATGGAAACTAGCACTATCTTCATTCCACCATTCCTTTAGGCAAAGCAAACTTTTGGTTAAGCAGTGCGTGCAGTCCTTCAACTTACCTCGACCTCGATATGCTAAAAGCAGAAAACCTCATCAGAGGATTGAGATGACATAGAAATGACACTATGTTTTCAGATTTTGTAAATTAGTCATGTAATGGGAATAATAAGTAAATACCAGATAAAATGTATATTTGTAGCATGATAGCATTAGGAGGTTTATATATAAAGGCCACATGTAAGTATATGATATTCAATATGTTATCAGTAAGATGATAAATAACTTCACTTATATTTTATACTAATTCCTCTGTTATCAGCAAGTTTATAGTTATATATCAAACAACCTCAATATTTTCCCTAATTACAGTTATGCTGATTAAATAATATTTAATTATATATAAAAAAATATATATATGTATATATATATATATATATATATATATATATATATATATATATATAATGTATTGTTTTTATTGCGATTTTTTTTTAAAATAATAACATTCTGTGGTGGAGTCTTTCTTCTTCATTCGTGATTAATGTAGGTGTCACTTCGGTATATGCTGTCGTTGAACACTATTCTCATCACATGCAACACATTTTACAATTTGAGAGGGATTCTATATCAATTTGAACTGTGGGTTCAAAAAAACATAAGGATATACTACATCCTGTCAGCTACATGTGTCATCTTACAGTGAAATAGAAATGAGGTTTATATTATTAAGTAAAGAGCTCTGCATTTCTTGCGCAATACAATCTACACTGTATGACATATGAATTACTGAATTGGAAAGATAAATATTTAATACCAAGAAGCTACACACTTACTAAAACTTTTATCACTCTCCCTTCTGGTTATTAGTGACTAATGACAAAATTATAGAATTTGGATTTACCTGATTATTTCTTACAAAATCACAGTCAGGCCTCTGGACAGTGAGTTAACTCACTGCGGCACTATTGGATTTGGCAGGTTGCCACCTCAGAGTAGTCTCCAATAGCAATAGATGGTATTCTGAAGTGTGGTACCAGAAAGTTAAGGCAGAAGTGTTGTCGTACAAGGCCGAGTTCAGGGCTAGCAGAATTTGTGCAAAACAAGAATACAGATATGGGTCATGGCAGACAGTGATTATAAAGCCAGAAAACTGTTTGGGTTATCCAAAGAGAACACATGGCAGCATTGTGTGTGTATGGAGTTATCGTCACCCAGAAGCAAAATTGGAGACAGTGGCGGATTAAAATATGGGCATTTGGGGAGGCACCTGGGGCCCGAGGCTCCCAGAGGGGCTAATGGCCACTTAAGGAGTTAAATCAGTGCTCATTCATGAATTTGAAGAGTTTGGTCGGGTTAGTAATTTCAAGGTGAATTATACAAAAACTGAAGCACTTAACATTTCACTCCCTGATGCGTTGATAGCTCTCCTACGTTCATCCTTATCCTTTAAATGGCAAGAGAAATCTATCAAATACTTAGGGGTTCAGATTCCTGGTGTGCTGGCGGATTTGTACTCCCTTAACTATCCTCCTTTACTGCAGCTTACGCTCAAAACTTTACAATCTTATGACCGAGCACAGCTGTCATGGTTTGGACGTATTAATGCTATCAAAATGGATATTCTCCCTCGGTTTTTGTTTTTAGGCTATCCCTGTTCTGATTCCTAGAGCGTATTTCAGGACTTTAGAGACAGCATTTTGTAAGTTTGTCTGGGGCCCTCTGAGGAAAGGAGGAGCTGGACTCCCTGACTTGGGGTTGTATCACCAAGCTGTCGTTATCTCCAGAGTGGTAGATTGGTTTCACAATGGCCTTAATAAACAGTGGGTAGGGATTGAGAGGTCCATTGTGGTTCTTTCTCTTCGTTCATTGCCATGGCTTCTGCCGGATCATAGACCGTCCCTTTTGACTTTTCCTATGCTTACTCAACACTTTCTCACTCTCTGGGATAGACTGTTGGTTCGAAAGGGCCTTTCACATAGACCAGGGCTTCTTAGCCCTTTATTTGATAATCCAGAATTTCTGCCACCTGTTAACAAAACTGCCATTCTGGGTTGGTCCTCTTCTGATGATACCAGGTTATGTCAGGTGATGTCGGATGGGGGGCATTTACTCCCTTATCTGTGCTGCGTCGGACCTGCCCTGGATGGAATATGCCCAATTGTCTACCTTTTTGCATTCGGCCCTACCGGATGGTATGTGTATCACCACAAATACGGCCTTTGAGTCGCTGTTGCTTCAACAAGAGATACCGACTCGTCTGATTTCCACTTTATACACCATTCTCTTGGAGACTTCTGTTACTCAGCCACCTGCATATGTTAGCGCCTGGGATCATGAACTAGGCTCTTCCATGTCCTTGACCGATTGGGATCGGGTTTTCTTCCTGGCTCATAAAATGCCTATCGCATGCCATGCCCAGGAGAAAATTTTTAAAATACTAACTAGGTGGTACCGTTGTCCACAGATTTTGCATAAAATGTACCCTGCAGTGTCTGATGTCTGTTCGCAGTGTGGCAATGAGACTGGAACGATGCTGCACATTTGGTGGTCATGCCCGGTGTTGCAGACTTTTTGGAAAGCGTTTTTTGACATTTATGCATTGATGGAGAGTTCTCCTATCATACCTACTCCTCAGATGGCTCTTCTATCTTTGATTCCTGGCCCTTTGCCGGGCATAAAGAAGGGTCTCCTCAGGCATTTTTTTACTATGGCACGAACAGTTATTCCTAGATATTGGAAGGCTACTGTAGCGCCTAAGATTAGTGAATGGGTGGTGGAGATGGACCTACTGTGTCGTATGGAATCTCTTCTTGCAGAGGACAGAGATCTCTCTGATAAAGTTCTTTCTCAGTGGAGTGCATGGTCATCCTTCAAATCTGGTCCTTATTTCTCAAACTGGCTGGGCTGAACAACACTTTCTTGGTGGTCTGGTCTGACAAGCCTAGGTACGGTTGTGACTTTCATCTGGGATGGGGATTGCCTGTTCTCACCTTGATCTAAGTCTTCCTTTTCTTTGGCTTTAAGTTACTACTGACATGGTACTGCCCTCTCTGTTCCTAGTACTTATTGGTATCCCTCTCCCCCTCTTCCCTTGATTGTTTTGTCCTTTCCTTTTTGTTGTCTTCTTTTTGTATTGTCTCTACTTTTTCTCTTTTTACCTGCTCTGGGACTCATTTGTCACTAATGCACTTTGTTTCCTGTCAGGGTTATGTAATTTAACAATATTGGGTTGGAATTTATACCTCATAAGACATGTGCCTGACTTTATATTGCTACACTGTATGGGACAGCTGTCTCTTGTTATCAACAATTCTGTTGTGAAAAAGCTATTTTTCTTATTTTTATTGTCATGATTGTTTTCAGAAGTATTCATTTGCTTTGTTTTCTTCTATAGTTGTAAACCTTACAATAAAAATCTATATTATGAAAAAAAAAAGCGTTAAAGCACAATGAGGTTTAGTTGCATTTTTTTGCAGCAAAGCGTGGCATAAACTGCGACCAAACTGCTTTGTGTAGGAACTGCCAAAGGACCTACAGACATAAAACCAAATGACAATATGTTTGCAGACCTTGTTACTGTTGAAAAACCTGTAGACATAAGGTCACAAGACCATCAAGTCCTGAAGCCAGGGAGTAGAGCAGCAAGACTCCACAGAGAAGAGTGTGAGCTGGTATGTAGGTGTATGGAGTCTGGTCTGGGGTCTGTATTCGTTTAGGGGGTCTGATCGGGTGTTTATATTTAGGGGTTTGGTCTGGGGTCTGAAACTCTGCGGTCATCAAAAGAAGTCAGCATGGTGGTCCGAGCTGAATGCCATATTATGGTACCTTGTTGTACAAATTCTTATTATGGCACTCATGGCCTGTATTGGGACCATACTGTAGCTCTGTTTGCCCCAGTTATCACATGGAGGTACCAGAGTTTTTGTTTTTCATGTATTTACAGTACACGGATTCTGTGAGAAAAAAAAAATTGTGGTATGTTCAATTGCATGCAGTAATACATAGGTATTCTCTGCTACAAGCAATGCTCATGGAAGCTCCATATGCCAACACATAGAGTGCCTACTGCTTGATAATAAAAGCCATTAGGGACTCTGTGTGCTTCAGTCCGTGTACATGGCTTTGCTATGTGCATGAGCTTGCTTTAGAACGAGGGTCTTACCCAGAGAGGAATTATTATACTGCCACTTAATAAACATTCTTATATCTGTTAGGTCATAGGCCTGACAAAGAACATTTCTCCTCATATGACATGCTTGGTTGGCAACAGGTTAAAGGAGCCGTATATCCCTGTTATACTTTCCCCAGGCTTTTCAAGTGCAGTCTCTTTGCACACGCAGAGGTGAGCCATTCATTAATTTCTGTTGTGGTAACAGTTTCCCAGTGCTCAGTGTAACTGACTTTTCCTCTTTAGATACCTTCTGTAGCTTTTCCATGTTAGCAACGTCTTGTAACCTCACTGCAGGCTGCGTATCCGCAGTTAGTCGATCCTGTCGCTAACCAGCTGGGTAGATGTGTTAGACTGGAACCTAAAGGCATTTTGGCTCCTCCACACTGACTACCTCCTGAGTAGAGATGAGCGAACCGGGACAACCAAACCCGGTTTCGGTCCGAACTTCAGGAAAAGTTCGGTTCGCAGCGAATCCCCGTAATTTCAGCCGCTACGGCATGTGCAGGCGCTTGAACGCCGCGTCCATTACGGACGTAATTGGCGCTGCTATTCATTGGAGTCAATGAATAACGGCTCCAATTACGGCCAAAGAAGTGACAGGTCACTTCTTTGACGCGGGCGTCTATTTACGCGCCGTCATTTGACAGCGGCGCGTAAATATACGCCTCGTGTGAACAGACAAACGTCTGCCCATTGCTTTCAATGGGCAGATGTTTGTCAGCGCTATCGAGGCTCTATTTTCGGACGTAAATCGGGGCAAAAACGCCCGAATTACGTCCGTAATTAGTGCATGTGAACATACCCTGTCAAATGACGGCGCGTAAATAGACGCCCGCGTCAAAGAAGTGACCGGTCACTTCTTTGGCCGTAATTGGAGCCGTTATTCATTGACTCCAATGAATAGCAGCGCCAATTACGTCCGTAATGTACGCGGCGTTCAAGCGCCTGCACATGCTGTTACGGCTGAAATTACGGGGATGTTTTCATGCGGAAACATCCCCGTAATTTCAGCCGTTACGGACGCTGTCGTGTGAACATACCCTAATTATAGCAGCACGGCCCGTAAAATAGAAAAATAGAACATGTTCTATTTTTTTAACAGCACGGGCACCTTCCCGTGAGAAAACGGGAAGGTACCCGTGGGTAACAGAAGTCTATGAGCCCATTATTGCGGGTCGTAATTACGACCCGCAATAACGGGTGTTTTTACGGTCGTGTGCATAATGGGAGCACGGCTTGGAAAAACGACCGGCTGCCTGTGGCCGGCCATGCTCATCTCCTGAAATACTCTGTGCTGCCTTAAACTCTGTGGACAGGTCAGGATCCTGTTTCTTTTAAATGCTGCTAGGGAACCCGCTCGATCCACTATATAAGGCTGCGCTACAGTGCAGCATTTAAAAGAAACAGGATCCTGACCTGTCCACAGAGTTTAAGGCAGCACAGAGTATTTCAGGAGATGAGCATGCAGATTCAGTGCTGCTGTGAACTCTGCTCTTACCATTACGTAGCTCTCAGTCTGTTACCTCTCCTCCACTCCTGTCCTCAATAACACCTTCACAAGATTGGCAAGTCACCACCCCGCACAAGATCCACACGCTCATCTCCTGAAATACTCTGTGCTGCTGTGAACTCTGCTCTTACCATTACGTGGTGACTTGCCAATCATGTGAAGGTGTTCTTGAGGACAGGAGTGGAGGAGAGGTAACAGACTGAGAGCTACATAATGGTAAGAGCAGAGTTCACAGCAGCACAGAATATTTCAGGAGAGGAGCGTGCAGATTCTGTGCTGTTGTGAACTCTGCTCTTACCATTACGTAGCTCTCAGTCTGTTACCTCTCTTCCACTCCTGTCCTCAATAACACCTTCACATGATTGGCAAGTCACCACCCCGCACAAGATCCGCACGCTCATCTCCTGAAATACTCTGTGCTGCTGTGAACTCTGCTCTTACCATTACGTGGTGACTTGCCAATCATGTGAAGGTGTTCTTGAGGACAGGAGTGGAGGAGAGGTAACAGACTGAGAGCTACGTAATGGTAAGAGCAGAGTTCACAGCAGCACTGAATCTGCATGCTCATCTCCTGAAATACTCTGTGCTGCCTTAAACTCTATGGACAGGTCAGGATCCTGTTTCTTTTAAATGCTGCACTATAGCGCAGCCTTATATAGTGGATCGAGCGGGTTCCCCAGCAGCATTTAAAAGAAACAGTGTGTGTGTTTGGGTATGTGTCTTTGTCTGTTTTTGTTTTTATATGATTGTTTGTGTATATGTGTGTTTATGTGTGTTTGTGTATATATGGGTGTGTTTGTGTATATGTGTTTGTGTATATGTGTGTGTATATATGGGTGTATTTGTGTATATGTTTGTGTGTAGATGTTTGTGTGTGTGTGTTTTTGTATGTGTGTTTGTGTATATGGGTGTGTGTTTATGTGTGTGTGTTTGTGTATATATGGGTGTGTTTGTTTATATGTGTGTATATGTGTGTTTGTGTATATGTGTGTGTTTGTGTATGGTTGTTTGTGTGTGTGTGCATGTATATATGTGTGTAGGTGAGTAGAAGTATTGTTATTGTTCACATTGATAACTGTTTTTTTATGTTGTTGCAGATTTTGATGTACCGATTGGACTACATCTTCGATTCGTTGGACTACTGCGTAGATCAACCTTTTTTTTAAATTTTAATAAAATGGTTAACGAGGGTTTTGTTGGGGATTTCTTATTTCAATAAAAAAGAATTGTCTTTATGGTTTTTTTTAAACTTAATTAGTGCCTAGATAATGGCAGTTGGCTGATTGACAGCGTCCATTATTAAGGCGGTACTTAGTGTTAGCCGGTGCAGAGGCTAGCACTAACCACACATTATTACCCCGGTACCCACCACCACCAGGGGTGCCGGAAAGAGCTTGGTACGATCCAGTACCCGACCATCTGTTGTGATGGTCGGGTACTGGGGCAGCCGTAGGCTGGTATTATGAGGCTGGGAAGGGCCAAAAACAGTGGACCTTCCCACCCTTGTAATGCTAGGCTGCTGCTGCTGTGTTGTATCGGGCTGGTTATAAAAATGGGAGGGACCCCCACGTCGTTTTTTTTTTTTAATTTAACAAATTTAACAATAGACGTTGGGTCCCCCACATTTTTAATAACCAGCCATATACAAGGCCGCAGCAGTCTGGCATTACATGGGTGGGAAAGGCCACTGGTTTTGTCCATTCCCAGGCTAATAACACTGTGTTGTATGTGGCTGGTTATGATAAATTGGGTGGAACCCCATGTCTTTTTAAAAAATAAAAATAAATAAATAATTTAAAAAAATGACGTGGGGTCCCCCCCACTTTTATAACCAGCCAGATACAACACAGCAGCAGCAGCCTAGCATTACAAGGGTGGGAAGGTCCACTGTTTTTGGCCCTTCCCAGCCTCATAATACCAGCCTGCGGCCGCCCCAGAGCCCGACCATCACAACAGATGGTCGGGTACTGGATCGTACCTGGCTCTTCCCGGCACCCCTGGTGGTGGTGGGTACCGGGGTAATAATGGTGGTTAGTGTTAGCCTCTGCACTGGCTAACACTAAGGGTATGTTCACACGGCCTATTTACGGACGTAATTCGGGCGTTTTTGCCCCGAATTACGTCCGAAAATAGCGCCTCAATAGCGCTGACAAACATCTGCCCATTGAAAGAAATGGCCAGACGTTTGTCTGTTCACACGAGGCGTAATTTACGCGCCGCTGTCAAAAGACGGCGCGTAAATAGACGCCCGCGTCTAAGAAGTGACCTGTCACTTCTTTGGCCGTAATTGGAGCCGTTATTCATTGACTCCAATGAATAGCAGCGCCAATTACGCCCGTAATTGACTCGGCGTTCAAGCGCCTGCACATGCCGTTACGGCTGATCTTACGGGGATGTTTTCAGGCTGAAACATCCCCGTAATTTCAGCCGTTACGGACGCCTTCGTGTGAACATACCCTAAGCCTCGCCTTAGTAATGGATGTTGTCACTCAGACAGCGGCCATTACTAAAGTGGTAGTAATAAAATTTGAAAAGAAAAAGACAAAGATATAGATAAAATATTTTATTGAAATAAAGCACCCCCAACACAACCCTCATTAACCATTTTATTGTAGAAAAAAAAACTGTCATCGAAGTAGTCCTCGAAACTGACGTAGTCCAAACACCAAACCTGTAAAAAATAAATAAAAATGAAATAAAACATGTCGTAGGCTTAGATTCAGTTTAATGTGTGATACTGACTGTTATTCCATGTATAGAAGCCTGCCGCGAAGTTGACTTAGATACAGGGCGCCAGCAGACAGTATCATACATGGCCATACAGACATATATACAAACAAACATACATGCAAACATACATACATACATACATATATACAAACATACATACATACAAGCATGCACATATATACATGCAAACATACACACATATATACATACATACATGCAAACTATCATACATACATGCATACACACACATGAAAACATACATACATACAAACATGCAAAGATACATACATACATATATACAAGCATGCACAAATATACATGCAAACATAAATACATGCAAACATAATTACATACATGCACATATATATAAACATACATGCAAACATACATGCAAAAATAAAAACATGCAAACATACATACATACATGACAACATACATACATACATACATACATGCAAACATACATGCAAATATATACATGCAAATATACATACAAACATGCACATATATACATACATGCCAACATACATGCAAACATACATGCACATATATACATACATACATGACAACATACATACATGACAACATACATACATACATGCAAATATACATTCATGCAAACATACATAAATGCAAACATACATACATACATACATACATGCAAATATACATACAAACATGAACATATATACATACATGCCAACATACATGCAAACATACATGCACATATATACATACATACATGACAACATACATACATGACAACATACATACATGACAACATACATACATACATACATGCAAATATACATTCATGCAAACATACATAAATGCAAACATACATACATACATACATGCAAATATATACATGCAAATATACATACAAACATGCACATATATACATACATGCAAACATACATGCGCATGACAACATACATACATACATACATGCAAACATACATACATACATGCAAACATACATAAAATGCAAACATACATACAAACATACATTCATGCAAACATACATACATACATGCAAATATATACATGCAAATATACATGCACATATATACATACATGCCAACATACATACATACATACATACACACATGCAAACATACATACATACATACATACATGCAAATATATACATGCAAATATACATACAAACATGCACATATATACATACATACATGCCAACATACATGCACATACATACATACATACATACATGACAACATACATACATACATGACAACATACATACATGCAAACATACATTCATGCAAACATACATACATGCAAACATACATACATACATACAAACATACATTCATGCAAACATACATACATACATGCAAATATATACATGCAAATATACATACACACATGCACATATATACATACATGCCAACATACATGCAAACATACATGCAAACATACATGCACATATATACATACATACATACATACATACATACATACATACATACATGACAACATACATACATGCCCAAAAAATAAAATAATACGTTCATACTTACTTTCCTCCTGTCCGGCCTCCAGCGATGACGTTTCATCCATGTCGCCGCTGCAGCCTGTGATTGGCTGCAGAGGCGGTCACGTGGGATGAAGCGTCATCCTGACGTGCGTGACCGCCACTACAGCCTGTGATTGGCTGCAGCGGCGAAAGGGATGAAACGTCATCGCTGGAGGCCGGACAGGAGGAAAGTAAGTACGAACGTATAATTTTTATTTTTTTATTACATTTAAATTGTATTTTCCGCGCGCCGAGCATGTACTGTCAAGGTTGCTGAAAGAGTTAGTGCAGCCCATTAACTCTATCAGCACCCTGGACAGTAGCATGCTCGGCGCACGGAAGTGACAGGTTCGGTCCGAACTAGTTCGGTCCGAATCGAACTTTTTTGTGAAATTCGGCGAACTAGCCGAACCGAACTTTTGAAAAGTTCGCTCATCTCTACTCCTGAGTATCCACTGCATGCTAAATATCCACTGGTGGTCGTGCACGTTGCTGTACAGTTAAGTCAATGCATGGAGCCAGAGATTAGTGACACTGTGTCATAACACCATACAAAGGACCACTTTTTACTCTCAGGGCCGCCATCAGGAATTTCTGGGCCCCATACAGCCAAGATGTCTGGGCCCCCCCTCCATTACCGGGGGTGGGCAACGGAAATTGTGGCACTCACGTTTGTACCTTATACGAATTAACTGATTTTGGTGCTGATGTCAATTACAGTGAAGGAAACCATGGAGCCGGCAGTGACCGGTTAATGCTCCGGATTTTGATCTATTTAGCTAAAATGTATCCAACAGTATGGCATACAGTGGGATACGTCGCCTGGGGAATGGCCCAGGGGAAACTACTGAAGTCACTGCCCATGAACAGGGCTGGAGACTTCTGCTAGCGCTCTGCCCAGGGACTCTGGCACTTCTCCTGATGTCCATATACGTAAAGTGACGTCCGGATCTTTGCAAAGCCTGAGTACACAGCCGGAGCGTCGGCAACGCTCTGGCCAAGAATTCCGGCCCTGGAGAATCCCCTGATGTCACTTTACATATATGGACAGTGATGTCAGGAGCTTTCCCAGGGACAAAGTCCACGGGTAGAGCACTCGTGATGCTGCCTGGGGAGTACGGAATAACAAAGTCTACTACGCCATTTCATCCTTCAAAAATAAGGTAAACCGACGTCCACCAGTCCGACGGAGGCTAAAAGGACATAATGGAGCCCTGTGAATTATCGTCTACGTTGTTTATACTATAAGGTAGGAGATTTCCTGACTACACGATAAACTTAGGGCAACAACACGATGTGAAAGGGGAAGGGAGGGGGAAGCGCTTGTGAGGATGTAAGGAGCACTAATGCTCCGCTCTTATGTTGCCATTAAAGTTCAATGTGTTTTTCCATAGCAAAAATTGGAGGCTTTCCCTTTGATTCCTGGCGCAGATGCTACAAGCGTGTAGCAGATCAGCACGAGAATAAGGCCCTGTTGACACAGAGTTTTTTGCCACATATTTTTCAGCGGAAACTGCGTTGGAAACCGCGGCAAAAAACGTCTGAAATCGCCTCCTATTGATTTCAACGGGAGGCGAAGGCGTTTTTTTCCCGCGAGCGGAAAAAACGCTCGCGAGAGAAAGAAGCAACATGCCCTTCCTTCAGGCATTTCCGTCTCTGACCTCCCATTGACATCAATGGGAGGCGGAGAAAGCCTGAAGGAATTTCAAGGCAGATTTTTCTGCCTGCAAAATACTGTGTGAACAAGGCCTAAGTCCCATTGTCATTCAAAGTTGCTTATCCACGACTTTTCCATGTAATATAAGTCGCATGCTACTTATTGCTGCGGCAGATTTATTTTCATGGTGCGGACAAAAATACACGTGGAAAATTTTTCACAGCATGTGAACTGGGTTGCGGAAACCTCATATGCATGTGATGCAGAATCATCGACATGTCATCGGAATCTGTATCAATGTGTGAACGGGGTCTTAGGGGGAGTTAAAAAAACCTCTGTTAGGCCAAATGCACATGATAATTATTACGTGCAAATTTGTCGTGGGTATTTTCGTGCGGCAAATCCGCCGTGTAATACAGGACCAGCAAAGTAAATGAGATCAAGAAATCTCATCTACATGTTGCATTTTCTGCACAAAAATTGACCTGCGGTGCGTATTTGAAAATTCGCTACATGTTACTTTATCTTGCGTTTCCACTTGCAAATTGTTTCTGACTAGTTTAAAAAATAATAAAAAAAATCTGCAGCATAAAACCCGTACCAATTAACGCATCAAAATGTAAAAACCGCACTTAAAAACGTATCAAAAAATGCACTATTAGGCCGGATTCACACGAGCGTGTGCGTTTTGCGCACGCAAAAAAACGCTGTGTTTTGCGTGCGCAAAAGGCACTTAACAGCTCCGTGTGTCATCACCATATGATGCGCGGCTGCGTGCTTTTCGCGCAGCCGCCATCATGATGACACTCTGTTTGGATGTTTGTAGCACGTGGTGATTTTCTGTTTTCATTCATACTTTTCACTGCTGTTGCGTGAATCACGCGCGTCCCACCGAAGTGCTTCCGTGTGGTGCGCGTGATTTTCACGCACCCATTGACTTCAAGGGGTGCGTGATGCGCGAAAAACGCACAAATATAGGACATGTCGTGAGTTTTACGCAGCGGACAACCGATGCGTCAAAATCACGGACTGTCTGCACGGCCCCATAGACTAATATAGGTCCGTGCGAGGCGCGTTGCACGGACGTATATCACGTTCGTCTGAATAAGCCCTTAGTGCAGATTTTACCTGCGGAATTACCTGCGGTTTTGATGCAGATTTTGTGCACCAGATTCCTCAATGTGTGCGTTACAGAATTTGCTGGGGATTTACAGCAAATTAACCCTTTACATTGTAAAGTATGAAATACGTTACAATTCTGCAACATTAGGGTATGTTCAAACAGCTTATTTTCGGCCGTTCTTCTGGCCGTAAACGTCCGAAATATCAGAAGCAGAACGCCTCCAAACATCTGCCCATTGATTTCAATGAAAAAAAACGGCGTTGCATTCCGACGGGCCGTTTTTTTTTTACAACGGCCGCATAAAAAAAGAACTGCAGGTCACTTCTTCAGACGTTTCTGGAGCCGTTTTTCATTGACTCTATAGAAAAACAGTTCCAAAAACGGCCGTAAAAAACAGCGCGAAAAACACGAGTTTGCTTAAAAAACTTCTGAAAATCAGGCGCTGTTTTCCTTTGAATATCTCCGTATTTTCAGACTGTTTTTGCTAATTGTGTGAACATACCCTAATAGGCATGCAGCTTATTTAACCCCTTCCATCCTCAGCCATTTTTTGGATTTTAACTTTTGTTTTTTCCTCTCCACCTTCCAAAAGCTATAATTTTTTTTTACTTGAGGGCTTGTTTTTTAGCGGTACAAGTTGTAGTTTTTCATGGCATCATTTATTGTACCGCATAATGTACTGGGAAGCTGAAAAAAAATATTTGTGGGGTGAAATGCTGCACGTGCATGAGGTTTACACACTATATATACACACACACTATATACATCACAGACACACATGAATATGCACATTATACACATATAAAGTACACATTGTAAACACACACAAATATTCACATTACATGCACACATTATACACATATAAAGTACACTTTATAAACACACATGAATATGCACATTATACACATATAAAGTACACATTGTAAACACACATGCACTTACCTTTTATGTAGGATATTTGTGAGTCTTCACACATCGTTTCTCCTGCTCACAGCCCGACACAGAGCCCGCCGACAGTCTCCCCTCTCCCATGTCCCGACTGCTAGCAGCAGGAGGAGAGATGTGAAGAGCAGGGAAGGGGGGCTGGAGGGGGAGCTTCTAAAGCAGCACAGGGAGAGATCGCAGCATAGACCACGGCTGCTAAGTAGGACAGAAGCTCCCCTCGCCTCATGACAGGTGCGGTCCTGGCACCGGAGCTCCCTCCGGTGCTAGCGACGCCACCGTGCATGAGGGGGTTCGGGCCCCCTGGGAGCCTTGGGCCCCGGGCGGCCGCCCGAACCGCCCTAATGATTATCCGCCACTGACGGCCTCCACTGATTGTGCTGACCCCTTACAGCTGGTCAATCTCCGCTATAATTCTCTCAACAAACCTAAAATATCTTGAATGAATTTTTGGAACACCATCTAAAGTGAAGGATAGATCTCCCAGATCTATCCTTCACTTTTTATATATTATACACATGTATACATACCACGGTTTAATGTTTTTTCTCTTGAATCAGCTGCTTTCCCCTTCAGGAAATAGCTGATTCGTTATAGTAGGTGCCGGTTACATAGTGAAAGTCCCTACCTGTGTGACATGCACCTTTCTATCAATATATTGGTAATCTTTGGAACCCTGTACCGATTACGTAATCAGTAGTTTAGACACAATTGGTTGCACAAATTAAAGGCAGCATATTGTTATTATTCTTGTGCCCCCCACCAAATGGCACTTTAGGCAATCGCCTACCCCTTGTATCGGCCCTGATCGATTCTCACCTCAAGCACTTGCAGAGGATAAAAAAGATATGCATGTGTCTGATGGACCCCCCCCCCCTGACAATAACTACAATGGAAAACCCTAGTTTTTTTTCCAGAGTTTACTTGCTATAGACTTGTGCAAAGTAGGTACTGCAGTTTGAATAAAAAAATGAAGAAATCTGTTTTACTTTTATTTTAATCTAGAATTTTCCACATGCATATCACTACCAGTGTTAAACGACTTGTCTGTTTTAGAAAGGAAATGCTCTCTTTTTCTTATGAGTTAATAACCACAATCTGCATTTTCCTTCCTCAATCTCTGGAGTTTGAGTGATGTGTCCATTTTCCTGTTATTCATATAAATAGCACAAAAATTACTCTTTTGATTTCCAGTGTAAATCTATTTTTCAACTTTGCTGAAAGTAGCAATGGAAATGTCACCTTAAAAGACACTTTTGCTGCAAAATGATAAAGTAACAGGATATTTATCCTTCGATTTTAACAGTCAGTAAGTTATCTGGGTTTAGTAGCAAAGATATATTTTACAATAGTGAACGGAAGAATTCCCCATAACCAAATAGCATTTCTTGCAAACCAAACATATTAGGATAATTTTAGAAGCAATTACTTGATATCATGTCATTTCAAATCAACTTACTGTAGCAACTATTTTTATAATTTTTTTGTAGAGGAAATTGAACATTTTTGTATCCGTATTCCTATTTCTACAACAGAGTTTCATATATTTTAGGCTGTTTAGGACTATTCGCATAATGAAAAGTATTTATCAATTTGTATTACATTTCTACAGACCTCTTATCTAAATCTCTTTAGATAACAGCAGAGTTTCCTTAGTATGAAATTTTGTCATGTCATATTATTGGCTGATTATTTTTATGGTTTGCTGGTTGCTCATCCCCTCTTGGTGGAGGGTGGACCTTCTTAATTTCTCCAGCCACCCCTGATCCCATCTATCTCAATCGCATCCTTACTTCACATGTGCAGGAGTCTAACTATAGAGTGTGTAGACGTGCTGTAACTTCACCTTGGTTATTACTTATGTGCTGTAACATCACTATATATATATATATATATACACTACCGTTCAAAAGTTTAGGGTCACTTAGAAATTTCCTTATTTTTGAAAGAAAAGCACAGTTTTTTTCAATGAGGATAACATTAAATTAATCAGACATACACTCTATACATTGTTAATGTGGTAAATGACTATTCTAGCTGCAAACGTCTCTTTTTTAATGCAATATCTACATAGGTGTATAGAGGCCCATTTCCAGCAACCATCACTCCAGTGTTCTAATGGTACATTGTGTTTGCTAACTGTGTTAGAAGGCTAATGGATGATTAGAAAACACTTGAAAACCCTTGTGCAATTATGTTAGCACCGCTGTATCAGTTTTGCTGTTTAGAGGAGCTATAAAACTGACCTTCCTTTGAGCTAGTTGAGAATCTGGAGCATATCATTAGTGGGTTCGATAAAATTCTCTCCAAATGGCTATAAAAAGAGAGTTTTCATGTGAACGCGACAGTCTATTCTTGTTCTTAGAAATGAAGGCTATTCCATGCGAGAAATTACCAAGAAACTGAAGATTTCCTACAACGGTGTGTACTACTCCCTTCAGAGGACAGCACAAACAGGCTCTAACCAGAGTAGAAAGAGAAGTGTGAGGCCCCGCTGCACAACTGAGCAACAAGACAAGTACATTAGAGTCTCTAGTTTGAGAAATAGACGCCTCACAGGTCCTCAACTGGCAGCTTCATGAAATAGTACACGCAAAACGCCAGTGTCAACGTCTACAGTGAAGAGGCGACTGCGGGATGCTGGCCTTCAGGGCAGAGTGGCAAAGAAAAAGCCATATCTGAGACTGGCTAATAAAAGGAAAATATTAATATGGGCAAAAGAACACAGACATTGGACAGAGGAAGATTGGTAAAAAGTGTTATGGACAGACGAATCGAAGTTTGAGGTGTTTGGATCACACAGAAGAACATTTGTGAGATGCAGAACAACTGAAAAGATGCTGGAAGAGTGCCTGACGCCATCTGTCAAGCATGGTGGAGGTAATGTTATGGTCTGGGGTTGCTTTGGTGCTGGTAAAGTGGGAGATTTGTACAAGGTGAAATGGATTTTGAATAAGGAAGGCTATCACTCCATTTTGCAACGCCATGCCATACCCTGTGGACAGCGCTTGATTGGAGCCAATTTCATCCTACAACAGGACAATGACCCAAAGCACACCTCCAAATTATGCAAGAACTATTTAGGGAAGAAGCAGGCAGCTGGTATTCTATCTGTAATGGAGTGGCCAGCGCAGTCACCAGATCTCAACCCCATAGAGCTGTTGTGGGAGCAGCTTGACCGTATGGTACGCAAGAAGTGCCCATCAAGCCAATCCAACTTGTGGGAGGGCCTTCTGGAAGCATGTGGTGAAATTTCTCCCGATTACCTCAGCAAATTAACAGCTAGAATGCCAAAGGTCTGCAATGCTGTAATTGCTGCAAATCGAGCATTCTTTGACGAAAGCAAAGTTTGAAGGAGAAAATTATTATTTCAAATAAAAATCATTATTTCTAACCTTGTCAATGTCTTGACTATATTTTCTAGTCAGAAACTCATTTGATAAATATAAGTGTGAGTTTTCATGGAAAACACAAAATTGTCTGGGTGACCCCAAACTTTTGAACGGTAGTGTATGTTGGGTTGTTTTTTCTACTTTATTCCTTGTAAAAATGTCTACGTTTTTTCACAAAAAAAAGTAGATTTTCATCTTCACATACTAAATCAAATAAATTTAGCAAAAAAACTGTGGGGGCAAAATGCTAATACCCCAACATAAATTCCTTGAGGGGTGTAGTTTCCAAAATTGGGTCACTTTTGGGGGGTCTTTACTGTTTTGGTACCACACAAGCTCTTCAAACCTGACATGGTACCTAAAATATATTCTAAAAGAAGGAGGCCCCAAAATCTAGGTGGTCCTTTGCTTCTGAGGCCTGTGTTTCAGTCCATTACCACACTAGGACCACATGACCACGTGTGGGATATTTCTAAAAACTGCAGAATCTGGGCAATAAATATTGAGTTGCATTTCTTGGGTAAAACCCTTCTGTGGTACAGAAAAAAATGTATTACAAATTAATTTTGGCAAAAAAAAAGAAATTTGTCAATTTCACCTCGACTTTGATTTAATTCCTGTGTTACTTCTAAAGGGTTAAAACACTTACTGAATCCTGTTTTGAATACTTTGAGGGGTGCAGTTTTCAAAATGGGGTGATTTATGGGAACTTTCTAATATATAAGGCCCTCAAAGCCACTTCAGAACTGAACTGGTCCCTGAAACAATAGGCTTCTGAAATTTTCTTGAAAATATGAGAAATTGCTGCTAAAGTTCTAAGCCTTGTAACGTCCTAGAAAAATTAAAGAATGTTCAAAAAACTATACAAACATAAAGTAGACATATGGGAAATATAAACTAGTAAGTATTTTGTGTGGTATTACTATCTGTTGTACAAGTAGATACATTTAAATTTAGAAAAATGCAAATTTTTGCTAATTTTCTCTAAATCTTGGTGTTTTTTTTACAAATAAATATTGAATTTATCGACCAAATTTTTTCCCTAACATACAGTACAATATGTCACGAGAAAACAATCTCAGAATCACTTGGATAGGTAAAAGCATTCCGGAGTTATTACCACATAAAGTGACACATGTCAGATTTGAAAAATCGGCTTCGTCCTGAAGGCCAAAACAGGCTCAGTCCTGAAGTGGTTAACCCAATGCTCCAACATCACTACATAAATTATCTCTATAGTATGAAATCACAACATTCATTATCGCTGATCTATGACATTGCTCTGGGTAATCTCCTTTTATTATGATACTTTGTTGTTTTATGCCTATGCTCTGATAATATGGTCCTTAGCCATAGATGTGACATCACTATATTTATAATCCCAGTTCTGTGACATCTCTGTGTGAAATAACAATTTTCTATGACGTCATGGTGTTTATAATACATGTACTGTGACATCACTGTTTGCATTATCTTTGTATAATGATACAATGTGACCATGATTACTACATCACTGTGACTATTGTTCCTGCGCTGTTACTTCACTTTGGTTTTTGCCCCTGTGCTGTAACATCACTATTTTCATTATCCCTGTGCAGAGATTTATTCTCTTACCTCTATGTTGTGACTGCACTGTTTTTATTATCCCTCTGGTGGGATATAATTGTGTGCATTATTCAGGTTCTCTGACATAACTGTGACGGAGCCCTGGAGATAGGACCTAGTGAAAGTTTGTCCCATCCCCTTTGCTACTGGGTTTTGAGAACCTGTGAAGGACATCTTCTTCCTTAGGCACTGCAATGTTAGCAAATAAAGAATGGGGGAATCAACACAAGAGTCATGGAAAGGTCAGACATTACTTCACATAGGAATTTATTTTTGCCTTTCTTTGCACAAATTCAGCTAGAAAATGATAGGCTGAAATTGCTGGACATTTTTCATCCTTAGTACATAACTATGAACCTCGGATCTAAATTTACTTGTTTTTCTTGCAGTTGCATTCCTTGTTGTTATGATGTTGCCTTGGTCATAGATGTACTGTAATAGTGGTTTTAATATTTAGAAAGCCATTACTGAATGTAATTTTATTAGTTACCACAATCGTTGTTCATGCATTGCACATTAAGAATTAATGCAGCACTTACCACGTGCGAAATGTAGACATGTACATGGCCAGCTGGGGCTTTCTTTTTTTAACTGTCCTTCCATTACTAATTTATACATTCGTCATCATAATGAGAAAGCTAATAAATTCATTCTTTAGTAAGCGCAGGTGTCTTGTCAATAGGTGTCTGCATTGAGTCTTTCCTGACGAGAACAGTATTACCAGGCAGAGCAGGGACTTCTGTGGGCTCATCAGGTAGTGTGACAGGTCATTGCATGAAATATAGTATCAAGCAGATCATCTATTATTCCTACTTATGATTCATGAAGCAAAATTACAAGTTAAATTCTGTTGCCTTTAATACCTGACAAAAAACTGTCAGATCTGAATGCACATTCAAATAATAAATTTGCCAGGACTGAGCTCAGAACATCTGCACCCTGGCCAAATATTATTAAAGCCTGGGTTTTAAGCCCTGATACTCAAGTGAATGGTTATTTACATGACTTCTAATGTAACATTGCAACAAAAAAAAAATCTATATTTTTAAAATGTAAAGTATATCTTAGTGTCTAGTAAAGCATCCAATTTATAGAGTAATCATATACAGCAATGCTATCGACATAGTGTAAATGATGCGCACCTGCTGCTTATGCAGTTTATTACTGGCACTCAAATACACAAACATTGAGGCTAAATGAGGAGCAAGTCTAACGACTTGTACTTTCTGGATCTCAGGAGAAAATATCAAATGGAGGAAATCATTACAGGTCAGAATCAATACCAAGGCTCCAGAACTGCAGCAATGCTTCTGACTAAGCCACCAACTTTAGTTGACCTACGGATCAAGTTATTTTCACAGATAGAATGAGCACTGTCCGATAGCTAATAGAGAGTAATTAACATGTAACTTTCGACATGCTTATTACAATTTCCCTGCAAAATACCCAAGTCTGTCTGAGGAGCGGGCTCAGCTCCTGTAGTCCCCCTTTGAACAGATGCATGGTGGATGTTGGGAAGAGGTTATATAACTTTTAGGTGAATAGTTATTCCTGCCGCATGTCTTGCAGCACCTTATTCACCGTGGGAACCAAGGATATTGAAATCCACCATGATCCTTCTTTCCCCCAACCAAGAGTTTTGGGAAAGTTATTATATGAAAATTTACATTTACATTTTACAGACAATAACTATTGACTAGCAACTTTGACAAGGGCCAAATTGTGATGGCTAGATCACTGGTTTAGAGCATCTCCAAAATGGCAGGTTTATGCAGTCGTTAGTACCTACAAAAAGTGGTACAAGGAAGGACAACCGGTGGATCAACCAGAGGGTCATGGGCTCTCAAGGTTCATTAATACACATGTGGAGCAAAGCCTAGTCATTTGGTCCAATCCCAAAAAAGAGCTACTGTAGCAGAAATTGCTTAAAAAGTTAATGTTGCCTTTAATAGAAAGGTGTCAGAATGCATAATGCATTGCATTTTGCTGTGTTTGGGGATTTGTAGCCACAGACCGGTGAGAGTGCCCATGTGAGGATCAGAACTGCTGTTAAAATAGTGGCAGATAGCACAATAGTTTTTTTTTAATATCAATTAACAAAATACAAAGTGAATGAAAAAAAGAGAAATCTAAATCAAAACAATATATGGTGTGACCATTCTTTGCCTTCAAAACAGCATCGATTATTTTAGGTACACTTGCACATAGTCATGGATTTTGGAGGATTATATTTAGGTGTAGGATTAACCAATTATACCAAACAGGTGATAATAATCATTACTTTCATATGTAGGTTTAAACACAGTCATTAACTGTAACAGAAACAGCTGTGTAGGAGGCTTAAAACTGGGTGAGGAATAGCCAAACTCTGCTAAAAAGGTGAAGTTATGGAAGACAGTTTCATGTCACAGGTCCACCATGGCAAGACCAAGCACAGCAACAAGGTAGTTGTAATGACGGGGTAAGGAGACAGACAGGTGAGCCCTAATCTACCCGCCACTCAGTCCCTGCCTACTAGCACGACCCGTCCTAGGCGACGGCGTACAACTGGGTGACGGTACCTACGCTCAATACGTGCACGAGAGACAAACAGACAAGGGTACACAGAAGCTAAAGGAAATGGGGCAGTTTCCCACGGCAACACCGTAAGCAACAAGAGTAGTGAACGAGCCGAGTCAAACCAGGAGTGTACGAGGTACCAAACGAGAGCAGGAGCGTAGTCAGTAAAGCCAGGGTCAAAATGAAGCTGAGGTCAATAGTAATAGCTGGAACAGCAGAGCCAGGAAACAAGAGAGAATCACAGGCAAAGACAAGAAGCAAATGAAGGTATACATAGACCGAGAGCTAGAACCGTCTGGCCAGGCTGTGATAGGTTCTCTCACTCCTCAGCCTACTAGTCTGAGTGGTAACAGATCGAGTCACTCTAACAGACCTAGGAGCAGATGCAGACTGATTAACCACGGGCGTCGACACAGAAGCTGTGTCTGGCAGATCCTTTACAGTAGTTATACTGCATCAGCAAGTTCTCTCCCAGGCAAAGATTTCAAAGCAGGTTTCAAGATGTGCTGTTCAAACTCTTTTGAAGAAGCATAAGGAAACAGGCAACGTTAAGGACCGTGGACACAATGGTCGGCCAAGGAAACAGTCCAGCAGATGCTGAACATCTTCCGATTTCTAAGGGAAGTAAACATGATGGTTACTTCCCTTAGAAAGTGGAAGATTTTCAGCAAAGCCATCAGCTCAGAACTGGCAGAAACCAGTGGGACCCAGTTACACCCATCTACTATTCGGGAAGTCTGACGAGAAGTGGACTTCATGGAAGAATTTCGGCCCAAAAGCCATACCCTCGACGTGGAAACAAGGCCAAGCAACTCAAGTATCCACAAAAATATAGGAACTAGGGTTAAAAAAATGGCAGCAGGTGCTCTAGACTGATAAGTCAAAATTGAAAATATTTGGCTGTAACAGAAGGCAGTTTGCTTGCCAAATAGCTGGAGAGCGGTAGAATAATGAATATCTGCAGGCAACAGTGAATCATGGTGGAGGTTCCAAGATTGTGGCTGTATTTCAACAGGATTAATGGTGTCCTCAATGCTGAGAAATACAGGCAGATTCTTATCCATCATGCAATACCATCAGGGAGGCATCTGATTGGCTCCAAATTTATTCTGCATCAGGACAAGAACCCCAAAGAGATCGTTGTCTGGGATTACATGGAGACAGATTACATGAAGAGACAGAAGGATTTGAGGAAGTCTACATCCACAGAATACACCGTGTTCCAAATTATTATGCAAATGTTATTTTTCGCTGATTTTCCTAAATAGTCGATGCAAATGACAGTCAGTATAATCTTCAAGCCATCAACCGTTGGAGTATAATGCAAATTTTATTGAACAAATCTCCTAATGATAACAGATTTTTTTTTTTTGAAGTAAACAACTCAAAATGCACTGTTTCAAATTATTATGCACAACAGAGATCAAAACATTTTAAAGGTAGTAAAGAGAACTAAAATGGTAATTTGTTGAATTTGCAGCATCAGGAGGTCATATTTACAGAAATCAAAAGCCCTTTCAATAAAAAAAAACTTAGCAGGCCAAGTTACATATTAACATAGGACCCCTTCTTTGATATCACCTTCACAATTCTTGCATCTATTGAATTTGTGAGTATTTGGACAGTTTCTGCTTGAATATCTTTCCAGGATGTCAGAATAGCCTCCCAGAGCTTCTGTTTTGATGTGAACTGCCTCCCACCCTCAAAGATATTTTGCTTGCTGATGCTCCAAAGGTTCTCAATAGGGTTGAGGTCAGGGGAACATGGGGGCCACACCATGAGTTTCTCTCCTTTATTGCCCATAGCAGCCAATGACACAAAGGTATTCTTTGCCGCATGAGATGGTGTATTGTCATGCATGAAGATAATTTTGCTACGGCGGGCACGGTTCTTCTTTATGTACCACGGAAGAAAGTGGTCAGTCATAAACTCTACGTACTTTGCAGAGGTCATTTTCACACCGTCAGGGACCCTAAAGGGGCCTACCAGCTCTCTCCCCATGATTCCAGCCCAAAACATCACTCCGCCACCTCCTTGCTGACGTTGCAGCCTTGTTGGGACATGGTGGCCATTCACCAACCATCCACTACTCCATCCATCTGGACCATCCAGGGTTGCACGGCACTCATCAGTAAACAACACGGTTTGAACATTAGTCTTCATGTATTTCTGAGCTGACTCTAACTGTTTCTGCTTGTGAGCATTGTTTAAGGGTGGCCGAATAATAGCTTTATGCACACTTGCAAACCTCTGGAGGAATCTACACCTTGAGGTTCGCGGGACTCCAGGGGCACCAGCGGCTTCAAATACCTGTTTGCTGCTTTGCAATGGCATTTTAGCAGCTGCTCTGCTAATCCTATTAATTTGTCTGGCAGAAACCTTCCTCAATATGCCTTTATCTGAACAAACACGTCTGTACTCTGAATCAGCCACAAATCTTTTCACAGTAAGATGATCACGCTTAAGTTTTCTTGAAATATCCAATGTTTTCATACCTTGTCCAAGGTATTGCACCATTTCACGCTTTTCAGCAGCAGAGAGTCCTTTATCTTTCCCATATTGCTTGAAACCTGTGGCCTGCTTAATAATGTGGAATGTCCTTCTTAAGTAGTTTTCCTTTGATTGGGCACACCTGGCAAACTAATTATCACAGGTGCCTGAGATTGATTGCAATTATCCAAAGAGCCCTAAGACACAATACCATCCATGAGTTTAATTGAAAAACGAATAATTAAATGTTTATGACAATTAAATCCAATGTGCATAATAATTTGGAACACAGTGTTTATGTGGTTAGTTCTCCAAGATGTTTGGAACAACCTCCCTGCCGAGTTCCTTCACAAACTATGTGCAAATGTACCTAGAATAAGAATTGATGCTATTTTGAAGGCAAAGGGTGGTCACACCAAATATATGTATACATGTATATAAATATATATACTAGTTGTAACGTCTATGGCCGCGGACCATCGTCCTGACTTACCCTCTGACGGCCACGGCCATGGACGTGTGAGTTCTCGGCGGCATCTCCCTCCTGAGAGACGCTGGCACTCACTTCCTGCTCCGGACACTGTCTCCAGCAGGGCGCGCGCACCTGTGCGTGCACGGCCTTAAAGGACCAGTGTGCACACAGTTGCAGAAAATCTGCAATTAGCCCAGAATGCCGCTGGACTATAAAAGGGTCTCTGCCCTCTTGATCATTGCCTGAGCGTTGTTGTGTTACCTAAAGTTTGTCATTGCAAATGGTCTCCTAGTGTTTTCCAGTGCCCAGTGTTACCCGTTCCTGCTGCCTGTACCCTGTATCCTGTGCTATCATGCCTCTGCTAGCTGCTTCCTTCTCTGCTCCTGTTCCAGCCTCTCCGACTGATCCTCCTGGCAGCTCCGGTTCTGATCCTCGGTTCTCTCTGCCACTGCCACCTCGTTTCCATGGAGACGCGAGCACGTGCAAGGGATTTCTGAACCAGTCTCATATCCACCTGCACGCCAGAGCATATCCTTCAGACGGAGCCAGGATCACCTTCATTATTTCTTTACTTGCCGGCAAGGCCCTGGCATGGGCAAACCCAGTCTGGGAACAAAAGGGACCTGAGACCCGAGACTTCCAGGGGTTCATGTGGTTATTCCGCACTCCGCACTGTGTTCGAGGAGCCTGGACGAGTCTCGTTGGCAGCTACTGCCAAGCTGAACCTTCTCCAGGAGGACGCCTCCGTGGGCGAGTACACCATCCGCTTCCGGACACTGGCAGGAGAGCTGTCCTGGAACAACGAGGCATTAGTAGCTTCCTTCTGGCATGGCCTATCATCCGAGATCAAAGACGAACTTGCTGCCCGGGATCTACCAACTACCTTGGAAGACATAATTCTACTTGCCACCCGAGTGGGCATGAGGCTTAGAGAAAGATCCCAAGCGGTTTGACATGAGAGAAAGCTTCCTAGACTGGCCCCCAACTTCCAGCAACCGCTCTTGCCTTCATCTACTGCTCCACCTGAGGTCCCGATGCAAATGGATCGGCTTAAACTGACTGTCCAGGAGAAACAGCGCAGTGTGTCTGTGTCCCAAGAAGCCAAAAAACTCCAACGCCTAGGATTGGTTGGAGAGACAACACTGGGCGACACAGCATTTGATAGAAAACTCTCCTCCAAGCTGTTCATCCCTGTGACCATTGTCGCTGGCGAGAGGCCCCATCCGGTCTCTGCCTACCTGGACTCTGGCTCTGCAGCCAATTTCATATGCCAAGACCTAGTGGATCTTCTTCACTTGCCCACTGTCTTTCTGGAGAAGCCGTTGGTCGTTGCCTCGGTATATGGACTGCCGCTGCCTCACTTAATATTGTCTGTGACCAAGCCGCTGAGGCTTCAAGTGGGAGCCCATCACTCTAAGCTCATCTCCCAGTTTGTCCTGCCCAAGGCCATCAACCCCGTGCTGCTGGGTTTGCCTTGGCTCCGTCTACACGCCCCAGTCCTGGATTGGAACTCCGGAGAGGTTCTCCAGTGGGGTTGAAAGTGTCTCAACCGCTGTCTTGGGCATATCCATCCGCCTCAGTCTCCTCCACATCAGTCATTGGCAGGGTTACCTCCTTGTTAGTTCTCAGATGTCTTCGACAAGAAGGAAGCGGAGACGTTGCCACCACATCGAGCGTATGATTGTCCTATTGACTTTGTTCCTGATTCGTCCACTCCTCGCGGTAGAGTATACCCTCTCTCCTTACCTGAGACCCAGTCAATGTCTGCCTATATTAAGGAGAATCTAGAGAGGGGCTTCATACGTAATCCTCATCCCCTGCCGCAGCCGGGTTTTTCTTTGTCAAGAAAAAAGATGGTTCCCTCCGACCCTGCATTGACTATCAGGCTCTCAACCAGATCATGCTAAAGAACAGATACCCATTGCCCTTAATGTCTGAACTGTTTGATTGCATACGGGGGGGGGGCAAAATTTATTTCTAAACTAGACCTGCGGGGGGCCTACAATCTAATCCGGATTCGTCAGGGTGACGAGTGGAAGACTGCATTTAATACACTTGATGGGAACTACGAATACCTGGTTATGTCCTTCGGCCTGTGTAACGCCCCCGCGGTTTTTCAAGAATTCGTCAATGATATTTTTTGTGACCTCCTCTATGTCAGTGTTGTGGTGTATCTTGATGACATTTTGATTTTTTTCCCAGATCGAGTAACTCATCAGAGACATGTCAGCCAGGTTTTGCTTTGATTAAGGGAGAATCACCTATATGCCAAGCTGGAGAAGTGCTTGTTCGAAGGAAAGTCTCTACCCTTCCTGGGCTATATAATCTCCGATCAGGGCCTCAAAATGGATCCTGAGAAGGTAAAGGCTGTCCTGGAATGGCCATGCCCTCAAGGCTTAAGGGCCATACAGTGCTTCCTGGGATTCGCCAATTTCTACCTGCTGTTCATTCACAACTTTTCCTCATTGACAGCTCCAATCTCTACCCTCACTAAAACGGACATGAATGCCAAGGTGGGGTCTCTAGAAGCAGAGGCCGCATTCAAGAGCTTAAATAAGGCCTTCACGTCAGCCTCAATTCTTCATCATCCTGATGTGTCCCTACAGTTTTTGTTAGAGGTGGACGCCTCCTCTGTTGGTGCTGGCGCACTTATGTTCCAGAGAGGTTCGAAAGGCAAGACTGTGGTATGTGGCTACTACACTAAGCTATTTTCTGCCGCAGAGCGCAACTACTCATCTATATTCAGACGGCTCAACGGCTGAATCCTCGTCGAGCCAGGTGGTCGTTGTTTTCGCTCGGTTCCGGTTTGAGCTCCACTACCGACAAGAATGTGAGGGCCGATGCCTTGTCTAGGTCGTTTGAGACAGAGGACACTGTGGAGTCCACACAGAATATTATTGACCCATCCTGCATCTTCTCTGTCAACCCTCTGCAAGTTAGAGATATTCCTCCGGGAAGGACTTTTGTACATCTGGCAGACAGAGGAAGAATCCTTCGCTGGGGACACAGTTCCAAGCTGGCAGGTCACGCGGGTGCCCGTAAGGTTCTGGTGGCCCATGCTGCCCAAAGACGTCATGGACTTTGTCTCCTCCTGTACAGTATGTGCAGGAAACAAAGTTGCCCACTCCAGACCAGCTGGTCTGCTCCAACCACTGCCTGTGCCTGATTTCCTCCTGCCGAAATATTGCAATGGACTTTGTCACAGATCTGCCTCTCTCTGCTGGTTGCAGTGTGGTCTGGGTGGTGGTGGATCGATTTTCCAAGATGGCTTATTTTGTTCCACTGACTGGCCTGCTTTCTGCTTCCTGACTGGCCGATCTCTTCATTCAACACATCTTTCATCTGCACAGCTTGCCTCTGCATATTGTCTCGGATCGAGGGGTCCAGTTCACCTCAAAGTTCTGGAGAGCACTCCGTTGTCTCTTCGGTGTAAAGTTGGACTTCTCCTCGGCCTACCATCCCCAGTCCAATGGTCAAGTCGAGAGAGTTAACCAGATTATGGAGAACTCTCTGCTGCACTTTATCTCCAGACAGCATGATAACTGGGTGCAGCTGCTTCTCTAACCATATTAGTGAGTCCACCACCTCCAGTCCATTCTTCATTGCCTACGGCCAACATCCACAAATACCTCTTCCTGTCTCCACTATGTCCCAGGTGCCTGCAGCTGACTCTACCTTCAGGGACTTTCTACAGATCTGGCATTCTACAGATCTGGACTTTCTACTGATCTTCTATTCTACTGGCGGTCGACCGCATGAAGAAAAAGGCAGACACTAGAAGACGTGAACCTCCCGAGTTTCTTCCAGGTACTAAGGTCTGGCTGTCTTCCAAGAATATCCGGCTGAAGGTGCCATCTTGCAAGTTTGACCCCAGGTTCCTCGGACCCTTCGAGATTCTGCTTCAAATTAATCCTGTCTCTTGCAAGCTTCGGCTGCCTCCTACCCTCAAGATTTTTATTTGGTGGATTGGAGGGGACTTGGTCCAGAGGAGAGGTCTCGGGAGCCAGAGGAGAACATTGATGCTCCTGTCCTTGTGAAGAAGTTTCTCTCCCGCTCTGGTCCCAAAAAGAGGGGACGTAAGAGGTGGGATACTGTAACGTCTATGGCCGCGGACAGTCGTCCTGACTAACCCTCTGACGGCCACGGCCATGGACGTGTGAGTTCTTGGTGGCTTCTCCCTCCTGAGCGTCGCCGGCACTCACTTTCCGGTCCAGACACTGTCTCCCACAAGGCGCCCGCACCCGCACGGCTTAAAGGGCCAGTGCACACACAGTTGCAGAAAATCTGCAATTATCCCAGAATGCCGCTGGACTAAAAAAGGTGCTCTGCCCTCTTGATCATTGCCTGAGCGTTGTTGTGTTACCTAAAGTTTGTCATTGCAAATGCTCTCCTAGTGTTTTCCAGTTCCCAGTGTTACCCGCTCCTGCTGCCTGTACCCTGTATCTTGTGCTATCGTCCTCTGTGCCGTCAAGAGTTGGAGTCGTGTTGCGTCTTCCGCTGCATCTATTGTGTCGCACCCCGCCGGGTTTCTGTCTGCTGTCAGAGCCTCATCTTAGCCTGAATCCCCCGCTACTGTCTACATTGCCTCAGGTACTCTTTCTGGACTGTAGACATTGCATTGTACCTGTTTGGCCAGTTGCTATCCCCCTACGTGGTACAGTCCAGTGGGTCCACACCCTGCGCCGTGACACTAGTCCTACTCAATTAATTAGAATATCATCAAAAAGTTAATTTAGTTCAGTAATTCAATTCTAAAAGTGAAACTCATATATTATATAGATTCATTACACACAGAATGATCTATTTCCAGCATTTTTTTTCTTTTAATGTTGATGATTATGGCTAACAGTTAATGAAAACCCAAAATTTTGTAACTCAGAAAATTAGAATATTAAATAAGCCCAGTTTCAAAAATTATTTTTAATACCGAAATATAGGCCTACTGAAAAGTATGTACAGTATATGCACTCAATACTTGATCTGGGCTCCTTTTGCATGAATTACTGCATCAATGCGGCATGGCATGGAGGCGATCAGCCTGCGGCACTGCTGAGGTGTTATGAAAGCCCAAGTTGCTTTGTTAGCAGCCTTCAGCTCGTCTGCATTGTTGGGACTGGTTTCTCTCCTCTTCCTCTTGACAATACCCCATAGATTCTCTATAGGGTTTAGGTCAGGCGAGTTTGCTGGCCAATCAAGCACAGTGATACTGTAATGACGGGGGTGGGGAGACAGACAAGTAAGCCCTAATCTACCCACCACTCAGTCCCTGCCTACTTGCAACGACCCGCCCTAGGCGACGGGGTACAACAGGGCGACGGTCCCTACGCTCAATAAGTGCACAACAGACAAACAGACAAGGGTACATAGAGCTAGGGGGAGAAAGGGGCAGTTGCCCACGGCAACACCGTGAGCAACAAGAGAAGTGAACAAGCCGAGTCAAACCAGGAGAGTACAAGGTGCCAAATGCAGAGCAGAACAGTAGTAAACAAGCCGAGTCAAACCAGGAGTGTACGAGGTACCAAACGCAGAGCAGGAGAGTAGTCAGCAATCCGGGGTCAATATGAAGCAAGGACAATGGTACAAGAAGCTGCAGCAGGGCCAGGAAACCACACGAGAAGAATCACAAGCAAAGGAGGAACAGGAAAGGCAGGTATAAATAGACAGAGGGCGGGAGCTAGCTCCGTCTGGCCAGGCTGTGATAGGTTCTCCCACTCCTAAGCCTGCCACCCTGAGTGGTGGAAGATGGAGTCAGTCTCACAGACATAGAAGCAGGTGCAGACTGATTATCTATGGGCGTTAACCCCGAAGCTGTGCCTGGCAGATCCTTTACAGTACCCCCCCTTTTATGAGGGGCCACCGGATCCTTTCTAAGTGGACCTAGTTTACTGGGGAAACTAAGGTGAAACCTCCTGACCAATATCCCAGCGTGAACATCCCGAGTGGGTACCCAAGTCCTCTCCTCAGGCCCGTATCCTCTCCAATGGACCAGGTACTGGAGGGAGCCTTGGACCATCCTGCTGTCCACAATCTTGGCCACCTCGAATTCTGCCACCTCAGGGGTGAGAACAGGGACCGGAGGTTTCCTCGAGGGAGCCAAGGACGGGGAGCAGCGTTTAAGGAGGGAGGCATGGAACACGTCGTGTACTCGAAAAGATGGGGGCAACTTCAGTCGGAAGGAGACAGGATTGAGGACTTCAATGACCTTGTACGGCCCTATAAACCGGGGAGCAAACTTCTTGGACGGGACCCTAAGGTGCAAATTTTTAGACGATAGCCACACCAGATCCCCGACCATAAACAAGGGGTTAGCAGAACGTTTTCTATCTGCCTGAGTTTTTTGTATGCTCTGGGACGCCTCTAGGTTCTTCTGAACCTGAGCCCAGACTGTGCACAGTTCTCGATGAACGACCTCTACCTCGGGATTGTTGGAACTACCAGGTGAAACGGAAGAGAACCGTGGATTAAACCCAAAATTACAGAAAAAGGGGGAGACCCCTGACGAGTTACTGACCCGGTTATTAAGGGAAAATTCGGCGAGGGGAATGAATGAGACCCAATCATTTTGACAGTCAGAGATAAAACACCTTAAATATTGTTCTAGAGACTGATTAGTCCTCTCAGTTTGGCCATTAGTTTCAGGATGGAAGGCAGAGGAGAAGGACAGATAAATCTCCAACTTTTTACAGAAGGCTCTCCAAAACAATGAAACAAATTGTACCCCTCTATCAGAAACAATATTGACAGGGACCCCATGGAGACGCAGGATGTGTTTGACAAACAAGGTAGCTAACGTCTTAGAATTGGGTAGATTTTTGAGGGGCACAAAGTGGCACATCTTACTGAAGCGGTCTACTACAAACCACACCACCGACTTGCCTTGAGATGGAGGCAAATCGGTGATAAAATCCATGGAGATATGGGTCCAAGGTCTCTGGGGAATGAAAAAAGAACATAGTAAGCCCGCTGGTCGGGACCTGGGAGTCTTGGACCTAGCACAAACTTCACAAGTGGCGACGTAGGCCTTAACGTCTTTAGGCAACCCAGGCCACCAATAGTTTCTGGATATGAGGTGCTTGGTACCCAGGATGCCTGGATGGCCAGATAGTGCAGAGTCATGATTTTCCCTAAGTACCCTTAGCCGGAATTGCAGGGGAACAAACAGCTTGTTCTCAGGAAGGCCCCCAGGAGCTGAACCTTGATCAGCCGCAATTTCAGAGACTAAATCAGAATCAATAGCGGAAATGATTATACCTGGAGGCAGAATACAAGCAGGATCTTCCTCCGAAGGAGGGCTGGCCATGAAGCTACGTGACAGTGCATTAGCCTTAACATTTTTAGACCCAGCCCTATAGGTAACCACAAAGTTGAATCTGGTAAAAAATAACGCCCAACGAGCTTGTCTCGGGTTTAGCCTCCGGGCAGATTCTAGGAAAACCAGATTCTTGTGGTCGGTAAGGACCGTTACCTGGTGCCTAGCCCCCTCCAGGAAGTGGCACCACTCTTCAAATGCCCATTTAATGGCTAAGAGTTCGCGGTTGCCAATATCATAGTTACTCTCAGTGGGTGAAAACTTCCTGGAGAAGTAGGCACAGGGACGGAGATGGGTGAGGGACCTGGTACCCTGGGACAGGACAGCCCCCACTCCCACCTCGGACGCGTCAACCTCCACGATAAATGGCTCCATTTGGTTGGGCTGAACCAGCACTGGGGCCGAGATAAAGCACTTCTTAAGGACCTCAAAAGCCTGGACAGCCTCAGGAGGCCAGTGGAGGAGATCAGTACCTTTGCGAGTGAGATCCGTAAGAGCCTTAGCGATGACCGAGAAGTTAGCAAAAAACCTCCTGTAATAATTACCGAACCCCAGGAAGCACTGTAACGCCTTCAGGGAGGCAGGTTGGACCCATTCCGCCACAGCCTGGACCTTGGCGGAGTCCATGCGGAATTCATGAGGAGTGAGGATTTGGCCCAAAAATGGTATCTCCTGCACCCAAAACACACATTTTTCGGTCTTTGCCAACAGTTTGTTTTCTCGAAGGACCTGGAGCACCTTCCTGACATGCTCAATGTGGGAGGACCAGTCCTTGGAAAACACAAGTATGTCATCAAGGTACACTACAAGAAATAACCCCAGGTAGTCTTTTAAAATCTCATTTATGAAATTCTGGAAGACCGCGGGAGCATTACACAACCCAAAGGGCATGACGGGGTATTCGAAATGACCTTCGGGCGTGTTAAACGCAGTCTTCCACTCATCCCCCTCTTTGATGCGGATAAGGTTATACGCCCCCCATAGATCAAACTTAGAGAACCATTGGGCCCCCTGAACCTGATAAAAGAGATCAGGAATCAGAGGAAGGGGATACTGGTTCCTTACAGTGACCTTATTCAAGCTTCGGTAGTCAATCCATGGCCTAAGACCACCATCCTTCTTCCCTACGAAGAAGAAGCCAGCACCTACCGGAGAAGTAGAGGGGCGAATGTAACCCTTGGCCAGGCATTCCTGGATATACTCTCTCATGGCTTCACGTTCGGGACAAGAGAGATTAAATATCCTACCCTTAGGGAGCTTAGCTCCTGGTACCAAATTGATTGCGAAATCATATTCTCTATGAGGAGGTAACACTTCGGAGGCCTCCTTAGAGAAAACATCGGCGAAGTCCTGAACAAACTCAGGTAGCGTGTTCACCACCTCAGGGGGAGAAATAGAATTAACAGAAAAACATGACGTCATGCATTCATTACCCCACTTGGTAAGGTCCCCAGAATTCCAGTCAAACGTGGGATTATGCAACTGCAACCAGGGAAGGCCTAAAACCAAATCGGACGATAATCCCTGCATTAACAGTACAGAGCACTGCTCCAAATGCATGGAGCCAACAAGGAGTTCAAAAACAGGGGTATGCTGTGTAAAATAACCATTAGCAAGAGGAGTGGAGTCGATACCCACCTCCGGGACAGTTTTAGGCAAATCAATCAAAGGCATAGCTAGAGACATAGCAAATTCCACAGACATGATATTAGCAGAAGACCCTGAATCCACGAAGGCACTGCCGGTAGCAGACCTACCACCAAAAGAGACCTGAAAGGGAAGCAAGATTTTATTACGTTTCATATTTACAGGAAATACCTATGCGCCCAAGTGACCTCCCCGATGATCACTTAGGCGCGGAAGTTCTCCGGCTGCATTCTTATGCTTAGGACAGTTTTTCACTTGATGCTTGTCATCCCTACAGTAAAAGCAGAGACCATTCTTCCTGCGGAAATCTCTACGTTGTTGGGGGGACACGGAGGCCCCGAGTTGCATAGGTACCTCCGAGTCTTCCGGGGAGGAACGAAGCAACGGAACCTCGGGAGGCATCATGGGGGAGTCAGAGGAGAAAACATCAAGACGTTCAAGTCGTCGTTCCCTGAGACATCGGTCAAGTCATACCGCTAAATCCATAACCTGATCTAGGGAGTCTGAAGAGGGATAACTAACTAGCAGATTTTTCAGGGCGTTCGACAGACCCAACCTAAACTGGCACCTTAAGGCAGGGTCATTCCACCGAGAAGCTACGCACCACTTCCTAAAGTCAGAGCAATACTCCTCAACAGGTCTCTTACCCTGACGTAAGGTCACCAGCTGACTCTCGGCAAAAGCAGTCTTGTCAGTCTCGTCATAGATGAGTCCGAGAGCAGAAAAGAAAAGATCAACGGCGGAAAGTTCAGGGGCGTCAGGAGCCAAGGAGAAGGCCCATTCTTGGGGCCCTTCCTGGAGCCGGGACATAATTATACCCACCGGCTGGCTCTCAGAACCTGAGGAGTGGGGCTTTAAACGAAAATAGAGCCTACAACTCTCCCGAAAGGAGAGAAAATTCTTCCGGTACCCTGAGAACCGGTCGGTCAACTTGAGGTGGGGTTCAAGAGGTGAAGTGAGGGGGACTACCATGGTAGCATCAGGCTGGTTGACCCTCTGAGCCAGGGCCTGGACCTGTAGGAAGAGACCCTGCATTTGCTGAGCCAGGGTTTCAAGGGGGTCCATAGTGGTGTCAGGGACCAGGGTAGACTAGGTATAGGCTTGTGATTATGTAATGACGGGGGTGGGGAGACAGACAAGTGAGCCCTAATCTACCCACCACTCAGTCCCTGCCTACTTGCAACGACCCGCCCTAAGCGACGGGGTACAACTGGACGACGGTCCCTACGCTCAATAAGTGCACGACAGACAAACAGACAAGGGTACACAGAGCTAGGGGTAGAAAGGGGCAGTTGCCCACGGCAACACCGTGAGCAACAAGAGAAGTGAACAAGCCGGGTCAAACCAGGAGAGTACGAGGTGCCAAACGCAGAGCAGAAGAGTAGTAAACAAGCCGGGGTCAATATGAAGCAAGGACAATGGTACAAGAAGCTGCAGCAGGGCCAGGAAGCCACACAAGAAGAATCACAAGCAAAGGAGGAACAGGAAAGGCAGGTATAAATAGACAGAGTGTGGGAGCTAGCTCCGTCTGGCCAGGCTGTGATAGGTTCTCCCACTCCTAAGCCTGCCACCCTGAGTGGTGGAAGATGGAGTCAGTCTCACAGACATAGAAGCAGGTGCAGGCTGATTATCTATGGGCGTTAACCCCGAAGCTGTGCCTGGCAGATCCTTTACAGATACTGTGGTTAATAACCCAGGTATTGGTACTTTAGGCAGTGTGGGCAGGTGCCAAGTCCTGCTGGAAAATGAAATCAGCATCTCCATAAAGCTTGTCAGCAGAGGGAAGCATGAAGTGCAGTAAAATTTCCTGGTAAACAGCTACGTTGTCTCTGGACTTGATATAACACAGTGGAACAACACCAGCAGATAACATGGCCCCCCAAACCATCACTGACTGTGGAAACTTCACACTGGACCGCAAGCAACTTGGATGGAGTGCCTCTCCACACTCTGGGACCTTGATTTCCCAATGAAATGCAAAATTTACTTTCATCTGAAAACAGGACTTTGGACCAGTGAGCAGCAGACCAGTCCTTTTAAAGGCTTAGGAAACCTTTACAGGTGTTTTGTGTTGATCAGCTGATTAGAGTGTAACACCATGAGTCTATAGAGTCTATAATCTTCAAGTTTTACCCAATATTCACATTTTCTGAGAGACTACATTTTGGCTTTTCATTAACTGTTAGCCATAATCATCAACATTATAAGAAAAGAATGCTGGAAATAGATCACACTGTGTGTAATGAATCTATATAATATAGGAGCTTCACTTTTTGAATTGAATTACTGAAATAAATTAACTTTTTGATGATATTTTAATTCATTGAGAAGGAATAGTATTTATGCGTTTGTGTGTGTGTGTGTGTGTGTGTGTGTGTGTGTGTGTGTGTTTGTGTGTGTGTGTGTGTGTGTGTGTGTGTTTATATATATATATTTATATTTACAGTCATGAGAAAAACAAAGTCCACCCAATTCAAATTCTGCGGTTTGCATATCAGGATAATAAAAAAACATCTGGTCCATAGAAGGTCTTAAAATTAGGTAAATACAGTACAACCTTAGATTAACAACAACACCGTCAAATAAAAACTATTGCAGTGTGCTGTACAAGCGATAGCATTTCTTAAGTCCCCTAATCCTAAAAGAAGTTTAATACAATTTTCAACAATACATATATACGAAAAAAACACCTTTTCCATGTTTTTTTATGTAAAGTAATTAAAAATATATACATAATTGGTATCTCCGTGTCCTTAACAATCTCACATATTAAATATAACCTTATTTATCCCACAGGGTGAATGGCGTAACCAAATGAAAACAAATGATAGAATTATTGTTTTTTTTTGTCCCCTTGCCTCCCCAAAAAAATTGAATAAAAAGTGATCAAAAAGTTGCATATGAGCCATACTCCTGAGGAAGACAGGTTTTCTCTGGCGATACGAGTGGGGTATGTCTTTGTTTTTTAGTATTTGTTTATGGCCTAGACTAACTGTTTGATTCTCATGATGTTTTGGGTATGTCCCTTATTGTATTGTATGTGACGTTTGATGGTCTTATCTTATTTTAGGAATTGTTATATGCATTGAAATTTGATCCTAATTTGGATTTCCCATGTAATCTGGCAGGTTTGATCTAATTTGGGGTTCATGCACACTTTACGGTGTATCTTACTGTGGATCACTGTTTGTACCTTTGTATACGACGCTTTTAACATGCTTGTCTTTTTGATGTCAATAAAATGTAGCTATCTTTTTGATATATCTTTGGATGTGCATATCCCTTTTTTTTTTGCCCTACTTTCTTTGGCAGTTACGGTGGACAAAACTAAACACTTGAGTCCCATAATATGGGACCACATTGTTTGTATATCATAAAAGATATTAAATAAAGAATGGGATTTTTATTATTTCTAATTTATATTGCTCCTAATACAATATTCTACTAAATATTTTACTAAATAACTGACCCTTAATTGAATTACATTCCACTTAAGCTATACATTCATATTTAAATTATTTAAGTCCACCTTCACATGACGTAATACAGATGTATTTTAGTGTCCAAATTAGAGCCACGATAACCTACACCCGTTTACTCACTTGGTTTGACTTTTGCAGACTTTGATCATCGTAGGATCCTATAGTGATCTTTGTTTCAGTAGAACTATAGAATGTCTGTGTGTTGCTGCCTTAAGATGGACTCTAAAATGCGGTGTAGAAGCAGCATTTTTCTGTTATTCAGTTTGGTCAAGTGAGCAGTGCTTCCTGAGACATATATATTATACATCAAAGAGTTCATAAAATAATGTTTGGCTGTTTCCTTTGGTATCGGCGGAGCTACTCTATTTGTAGGATCTCAATTTTGATTTGTAGGCGTACAAAGGAAAATAAATGATTATTCGTCTTTGTGCTGTGCTTGGGCTAGCTGTTTTTCAGCATAGTGTGAAGGGAGTCCCCAGTGCCATCTTGAGGCCTCTTTGATAACAGACAGATCTATCTCACTTTGAATTTTGTATGTTTGGAGAGAAAGTTCTCTTGCTTTATAATTCTTGTAAAAGTTTGAGATTAGTAAAAACTGAAAAAATTCATTTTAATGAATAGTTTCATATGGGTATAACTATTGAATAAACAATGAATATACATTTTACCTGGGATCTCAACTTATTGTTGTGGAATCAAGGATGATATTCTTCTCCTTTCAACAAGAGGGATCTTTTTGGTCCTAAATGCCATAATATAGATACGAGAATTCATGCCACAATCTCTTATGGCTACATACAGATTAGATTAAATAGTAGCATTTATAGGGCAATGAGCAAGAGTGTTAGAGCAGTGGCAATGATAGGAGAGCCATCAGTACTACAAAAAGCAAATACGTTGAAATGCAGTGCTGACTTTCACACAAAGATGCCTGCACCCGGAAAAAAATACATTTGTGTAGGAAGCTCTGGCTTCATATGCCAGCCATTCTTGTTCAGAAATCACGAGAGTGGTTAGAGCATCTGCAAATCAGTAACTGCCATGAAAATTGTGGAACTCAGCAACATACAGCTTACATAATTTTCAGTGCATTTAGTCAGACCTATAAGGTTTATCTCTGGTACTTGATCATGCCAAGACCACCAAAGGCTGTCATATAGAGGCAAAGCTTTATGGGGGTGCAGAGAGTGCAGTGGCAGCTGGACCACATTGTAGGTGGGGGGGGGCATATTACAAATTTTGCATTGGATCCCATGCCCCTGCTGACGTATAATACTCCAGAAGGTTAACGACAATTAAAAACATAATGATGAAACAATGGGTATATATTATATGAGTTGTTTTCAATAGGCACCCAGCAATCATCTAGTAGTGAAAGTCTTGCATATCATAGCTCTCCCCTTAAAGGTTTGTACCCACATGGAAGTTAATTTTCTTTCAAGGAAAACATTTCTTAATACCACGTTAAATATAATGCGCCCATCCCAGCAATTCCCCAGCCTACATTTCGAACGGGTCCTTAGCTCATGTCTTGTTCCTGAAATAGGGTCATGACGCTTTCCCTGCTCTTTCTTCACCAGCAAGTGCCACTGTGATAATCTTACAGCGCTGCTTTCCTCTACATACGTGCCCCCCATCTTACTATGTAAAAATTCTAACACACTATGCTTGTTCCAAAGTACACAATATTATCTTTATATTTGCACACAGAGATACTATAAAATTTTGGAGGAGCAAGCGCAGTGTGTGTTCGCTGATAAGCGCTCTGACGCACTGTGTGGAGTGCAAAGGCAAGGAACAGCTCCAGTGCTACTGTATATGCCCTGGAGCTGTTCCTGAGAACACATATGACGCACAGAGAGGAGGAAGAGCCTGGAGTTAGTACGCAAGCGCATCCTCAGAGTGCTTCCGTAAATCTGGCCACCAGAGAGAGGAGGAACTGTGCAAGTGCGGCAGCCAATGGCAAACAGCACCGGATGATCGTATCCATAGGAATGATCACCGCAACTAAGTAGACAGGATGGGGTGGAGAGGATCGTATAGATAGAAAATGTTGCATTACAGAAAAAATAAGGTAGTTACAAATATTACAAAATTTTCAATGCTTAACGCTTAAAGAGGACCTGTTACTAGCTTATGTAAAGTGAGTTATTAGAATCACGTGATTTCCGCTATGTCTGTGAGTCCAGCAATGCTTGTTGCTTACTTCTATGTCCCCCCATTACTGAGATATTGCCCCCTCTTTATTTATTAAACAATATGTAAATGAACCACTGGCTAGCCAAGAGGGTTTGGCCTCCAGTAATTCTCAATGGGCGGAGCTAGCAGAGAGCCGCTCATGCTGACCTATCAGCGTGAGGCTGTTTGCTTCAGACATTCCTAGGCCAGCGCCATCACGAGAGTCTCTGATGCTGTCCTATTAGCGTGAGGCTGTTTCCTCCAGACACTCCTAGGCCAGCGCCATCGCGTGAGACACACAGACACAGCGGAAATCAGACAGAATTAACATGTTGCAGATTTGAAAATCCACAGCAAGCCCTCAATTCTGTGCAGGTTTTTTTCGTGGATGGGGAATTGTGTGGAGGTGAGCTATTTTGCAAGCATGTCATATTAATGTCAAATTATCAATTAATGGAATGAAAATAATGAAGTTAAAAAAAAAAAAAAACAAAAGAAAAACATTTATTTTGAAATACTTATTATTAAAACAGGATTGTGAATTTGATTACTTATAATCTCATCTCCCAATGTTGTAAAGCCTATCATAGTAACTGAGAAACAACACTATACTCTACTTCACAATCAGAGGAGTATGCAAAGGAAAAGCTTCCAGGGCTGGTAACCTTTACTCATTGCTGATCTTTTATGCATAGTCTATGGAGACTTTACCATAAATTAATTTATACAGCGTTCACTGACTTCAATAGGAGCTGTAAAAATCAGTATGCAGTGAACTTTCCCTAGTGGTCACTCAAAGCAGTCAGAAATTTTGCCATGTTACTCTATGGCTGTGAGAAAGGAAGAAGGAATGGAGCTCCAACATCTACTGTCTAAAAGTATGTTATGAAAGTAATCAATATTTTGACCTGTTTAAATAAATAAAACGAAATACTTGAGACATTTCTGCAACTGTTCTATGCATCTGAATGTACACTCCTCAACATTGAAATTGCAACACCAAGAAGGAAAAGTTTTGGAATTGTGGAAATCACAGGATCAATAGATATGTTAATGATATGAAAATGAAAACAAAATGGAAACAAAATATTCTTAATTTTTTCAGTATGGAGTATGAGCGCTACGTGCAGAATACACGCACGTTTACTCCTTGGCATGCTATCAATGAGGTTATTAATGGTTGTCTGTGGAATGACATGCGATGCTGAATGCACTTGGGCACGCAAATCATCAAGATTGGCTGCTGTCAATTCCCTTTGCACGTTCCGACTAATGACGTCCCAGATATACTCGATGGGAGACAAGTACGGAGATGCTGCAGGCCATGGTAGCACATTTAGTCCATGCAGGTTGCTCACAGTAGCACAAACAACATGCAGCATGTTCCTGTTGAAAAACGGCTTCTGGTACACTTTGGAGAAATGGCCGTACCACTGGTTGCTCAACCAAATCAATGTAATGCTGAGCTGTTAGCGTATCTGAAATGAAGACTAGAGGGGTTCAGTTACCATAATTATGCCATACCCCACCATAATCCCGGGAGTAGGACCGATGTTACGTTCCCTTATGAAGGCCTCTTTATGGCGTTGCTCACATAGTCTGCAGACCAATCGCTGGCTACCATTGCATCCGAGACAAAAGCGGGACTCATTGCTGAATTGGATAGACTTCATTTCCAGCCTCCATTGTCCTCTTGCTGTGCACCATGATAGTCTTTGAGAGCAGTGGCATATGGTCAATGGAACACCTGTAGCTGGACGTCTGCCTCGTAGCCCAATGTCGTACAAACGCCTTCTGATGGTCTATGTCAACACTGGTTGCCGCCATAGACTTGGGATGAGACGTCCAATTTCACTTGCAGTACAGAATGGATCACTCTGCACCATTGTGCCATTCAGAAGATTTGTCCGTGCAGAGGTTCGCCTCCGCGCACCTCTTGCTGTTATTCCCGTTCGTTGTCGTTCTCCCAAACTCCAGGACATGCAACGTTGATCAGTACTGACATCTCGGCCTAGGCATGTAGCGATCTGCCGGATTAATAAACCAATGCAGGGGCATTGCTAGGGTCTTAAAAGATCAGAGGCACCACGCCCTGACACATATCCCCCCCCCCATATTTTTTTTATTTTTATTTTTTTAACATACACATTGGAGATATCATATCTATAAGACTAAGGTTCCTATAACTACATCACTGGATAGAATTGGATGCATTGTGTCAGCAGACAGTATCACACATGATAGGCCTAGGGTATGTTCACACACAAAGTTTTCAGGCGTATTTTGGGGCATAAATGCCTCGAAATACACCAGAAAATTGGTAGCTAAATGCGGCATTTTTTACGCATTTATAAAATGGAGTAGTAAAAAAATGACACATAAAAAAAGGAGCATGTCACTTCTTGAGCCGTTTTTGGAGCTGTTTTTCATTGTGTCAATGGAAAAATAGCTCCAAAAACGTCTAGAAAAAACGCCTCAAAAAAACCTTTCCAGCTTCAAAAACTGCTGAAATTCAGAGACTGTTTTCTCTGAAAACAGCTCCATCATTTTCAGCAGTTTTTAATTGTGCGTGTAAACATACCATTAGATACATGGCCCCAGCAGACAGTATCACACATGATAGGCTTAGATGCATGGTCCAGCAGACAGTATCACACATGATAGACTTAGATACAAGGTCCCAGTAGTAAGTATCCTTGTACTAACATATATTCACCCCCCAAAGAAAATATGTCTGTGTGTATGTATGTGTGTGCGTGTGTATATATGTATATATATATATATATATATATACAGTCCAATATACATATATATATATACAGTCCAATGGTAGATGAACACAGCACTCCAGTGGTTATCAAAAAATCAGGCCATGTGCTCGTTACCTGGGGGTGAATCAATTCCCCAAAAGAATAGAGAGAAGCGTAGAACACAGCAACGGCACCAGGACTTCAGAGTAGATGAAAGCAAAAAGTGGATTTATTCACCTCAGTTAAGCAACGTTTCGGTTCAACAGGAACCTTTCTCAAGCCAGATGGCTTGAGAAAGGTTCCTGTTGAACCGAAACGTTGCTTAACTGAGGTGAATAAATCCACTTTTTGCTTTCATCTACTCTGAAGTCCTGGTGCCGTTGCTGTGTTCTACGCTTCTCTCTATATATATATATATATATATGTGTGTATATACATATATGAGACAGCATATCGGTAGCACTTTGACCCTATTGCTATGAATAGGATTAGATACATTGGCTGAGCAGACAGTATCACACATGATAGGCTTAGCTATAGGGCTCAGCTCGCTGACATTGTGGCTCCAGCGCTGGACCCAGGAAATGTTAGAATAATAATTGTCTTGCTTTTTAATGTGTTACTAATTTTTTTGGTGTGTTTGTGTTTTTTTACAGGTTCGGTTATTGGACTACTACGGATTTGAGGACTACTTCGATGACGGCGTTTTTTTATTCTTAATAAAATGGTTAACGAGGATTGTGTGGCGGTTTTCTTATTTCAATAAAATATTTTTCTATGTCTTTGTATTTTCTTTTAAACTTTATTACTACCGCCTTAGTAATGGCCGCTGGCTATTTGACAACGTCCATTACTAAGGCGGGACTTAGTGTTAGCCTGTGCAGAGGCTAGCACTAACCCCCATTATTACCCTGGTACCCACCGCCACCAGGGGTACCGGGAAGAGCAATCTTAAGAGTGCCCTCCTCTGCTCCCATAACGGAGGACACTCTTAAAACCGGTCTGGTCATTCTGCAAAACAACATTTCAAAGCGGGTCTCCACCCTAGCTACTAATCTCCAAATGAATATTGATGTTTTGGGGAATAGTACAGACTACCTAGAGCATAAGATGGCTGAATTCTCCACTGCTCATAAAAAATTAGTTGATGCTCATAACGCCTTAGAGGATGAAGTACAAAGTCTAAAGTAGCAGATGCGGAGGAAAATTAGAGGAGTTCCAGAGGAAGTTGCTATGCCTGATTTAGATGACTACCTCAAGTTGTTGTTCAAAACCTTACTGCCTTCTCTGTCTGATCTCGACCTCACTCTAGATCGCTCTCATCGGATTCCTAAGCCAAAGTCAGCTCCGGATAAAGTGCTGAGAGATATTTTGGTAAGAGTCCATTTTTATCTAGTTAAGGACGGTCTGATGTTCGAGGCCTACAGAAGAGGTCGACTTCCGGATCCATATGGTGGCGTGGCATTTTTTCCAGACCTCTCGGCTACAAGATTGCAGGCCCGCCGACAGTTTTCTTTGATCACTCAAGCTCTATGAGATGCTCATATTAAATATAAATGGGGAACACAGAATGATAACATGGAATGGGACCACGACAGTGATACACTTTGCTGTAGACGGAGTCTCACTTCTGGAGAAGTGGAATATATCTCTGCTATCTTCATCTTCCCTCGCTTCCAAGGCCCCTGCCCCCTCTAGATTGGTTGAGGACTGGTCCACAGCAGGTCACTCGAGAGACAAAACTTGATCCCCTGTTCACTTCAGAAGGACTACTACAAAACTTCATGTTGCTGAACTCAAGGATTACATAGTATCCTTTTTTTCCTGCAACCCCCCCCCCCCCCTGATTTTCGGTGCGACTGTGCACTAAGACTATACTCGTTGTTCTATCTTCGGGATAGTATGATTCACTTACAACGTTGTTTATTTAACATTCTGTTTTTTGTTTTTCTGTTCTCCGCAGGATTGTGTAATTTCACCCAACCTATAAATTTATAGTTGCTTCTTGATGGTGTGCATTGTTTGTGATTGTATCTCGTGCTGGTATCTCCACGCGTTTACACAGCTGTATTGTATCCGCCCCGATGTCGATTAAAATCTCCTCCATTAATGCTCTTGGGCTTAACAGCCCATTCAAGTGTAGCATGCTCTGGATAGAGACCCTGTTTTTTAAAATGTGATGCACTCTTTGTTCAAGAGACGCATTTTCACAAGTCAAAGTCCTCCTCCTGTACTCATAAAACTTTTCCACATATTTTTACATCCTCAGCTTCCGCAAAAAGGAAAGGTTTCTGATAGCTATCAAAAACACTGTGGCCTTTGAACTCCAGAAGGTGGTGACGGACCCTATGGGTAGTTTCCTCATTCTGATATGCACTTTGAATAATGTATTGTACACGTTGGTTAACGTTTATTTCCCTAATCACAGGCCAGGGCGGTATTTCTCTAAGCTGTCACGGAAACTTCAAGATATACATCAGGGACGTCTCATTGTTGGAGGTGACTTTAACGCAGTACTGGATAGGAATTTGGACTCTACGACTATAGGCAGATGTAACGACTCCCTTTCTCAGAAAGTTTTAGAAGTGGGTCTGTTTGATGTGTGGATATGCCAGCACGGTACGGAACGTGTCTATACTTTTTTTCCTCACCAAGACAGTCTTATTCTCGCATTAACTTCTTTCTGGCAGATGGGAATGTTCTTTCACTAGCTACATCCTCCGAGATAGGGGTCATTACATGGTCTGACCACGCTCCGGTATGTATAGTAGTCCCAGATCGGTATAGTGCCTCCCCACCATCCAGTCGGCGACGTAATGATTTGATTTTATCTCATCCTATCTATCACACACGACTTAAGGATGCCTTAATATCGTACTTTGAAATTAATTCTCCTTCAGTATCTAATCCTCACTCTTTATAGAACGCTCATTAGGCATTTATGCAAGGAATCCTTATACAAGCAGGAGCTCAGGACAAACGCATCAGGGAAAATGAGGTAACTGTAGAATCCATGGCCGCGGGCCGTCCGGTTTACTTAGCTCTCGACGCCCGCAGCCATGGATCTGTGAGCGCTGGTCCCCATCTCCTTCCAAGGAGACGCCAGCGCTCACTTCCGCTCCGGTCCGCTGTGACCTGTAGGGTGCGCGCGCATGGTCGTGCCCGCTTTTAAAGTGCCAGCGCACGCATATGAAAACAATCCTCATCATTAACTCACATGATTTCCTGGACTATAAGAAAGCCTCTGCCCTTCTGATCCTTGCCTGAGCGTTGTTTGTCATATCCTAGTTTGTCTAAGCAAATGGTCTTCTAGTGTTTTCCAGTTCCAGTGTTCCCTGTTCCTGTATCCTGTATCCCGCGCTATCCTGGTCTAGTGCCATGCTGTGCTGTAGTCGTGCTGTGCTGTATCTACACCTGTCCTGCTACTTCACGCCTGATGTCTACCCGCTGCCTAGTCCCAGCCGAGCCTGCCTTGCTACTGTCCGAGCTGCCACAGGTACCCTAAACGAACTATAGACTTTGACCTGCGCCCTGTTGGCCAGCTGCCATACTGCCAAGGCGGTACGGCCCAGAGGCTCTACGAACCCTACGTGACTGTAACTGATACGTTAGGAAATATCTCTCAACTTGAATCCTTAAACAAAGTGTCTCCCTCAGTTGTTAGTTCACGGAGCATTCAGGCAGAATATGGATGACATATTGTTAACGTCTGCATATGGATGACATACGCGCATAAAAAACGCAGATGCGCACCGTACACAGATGTCACACGGAACTGCAATGCAGGAAAAACGCTGCATTTTTTTACACGCGCAAAATGGACATGTTCGTGTGAATAAGGTCTTTAGACTGCTTCATATTCTCCCAAATATATTTTTTCCTGACCAAGTGGGGTTTGTTGCTGGCCGACAGGCTCCAGATGGGACGCGTAGGTTTATGAACTTTATACAGTGGGTAGAACATCATAGAACGCCTTCTCTGCTCCTAGTTCTGGACGCGGAAAAGGCATTCGATAGGATGCACTGGGGATACCTTGCAAACACTTTAGGCCTAGTGGGGTTTATTAAATCTGCAATATTGGCCTTATATTCCTCTCCATCGGCTAGAGTGCTGTCCTCGGGGTTCCTTTAAGACTCCTTGATCAGTAACGGCACGAGGCAGGGATGCCCTCTGTCTCCTATTGTATTTGCCATTATAATGGAGCCATTAGAAGGCTCCATTAGGGATAGCCCCAATGTACTTGGGATTCTAGTGGGACGAATTCATCACAAAATAGGTTTATATGCAGAATATGTACTGCTTTCCATTACAGATCCGTTGTTGTCCTTAGGGGAAGTGGGTACTTTGCTTGATAAGTTTGGTGCGGTTTAATATTATAGGGTTAACTCGTCTAAGTCACAGGTCCTAAATATGAGAAATTATCATCTTACAGAAGCTACTCTTCAGTCTCGTTTTCCGTATGTGTGGAATGGAAATTGTATTCAATACCTGGGAATCAGACTCTCATATCCTAGTACTTTGTTGATTCCTCATAATTACTCCTCCCTTATCCTGAAAGTTTCCCGTTTGTTAAACAATCTCTCTTCCTCCTTCGTATCATAGGCCGGGAAGATTGCTATAGTTAAAATGTTCGTATTGCCAATAATTTTATACACCTTTCGTACAGTAACTATACCTCTACCCAAACCCTTTCTCCCCAAATTGCAGAGGGTGCTGATGTCCTTCATAGAAGGTGGGAGACAGCCTAGGGTCCGTGTTTCTACTATGGTTAGATCATAGCCACACCCTTTTGCTTCGATGCGTTGATACTTGGGAGGTATCTACCAATGGGATTATATCATGTAGGATTTTAAAGGTAAATTGCTGTTCGTTACCAGCTGTATGTTTTAGCCGTTCATTGGTGGGTTGTACTTTATATACCCACATATCTGTGCTCCTTGGTATAGCCCCCGGAAGAAGCTATGTGTGAAACACGTGTTGGGGTTGATCCTCCCATAGTTCTGGTCTGTATGCCTCCTTAATTGTACCTTTCTGCTGTCTGCTTTTTTTATATTACTTTGTTTTGGATGGTCTCTATCCATATTCATCGTATTACTTATGCACCAGTCTTTGCATGCACTATTTGCACTTTACTATAGAGGCTGTGGGACCCGACCTATGTGGGCATCCTTTTTCTATGGGTAATGTTACTACCAATGTACTTATTTTTAACGATTTTGTCTTTCAATAAAATATTGTCTATTTTTCGCTAATAATGGTTCATGTGTGATTTCTTATATAGGTGTTCATATGGTTAGACCATGGCAGATGGGTGGGATGGGTGTACCCAACCTTCATAGGTACCATATGTCAACCACACTCGAACAACTTAAAGCATGATGGGTTTTGTCATCTGAAAGAAAGTGGGTAGACATTGAACGGTGCACGATGGAAGCTCCTCTTATCTCTTCGTTATGTAGCCCATCATCCTTGGTTCGCAATCCCTTAGTCCCTCTGTTAGGGCTGTCAATTTCCCTTTCTGCCTATAAGTATTTTATACGTCAATCTGCCTTTACTGATTGCGCGTCCTTACGCGACTTGCCGCTTAGCTTTCTGTATTCCTTCATTGAAAATATTCATTTGGACTCCTGGGAGGGGTCTAGAATCAAGCAAATTAGTTGTCTCTTTCAGGATTCTGTTGTTCGCTCTTTGGCTGACTTGTCCTCTTCATATGGTACTCCACAATCAGACTTCTATAAGTTTCTTTGTATAAGACATGCATTGTACTCTTTGGACTTGGCTCGCCCACTAATGGCTCACCAAGACTTATTGTTCTTCTCTAATAAACTCCCTAAAGCGAGAGGTATATCCTTATTTTATAATATATTTACTGCCTATAGCCCGAAGATTAAACCTCCCTATTTGGTTAAATGGGAACTAGAACTGAACCTTGTATCGCCAGTGCAACACTGGTTTAAAGTTATGGCATTTGTTAAAAAAGTTTCTAAAAGCTCGGTTTACTGGGAGATGTCGCAGAAGCTTATTTTACATTGGTATCTCACCCCAGTCTGCCTCTCGAAAATGTCTCCCTCTGTTTCAGATTTGTGTTGGAGAGGATGTGGGGAAAGAGGCACATACCTTCACACATGGTGGGAGTGTGGTCTAGCTCGCAACTTATGGCTTATTGCCTTCCAAATGATAGCCAGGGTTCTGAATATGCGCACTCCTTTAGATCCTGATTTCGCCCTATGCTTTATGAACCTAGACTTTATCCAGCGTCATAGTAGAACTGTGGCTTGTCATATACTTTTAGCTGCTAGACTCATGACTGCTCGTAAGTGGAAATATGCTGATGTGTTCTCAGAAGCAGCTTTAGTAAATCAGATAATATTTTCAAACCAAATGGAAATAGCTCGGTCTATTAGGGCCCACAGTTTGGAAAGATTTAACTTTCAGTGGCAAAATTGGACATTACGCTCAGGCTCAAATCCTACTCCCCCACCCTCTTCTCCTCCACCCACAATCCTCTCTTAATTGAGTGTCTGTAATATTTGCCTGCCCTGTTTGTCTTCTTATTTTATTTTCATGCAATAATAGCTCTGCCATCATTTTCTTACTTAGATTACCGTATTAGGTTACTTGCACATTTATTGTTGCACTTACCTGCAGAATGTATGTTGCTACATTTGCTTGCCTATTTTGTTAGACTTTGTTTTTATATTTCTAACTTCCTTAATATATGCTTTATATGAGATTGCTCCATGTTGAAGTCTTTACATTTACATTGAATTTTGTGTAATTCTACTGTTTAAAACCCAATAAAAACTTTATTGAAAAAAACCCCATTTGTAACACAGGTGGTAGGCTTAGATACCGGGCCCAATTGTGATACTGTCTGTTAGACCATGTATCTAAGCCTACCACAAGTTAGGCTTAGATACAGGGCCTCAGCAGACAGTAATCTTAGACAGTATAAGATTACGGTCTGCTGGGGCCCTGTATCTAAACCTACAATGTGGTAGGCTTAGATACAGGGCCCATCAGACAGTATTATACATGGTCATGTATCTAAGCCCACCATGTGGTAGGCTTAGATACATGGTCCTTGTGTGATACTGTCTGTTATACTCTGTATCTAAGCCTACCACAAGACAGGCTTAGATACAGGACCCCAGCAGATAGTAATCTTATACAGTATAAGATTACGGTCTGCTGGGACCCTGTATCTAAACCTAAAATGTGGTAGGCTTAGATATAGGGCCCATCAGACAGTATTATACGTGGTCATGTATCTAAGCCCACCATGTCATAGGCTTAGATACAGGGTCCATGTGTGATACTGTCTGTTATACCCTGTATCTAAGCCTACCACAAGGCAGGCTTAGATACAGGACCCCAGCAGGCAGCTACGTTACACTTACCCTCCTCTTCGGCTCCGGGTGCAGTGGATGTCCTGACACCATCCAGCGTCGTGACGTCATGCACGGCGCACAGCATTGTGACGTCATGACGCGATAAGACGCCAGGACTTCTGCTGCGCTCGGGAAGGAGGGTAAGTAAAGTGTTATTACTATAGTAACAGGGGCCCATGTATTTTATGACATAGGCCCCAGTTAGTAAAGTACATTTTCTATAGACGCGGTGCGTCATGGCCCAATTGCAACCGCTGCCCGATAGTCACCCGGGGATCCGGCGCATCGGGCCAAATATATGAGGGTTGGGCCCCGGAGGCCCGGAATAGCGATGCCTCTGAACCAAGGTCTCACAGTTCAAGGATTCTGTCCCTCTCAGTTTGTGATAAGTGGCGATTACTGGCACGTCGATGTTGCACATTTATCCCACACCACATTTAGGAGGCATCGCACATTTATCTGACACCACTTGATCCGATTTTTGAGGTTTCATGTGGCTAAAAAACTTTGCTTTCACTCGGGCTTTTATGCCCCTCCCACATGCCACAGATTGGCACTAGATGCTTGAAAATTTGATCATTTGCAGAACTTAGTGACACCTGCTGCTTCCTCGATTTGCATAACCTTACGGCTTGCCCTTCTTGGTGTTGCAATTTCAATGTTGGGGAGTGTATAAAGAGCCTGTGTGGCTAAAAAAAACTGTACATCAAACATCAAAATCTACACGTGTGAATTGAGCCTGGCTGAATTGTTGCCATTATGCCTAAATTGCAATGAAAAATGATGAAATGTCTTTTCAGCCAATCACTATGACTGTAAATAACAACATGTTATGTAATTCATTCTTAGCACATCATTTCATTTCCATAAACAATAAACCTTTTCTAGTATAGGATTAACCAAGTGGAATTACTTTGGGGGAAAAAATCCTGGAATTACCACTTTAATTTGTTCCTTTTGGAATTTACCACTTTACAGGTTATTTTATATCCCTGAAGTTTAGAGCTGGTATTCCCCTTATCTATATTTGTCTGAGACAGTTTACTTAAGAAGAATAAATAAAAGCCCATTTTGAAGCTGTTCAACTTCTAAGAGTCTCTTTTTACTGGAACACAGAATTACATTGTGTGTATTGAATTACTGTTTATTTTACTTTCACTGATAATGACTTAAAGAATGGAAGTTGCGCTTCGTTATATATCAATCATAGTAAGAAATAGAAATCAGATAAAACTTTATCTCCAGGCTGCAGGCTTTCTGTCTATAGGAAACAAGTTGTCATCTTTATGTAAATGAAAAAACTAAATTCTCCAGAAAGGTAACATATCTGGGGAACACAGAAGTGTAGCAGTTATTTCTGAAGGCACTTTTCAAAATTACAAACATGTGCCAGCACCAGTCTTAATTTTACAACACTTTGTGGTTCTTTTTGTCCTGCTCTGACAAAAGGTTATCTGAAAGCCCAACAAAATCACTCAATGAGAAGACAGGATTTATTAAGAAAAAAAACCTGTTGCCACTATCTCCAACCAGATGTGTCATGTTAACAAAATACAGCACCAGAGCAATTTGAAGATGTCATGGTATCTCATAAGAAAACCTTAGGCCCCATGCACACGAACGTGGTTTTGTGGCTGCAATTCCCCCAAAAATCCACGGGAGAATTGCGGCCCCATTCATTCCTATTGGGCCATGCACACGACCGTATTTTCCAGAGAGAACGGCTATGTCTTATTACGGCCGTGTTCTGCGGTCCGGGCTCATAGGAAATAATGGACATGTGCACGGCCCGCGATTTGCGGGTGGCCCGCGGGTGACACTCTGTGGCCGGCTGACCCGAAAATCACGGCTGTGCACATGGCTACGGTCGTGTGCATGAGGCCTTACATTTAGAACTTTAATACATATTTTTTAGTTATTTATTTGTTTTAGCAACTATGATGTACTACAATACTATGGGTGATAATCTCCAACTACTGTTCAAATAGACAGGAAAAACTAAGTAGGCCAACAAGACACCACAGTAGCCAAGGTTTTTATAATGTTTGTTAATCATTTTTTTATAATGCTAATCAGATAGTAAGGAAACGGCAGATACATGAAACTGGTTGCTGTAAAGACTGTTTTGTTTGACAGGTATGAGATTAGCTCAGCTTAGTCCCAATGTTAGGGACAAGCCTTAGTTTAATTAGTGCCTGGACAATGTTAGGGATTTTGTATCTATGATTTTTGTTGCTTTTGTAAACTGCAACCTGTGAAATATAACTGGGAAGGAGGTCAGTTTAAACGAATTTCTGTCTCCTGATTCTTCATTTGGTGCAACAAGCAGACTATACCCTACCTTTTACCCCATACAGCAGGAGAAAACCAAAAAAGTTAATATTCAAGAATTTCTCTTGTTATAGTTTTAAAGAAAACAAAAACAGACATCTCAGAAGGTTTAACAGTATCAATCCATTTTTCCTAAATAGCAAAAAAATTCTGCAAACACCCTCTATATTTATAGGTATAGTACTCATGACTTCAGCTTAGAGGTTTCCGATTTCCATTATTTCATAGTTGGGACTTTCTTACTCATCCAAAATCTAGCAATTTGTTTTCTAGCAACAAACATAAGTTTTAATATCCCCAAAGTTGTTGGAGTAATAGGCCCAAGCTGATCAGGGTCACCTAATATACAAATATTTTAATTTATACAAAGATTTATTCATAAATCCTATTAATTTAGGTTGTTACATTTATCCAATATCTGACCAACTTGGGACATCTCCATATTAAATGTATCCATTTCGAATCAGGGGAATTACATTTAAGGCAATTTAGGGAATCAGAATAACCTATTCTGTGTAAAAAATATTTAGAGTAGTAAAGGCGATGTGTGATCAAATATTGAAAAATTTTATGTGTCCCATTTAGAATAACTTTTTGTGAAATTTTATAAATTCATGTCCATTCCTCATCTGAGACAATCCCCAAATCTTCTAACCATTTAGAACATGAGTTAATATATACCTCTTGTGATTTATTTACCATCAAATTATCATATAGCTTAGAAATAAAGCCCTTTTTTGACTGAGCCACTAAGATTTCATTGGCCACAAATTTACTAACTATTCTTTTTTTCCCTCTTATAATGTGCTTAAGTGCATGAGATAATTGTGTATATCTAATTTAGTGTTCCATGTGATTACTTCACCTACAAGAATTTCTCCCAACTCTCTAATTTTACCCCCTCTATATAGATCTGAGATATTACAGACACCTCTTTTCTGCCAGAATTTAGTTAGATCAACATCCCATAGATCCGGAATAAAATTATCTGAGCAGAGGGGTGATAATTAAAAAAAGAATTGAGACTGTTGTTATCCCTTTTTAACTTCATGCCATACTTTGTCCATTAACAAACATAAACAATATTTACTGTAAACCAAATCCCCAGAACTGATCCACCTCTAATCTTTGAAATATACTTCATGATTGAGAATCTATACACCTCTTTTTCATATGGTCATTAACTGCCAAGTCATCCCAATCCATAATATACTTTAATTGAGAGACCAAGAAATACATTTTCATATATCTGCTATTAACTACATTCAAAAGATGGCAGTGACAGGTGATGTGGAACACACTTGGGCTTACCTGTCAGACAAACCAGCTTGTTCTCAGATGTATGACTTAATGCACTTATGTCTACTTAAAATGCTGATAGACGAGTATGTAAAGTAATGGTAGAAGGGCAGGAGCTACAAGCTCTACTTGATTCCGTCAGTCTGATCATATTGGTTAAGGCTTGTTTTGGAAACCCGATAGGTTACAGTCCCATGCCATAGGGGTTACCTGTATCCATGGTGAAACTCGCGAGTATAAAACTGCACTAGATGATGGAGGAACTCTTGCTAATATGGTTACCTGTAAGGTAGCAGTTGTTCCTACTCTCATGTATGATGTAATACTAGGATGGGATTTCCCTTATTTCTGGTAATTATGGGACGAAAGGCTAAAAACTCCACAATTAGTTATGCCCCATGAAGTAGGGGAAACAAAAGTGCTTGCCAAACAGTGTTCCATCTTTCCCATTTAATGTAATGACAGGTGCCACCGATGCAGATAGAGAGCAGCATAAGGAGGTTGAAAATTTATAATCAGACCTCAAGGTTATACGTGATAGTTTTGCCACTGCTCAGCTAAATGATCCTACTCTTGTTCGAGCTAGGGAAAATGTAAAAGTAATAAATGGGGAATTGGTGTATCCAGGTGTCACACTTGCCTATCCTTATATGTAGGTCCAAAATGACTTACTTTATCAGGTAGACAAGTGAGGAGAGGACACTGTAGAGCAGCTAGTAGTTCCCAAGCCATATGGGAGAATTCTCTTAGATTTAGCCCATGGGCAATTGATGGGTGGACATTTTGGGGTGGAAAAGAGTGTATTTTAAAACGTCCTTTGGCCTGGTATAATAGCAAATGTTAAAGATTACTGTGCTTCCTGCCCAGAGTGCCAGTATATAGCACCTTTTCTTAATTTCTGAAGCCCACTTGTACATTTTGCAATTGTTGAAGTGCCATTTGAACGAATAGCAATGGTTCTGGTAGGGCCTATTGTTAAATCAGCTCGCGGTCATCAGTATATACTAGTAATCTTAGAATATGCCACCAAATATCCGGAAGCCATTTCGTTAAGTAATACACTGACAAAAAATATTGACAAAGAATTGGTACAAGTATTTAGCAGGGTGGGTATCCCTAAAGAGAGCCTAAATGATCAGGGCACTCCATTTATAGCCAAGGTTACTAGAGAATTTTGTAGAATATTTAGGATCAAGCATTTCCGTACATCAGTCTACCATCCACAAACCGACGTTTGGTGGAAAGATTTAATAAAAGTCTCAAAAGCATTTTGAAAACAGTGGTTGATAAAGATGGCACAGACTGGGATTAAGACCTTTTAAATTGCTTTATGGCAGGCACCCCAGAGGACTACTTGATTTGGCTAAAGAGACCTGGGAGCAGGAATCCACCCATATCACAGCTTAATCGAGCATGTATCCCTGATGCAGGGCCGGATCAAAGCAGTTATGCCTCTAGTTCACGAGCACATGCAACATGTCCAACAGTCTCAAAGTTTGATCTATCACAAGTGTTCTTTGCTTCGTAGTTTTGGTCCTGGTGCCCACTGTGCTTAAATTAATTACCACAGTAGAGAGCAAATTTTTTGCCAAACGGCAAGGGGCCGTTTACAATTGTTGAAAAAAAATTGTGAGGTGAACTACAAAGTTCATTAGCCTGGAAAGAGAAAACCGGAACAGGTGACTAGGAATAAATACGGACCTAAGAATATTAAAGGTGTCGGTAAGATCAAATGTATGCTGGCAAATGCAAGAAGTCTTGGAAGTAAAATGGACAAGTTGGAGATTCTAATGACCGACATGAATTATGATGTAGTGGGCATAACAGAAACCTGGATGAGAGCCATGACTGGGTAACAAATGTGGAGGGCTACACAGTAAAAAGATAAAAAAGGTGGAGGGGTTTGTCTGTTTGTGAAATCAAACCTAAGACCAGTCCTGAATGAAGATATCGGGGGAGACTGTGACAGTATCGAGTTTTTATGGTTCATGTTCATGTAGCGATTAATAACAGTAAACTGCTAATTGGAGTTTGTTATAAGCCACCGCACATAGAGGAACAAATAGAGGATAAAATGCTGCAACGAATAGAAAAGTTAGCAAATAATAATGGGGTCCTTATTATGGGGGATTTTAACTATCCTGACATTAATTGGGACATAGAGGCCGCTGGATGTGCTAAAAGCTGGAAGTTTTTATACACGATTCAAGACAAGTATTTCACTCAGTTGGTTAATAAACCAACCAGAGGGGATAATGTGCTAGATCTGGTCTTATCTAATAGACCAGACACAATATCAGATGTGGAAGTCCGGGAGCACTTGGGCAATAGTCACCACAATATGGTAAGTTTTCATATCATTTAAGATAAAACATTACGAAGGGGAGCAACAAATACCTGGAATTTTAGAAAAGCAAAATTCAATCGACGGAGGAAAACACTTAGTTATGTTGCCTGGGATCATGTAATGGTAAATAGGAATACTGAAGATAAATGGGGAGTTTTTAAAGATCTATTACATGAATTGTGTAGTAAATTTATACCCTCTGGTAACAAAATGTCTAGGATTAAAAGGAGACCAACATGGATGAATAGGGAATTACTGAATATAATAAGATAAAAACATTCAAAACATTGAAGGCGGAGGGCTCAGCAAAAGCATTCCAGACTTACATAAATCTCAATAGAAAAATTAAATCAGGTTAGCAAAGTTATCTACAGAAAAACAAATCACTAACGACATTAAAATGAATCCCAATATTTTTTTTAAATATATTAATGCCAAAAAGAAAAAATCTGATAATATTGTCCCTCTTAAAGATAAGCATGGGAATATAATTGTAGAGGACAAAGAGGGGGCTGAGATATTAACCCCTCAATGACCAGCTTATTTTAGACCTTAATGACCAAGCCATTTTTTACGTTTTTCCATCGTCTCATTCAAAGAGCTATAACTTTTTTATTTTTGCGTCGACATAGCTGTATGAGGTCTTGTTTTTTGCGGGACAAGGTGTAATATTTAATAGCATGATTTTGGGGGTACATAGAATTTATTGATTAACTTTTATGAACTTTTTTTGGGGGGAATAGAAAAAAAACTGCAATTTTGCCAACATAATAACTTTATTCAGCGGGTTGTTGCGATTGCAACTATACCAAATTTATATAGATTTTGCATGTTTTAGTACTTTTACACAGTGAAAACACTTTTTTTTTAAATTATTTGTTTTTGTGTCTCCATATTTGAAGAGCCATAACTTTTTTATTTTTTCACCGAAGCAGTTGTATGAGGATTAGGTTTTTTGCGGGATGACTTGTAGTTTTTATCTGTACTATTTTGGAGTAAATGCGACTTTTTGATCACTTTTTAACACATTTTTTGTAAGGCAGGATTCAAAGAAAACAGCAAAGTTTTTTATTTTATTTTTTACGACGTTCGCCGTGCAGGTTAAATAATGTAAGAACTTTATAGTTGAGGTCGTTACGGACGCGTCGATACCAAATATATGTAACTTTTTAACGTTACTTTGTTTTTTAATAATAAAGCAGTGTGTAAGGGGAAAAAGTGGGTTTTTAATTTCATTTTTTTTTTACTTTTTTACTAGTCCCACTAGGGGACTTCACTATGCGATCCTACGATCACATTTATAATACACTGCAATACTTCTGTCGAGCAGTGTATTATGCCTGTCCGTATAAAATGGACAGGCATCTGCTAGGCCATGCCTCTGGCATGACCTAGGAAGCATACATTACAGGCAGACCTGGGGGCCCCCGGCTGCCATCGGAGACACAGACACTCAGCAATCTTATCGCCAGGTGTCAGACGGATGAGAGGGAGCTCCCTCCCTCTATCCAAAACTACTCAGCATCATTGAGCGCAGCATCTGAAGGGTTAAACGGATGAGATCGATACTAATATCGATCTCACCCTTTCGAGCAGGGATGCCCCAAGCCCTCAGCTACTTCTGGTAGCTGAGAGTAGGGAGATTTAATGGCTCCCTGCTCTGTTTATTTATTCCGATACAGCACCGTAAAAAGGCTATTGCATCGGAATAAAGCCCGTTAGTGGCCGTTGTAAAAACACTATGGGGCGGTCACTAACTGGTTAAACATATACTTTTGATCTGTGTTTACTAATGAGCTCCCAGTTCCATATATTCAGGGAGACAGTGATTAAGGTTCCCCACCCAATATTACCTGCTTAACACAGGAGAAAGTACAGCTACGTCTGAGCAAATTAAATATTGATAAAGCCCCTGGCCCAGACGGCATTCATTCACGGGTATTAACCCCTTCCCGCACCTTGGCGTACATGCACGCCCAGGTGAGCAGTAACTTCGCGCACCTGGGCGTGCAGTTACGTCCGCGATTTAACAGTTAACCGCGCGGCGCTACACCGCAGCGGCGGTTAACTGTGCAGGGTGTCTGCCCTGCACTCCCCGTTGCCGATCAGCAGCCTGACGCCGCTGAAATCGTCAATTAACCCCTTCGATTCGGTGGTCGATTGCGATCACCACATTGAAGAGGTTTAGAGCAGATCGGCAGCCCCCACATGCATTTGCGGGGGCTGGCGATCCTTATCACGGCAACCAGAGGCCAGAAAATGGCCTCCGGGCTGCCATGTACGGAAGCCTCGGAGGAGCAGCCTCCGGCCGGTCCTCCGAGGCTTCCTGTCTGTGTGACTGTGACGTCACAATGACAGTTAGACAATGACAGTTAGGGCAAAGCCCCACGTGGCGGAATTGCTCTTGAATTCCGTTGCGGACACTCCGCAGCGTTAATCCGCAGCGGAGCCGTTTCTCCATTGCCTTCCACTTCTTTTTAGTAGGCTTCGTTTAGACGAGGCTGAATATTCCACTGCGGAGCATAGGCTGCGGTGCAGAATTTGGTGTCCGCAGCATACAATGGATGTTGCGGACCAGTTGCGGACTGGTTGCGGACTCATTGCGGAAGTTCTCCATTGACTTCAATGGAGATTCTAAATTCCACAATGAAGTCTGCAGATGTCATGCACATGTTATGTGTGCTGCGGATGCGTCTTGCTTTTTGGACATGACATTTCTTCATTCTGGCTGGACCTATGTATTTCTAGGTCTACAGGCAGACTGAGGAAGTCAGAGGGGCTCCCGTAATCACGGGAGCGTTGCTAGGAGACGTCAGTAAATAGTCACTGTCCAGGGTGCTGAAAGAGTTAAGCGATCGGCAGTAACTGTTTCTGCACCCTGGACAGTGACTACCGATCCCAATATACAGCAACCTGTAAAAAAAATAGAAGTTCATACTTACCGAGAACTCCCTGCTTCTTTCTCCAGTCCGGCTTCCCAGGATGACGTTTCAGTCTAAGTGACGGCTGCAGCCAATCACAGGCTGCAGCGGTCACATGGACTGCCGCGTCATCCAGGGAGGTCGGGCTGGATGCCGAAAGAGGGACGCGTCACCAAGACAACGGCCAGGTAAGTATGAAATTCGTTTACTTTCACTAGGGAAAGTGCTGTCCCTTCTCTCTATCCTGCACTGATAGAGAGAAGGGAAGCACTTTTACCGCAGTACGCAGCAGCTAATCCGCATCAATTTACTGCACATTTTGGGCAGATCCGCCACAGAATCTGCAACGCAGATTCTGTGCGGCATTGATGCGGACAGCTGCGGAGGAAAACCGCCACGTGGGGCCATGCCCTTAGAACACATTACACTACGTGTGTAGTGTAATGTGTTCCAGGAGCGATCAGAGCTGCAAGTCTTCGTGTTCCCTAGTGGGACAAGTAAAAAAAGTAAAAAAAGATAAAAAAATGGTTTTAAAAAGTGTAAAAATAAAAGTTAGAAGTGACATAAACAAAAAATGCTTTTTTTCCTATAATAGGTCTTTTATTATAGGAAAAAAATTAACACTTTAAAAAAAGTACACATATTTGGTATCACCGCGTTCGGAACGACCCCAACTATAAAACTGTAATTTTATTTTTCCCGCACGGTGAACACTGCTAAAAAAAATAAACGAAAAACAGTGCCTGAATTAAAATTTTTGATTTCCACCCCTCACAAAATATACAATAAAAAGTGATCAAAAAGTCGCATATACGCCAAAATGGTACCAATACAAACTGCAACCCGTCAAGCAAAAAACAAGCCCTTACACCGCTTTTTTGACTGAAAAATAAAAAAGTTATGACTCTAAGAACATGGTGACACAAAAAAATAATTAATTTTATAAATAAGTGAATTTATTGCACAAACGCTGCAAAACATAAAAAAATTATATACATATGGAATCACCGTAATCGTATTGACCTGCAGAATAAAGTAAAATTGTAATTTATATCCCAGGGTGAACACCATAAAAAAAAAAAGAATAAAAAAACATTGTCAGAATTGATGGTTTTTGGTCACCTTGCTTGCCAAAAAATGGAATAAAACGTGATCAAAAAAATTTTTGGTACCCCAAAATGGAACCAATGCAAACTACAGATTGCCCCGCAAAGAATAAGCCCCCGCACAGCTCCGGTGGAGAAAAAATAAAAAAGTTCTGGCTCTCAGAATATGGCGATGCAAAATGTGCAGAGTGCACAAAAGCGGATAAGATTGGGCGCCATTTATCAGTGCGACACCGGCCACATATCTATGAATTATTATTTATTTACTGCATTGTTATACCCTCTTATTAGACCCTGATATACCCCACACAGATAACATGTGCCCCCACATTATAAACTGAAACACCAGTAAAACCCCAAACAGAACAACTACCAAGCTACATCTGCGCCCCAAAAGCCAAATGGCGCTCCCTCCCTTCTGAGCCCTGCAGCGTGCCTAAACACCAGTTTACATCCACAGATATGGCATCGCCATACCCGGGAGAACCCGGTTAATATTTTATGCGGTATTTGTCTTCAGGCACAAACTGGGCATAACATATAGTGCACTAAAATGGCATATGAGTGGAAAATTTTAATTTTCACTCTGCACCATCCGCTGCACATTAACCCTTTTTCGCACCACGACTTAGCATGTCGTAGTGTGGGGGGGTGATATATGGAGCGTCCCACGTGAAAAATAAAGAATTTAAAATGGCAAAATCGCAGTTTTTTGGTCACCTTGGCTCTACCAAAAAATTTAATAAAAAGCGCTCAAAAAGTTGCATTTACCAAAAAATGGTACCATTAAAAATGATTGGTCGTTCCTCAATAAATAAGCACTCACACCGCTCTATTGACGGAAAAATAAAAAAGTTATGGCTCTTGGAAAACGGGGAGGAAAAAACTAAAAAGGGATGAGTCCGGAAAGGGTTAATTACATTCTAATGAAAAAACATTTATGATCACACGTGGGGTACTGTCGTACTCGGGAGAAATTGCTTTACAAATGTTGGGCAGCTTTTCCCTACTTTATCCTTTGTGAAATTGAAAAAATGCAACATTTTAGTGGAAGAAATATTGATATTCATTTTCACGGCCTAATTCTAATAAATCCTGCAAAAGACTTGTGGGGTCTAAATCCTCACTATATCCCTAGATAGATTCTTTAAGTGGTTTAATTCCCAAAATGGGGGTCACTTTTGGGGGGTTTCCACTGCTTTGGCCTCTCAGGGGCTTTGCAAATGCGACATGGCACCCAAAAACCATTTCAGCTAAATTTGAGCTCCAAAAGCCAAATAAAGCTCCTTCCCTTCTAAGCCCTGCTGTGAGTCCAAACAGCAGTTTATTACCACATATGTCATATTTCCGTAATTGGGAGAAATTGTTTTACAAATTTTGGGGTGCTTTTTCTCCTTTATTCCTTGTAAAAATTAAAAATGGCTACCTTTTTTCAGAAAAAAAGTAGATTTTTACCTTTACAGAATAATTCCAATGAATTCAGCAAAACAACTGTGGAGTCAAAATGCTAACTTTACCCCTAGAAAAATTCCTTGATGAGTGTAGTTTCCAAAATGGGGTCACTTTCCGGGGGTTTCCACTATTTTGTTCCCTCCAGTGCATTGCAAACGCGACACGGCACTGAAAACTATTCCAGCAAAATCAGAATTTAAAAATCCAAATGGTGCTCCTTCCCTTCTGAGTCCTGCTGTGGGTCCAAACAGCAGTTTATTACCACATATGGGGTATTGCTATAATCAGGAGAAATTGCTTTATATATGTTGGGGTGTTTTTTCTCTTTTATTCCTTGAAAAAATTAAAAATGTCTATGTTTTTTTCAGAAAAAAAGGAGATTTTCATCTTCACATACTAATTCAAATAAATTTAGCAAAAAAACTGTGGGTTCAAAATGCTAACTATACCCCTAGATAAATTCCCTGAGCGGTGTAGTTTCCAAAATGAGGTCACTTTTGGGGGTCTTTATTGTTTTGGCCCCACAAGACCTCTTCAAACCTGAAATGGTACCTAAAATATATGCTAAAAAAAGGAGGCCCCAAAATCCTCTAGGTGCTCCTTTGCTTCTGAGGCCTGTATTTCAGTAAATTAGTGCACTAGGGCCACATGTGGGATATTTCTAAAGACTGCAGAATCTGAACAATATATAATAAGTTGCATTTCTCGGGTAAAACTTTCTGTGGTATAGAAAAAAATGTATTACAAATGAATTTTGGCAAAAAAAAATGAAATTTGTAAATGTCACCTCTACTTTGCTTTAATTCCTGTGAAACGCCTAAAGGGTTAAAACACTTTCTAAATGCTGTTTTGAATACTTTGAGGGATGCAGTTTTCCAAATGGGGTGATTTATGGGGACTTTCTAATATATAAGGCCTTCAAAGCCACTTCAGAACTGAACTGGTCCTTGTAAAAATCGCCTTTTGAAATTTTCTTGAAAATATGAGAAATCGCTGCTAAAGTTCTAAGTCTTGTAACGTCCTAGAAAAATAAAAGAATGTTCAAAAAATTATGCAAACATAAAGTAGACATATGGGAAATGTTAACTAGTAACTATTTTGTGTGGTATAACTATCTGTTTTACAAGCAGATACATTTAAATTTAGAAAAATGCAAATTTTTGCAAATTTTCTCCAAATCTTGGTGTTTTTTACAAATAAATATTGAATTTATCAACCAAATTTTTTCACTATCATAAAGTACAATATGTTACGAGAAAACAATCTCAGAATCACTTGGATAGGTAAAAGCATTCCAGAGTTATTACCACATAAAGTGACACATGTCAGGTTTGAAAAATCGGCTTCGTCCTGAAGGCCAAAACAGGCTCAGTCCTGAAGGGGTTAAGGGAATTGAGCACAGCATTGGACAGACCATTGTAGCTCATCTTCTTAGACTCTCTTGTAAGATCACCACCAGTCCCCAACACTGGTGGTGAAAGTCCCCCACCCGGACCCCCACAGCAGCACACACTGCACCCCACATCACTGTGAGACACATATGACAACAATATCACACACTAAATCCTTTACAAACACTGTAGATATAACTTAAACTGGAGTGCATCACACCACTATGCAGTACAGCGTGCACCAGCGGCGGCGGAACGGATAGGGAAAACCGCCACCAGTGGTGGGGGTTCCCTACCCGAACCCCCACAGCAGCACACACTGCACCCCACAACACTGTGAGACACAAAGTAAATGAAAAATAAAAATACACACACACAAAGGTGTGTAGGTTTGGAACATGATCGGCGAAGGACACCACCCACACCAGTGAGCGGTGACAATCCACAGAGGACACCCCAACCAAGAATGCCAATAATACACACGTATGTACAAACAAGGGCATATGTGGTAAAGGATAATATGTGTGAGATGATGACATATGATAATGTATACAAACTCAAAATATATAGAGAGTATAGAATTCATAATTTTACAAGTGATATCGTGACCAAATGTCATCTAAGCATATATGTCCTTTATACCTCCTACCAAGGAGCAAATAAAAGATTTTAATAAGTGTAAACCTAAAAGAAGATATGGAGAGAGAGGGGAGATTTAACCACACTCCCCATAATTGTGCTATATTACAACACAGTGACTGTCCCTCAGTCACCGGAACAGCCCGGTAATTGATCCAAACTGGTCCGGGAAGCAAAGGACAGGCCCACAATTACATATATACCACCATAATAAAGAACTTAAAACAAAGTCCTAGTATTAAATATAAACAATTTAAAAAAAAATATAATCACTATAAAGATACCGGTTACTCATTCGGTGTAAAAACACAAAATTCAATAAGGGTGAACTCTTCTGTTTCACCAGTACATATAGAAAAGACCCCAATACCCACCACATTTCTCTCAATTTATTAGAGTAATTATACATATGTACATCTTTACACCCTCCACATATCTTTTTGGATCAAGGGGACCCAGATGGGGCAATATATTGTGTGGTCATTGTGGGGCATGTGCTGTTATGGAGAGAACTGATAGCTTTGTGGGTTTGAGTGACAAAAGGAGATATAAGATTGTCCACTATATAACTTGCAGTATCAGGAATGTGGTTTATCACGCGAGTTGCCCATGCAATAAAATGTATATTGGTATTACTACTAGGGAATTGAGGACTCGTGTGATGGAACACGTTCGGGACATAAAGGGAATTACATGTAGAGATCATGTGGACGAATTTGGTGATAGGAGTAAACCCTTAGATAGACACTTTAGAGATTTCCACAACAAAAATTGGAGACTCTTAAGGCATTGATAGGCTTTATGACGGAAACAGAGGAGGACATGTATTTAAACAGCTCTTACTTAGGGAACTTAAGTGGATTGTGACATTAGAAACTATGTCTAAACGAGTCTCTAAGCTTTGCATCCTGTTTGTAAATATATTTATGTTTTTTATTCTTATAATTCTCTATATGTTTTTTTCATTTTGGTAGTGTATGGAATTGGACATATACCCTTGATCAACTCTAGTATCGAGATATCAAGTGAATCTATGTGACTAATGGAGGATTGACGTGGTGAGGAGAATCTATGAGATGAACTTGTAAAGATGTACATATGTATAATTACTCTAATATATTGAGAGAAATGTGGTGGGCATTGGGGTCTTTTCTATATGTACTGGTGAAACAGAAGCGTTCACACTTATTGAATTTTGTGTGTGTACACAGAATGAGTAACCGCTACCTTTATAATGATTATTGTCACAGCGCGGGGTGTGGACCCACTGGGCCATACCGTGTAGCGGGGTAGCAGCTGGCCAACAAGGTACAAAACAATGTCTATAGTTCAGAACGGGTACCTGAGGCAACGTAGACAGTAGCGGAAGCACGACTTGATTTTCACAGCAGGTGGCACCGTGGATGCAGCGGAAGACACGACTTGACTTTCACAGCAGGTGGCACCGTGGATGCAGCGGAAGACACATCTTGACTTTCTCAGTAGATATGATAGCACGAGATACAGGGTACAGGCAGCAGGAAAGGGTAACACTGGGAACTGGAAAACACTGGGAGACCATTTGCAAGACAAACTTAGGTATACAACAACGCTCAGACGAGGAACAAGTGGGCAGAGCCCCTTTTTATAGTCCAGTAGCCATTTGGGATAATTATTGGTTGGTGACAGCTGGACGTGTACTGGCCCTTTAAGGCCGTGCACGCGCGGTTGCGCGCGCACTGAGGGAAACAGTCCGAGGACCCGGAAGTGAGTGCCGGCATCTCCCTGGAGGGAGCTGACGCCGAGAAGACAGATGTCCATGGCCGGGGCCGTCAGAGGCTAAGTCTGAACGACGGCCCCCGGCCATAGACGTTACAATTATATATTTTTTTAAAAATGTTTCAATGTAATACTAGCCCTTTGTATTAACTTTATTTATTATGGTGGTATATATGTAATTGTGGACCTGTCCTTTGCTTCCCGGACCAGTTTGGATCAATTACAGGGCTGTTCCCGTCCTTTGTGTGTGTGTATTTTTATTTTTTCACTTACTTTGTGTCTCACAGTGTTGTGGTGGTGCAGTGTGTACTGCTGTGGGGTCCGGGTGGGGAACCCACACCACCGGTGTTGGGCACTGGTGGTGGTCTTCCCTATCCGTTCCTCCGTCGCTGGTGCACGCTGTACTGCATAGTGGTGTGATGCACTCCAGTTTACGTTATATCTACAGTGTTTGTAAAGGATTTAGTGTGTGATATTGTTGTACAGATATGTCATATGTGTCTCACAGTGGTGTGGGGTGCAGTGTGTGCTACTGTGGGGGTCCGGGTGGGGGACTTTCACCACCGCCACCGGTGTTGGGCACTGGTGGTGATCTTCCCTATCCGTTCCTCCGCTGTAGGTACGCACTGTGCTGCATAGTGGTGTGATGCACTCCAGTGTATGTTACATCTACAGTGCTTGTAAATGATTCAGTGTGTGACATTGTCATACAGATATATATATATATATATATATATATATATATACATGTTTTGTATATCCAACCATGACGTGGATTGATGGCTGTTGGTTGATAATGAAAATATCATGAACTCCTCTTTGAATTAATTCTCCGAAAAGTCTTTACGGCAGATTTGGAATCTAAAACTAGGTTTTTGACACATAGGGTGATGTGAGCATGCGCTTGATTGGCCGTCTATATGTTGTGCCGGAAGTTGTCAGAGTCAGGGCGGAAGTGCAGATGATGGAGAAATCTACCACTGCACAGAATGCTCCTAACGTGGAAGAGACACGTGGGACGGCTTAATGAATCGCTATGCGCCATTGGTCACCAGTATACAGGTTCATTATTTAAACCAAATTCCAGTACACTAACATCACCTCCTGACGAAGGGTGCGAAACGCGCGTTGAGGTGTTCCTCTCCTGAGATCACTGATAGCCATCATGCCAGCCACAGGTAATGGATATGAAGTTTAAGTATTTTTTAATATTTGTATGTATATTTATGTGAGTTTATCCCCCCATATTTATGGAACAATAAAATTAATATTTTGGACTAAATACATGTCTATAGATTCTTTCTTGTATGGTTTGGTAATATGAGACATATATAGGTTTTCTTCTCTTGTACCAAGATCAGTGCCACAGGATTGGAGGACGGCTGATGTTGTACCAATATTTAAGAAGGGCAAAAAGTAAAAAGATGGAACTCAGTAACGGTCCAGTAAGTTTGACATCTGTGGTATGTAAAATATTTGAGGGTATTCTAAGAGATGAACTGCAAATGTATATAGCGGAGAAAAGTCTAATAGCTGATAACCAGCATGGATTCATGAAAAACAGGTTGTGCCTAACCAACATGCTATGAGAAGGTAAGTGCAAATGTGGATGTTGGTCATGCAACTGATGTAATTTATTTTGATTTTTCAAAAGCATTTAAAACTGTACCATACAACAGTCTTGTTCTGAAGCTACAGGCACAGGGACTGGGGGGCCATATATGCAAGTGAGTAAAGTAATGGTTAAGGGACAGAAAATAAAGAGTCGTTATAAATGGAACTTACTCAAAATTGGCTGAAGTTAGCAGCAGGGTACTACAAGGATCGGTGTTAGGCCCACTTCTTTTTAATCTCTTTATTAATGACCTTGTGGATGGTATTGATACAATGTGTCAGTGTTTGCTGACGATACAAACCTTTGTAGGATATTCAACTTGACTATAAAATATTATAGAACGATCTAGATAAGCTGGCAGCATGGTCAAAAAGATGGCAGATTAAATTTAATGCTGATAAATGTAAAGTAACAAAATAATATTATTAATGCATATACATTAAATGGAATAAAACTGCGGATAACGGAACAAGAGCGGGACCTGGGTATTCTGGTAACAAATAAACTAAGCAGCAGTACTCAATGTTAATATGATTTTAGGGTGTATAAAAAGAGATATAAAAACCTGTGTTTCAAATGTAAAATTACCCCTCTATAAATCCCTTGTAAGGCCACATCTTGAATATGGAATTCAGTGTTGTGCTCCACATTGTAAAAAGGACATAGGAGAAATGGAGAGGGTTCAAAGGTGGGCAACTAGATTATTAAATGGGATGGGAGGTTTTGACGCAATCATGACCACAATATATATTGGACTGAAGTTTTAGATGGGTGGTCAACCAACACCCACTCCGAAAACGTATCCAGATCCAAATTATAGGTTATATCGATATATCGGAGAGAAGTAAGAGACACCAGACAATGCTTGTATACACAAAAATCCTTTTCTGAGCTTTATTTACAAAAGCAATTACAATAATATCTTTTGAAAAAGGAGTAGCTTGATTTCAGCCAATTGTTTACAATGTGACGATGACTCTGATTCAGCCAATAGCATACAATGAAAATATGTTTGTCCTGAACCAATTACTATATATGCTTGGAGGACGTTTTAAATGTAAAGCCATGATTTCAAAAAATATTCCCGGTCATCAAGGCTAAGAGTCAAACTGCCCCCCCATTGTAATAACCAAACCATTTCTTCCAGACAGTAGCAGATAGTAGACTCCTTTTCCCATAATAAAACTGGTAAATATTTATCTATATTCTCCATAGTAAGAAAGACTAAACATGCAGCTCAGGAACAAAAATATATAATTGTTTCAGACAATGCTCACATACGGATTGAGCTATCTTTATCTTGACTCTGATAACTTGCAGCAGTGTGATATCACACAACAAAAGCCATTGAAAAGTCATTGAAAAGGTAAATATAAAGGATCTAGCTACTGTATATTTAATGCGTTAAAAGTCAAGATGAAGACATCTGTAGCTTAAAGCAACAAAATTATTTCTTTAGGCTTCAAGATGTATGGCAGTTATTCAAGATGGATGCCAGATATACAAGATGGAGTCTACACAAAATGGAATCATTTAAACACATTTTAATCACTTTCACAGGAGGTGTCGCTTACAATGAAAGGCTAGACAAATTGGGCTTGGTCAGCTTGGAAAAAATGTCTTAGAGGTGATCTAATTAACATGTATAAGTATATGTGTGGTTAATACAGAGAACTAGCGCATGATTCGTTCCTTCCAAGGACTCTACAAAGGACCAGGGGACACTCATTGCGTGTGGAAGAATGACGTATCAGACATTAATATAGGAAAGGGTTCTTTACAGTTAGAGTGGTCAAGCTATGGAATGCCCTTCCCCAAGAGGTAGTGATGGCAGATACTATGTCAGCTTTTTTTAAAAAAAAAGGCTAGATGCTTATTTACTGGTGAATGTCATTGCGGGTTATAATTATTCAAGCAATGAATGAAGGGTAATTTACCATATCAACTTGATAAAGCCATGGAAAAACAGAGAATCTCTGGTTGCAGACTCTCGTTTAAAATCAGAGTGCGCTTGTATCTTACCTGATGTAAAAATTACAGATTCTCTATTCCCACACCAAGTACAAGAGTCACGATAATTTGTAATAAGAAAATAAAGTTTTTTTCTCAGAATTTCCAGACCGTACGCATGTCAAACAACATAGTATTGTCACAGACCCTAACGTTAGGGTAAAGTTAAAACCGTACCGTGTCCCAGAAGCGAGGCGTGAGATAATTACAAGGGAAATTAAAAAAAATGTTAGACTTGGGGTGATAGAAGAATTGACAAGTGAGTGGTTGAGCCCAATAGTTTTAATCCCCAAACGAGATGAGTCAATCAGATTCTGTAATGGCATTGCCAATTAAACTCAAAGTTCGAAGTTTACCCAATGTCAAGAGTAAATGAGCTCATTGAGAAGCTGGGTAATGCTCGATACATAACAACGCTTGATTTAAAGGGGTTTTCCACCTTCTGACAACTGATGACTTATCCACCGGATAGGTCATTATTATATCATCATCATCAGTATATCATCATCACCGCGCTAATACGCCCTACCTGTGTCCTATGGACGTTTAATATTATGTTTAAATAAAGCTCTTTTTATATTTTTTCAAATGTGGATGTGCTGAGGATTTTTTCTACATTTCTTCACTCTATATTTTACAGATCATTTCCATGGAACAGACACCCATCCATAAAAATACGAAAAGGTGTCTGTAATTACGGTCCGTAAGTACAGATGAAAAATATGGTCGTGTGCATGGGGCCTAACTTTATTTTTATATTATGCACACGTAATCACATGGTTTTAGCTTACTAAGAATAAGCTGTATACGTTCAGTGCAGATTTTGAGGTTTTCCTAATATTGGCTATTTCTTTTAGAATTCCAACCCACAACTAAACTTCAAGATATTCATTAAATTAAATAATAATTTAATGGCTCAAAAGCAAATAATGAAAGAGAAATAAAGGATCCTAAAATGTGTAAAATTTATATAAAATATGAAATGTTGGTATCTGTGTTGTTTTAATTTAGAAAAACTTCCAGTTATCAAATAATGTTACATTGATAACATCTCCGTAGTAGACCAAAGACAACTACTAGATTGAGATCTGTAGTGATGTCAGAAGTTTTGTTTGGTGGGCGTCCGAGCACTGAGACCCCTACGGATCGCTAAAATGAAGCGGCAGAGCGCTGTGCTGCTTTGTTTTTGATCGGAAAGCCGAGCGAGGGATGTACGGACTCATAGAATTTATATTAAGCTTGTACACCACTTGCTCATTCTTCCAAGGAAAGCCGGTCAGAAACTAAGCAGCACAGCACTCACCCAAGCTCTTCTTCTGCTTCACTTTAGCGATCAGACCTATCTACAGGGGGATGTGTGTGGCGCTATCTACAGGAGCTGTGTGTGGCACTATCTACAGGGGCCTTTGTGCACGTGGTGCTTCACTTTACAGTGTGTGACAATTATATTCAGGGGCACAGTGTTTGGTACTATTTCATTCAGGGGCGCAGTGCATGGTGCTATTATATTCAGGGGAGTAGTGTGTGGAACAATGCTAAATTATTATTTTTTGTTTATAGGTGTGGAAATGTTGGAAAAGTGAAGATCTGAAGACATCTGAGTGGCAAATTCTGCAGAAATGGGTCATGGCCGGGAGAAGTTGTGGAAGTCTGGACCGAATGTAGAAGAAAAGAGGGAAAGAACTACTAGAATAATCACCTGTGGGTCACTAGATTTATAGAGAATCTGTCACCTCTCCTGACATATTTATTATAGGGAATTCTTGTATTTCAGAAAAAGTCTTTGTGCAGTGCAGAGCTGATAGACAAATGTGTTTTACCATTCCTCTTTTCAGGAGGATGTGTCCCTGCACAGTGTGATACTGTCAGCGATGGTTGGAGACTGTCAGTATGTATGGACACATCCTTGTGACAAGGGGAATCGTAACACCCATTTGTTAATGCTTGCACAAAAAGGTAGTGTTAAAATTAGTTACGGAGCGGCAGGGTGGCGGTAGAGAGGGGGGGCCCAAGTTTGGGGAACAGCCCAGGGCCTATGGTCTACTTAATTCGCCACTGTTGGTGGACCAGTTCTTGCAGCACACATACATCTAAATCTAACTTTAAACTGATTGGGGAAGCTCTAAATGTAAGGACAGATTCACACGAGCGTGTTCAGTTCGTGATATATCGAAAATATGTCAGCAGTATTTCCAGGACCGAACACACTTCAGGGAGCCGGGTTCCTAGCATCATAGTTATCTACGACACTAGGTGTCTGCTTCGCTGCATAAAAACTGTCTGGTACTGAAAACATGATTACAGTACAGGACAGTTTTCCAGCAGCGAGGCAGGGACTCCTAGCGTCATAGATAACTATGACGCTAGGAGCCCGGCTCCTTGAAGTGTGTTCGGTCCTGGAAATACTGCCGACATATGGTCCATATATCACGGACCGAAAATGCTCATGTGAATCCTGCCTACGGGATATTATTCTCCTGGAGCACTTCTAGTAGTGGCTTGAGCTCCTTGCTTTCTACAGAAATGAATTGGACAGATCAGTAAGAAATTGCAACTAGTCACCGGCAAATCTATCACTCAACATTTAGTCTGAATGGTGGGCATAATATTCTGCTTACCTGTTGTTTTAGGAATTCCTCTTTATTATTAAGCATTGAGATTTTCTGCATCATCAAACAGGCAACAGGAATCTGTGATTTTGCTGGAGAAAAGATATGAGAAGTACAGTATTTAAGCTTTATTAACTGTTTCAATATTTATACACTGTAACTTCTTAATTTCTTCTTTCATTTGGAGCAATAAGGAACAGTGAATAGTGTATCTTTTGGAGAAGGTCCAGTAGTTGTTTCATTATAGATTTCACACTATTGTGCAATAGAACTGTTTTCACTTGATCAGCTGTAAAAATGTTCTACTTTACAGATCCCAGCTATCGGTTTTATTAACTTCAGTGCACTGTGAAGGATTGCTTTAATGATTGTATGCAGGGGCGTAACTAGGAAAGGCTGGGCCCCATAGCAAACTTTTGACTGGCCCCCCCCCCCTCTCCTGGGTGTCACACAACCCCCCCCCCCCTAGTAGATAGTGCCTTTTTTACAGCCCCCTCTGTAGATAGTGCCATACAGCCCCCTCTGTAGATAGCGCCAAACAGTCCCCCCTGTAGATAACGCCATACAGCCCCCTCTGTAGATATCTACAGAGGGGGCTGTATGGCGTTATCTACAGGGGGGACTGTATGGCGCTATCTACAAAGGGGGCTGTATGGCGTTATCTACAGGGGGACTGTATGGCGCTATCTACAGAGGGGGCTGTATGGCGTTATCTACAGGGGGGACTGTATGGTGCTATCTACAGGGGGGACTGTATGGCGCTATCTACAGGGGGGACTGTATGGCGCTATCTACAGGGGGGACTGTATGGCGCTATCTACAGAGGGGGCTGTATGGCGCTATCTACAGAGGGGGCTGTATGGCGCTATCTACAGAGGGGGCTGTATGGCGCTATCTACAGGGGGGCTGTATGGCGTTATCTACAGGGGGGACTGTATGGCGTTATCTACAGGGGGGACTGTATGGCGTTATCTACAGGGGGGACTGTATGGCGTTATCTACAGGGGGGCTGTATGGCGTTATCTACAGGGGGGACTGTATGGCGCTATCTACACGGGGGACTGTATGGCGTTATCTACAGGGGGGCTGTATGGCGTTATCTACAGGGGGGCTGTATGGCGTTATCTACAGGGGGGACTGTATGTCGTTATCTACAGGGGGGACTGTATGGCGCTATCTACAGAGGGGGCTGTATGGCGCTATCTACAGAGGGGGCTGTATGGCGCTATCTACAGAGGGGGCTGTATGGCGCTATCTACAGGGGAACTGTATGGTGTTATCTGCAGAGGGGGCTGTATGGCGCTATCTACAGGGGGGCTGTATGGCGCTATCTAGAGGGGGGACTGTATGGCGTTATCTACAGGGGGGGTCTGTATGGCGTTCCCTACAGGGGGGTCTGTATGGCGTTATCTACAGGGGGTCTGTATGGCGTTATCTACAGGGGGTCTGTATGGCGTTATCTACAGGGGGGACTGCATGGCGTTATCTACAGGGGGGTCTGTATGGCGTTCCCTACAGGGGGGTCTGTATGGCGTTATCTACAGGGGGTCTGTATGGCATTATCTACAGGGGGGGGCTGTATGGCGTTATCTACAGGGGGGGTCTGTATGGCGTTCCCTACAGGGGGGTCTGTATGGCGTTATCTACAGGGGGTCTGTATGGCATTCCCTACAGGGGGGTATGTAGGGAACCCCATACAGCCCCCCTGTAGGGAACGCCATACAGCCCCCCCTGTAGGGACCGCCATACAGCCCCCCCTGTAGGGAACGCTATACAGCCCCCCCTGTAGGGAACGCCTTACAGCCCCCCCCTGTAGGGAACGCCATACAGCCCCAACCCCCCAAAAAAATGCGACCTACAGTGTGAAAAGACAAAAGACATGTATCCCCTCTCCACAGGATAGGGGATACATGTGTGATCGCTGGCATTGATAGGGAGAACGGGGGACCGAAAGTCCCCCGAAGTTCTCCATCACTCACCTCTGACTTCCGGCGTCTGCGCAGCTCAAGAAAAATGAAAGGAGCGCCGACACATTTCTACGGAGCTGCCGACACAGACCCCGGAAGTCCGAGGCTTGTCATGGAGAACTTCAAGGGACTTTCAATCCCCCGTTCTCCCTATCAATGCCAGCGATCACACATGTATCCCCTGTCCTTTGGAGATCCTGTGGATAGGGGATACATGTCTTATGTTTAATGGCAGAGCGGGGAGATACCTCCCTGCTCTGCCGTAGTGTTCAGTGGCGTCCCGCTGTAGCAGACATAGCGGCTGCTAGCGGAGCCTCCGGCCATGGTGGGGGCCCGTGCCAGCGGGCGACACGGGCCCCCTCATGCCGCGGGCCCCGTAGCAGCCGCTACGGCTGCTATAGCGGTAGTTACGCCACTGTGTTAGGGGGAGTTCACACTGAGTTTTTTTACGCGAAAACCGTGGCAAAAAACGTAAGAAAGTGCATCCCATTGAAAACCATGAAATTTTTCCTGCGAGCAGTAAAAGACGCCTGCGGGAAAAAGAAGCGTTAGGCTATGTTCACACAGAGTTTTTTGCAGGAGGAATATCTGCCTCAAAATTCAGTTTGGAAGTTTGAGGCAGATTTTCCTCTGCCTGCACGCCGATTCTTGCGGCGTTTTTGGCCCGCGGCCATTGACCGCCGCGGGCATAAAACACAGCGAAATACGCTTTCTCTGCCTCCCATTGAAGTCAATGGGAGGTCAGAGGTGTAAACACCCGAAGATAGGGCATGTCGCTTCTTTTTCCCGCGAGGCAGTTTTACTGCTCGCGGGAAAAAGACGCTGACGCCTACCATTGAAATCAATGGGAGGCATTTTCTGGCCGTTTTTGCCGAGTTTTGCGACACGGTTTCCGCGTCAAAAAACTCGTCAAAATACTCAGTGTAAACATAGCCTAATGCCCTTTCTTCGAGCGTTTCTGTCTCCGACTTCCCATTGACAACAATGGCAGGCAGAAAATGCATTTTTTGCTGCGTTTTTCTGCCCACGGCCCGATGGCCGAAAGACGTCACAAAAAAACGCAACAAAAACGCCGGAAGTGTTCAAAATATGCCTCAAAATTCCGGAAGGAATTATGAGGCAGATTTTTCTACCTAAAAACTTTTCCCTTCTCCCATGAACTTTTTTATTTGATGTACATCATGTACCTGTCCTCTGCAGTCTGCACGTCCTCCGCCCCTCCTATGGGATGCTAGTACTCCGGCAGTCCTGACTTTACTCCGGCAGTCCTTGGCTCCTGACTGTACTGTCCTCCGCCCGAAGTCTCGCGTCTGTCGTTTAGCTCCGGCCCCTGTCCTCTCCCCTGCCTGAGCGCTCCTCCTACCACGTATCGCTGTCCTATTCCACTGTGTGTGGGAGGACTATCAGTGGAGTGCACAGTGTGCAGTGAATATCACCGGGCCCCCGGACCCCCCCCCCCGCGGCTGTCACCGTGCCCCCACCCGGATGCCTAGTGTAACATTAGTGTCGTGACTCGTGATGCTACTACTAGGCATGAGGGGGCCCGTGCCTCCAGGCCTGGCAGTGGCACATAATGTAATGTGCCTGACTGTCAGGGCGACACGGGCCCCCCCATGCCCCGGGCCCCGTAGCAGCTGCTACTGCTGCTACTGTGGTAGTTACGCCACTGATTGTATGCCACATATAGATGAAACATGATTCTGCAGCAAATTTGGGAAGATAAGACTCAAATATTAATTCATTTTGATTTTACCAACTACACTCAACACCGGAAAGTTACTTTCACACTTCCCAATGTTTATCATGTCAAAAGTTAAGCTTTGGATGGCCTCTTAATGGTATTTTTTTTAATTTTCCCTCAGTGTTAAAAGTAGGAGGGAGTGGGGGATTTAGGGGGTTGTCTTGCGTGTGCAATTCAAATTTAGCAAAACCATTTTTAATAAAGAAAATATATATACAAAAAAACAGTCAGGGTTTCTAGCTGCCCTTCTCCTAGAACGCTTATTGTGGATCGGTGATAGAAGCAAGGATTTTGATGGATGGGTAAAACTAAAAAGGTTTGTTAGAGTTCTAGTAAACAAACTTATTAGGAGACATATCATTTTGTGGGATTTGGCAAATCTGATGCTTGAATTTTCATCAAAGTGAAGAAATACACGTAGAAAAATGTATTATAGATCCACATTATCCACATCAAATGCACGAGTCTGGCCATACACATTAGATAGCTGTTGGTCTACCAATCATTTGGCCGACAGCTATTCCTCCAGATTCCCTCATACACATGGTCGCTCGGCTCGGCCAAGTGTACATGGATTCTGAGTGGAGAGAGGTAAGTAAGCCGTTGCCAGACACCTCTGTCGACAGCTTATCTCCACTGAGAACAAAAGGATCAGGCAACTGCCCGATCCTTTTCTCCCCCGACATCTGTCGTACAGAGAGAGTCGGAAGGCTCCATTCACAATTGATGGGCGGCCTGTTGTGCTGAAATCAGAAGGTTCTGTAAAGGATCTGCCAGGCACAGCTTCGGGGTTAACGCCCATAGATAATCAGTCTGCACCTGTTTCTATGTCTGTGAGATTGACTCCATCTTCCACCACTCAGGGTGGCAGGCTTAGGAGTGGGAGAACCTATCACAGCCTGGCCAGACGGAGCTAGCTCCCGCCCTCTGTCTATTTATACCTGCCTTTCCTGTTCCTCCTTTGCTTGTGATTCTTCTTGTTTGGTTTCCTGGCCCTGCTGCAGCTTCTTGTACTATTGTCCTTGCTTCATATTGACCCCGGCTTGCTGACTACTCTCCTGCTCTGCGTTTGGTACCTCGTACTCTCCTGGTTTGACTCGGCATGTTCACTACTCTCCTGCTCTGAGTTTGGCACCTCATACTTTCCTGGTTTGTTCACTAGTCTTGTTGCTCACGGTGTTGCCGTGGGCACCTGCCCCTTTCTCCCCCTAGCTCTGTGTACCCTTGTCTGTTTGTCTGTCGTGCACTTATTGAGCGTAGGGACCGTCACCCAGTTGTACCCCGTCGCCTAGGGCGGGTCGTTGCAAGTAGGCAGGGACTGAGTGGCGGGTAGATTAGGGCTCACTTGTCTGTCTCCCCACCCCCGTCATTACAGGTTCAGCCTACATTAATCTAATGTGTATGGTGACCTTAAATATATAGATTCTATTGAGTTCTATGGTAAATGCAGATTCCATGATCTTTCTGACCATCTTAAATCTTAATGTTGTCCTTTCAGGCCATAAAACACTTTACCACTTGATCTCAGAGTCGACCAAAATTTCATATGCATTTGAGAGATGTGTCTGATATTATGTATGGGTCTTGGTGAATATAAAACCTGAAGCGAAAGAGAAGAGGGTTTTGGGATTTGGGTCTAGGGGAGTCTGGCCAGGTATCTGATCAAACTTATAAAGTCATTGGAGGATTTAAATGCTGTACATTATTCCCAGATTGTATTATTTGATGTTTTGCCAACTTTGAGTATCCAGTGTATTATAGAACAATGTTCGGCCCCTATGACAGATTTAACAATCAGACTGGTTCCCAGTTATACCAACCGCTCTGAGTAATTTGGAGACCCATCACATATTATGGGCAAGACAACTGATTATGAGGCTAATCCAATGAGGACAATTTATTGACAATAATTTTTCATTTGGCAATGACCCCTAAGGAAGCCACGGAGGCGACAATATTGATAGAGTTGTAGATTTTCATGGTACTATTTATTGTACCATATTATGTACTAGGAAACTGGAAACATTTTGTTTTTTTATATATATTTAAAAAAAATTTGTTTAACTGTATTACTAGTCTCCCTAGGGGATTTGAACAAGCGATCATTGGATCGCTTGCACTATATACTGCAATACTAATGTATTGAAGTATATTGTGATTTTGACAGTCCTCTATGAAGGTCTGTCAGAGGCATGGCTTTATAGGAGTACAAAGACGGCAGACCTGGGGGACTTCATAAAATCCAGAGGCTGCCATGTCAATCATCGGCACTCCGTGATCGCGTCACGTGTGGGGAGGGTGATGCAATGTCACAGCGGGCCGCCCCCTGTTTTTAACAGCTCAGATGCAGTCCCATATGAGTAAACTGGTACTAGAAATTAAATGTGATACTTTGAGGCCTATAATAAATATTGCACTGGGACCCAGGAGCTTCAAGGTTTGCCTCCTGTTGCCGACTCTTAGCCAGTGGATCAAACCAAAAGAGGGGTGTTATTCATTTACTGACCATATTTATATTACCCTACATCTGCATGTTTCCTCTTTTTTCTTGGTGGTTATGTGACTAGAAGCTACAACACTACTGCATCAGAAAAACAGATTTTTAATTCATGCGTGTTTTTCTTAAAAAAGCCGTTCTGGAGAAAGTTCTTGGGGTCAGCTTTTTATACATAGTTTTGTATTCCTTAATTGTTTTCAATTGGTTTGTGTAAATTAGATGTTTTTAAAATCCTATACACTAAAATGTAACATCTGGACAACTGGACATCTGGTCACAGTAAAATACCAGAGACACTAAAACTAGCCAAAAACTGTTTGTGTGAATGTACCCGTTAAGAGGTTTTGCATTGTTCTGCAATCTTTATGCATGCTTCAGCTGCTATATAATATATTAAAGCTTGAAGTCTATCAATCAAATAACCAAGTAATCAATCAATCAATCAATCAATCAACAATTTCAGCGATACACCAGATGCCCCTTGATCTTGTCCATGATTTATGCAGAAGCTAATATAAAATCCAACTGCTGCAGAACCAATTTGAGAAGATCATTGACATTCATTGAGAACATCTTTTGATTGCCGTTCCCTCATCTTCTTTTCTGTAGCAGCTGGGGCATGTGTTAAATAAATAACGTACCTAGTGTAATTCACAATTAAAATATTAGAAAGCAAAACAGCTAGAAGTCTTTCACTCTGTAAAGTCTTACACATTATTAATGAGAAGGAAAATGGATTACAGGTTATCAGATAATGATGCAGTTTTTATAGTAAATATCGACAATTTATCTGAAAAACCTGCACCGGGGATTTACTGCTAGTAAAGAATTAAACCTTTATTTATAAAACAATCAGCTTATATTTTTTTAGCTGCTTCCTCCCCTGAGCAGGTACTGATCATCTTTCAGTGCAAAAAGCAGGCAGATAACTGTGGAGAACATACACTATATGGACAAAAGTATTGGAACACCTACACATTACACCTGCAGGAGCTTTGATGACATCCCATTCTTTATCCACAGGCATTAATATGGAGTGGGTCGCCCCTTTACAACTAAAACAGCTTCCACTCTTCTGGAAGGCTTTCTACAAAATTTTGGAGTGTGTCTGTGGGAATTTTTGCCCATGTATCCAAAAGAGCATTTGTGAGGTCATACACTGATGTTGGACGAGAGGGCATGGCTCATAATCTCCATTCTAGTTCATCCCAAAAGGTGTTTGATGGGGTTGAGGTCAGGGCTCTTTGCGGGTCTGTCAAGTTCTTTTACACCAAACTCACCCAACTATGCCTTTATGGACCTTGCTTTCTGCACGGGGCACAGTCATGCTGGAACAGAAAAGGGCCTTTCCCAAATTGTTCCCTTAAATTTGGAAGCATACAATAGTCCAAAATGTATTGGTATGCTGAAGCATTAAGATTTCCCTTTACTGGCAGTAAAGAGCCTTGGCCAACCCCTGGAAAACAACCCAATAGAATTATCTCTCCTCAACCAAACTTTACAGTTGGCACAATGCAGTCAGGCAGGTAACGTTCTCCTGGCATTCATCAAACCCAGACCCATCCATCTGACTGCCAGATAAAGAAGGGTGATACATCACTCCACATAAAACATTTCCACTGCTCCAGAGTATAGTGGCAGCATCCTTTACACCACCCCATCTGATGTTTGGCATTGTGCTTGGTGATGTATGGCTTGCATGAAGGTGCTCGGCCGAGGAAACCCATGCCATGAAGCTCCCGGGGCATAGTTTTTGTGCGATGGTTAATGCCAGAGGAGGTTTGGAACTCTGCAGCTATTAAGTCTGCAGAGCGTTGGCGACTTTTATGCACTATGAGCCTCAGCACTCAGCGACCCCGCTCTGTAACTTTACGTAGTCTGCCACTTCGTGGTTGAGTTGCTTTTATTTCCTAAACGCTACCTATTAGCCCTTATTCACACGACAGGGTTTCCCAGCCGGGTGACGGCCGTTCATAAAATGGCTGTCACCCGGCTGCAGTAGGAACAATAGACCCCTAATGGGGCTATTCACATGACTGATTTTTTGACGGGCCGGGAAAACCGGCCGTCAAAAAATGGGACATGCCCTATTTTCGGCTGTTCACCCGGCCGCCCGGCTCCCATAGAAGTCTATGGGGCCGGGTAATATGCCATTCGAATGAATGGCTGTAAGCTGGAGGTAAGTTTCTACAATGTGGGGATGCTGTATACAGGGGTACTGTGTGGCAGGGCCCGGGTGTACAGCAGGCGGAAGGGAGCACGGCACTGGCTCCCTTCCCCTGCTTGTTTTAAAAGCGCCCTGGCCCTGCGACACCTCCCATTGCGTCGCTAGCAGCTGCTGCGGCTACTACTGCTGTAGCGATGCCACTATAGCAGAGCAGGGAGGTATCTCCCTGCTCTGCTATGTGCTAGCCCCACTTTAGCTCCCTGAAGGAGCGGAATCCCCTTGTGTTCGGGGATTCCGCTCCTGGACAGAGCGCTTGATGTCTCTGTCCATATCTGGACAGTGACATCAGGGGAAACTCCTGAAGCGGAATCCCCGAACACTCTGTGACCGGGGATTCCACACCAGGCGAAGCCAGTAATGTTCAGTGTCCATAAATGGACACAGACAACAGGGGCTTTTCCTGAAGTGGAATCCCCGGCCACATGGGGATTCCCCTTCAGGAGTTGCCCCGGATGTCACTGTTCCGATATGCCCGGCCCGGAACGGATGCAAAACTAATGCAAACCGGCCGGGAAAAACGGAAGATTTTATCGGCCGACGCTCGGACTCGGTCGGGACCCTGTCGTGTGAATAAGGCCTTAGCAATAATACCAGTCACAGTTGATTGTGGAATATCTAAGATAAAATTAATTTTATGTACTGACTTGTTGCAACAATGGCATCCTATTACAGTGCCACACTTGAATTTAGTGAACTCTTTAGAATGACCTATTCTGTCACAAATGTTTGTAATGACAGACTGCATGGCTTGGTGCTGAATTTTATACACCTATGGCAATGGGACTAATTGAAACACCTGAATTCAATTATAAAGACGTGTGTGCCTAAACTTTTGTTCATATAGGAGTAATAACCTAAAAAATAAAAGAAAATAGTTTTGAATAATGGTAAGTGTGAAATTCAAGTAATATCTAATAAATATAGTGCGAGATCTTTTAAAGAGGATCTGTCAGGTTTCCTGTTCTTGTATTCCCCATAATATAACAATTCTGGAGCATCTCTTGTTAGAACTTTGCTTTGAGTCGTTCTTCTGTATTTTCTCCTAGAAATTGAGAACTAAGGGCTTATTCACACGAACGTGGGGAAACTCGGACGTGAAAAATTTCCCTTTTACACGCCCGAGTTTCACCCATGAGGGTCCCATTTTCACTGATCCGCATAGACTTGAGTCTATAGACGGATCTATGAAAACTGAAGAAAATAGGACATGTTCATTTTCAACTAACCCTTCATATGGTTCGTTGAAACAATGGCCGTGTAAACAGGCCCATTGAAATACATGCATCCGTGTGACGGCCGTTGTTTTAACGGCCGTCACACGGACATATTCAACGTTTGTGTGAATAACCCCTAAGAGTTACTAGTTGAGAGTGTCACTACAGTCTCAGACTGTGTAGGGACATGCCCCTTTGAAAAGTAAAATTGTAACACCTAGTGGTCAATTATTAAATAGATTTCCAGGAGGAATAACAAAGGAAATGCAAAGTGAAGAGTGCTAAGAAAAGATGCCCCAGAATTGGTATTTCATGATGAATGCAAGTATTCAATAAAACAGACATGCTTGGCCAACCAGAGCTTGCATAGCCAATCTCACACTTTATGCCTCAATCTAAGGAAAGGGCCCTGCACTCCCGAGTTTCCTTATTTAAAAAAAATAGTGTTGTTTTTTAAACTGTCTGGCTGTATTATTTGGCCACTGTATGATTGCATCATTTGAGTGCTATATAGTATACCATAAGAGAGGGGGTGTCAATATAAGTTATTGCACAGGCAACTAGTCAATTTAACGCTGGCCCTGATGTGGACGTGTCCTCTGGTAGCCATGCTGCAGGAAAAATGAAGAATTATGCAATGGTCACTAAAATTAATTGGCCATCCATGCAATGCGCGGACAAGCCCGGTCCTCAATAGGGTAAGCCACGCTTTACAACAGCCCTTGCACTGGCTAATAGAGGAGCATAGATGCTAATAATTGTCTAGAGCAGACCACTCATCTACATATACCCAAAAAAAACAACAGGGAAACTCATGTTCATGTTTCTAAATTATGCCTAGCGGCTCAGATCAACGTATATACTGTGGATTGTGCGGTCCATGTCTAGTTTCTCACAATGCTGATATTGTATAGTCTATCCTCCTCATTTCCTTTGTTTTACTTGGTACCAGCACTCCACGCATTTGAAAAAATACCCAGCTGATTTTAATTCCAGAATGACCTCATAAGTGTTCCTGCTCTTGCTTGTGCTCTCAGTTGGCCACTGGGGGCGCATGGCAAGGTGAGCTCATTCCATCTGTTCACATGTTGTGGTGCTGTATGGTGGTGTCTGTTGCTGTAGTGCTGCACTTGTGGGGGGACGTGGCCCAGAGCCAAGGAGGCTTGGCACGGTCTGAAGGCATGGGTGCTTTTGGGCCGCTGGGTTGCTCCCTCTGCAGGAGTGGTGCTGCGGTGGTGGTAGCCGCCATGCGGTGCTGCAACCGCTAGAGTAGGGACCCACTTTAAAGAGGTCGCCGTGAAGTGGCAAGTGGGCTTATACAGTTTGATCAAAATGTTTACAAAGAACCTCATGTTCATGTTTCTAAATTATGCCTAGCGGCTCAGATCAACGTATATACTGTGGATTGTGCGGTCCATGTCTAGTTTCTCACAATGCTGATATTGTATAGTCTATCCTCCTCATTTCCTTTGTTTTACTTGGTACCAGCACTCCACGCATTTGAAAAAATACCCAGCTGATTTTAATTCCAGAATGACCTCATAAGTGTTCCTGCTCTTGCTTGTGCTCTCAGTTGGCCACTGGGGGCGCATGGCAAGGTGAGCTCATTCCATCTGTTCACATGTTGTGGTGCTGTATGGTGGTGTCTGTTGCTGTAGTGCTGCACTTGTGGGGGGACGTGGCCCAGAGCCAAGGAGGCTTGGCACGGTCTGAAGGCATGGGTGCTTTTGGGCCGCTGGGTTCCTCCCTCTGCAGGAGTGGTGCTGCGGTGGTGGTAGCCGCCATGCGGTGCTGCAACCGCTAGAGTAGGGACCCACTTTAAAGAGGTCGCCGTGAAGTGGCAAGTGGGCTTATACAGTTTGATCAAAATGTTTACAAAGAACCTCATGTTCATGTTTCTAAATTATGCCTAGCGGCTCAGATCAACGTATATACTGTGGATTGTGCGGTCCATGTCTAGTTTCTCACAATGCTGATATTGTATAGTCTATCCTCCTCATTTCCTTTGTTTTACTTGGTACCAGCACTCCACGCATTTGAAAAAATACCCAGCTGATTTTAATTCCAGAATGACCTCATAAGTGTTCCTGCTCTTGCCTGTGCTCTCAGTTGGCCACTGGGGGCGCATGGCAAGGTGAGCTCATTCCATCTGTTCACATGTTGTGGTGCTGTATGGTGGTGTCTGTTGCTGTAGTGCTGCACTTGTGGGGGGACGTGGCCCAGAGCCAAGGAGGCTTGGCACGGTCTGAAGGCATGGGTGCTTTTGGGCCGCTGGGTTGCTCCCTCTGCAGGAGTGGTGCTGCGGTGGTGGTAGCCGCCATGCGGTGCTGCAACCGCTAGAGTAGGGACCCACTTTAAAGAGGTCGCCGTGAAGTGGCAAGTGGGCTTATACAGTTTGATCAAAATGTTTACAAAGAACCTCATGTTCATGTTTCTAAATTATGCCTAGCGGCTCAGATCAACGTATATACTGTGGATTGTGCGGTCCATGTCTAGTTTCTCACAATGCTGATATTGTATAGTCTATCCTCCTCATTTCCTTTGTTTTACTTGGTACCAGCACTCCACGCATTTGAAAAAATACACAGCTGATTTTAATTCCAGAATGACCTCATAAGTGTTCCTGCTCTTGCTTGTGCTCTCAGTTGGCCACTGGGGGCGCATGGCAAGGTGAGCTCATTCCATCTGTTCACATGTTGTGGTGCTGTATGGTGGTGTCTGTTGCTGTAGTGCTGCACTTGTGGGGGGACGTGGCCCAGAGCCAAGGAGGCTTGGCACGGTCTGAAGGCATGGGTGCTTTTGGGCCGCTGGGTTGCTCCCTCTGCAGGAGTGGTGCTGCGGTGGTGGTAGCCGCCATGCGGTGCTGCAACCGCTAGAGTAGGGACCCACTTTAAAGAGGTCGCCGTGAAGTGGCAAGTGGGCTTATACAGTTTGATCAAAATGTTTACAAAGAACCTCATGTTCATGTTTCTAAATTATGCCTAGCGGCTCAGATCAACGTATATACTGTGGATTGTGCGGTCCATGTCTAGTTTCTCACAATGCTGAATCATCTTTTAGTTGACATTATCTTTTATAATAGTCCTTCATTTGTTTTTCTTGCGCAGGCCATTATGGAGACTACAAATTACCTCTCTAGGTTTTGCTGAATAATCATAGTCCCCTTCCCATTCTATTTGTGCCACATCTCTCCTTTAAAGCACATCTTCCCCCTTTGCGCCATATCTCCTCTTCACTATCAAAACAAGCTCAATGTATAGTAGATCCGTCGATCAATCAACCAAAACCGTTGTACACTGTAACCCTGCATATTTCATACAACTCTGCAACTACTGTGTATATTTCTAACCAGAAGCATTTCACGACACAACATTTTATACAGCTAGAAGCCTTATAAACTACAGTAAATATGGGGTTTTTTTTTCTCTCCCCAAGAAGCAATCAATACTGTATTTTTACTTGAAAGGTTATTGATGAAGACATGCCTTACATCAATACTGATCTGGCAATTTCAAAGAACACGTATTTAAAAGTATAGGTACGATTTGTATCACCTGGTCAATAATCTGCAACACTTAAAGTTTATCTCCAATTATATAGAGAAACAAATATAGTGCACAGTAATAGTTTTTCTAAAGGGCTTTTCATAACTGTGCATTAGGAGAAAGAGCAATCTGCTCTGTCTCCTAGTGTCCCGTATCCAGTATAGGGGCCAGAACTTTAGGATCACATTACATTCCACAGTTATGGCTTCCTTACTGATACTGGAGTTTAAGAGACAGAGCAGGATGCACTGTCTCTTACTGCAGAGCTATGACTATGAGCAGCCTGTAGCATGGACCTCGGCCAGTCTGTGCTGTTATTTAGAGACAGATTCTGATATTCAACTTATTTAGAATAAAGAATATTGTGCACAGTCCTGCACTATAATAGTTTATCTATATAATTAAAGGTACATTTTAAGAAAACTATTAATGGAAAAACTTGTCAAAGTTACAGTTTTAAAGTGGCAAGTGGTTCTTTATAATGAACACATTAATACTATGATTCCGCCTATTGTACACTGCTCAAAAAAATTAAGGGAACAGTAAAATCATACATCGGATATCGAAGAACGAAAGATTTAAATTGAAATGTTTAATTTGAGGAGAACAAAATGACGTTTCAACAGTCAATGGAATCCAAAATCATCTACCAATTTAAGGCTGGATTCCAAATTACCACGAAAAGTAAAGTAAAATGTTGAAATCACAGGCAGATCAATTTGCATAAATGTCATCATGGGAACTCATAATGTGACTCAGTAGTGTATATGGCCTGTATGCACTCACAACAGCATCTGGGCATGCTCTGATAAAATGGTAGATGGTGTCGTGGGAGATCTCCTCCAAGACATGGATCAGTGCATCAGTAAGCTCCTGAACAGTCTATGGCGCTACTTGGCAGCATCGGATGCATTGATTTATTATATCCCAGAGGTTTTCAATTGGATTCAGGTCTGGAACAAGTGAGAGCCATTCAATGGCATCAATGTCTTTGTCCTCCATGAACTGCCTACACACTCGGGCCACATGAGGCCCGAGTATTGTCTTGCACCATGAGGAACTCAGGGACCACTGCACCAGCGTAAGGTCTGATAATGGCTCTGAGAATTTTTCCCCGGGACATAAAAGCAGTCAGGATACCGTTGGCTGTCACGGGGAGGTTTGTCTGACCCTCCAGGGATATGCCTACCAAGACTATCACTGACCCATTGCCAAATGCTGGATGTTGTTGCAGGCAGCATAATATTCACTACGGTTTCTCCAGACTCTTTTACATCTGTCACATGTGCTCTGTGTGAATTTGATCTTATCTGTGAAAAGAACGAGGCATCAATGGGGGACCGGTCAATTCTGGTGAATCAAGCTGCACGGTGCTGGGTTGTGAGCACTGGTCCCACTACAGGACCTTGGGCCCTCATGCCACCCTCATGGAGTCTGATTCTGACAGTTTGTCAGAAACATGCACACCAGGAGCCTGCTGAAGCTCATTTTGCAAGGCTCTGGCAGTTTTCTTCATGGTCCTCTTTGCACAAAGGAGCAGATACCGGTCCTACTGATGGGTTGATTCTAGTTCTCCTGGTATCAGCTCCATGTTCTTGAGACTGTGCTGGGACACACAGCAAGCCTTCCTGCAATGGTACATATGGATATGCCACCTTGGAGGAGCTGAGCTACCTGTGCAACCAGAATAGGCTGCAGGTACTGCCTTGACAAGGACACTAGCAAAACACAAACCTAGAGAAGAAATAATCAAGAAGGACAAGATGAGAGAATTTGTCTGTGATGATCACCTGCAAAACCATTCCCTGGGTTGTCTTACTGATGCCTCTCCAGTACATCTGTTGTCATTTTCATTTGCACAAAAGCAGGTGAAATTTATGCACAATCACTTATGCTTCCAAACTGAACAGATTGATATTCCTGAAGTTTATTTGACTTGCAGTTATATTGTAATGCCTAAGTGTTCCCTTAATTTTTTTAAGCATTGTATTTATAGAGGGACAACACATTATACAATAGTAACCAATTTTGGAAGGATAAATGAAGTATACTTATACCATAGATACAATAAGATGTGAGAGAGTAGCTAAAACAGATAGAAGAGAAAAACAGATACTGTAGAAATTGGTTAATTAAAATAAATACAATAACTATGCATATAAAAAGCCGAGCAAACAGCAAAGATCAAAATTAGGTTTTGCGACTCAGGACAGAAGGACCAGCTGTTTTTTCCTTTCCATGACCCTTTCCATGACCCTTAGGCCAATAATGCCGTTCCTCTGGGGTTTTAAAATGTTCTTGCCACTCCAATAGCAAAGAGAATGGGACTAACCTATGCTCTGCCCCCTCTCTCCAATGGTCTTGTAGCATCCACATAGTCTACCAATTAACTGACATATTTTACACATACAGTACATTGTCAGTTTAGTATGATCATCACATTTTTAAATATTTATTTTTGGGATACTGGGACCAAATACAGTGAAGGAAATAAGTATTTGATCCCTTGCTGATTTTGTAAGTTTGCCCACTGTCAAAGTCATGAACAGTCTAGAATTTTTAGGCTAGGTTAATTTTACCAGTGAGAGATAGATTATATAAAAAAAAAATAAAAAAATCACATAGTCAAAATTATATATATTTATTTGCATTGTGCACAGAGAAATAAGTATTTGATCCCCTACCAACCATTAAGAGTTCAGCCTCCTCCAGACCAGTTACACGCTCCAAATCAACTTGGTGCCTGCATTAAAGACAGCTGTCTTAAATGGTCACCTGTATAAAAGACTCCTGTCCACAGACTCAATTAATCAGTCTGACTCTAACCTCTACAGCATGGGCAAGACAAAAGATCTTTCTAAGGATGTCAGGGACAAGATCATAGACCTGCACAAGGTTGGAATGGGCTACAAAACCATAAGTAAGACGCTGGGTGAGAAGGAGACAACTGTTGGTGCAATAGTAAGAAAATGGAAGACATACAAAATGACTGTCAATCGACATCGATCTGGGGCTCCATGCAAAATCTCACCTCGTGGGGTATCCTTGATCCTGAGGAAGGTGAGAGCTCAGCCGAAAACTACACGGGGAGAACTTGTTAATGATCTCAAGGCAGCTGGGACCACAGTCACCAAGAAAACCATTGGTAACACATTACGCCGTAATGGATTAAAATCCTGCAGTGCCTGCAAGGTCCCCCTGCTCAAGAAGGCACATGTACAGGCCCGTCTGAAGTTTGCAAATGAACATCTGGATGATTCTGAGAGTGATTGGGAGAAGGTGCTGTGGTCAGATGAGACTAAAATTGAGCTATTTGGCATTAACTCAACTCGCTGTGTTTGGAGGAAGAGAAATGCTGCCTATGACCCAAAGAACACCATCCCCACTGTCAAGCATGGAGGTGGAAACATTATGTTCTGGGGTGTTTCTCTGCTAAGGGCACAGGACTACTTCACCGCATCAATGGGAGAATGGATGGAGCCATGTACCGTCAAATCCTGAGTGACAACCTCCTTCCCTCCACCAGGACATTAAAAATGGCTCGTGGCTGGGTCTTCCAGCACGACAATGACCCGAAACATACAGCCAAGGCAACAAAGGAGTGGCTCAAAAAGAAGCACATTAAGGTCATCGAGTGGCCTAGCCAGACTCCAGACCTTAATCCCATTGAAAACTTATGGAGGGAGCTGAAGATCCGAGTTGCCAAGCGACAGCCTCGAAATCTTAATGATTTACAGATGATCTGCAAAGAGGAGTAGGCCAAAATTCCATCTAACATGTGTGCAAACCTCATCATCAACTACAAAAAATGTCTGACTGCTGTGCTTGCCAACAAGGGTTTTGCCACCAAGTATTAAGTCTTGTTTGCCAAAGGGATCAAATACTTATTTCTCTGTGCACAATGCAAATAAATATATATAATTTTGACAATGTGATTTTCAGTTTTTTTTATTTTTTATATATAATCTATCTCTCACTGGTAAAATTAACCTAGCATAAAAATTCTAGACCGTTCATGTCTTTGACAGTGGGCAAACTTACAAAATCAGCAAGGGATCAAATACTTATTTCCTTCACTGTATTTAAATATGCTTTATATCATTGCTTTATATCAGGGGGCTCAAACTCGGCCGGGTAAGTGGGCCGCATATAGAAAAAATGGGAAGTTAACGGGCCGCATTACTTTCAAATTTGATACAATACAAAATTATTGTTAATCAATTAGTTATTTAAACTACTATAACACTATATTACTAGAATAATAATACTACATTACTATAATAATAGCGCTAGGTTTAAAATTTGAGATATTTCTCCACGTGTAGTGATGGGGGTAGGGAAACGGACAAGTGAGCCCTAATCTACCCGCCACTCTGTCCCTGCCTACTTGCAACGACCCGCTCTAGGCGACAGGGTACAACTGGACGGCGGTCCCTACGCTCAGTAAGTGCACGAGACAAACAGACAAGGGTACACAAAGCTAAGGGGAATGGGGCAGTTGCCCACGGCAACACCGTGAGCAACAAGAGTGGTGAACGAGCCGAGTCAAACCAGGAGTGCACGAGGCACCAAACACAGAGCAGGAGAGTAGTCAGTAAGCAGGGTCAGTATGGAGCAGGATCAAATAGTTAGAAGCTGTAGCTGGGCCAGGAAACCACACGAGAAGAAACACAAGCAAAGGAGGAACAGGAAAGGCAGGTATAAATAGACAGAGGGCGGGAGCTAGCTCCGTCTGGCCAGTCTGCAATAGGCTCTCCCACTCCTAAGCCTGCCATCCTGAGTGGTGGAAGATGGAGTCAGTCTCAGAGACATAGACTCAGGTGCAGACTGATTACCTATGGGCGTATACACAGAAGTTGTGCCTGGCAGATCCTTTACAGTACCCCCCCTTTTATGAGGGGCCACTGGACCCTTTCTAAGTGGACCTGGTTTATTGGGGAAACGAAGGGGGAACTTCCTGACCAATACCCCAGCGTGAACATCCCGGGCGGGTACCCAAGTCCTCTCCTCAGGCCCGTATCCTCTCCAATGGACCAGGTACTGGAGGGAGCCTTGGACCATCTTGCTGTCCACAATCTTGGCCACCTCGAATTCCACCCCCTCAGGGGTGAGAACGGGAACAGGAGGTTTCCTCGAGGGAGCCAAGGACGGGGAACAGCGTTTAAGGAGGGAGGCATGAAACACGTCGTGTATTCGAAAAGATGGGGGCAACTCCAGTCGGAAGGAGACAGGATTGAGGACTTCAATGACCTTATACGGCCCAATAAACCGGGGAGCAAACTTCTTGGACGGGACCTTAAGGCGCAAGTTCCTAGACGATAACCACACCAGATCCCCGACCCTAAACAAGGGGTTAGCAGAACGTCTTCTATCAGCCTGAGTTTTTTGTACGCTCTGGGACGCCTCTAGGTTCTTCTGAACCTGGGCCCAGACTGTGCACAGTTCCCGATGAACGACCTCTACCTCGGGATTGTTGGAACTACCAGGTGAAACGGAGGAGAACCATGGATTAAACCCAAAATTACAAAATTACGAGTTACTGACCCGGTTATTAAGGGAAAATTCGGCGAGGGGAATGAATGAGACCCAATCATATTGACAGTCAGAGATAAAACACCTTAAATATTGTTCTAGAGATTGATTAGTCCTCTCAGTTTGGCCATTAGTTTCAGGATGGAAGGCAGAGGAGAAGGACAGATCAATCTCCAACTTTTTACAGAAGGCTCTCCAAAACAATGAAACAAATTGTACCCCTCTGTCCGAAACAATATTGACAGGGACCCCATGGAGACGCAGGATGTGTTTGACAAACAAGGTAGCTAACGTCTTGGCATTGGGTAGTTTCTTGAGGGGCACAAAGTGGCACATCTTACTGAAGCGGTCTACTACAACCCACACCACCGACTTGCCTTGAGATGGAGGCAAATCGGTGATAAAATCCATGGAGATATGGGTCCAAGGTCTCTGGGGAATGGGCAAAGAACGTAGTAAGCCAGCTGGTCGGGACCTGGGAGTCTTGGACCTAGCACAAACCTCACAAGCGGCGACGTAGGCCTTAACGTCTTTAGGCAACCCAGGCCACCAATAGTTTCTGGCAATGAGGTGTTTGGTACCCAGGACGCCTAGATGACCAGATAGTGCGGAGTCATGATTTTCCCTAAGTACCCTTAGCCGGAATTGCAAGGGAACAAACAGCTTGTCCTCAGAAAGGTTCCCGGGAGCTGAACCTTGATCAGCCGAAATTTCAGAGACTAAATCAGAATCAATAGAAGAAATTATTATACCAGGAGGCAAAATACAAGCAGGATCTGCCTCCGAAGGAGGGCTGGCCATGAAGCTACGCGACAGTGCATCGGCCTTAATATTTTTATACCCAGCCCTATAGGTAACCAAAAAGTTGAATCTGGTAAAAAATAGCGCCCATCGAGCTTGTTTCGGGTTTAGCCTCCGGGCAGATTCTAGGAAAACCAGATTCTTGTGGTCGGTAAGGACCGTTACCTGCTGCCTAGCCCCCTCCAGGAAGTGGCGCCACTCTTAAAATGCCCATTTAATGGCTAAGAGTTCGCGGTTGCCAATATCATAGTTACTCTCAGTGGGCGAATACTTCCTGGAGAAGTAGGCACAGGGACGGAGATGGGTGAGGGACCTGGTACCCTGGGACAAGACAGCCCCCACTCCCACCTCGGATGCGTTAACTTCCACGATAAATGGCTCCATTTGGTTGGGCTGAACCAGCACCGGGGCCGAGATAAAGCACTTCTTAAGGACCTCAAAAGCCTGGACAGCCTCAGGAGGCCAGTGGAGGAGATCAGCACCTTTGCGAGTGAGGTCCGAAAGAGGCTTAGCGATGACCGAGAAGTTAGCAATAAATCTCCTGTAATAATTAGCGAACCCCAAGAAACACTGTAACGCCTTCAGGGAGGCAGGTTGGACCCATTCCGCCACAGCCTGGACCTTGGCGGGGTCCATGCGGAATTCATGAGGAGTGAGGATTTGACCCAAAAATTGTATCTCCTGTACCCCAAACACACATTTTTCGGTTTTCGCAAACAGTTTGTTTTCCCGAAGGACCTGGAGCACCTTCCGGACATGCTCAATGTGGGAGGACCAGTCCTTGGAAAACACCAGTATGTCATCAAGGTACACTACAAGAAATACCCCCAGGTAATCTCTTAAAATCTCATTTATGAAATTCTGGAAGACCGCAGGAGCATTACACAACCCAAAGGCCATGACGAGGTATTCGAAATGACCTTCGGGCGTGTTAAACACAGTCTTCCACTCATCCCCATCTTTGATGCGGATAAGGTTATACGCCCCCCGTAGATCAAACTTAGAGAACCATTGGGCCCCCTGAACCTGATTAAAGAGATCAGGAATCAAAGGAAGGGGATACTGGTTCCTTACAGTGACCTTATTCAAGTTACGGTAGTCAATGCACGGCCTAAGACCACCATCCTTCTTCCCTCCGAAGAAGAAGCCAGCACCTACCGGAGAAGTAGAGGGACGAATGTAAGCCTTGGCTTCACGTTCGGGACAAGAAAGATTAAATATCCTACCCTTAGGAAGCTTAGCTCCTGGTACCAATTCGATAGCGCAATCGTATTCTCTATAAGGAGGTAACACTTCGGAGGCCTCCTTAGAGAAAACATCAGCGAAGTCCTGAACAAACTCAGGTAGCGTGTTCACCTCCTCAGGGGGAGAAATAGAATTAACAGAAAAACATGACGTCAAGCATTCATTACCCCATTTGGTAAGCTCCCCAGTATTCCAGTCAAACGTGGGATTATGCAACTGCAACCAGGGAAGGCCTAAAACCAAATCGGACGATAATCCCTGCATCAACAGTACAGAGCACTGCTCCAAATGCATGGAGCCAACAAGGAGTTCAAAAACAGGGGTATGCTGTGTAAAATAACCATTAGCAAGAGGAGTGGAGTCGATACCCACTACCGGGACAGGTTTAGGCAAATTAATCAAAGGCATAGCTAGAGACCTAGCAAATTCCACAGACATGATATTAGCAGAAGACCCTGAATCCACGAAGGCACTGCCGGTAGCAGACCTACCACCAAAAGAGACATGAAAGGGAAGCAAGATTTTATTATGTTTCATATTTACGGGAAATACCTGTGCGCCCAAGTGACCTCCTCGATGATCACTTAGGCGCGGAAGTTTTCCGGCTGCTTATTCTTACGCCTAGGACAGGTGTTCACTTGATGCTTGTCATCCCCACAATAGAAGCAGAGACCATTCTTCCTGCGTAACTCTCTACGTTGTCGGGGGGACATGGAGCCACTCTGTCCCTGCCTACTTGCAACGACCCGCCCTAGGTGACGGGGTACAACTGGGCGGCGGTCCCTATGCTCAGTAAGTGCACGAGACAAACAGACAAGGGTACACAAAGCTAAGGGAAATGGGGCAGTTGCCCATGGCAACACCGTGAGCAACAAGAGTGGTGAACGAGCCGAGTCAAACCAGGAGTGCACGAGGTACCAAACGCAGTGCAGGAGAGTAGTCAGTAAGCCAGGGTCACTATGGAGCAGGATCAAATAGTTAGAAGCTGTAGCTGGGCCAGGAAACTACACGAGAAGAAACACAAGCAAAGGAGGAACAGGAAAGGCAGGTATAAATAGACAGAGGGCGGGAGCTAGCTCCTTCTGGCCAGGCTGCGATAGGCTCTCCCACTCCTAAGCCTGCCATCCATGAGTGGTGGAAGATGGAGTCAGTCTCAGAGACATAGATTCAGGTGCAGACTGATTACCTATGGGCGTATACACAGAAGTTGTGCCTGGCAGATCCTTTACACCACGTGCTTATTTCAACAATCCAGCTTTCCAGTTCAAGTGTCGCTAAATGCAGTCCGGCGGCTCAGTTAGCACACATGTCAAGATTGGGCAGCCCCTTTTTAGATAGTGCCGCAGTGCCCTCTGTGGATGCTGCCGCAGTGCCCTCTGTGGATGCTGCCGCAGTGCCCTCTGTAGATAAGGCCACAGTGCCCTCTGTAGATAAGGCCACAGTGCCCTCTGTAGATAAGGCCACAGTACCCTCTGTAGATAAGGCCACAGTGCCCTCTGTAAATAAGGCCACAGTGCCCTCTGTAGATAAGGCCACAGTGTCCTCTGTAGATAAGGTCACAGTGCCTTCTGTAGATAAGGCCACAGTGCCCTCTGTAGATAAGGCCACAGTGCCCTCTGTAGATAAGGCCACAGTTCCCTCTGTAGATAAGGCCACAGTGCCCTCTGTAGATAAGGCCACAGTGCCCTCTGTAGATAAGGCCACAGTGCCCTCTGTAGATAAGGCCACATTGCCCTCTATAGATAAGGCCACAGTGCCCTCTGTAGATAAGGCAACAGTGCCCTCTGTAGATAAGGCCACAGTGCCCTTTGTAGATAAGGCCACAGTGCCCTCTGTAGATAAGGCCACAGTGCCCTCTGTAGATTATGCAACACACCCCTAGATAATGCCAGTGTCCTCTTCAGATACTGCCACACACCCACTTGTAGATAATGCCACAGTGCCCTCTGTAGAGGCTGCCACAGTGCCCTCTGTAGAGGCTGCCACAGTGCCCTCTGTAGAGGCTGCCACAGTGCCCTCTGTAGAGGCTGCCCCTGTGCCCTCTATAGAGGCTGCCCCAGTGCCCTCTGTAGAGGCTGCCCCAGTGCCCTCTGTAGAGACTGCCCCAGTGCCCTCTGTAGAGGCTGCCCCAGTGATGTCAGGGGCTTGCCCAGAGCTGGAGTCCCGGAGCAGAGCCGCTTCTGGCACTCTGCCAGGGATTCCAGCTCTGCTCCTGACATCACTGTCCATATATGGACAGAGATGTCAGGGGCAACCCCAGAGCTGGAGTCCCACGCAGAGCGCTAGTAGGATCTTCCTGGGACTCCAGCTGTGCTCTTGACATCACTGGGACTCCTGCTCTGGGGAAGTCCCTGACATCATTGTCGATGTATGGACAGTGATGTCAGAGGCTTCCCGAGAGTCCCGGAGCAGAGCCGATAATAGCGCTCTGCCCGGGACTCCGCTCTGGGGAAGACCCTGACACACTGTCCATATATGGGCAGCGATGTCAGGGAATTCCACAGAGTCCCGGATCAGAGCCGATACTTGCGCTCTGCCCGGGACTCCGCTCTGGGGAAGACCCTGACACACTGTCCATATATGGGCAGATATGTCAGGGAATTCCGCAGCGTTCCGGAGCAGAGCCTATACTAGCTCTCTGCCCGGGACTCCGGCTCTGGGAAAGCCCCAGACATCGCTGTTCATATGTGGACAGCGATGTCAGGGAATTCCACAGAGTCCCGGAGCAGAGCCGACACCAGCGCTCTGCTCGGGACTCCGGCTCTGGGGAAGCCCCAGACATCGCTGTTCATACGTGGACAGCGATGTCAGGGAATTCCACAGAGTCCCGGAGCAGAGCCGACACCAGCGCTCTGCTCGGGACTCCGGCTCTGGGGAAGCCCCAGACATCGCTGTTCATATGTGGACAGCGATGTCAGGGAATTCCACAGAGTCCCGGAGCAGAGCCGACACCAGGGCTGTGCTCGGGACTCCGGCTCTGGGGAAGCCCCAGACATCGCTGTTCATATGTGGACAGCGATGTCAGGGAATTCCACAGAGTCCCGGAGCAGAGCCGACACCAGCGCTCTGCTCGGGACTCCGGCTCTGGGGAAGCCCCAGACATCGCTGTTCATATGTGGACAGCGATGTCAGGCAATTCCACAGAGTCCCGGAGCAGAGCCGACACCAGCGCTCTGCTCCGCTCTGGGCAAGACCCTGACACACTGTCAATATATGGGCAGCGATGTCAGGGAATTCCACAGAGTCCCGGAGCAGAGCCTGTACTAGCGCTTTGCCCGGGACTCCGGCTCTGGGGAAGCCCCAGACATCGCTGTTCATATGTGGACAGCGATGTCAGGGAATTCCAGAGTCTCGGAGCAGAGCCGATACTAGCGGCTCTGTGTCCCGTGGGCCGCAGATGACAGCCCCAGGGGCCGCATGCGGCCCGCGGCCGCTTGCTTGAGACTCCTGCTTTATATCATTTTCAACAGCACCCTTGAAATAAAAATTTTAAATAAAAGTTGAAAATTGTTTTTTTTAATCTGTTTTTCTTTGTTTGTTAACTACTAACATATTTGATGGATTTAAAAAAAAAAAGCAAGAAAGTCAACAAAACATTGTTAAATGTAGCTATTTTAGGATGAATAAACTGGTTGTCAGATTCGATTAAATCGAATAAATTTGTTGCAAATCAAAAGTGCCCTGATTTCCCTGAAAAGTTATGTATGACATTTTGAGGTCTTCTAGGACTGTATCCAACCCCTTTCAAGCTCTTTAGCGCCACAACAGCATTATTAATGTCAAAGATGTAGTGTCCATGGCCACGGGCCGTCGGCTTTACTCACCTCCCAACGCCCGCAGCCATGGGTCCGTGAGCGTTGGTCCCCATCTCCTTCTTAGGAGAAGCCAGCGCTCACTTCTGCTCCAGTCTGCTGTGTCCCGTAGGGTGCCCGTACACGCTCTTGCCTGCCTTAAAGGGCCAGCGCGCGCACAGAGGAAATCATCATCATCAACTGCCATGATTTCCAGGTCTATAAGAAGGCCCCAGGCCTTATGATCCTTGCCTGACCGTTGTTAGTTTTCCCAGTCTGTCTTGCAAATGGTACCCTACTGTTTCCTGTTCCAGTTGTTACCCGTGCCCTGTTACCTGTTCCTGTATCCCATGCTGTTCTTGTTCCTGTGCCTATTAGTGTCGGAGTCGTGTCCCGTCCTGTGTCATCTGCCACGTCCAGAGGAATTCGCCACATCTGGCGCAACCTGCGGCATCTGTGTCATCTGCCACGTCCTGTGTCTTCTGCCACGTCCAGAGGAATTTGTCACGTCTGGCGCAACCTGCGGCTCCTTTGACATCCGCCACATTTGGCGATACCTGCTGCACCCATCTCCATCATTGCCAGAGCTGCGGCCACTGTCTGGACTATCCAGGTACCCTTGTGCGGGACTTTGTATTCTGGGGTTCCTGTTGTTTGGCCAGATGCCTCCCTGCTACGGCGGTGCGGCTTAGTTGGTCCACTATCCCGCTAGGTGACAAAAGTAACAGCAACATATATGGCTATAGGTAAACCGACAATAGTCGGTAATAACAAACCGTCTGTTTAAAACCACATTGCACTCTCTGAGCTCTTATGCTTTTTAAAATAAAAAAAATGGCCAAAAAATTATCCTTTTTTGGTGGCAGATGCCGGCCAGTGTTTATACACACATAGTGGTTTTGGAAGAAGCAATAGCTCTTTAACAAGTGGCCCGTGTCGTCTATTTCAGAAGGCAGCGACACGATATCAGCACTAGGATTCATTTTATTTGTGAACGCTGTTGTAAAGGATCTGCCAGGCACAGCTTCCGGGTCAACGCCCATAGATAATCAGTCTGCACCTGCTTCTATGTCTGTGAGACAGACTCCATCTTCCACCACTCAGGGTGGCAGGCTTAGGAGTGGGAGAACCAATCACAGCCTGGCCAGACGGAGCTAGCTCCCACCCTCTGTCTATTTATACCTGCCTTTCCTGTTCCTCCTTGCTTGTGATTCTTCTCGTTTGGTTTCCTGGCCCTGCTCCAGCTTCTTGTTCTATTTATCCTTGCTTCATACTGACCCCGGCTTACTGACTACTCTCCTGCTCTGCGTTTGGTACCTCGTACACTCCTGGTTTGACTCGGCTTGTTCACTACTCTACTACTCTACTGCTCTGCGTTTGGTACCTCGTACACTCCTGGTTTGACTCGGCTTGTTCACTTCTCTTGTTGCTCACGGTGTTGCCGTGGGCAACTGCCCCTTTCTCCCCCTAGCTCTGTGTACCCTTGTCTGTTTGTCTGTCATGCACTTATTGAGCGTAGGGACCGTCACCCAGTTGTACCCCGTCGCCTAGGGCGGGTCATTGCAAGTAGGCAGGGACTGAGTGGCGTGTAGATTAGGGCTCACTTGTCTGTCTCCCCACCCCCGTCATTATATAATCACAAGCCCATACCTTGTCTACCCTTGTCCCTGACACCACTATGGACCCCCTTGAGACCCTGGCTCAGCAAATGCAGGGTCTCTTCCTACAGGTCCAGGCCCTGGCTCAGAGGGTCAACCAGCCTGACGCTACCATGGTAGTGCCCCTCACCTCACCTCTTGAACCCCACCTCAAGTTGCCTGACCGGTTCTCAGGGGACCGGAGGACTTTTCTCTCCTTTTGGGAGAGTTGTAGGCTCTATTTTCGTTTAAAGCCCCACTCCTCAGGTTCTGAGAGCCAGCGGGTGGGTATAATTATGCCCCGGCTCCAGGAAGGGCCCCAAGAATGGGGCTTCTCCTTGGCTCCTGACGCCCCTGAACTTTCCTCCGTTGATCTTTTCTTTTCTGCTCTCGGACTCATCTACGACGAGACTGACAAGACTGCTTTTGCCGAGAGTCAGCTGGTGACCTTACGTCAGGGTAAGAGACCTGTTGAGGAGTATTGCTCTGACTTTAGGAAGTGGTGCGTAGCTTCTCGGTGGAATTACCCTGCCTTAAGGTGCCAGTTTAGGTTGGGCCTGTCAAATGCCCTGAAAGACCTGCTAGTTAGTTATCCCTCTTCTGACTCCCTAGACCAGGTTATGGCTTTAGCGGTATGACTTGACCGACGTCTCAGGGAACGACGACTTGAACGTCTTGATGTTTTCTCCTCTGACTCCCCCATGATGCCTCCCGAGGTTCCGTTGCTTTGTTCCTCCCCGGAAGACTCGAAGGTACCTATGCAACTCGGGGCCTCCGTGTCCCCGCAACAACGTAGAGATTTCCGCAGGAAGAATGGTCTCTGCTTCTACTGTGGGGATGACAAGCATCAAGTGAACAACTGTCCTAGGCGTAAGAATAAGCAGCCGGAAAACTTCCGCGCCTAAGTGATCATCGAGGAGGTCACTTGGGCGCACAGGTATTTCCCGTAAATATGAAACGTAATAAAATCTTGCTTCCCTTTCAGGTCTCTTTTGGTGGTAGGTCTGCTACCGGCAGTGCCTTCGTGGATTCAGGGTCTTCTGCTAACATCATGTCTGTGGAATTTGCTATGTCTCTAGCTATGCCTTTGATTGATTTGCCTAAGGGTATGTGCACACGTAGTGACCAAAAACGTCTGAAAATCCAGAGCTGTTTTCAAGGGAAAACAGACCCTGCTTTTCAGACGTTTTTTAACCAACTCGCATTTTTCGCGCCGTTTTTCGCGCCGTTTTCGCGGCGTTTTTTACGTCCGTTTTTGGAGCTGTTTTCATTGGAGTCTATGAGAAAACAGCTCCAAAAACGTCCAAAGAAGTGTCCTGCACTTCTTTTGACGAGGCTGTATTTTTACGCTTCGTCGTTTGACAGCTGTCAAACGACGACGCGTAAATAACAGGTCGTCTGCACAGTACGTCGGCAAACCCATTCAAATGAATGGGCAGATGTTGGCCGACGTATTGTAGCCCTATTTTCAGACGTAAAACGAGGCATAATACGCCTCGTTTACGTCTGAAAATAGGTCGTGTGAACCCAGCCTAAACCTGTCCCGGTAGTGGGTATCGACTCCACTCCTCTTCTAATGGTTATTTTACACAGCATACCCCTGTTTTTGAACTCCTTGTTGGCTCCATGCATTTGGAGCAGTGCTCTGTACTGTTAATGCAGGGATTATCGTCCGATTTGGTTTTAGGCCTTCCCTGGTTGCAGTTGCATAATCCCACGTTTGACTGGAATTCTGGGGACCTTACCAAGTGGGGTAATGAATGCTTGACGTCATGTTTTTCTGTTAATTCTATTTCTCCCCCTGAGGAGGTGAACACGCTACCTGAGTTTGTTCAGGACTTCGCTGATGTTTTCTCTAAGGAGGCCTCCGAAGTGTTACCTCCTCATAGAGAATATGATTGCGCAATCAATTTGGTACCAGGAGCTAAGCTCCCTAAGGGTAGGATATTTAATCTCTCTTGTCCCGAACGTGAAGCCATGAGAGAGTATATCAAAAAATGCCTGGCCAAGGGTTACATTCGCCCCTCTATTTCTCCGGTAGGTGCTGGCTTCTTCTTCGTAGGGAAGAAGGATGGTGGTCTTAGGCCATGCATTGACTACCGAAGCTTGAATAAGGTCACTGTAAGGAACCAGTATCCCCTTCCTCTGATTCCTGATCTCTTTAATCAGGTTCAGGGGGCCCAATGGTTCTCTAAGTTTAATCTACGGGGGGCTTATATCCTTATCCGCATCAAAGAGGGGGATGAGTGGAAAACTGCGTTTAACACGCCCGAAGGTCATCTCGAATACCTCGTCATGCCCTTTGGGTTGTGTAATGCTCCCGCGGTCTGCCAGAATTTCATAAATGAGATTTTAAGAGACTACCTGGGGGTATTTCTTGTAGTGTACCTTGATGACATACTTGTGTTTTCCAAGGACTGGTCCTCCCACATTGAGAATGTCAGGAAGGTGCTCCAGGTCCTTCGAGAAAACAAACTGTTTGCGAAGACCGAAAAATGTGTGTTTGGGGTGCAGGAGATACCATTTTTGGGCCAAATCCTCACTCCTTATGAATTCCGCATGGACCCTGCCAAGGTCCAGGCTGTGGCGGAATGGGTCCAACATGCCTCCCTGAAGGCGTTACAGTGCTTCCTGGGGTTCGCTAATTATTACAGGAGGTTTATTGCTAACTTCTCGGTCATCGCTAAGCCTCTTACGGATCTCACTCGCAAAGGTGCTGATCTCCTCCACTGGCCTCCTGAGGCTGTCCAGGCTTTTGAGGTCCTTTGGTTGGGCTGGTTCAGCCCAACCAAATGGAGACATTTATCGTGGAGGTTGACGCGTCCGAGGTGGGAGTGGGGGCTGTCTTGTCCCAGGGTACCAGGTCCCTCACCCATCTGCGTCCCTGTGCCTACTTCTCCAGGATTTTTCACCCACTGAGAGTAACTATGATATTGGCAACCGTGAACTCTTAGCCATTAAATGGGCATTTGAAGAGTGGCGCCACTTCCTGGAGGGGGCTAGGCACCAGGTAACGCTCCTTACCGACCACAAGAATCCGGTTTTCCTAGAATCTGCCCGGAGGCTAAACCTGAGACAAGCTCGTTGGGCGTTATTTTTTACCAGATTCAACTTTGTGGTTACCTATAGGGCTGGGTCTAAAAATATTAAGGCTGATGCACTGTCGCGTAGCTTCATGGCCAGCCCTCCTTCGGAGGAAGATCCTGCTTGTGTTTTGCCTCCAAGTATAATCATTTCCTCTATTGATTCTGATTTTGTCTCTGAAATTGCGGCTGATCAAGGTTCAGCTCCCGGGAATCTTCCTGAGAACAAGCTGTTTGTTCCCCTGCAATTCCGGCTAACGGTACTTAGGGAAAATCATGACTCTGCACTATCTGGCCATCCAGGCATCCTGGGTACCAAGCGCCTCATTGCCAGAAACTATTGGTGGCCTGGGTTGCCTAAAGACGTTAAGGCCTACGTCGCCGCTTGTGAAGTTTGTGCTAGGTCCAAGACTCCCAGGTCCCGACCAGCGGGCTTACTATGTTGTTTGCCCATTCCCCAGAGACCTTGGACCCATATCTCCATGGATTTTATCACCGATTTGCCTGCATCTCAAGGCAAGTCGGTGGTGTGTGTTGTAGTAGACCGCTTCAGTAAGATGTGCCATTTTGTGCCCCTCAAGAAACTACCCAATGCTAAGACATTAGCTACCTTGTTTGTCAAACACATCCTGCGTCTCCATGGGGTCCCTGTCAATATTGTTTCTGATAGAGGGGTACAATTTGTTTCATTGTTTTGGAGAGCCTTCTGTAAAAAGTTGGAGATTGATCTGTCCTTCTCCTCTGTCTTCCATCCTGAAACTAATGGCCAAACTGAGAGGACTAATCAGTCTCTAGAACAATATTTAAGGTGTTTCATCTCTGACTGTCAATATGATTGGGTCTCATTCATTCCCCTCGCCGAATTTTCCCTTAATAACCGGGTCAGTAACTCGTCAGGGGTCTCCCCCTTTTTCTGTAATTTTGGGTTTAATCCACGGTTCTCTTCTGTTTTACCTGGTAGTTTCAACAATCCCGAGGTAGAGGTCGTTCATCGAGAACTGTGCACAGTCTGGGCTCAGGTTCAGAAGAACCTAGAGGCGTCCCAGAGCATACAAAAAACTCAGGCAGATAGAAAACGTTCTGCTAACCCCTTTTTTATGGTCGGGGATCTGGTGTGGCTATCGTCTAAAAATTTGCCCCTTAAGGTCCCGTCCAAGAAGTTTGCTCCCCGGTTTATAGGGCCGTACAAGGTTATTGAAGTCCTCAGTCCTGTCTCCTTCCGACTGGAGTTGCCCCCATCTTTTCGAGTACACGACGTGTTCCATGCCTCCCTCCTTAAACGCTGCTCCCCGTCCTTGGCTCCCTCGAGGAAACCTCCGGTCCCTGTTCTCACCCCTGAGGGGGCAGAATTTGAGGTGGCCAAGATTGTGGACAGCAGGATGGTCCAAGGCTCCCTCCAGTACCTGGTCCATTGGAGAGGATACGGGCCTGTGGAGAGGACTTGGGTACCCACTCGGGATGTTCACGCTGGGATATTGGTCAGGAGGTTTCACCTTCGTTTCCCCAGTAAACCAGGTCCACTTAGAAAGGGTCCGGTGGCCCCCCATAAAAGGGGGGGTTACTGTAAAGGATCTGCCAGGCACAGCTTCGGGGTCAACGCCCATAGATAATCAGTCTGCACCTGCTTCTATGTCTGTGAGACAGACTCCATCTTCCACCACTCAGGGTGGCAGGCTTAGGAGTGGGAGAACCTATCACAGCCTGGCCAGACGGAGCTAGCTCCCGCCCTCTGTCTATTTATACCTGCCTTTCCTGTTCCTCCTTGCTTGTGATTCTTCTCGTTTGGTTTCCTGGCCCTGCTGCAGCTTCTTGTTCTATTTGTCCTTGCTTCATACTGACCCCGGCTTACTGACTACTCTCCTGCTCTGCGTTTGGTACCTCGTACACTCCTGGTTTGACTCGGCTTGTTCACTACTCTCCTGCTCTGCGTTTGGTACCTCGTACACTCCTGGTTTGACTCGGCTTGTTCACTTCTCTTGTTGCTCACGGTGTTGCCGTGGGCAACTGCCCCTTTCTCCCCCTAGCTCTGTGTACCCTTGTCTGTTTGTCGTGCGCTTATTGAGCGTAGGGACCGTCGCCCAGTTGTACCCCGTCGCCTAGGGCGGGTCGTTGCAAGTAGGCAGGGACTGAGTGGCGGGTAGATTAGTGCTCACTTGTCTGTCTCCCCACCCCCATCATTACAGCTGTGTTGCAGATTGGTGATTCACAAATTAAAGTAAGAATTGTTAGGCTGCAGCAGAACTTACTCACAGCAATGGCTGCCTGTGCCTGCCTAACTAACACACTAACACTGACTGACTCCTATCTCTCTCGAAAACCTATATCTCTGTCAAATTATTGTAAATCTAAGCAACTACAACTACTCTCACTATGAAACACACTCACTGACTCAAATATACTATCTATCTGTCTTCTGTGTTTTACTAACTCTCACTCTCTGGCGTTCCCTCTCTCCTATCTGTATCCCCACCAAAGCAGCAGCATTTCCTGGTTGGGATATTTATAGTGACTATGACTCATATGACTGTCATCCACTCACACTCAGTGACTCACACCTATACCTCTCTTGATTGTCTATGCTTGAGGGAGAGGTGCCTGCAAGGAATTATGGGAAAGCTAATCGTGGTCAAGGAACCTTCCATTTTTAGCAATTTGTGCAGTTCAAATCCCAAATGTTTCGGATTTTCTAAAATTCAAAACTTTTGGGAAATTCTTAACGAATCCAAATCATGTAGAATCTAATTGCTCATGCCTTATAGACAATAATAGGCATCTGGAAAATGAAAAAAAGCACCCTTGTATTTCAGTGTTAATTTAACAAGTCACACATTTTGAAGCTGCAAGCACTGCAAAATATACTTCCCTGTCTAAAAGACACAAAGCATTGTCTGTGTATAAATAGTTGGTGAAATGTATTTACAGTTTAGTTTATTAATTGCACAAAACCATGTTAGGACACTTTTGTTGTATGTAAGGCTTCATTCGCATCTGTGCCAGGGCTCCGTTCAGGGGTTCTGTCTGAGCTTTCCATCAGGAAATCCATGAACAGAACCTTGACGGAAACAAACTGAAACCATAGGTTTCCGTTTTCATCACCATTGATTTCAATGGTGATGGATCCGGTGCAAATATTTTCCGTTTGTCTCTGTTGTGCAAGGGTTCCGTTGTTTTGATGGAAGCAATGCCGTAGTCGACTCAGCTTTTGTTGAAAGATGACTGCAGTGCACAGTGAACAGAAGGCCAGCTTAACTAAAACGACAACCTGTTTACTGTGTACACCTATTAAAAGAAGCATGGATGCTTTCTACATGGATTACTTTACTATAATAACTCACTCATAACATACAAACTGTCAACTCGATAATGCCTTACCATTATACTATACTATTAGATCTGGCCACCATTATTTTGCCACTGGCTCTTAACATACCAGACCATACATTGCCATTATTATTAGTTATTTATATAGCACTATCAACTAACTTCAGATGGAGGCAGGGTTCGAATACCAATGTACACTTTGGGTCAGTTATATGCTTCTGGGAAGAGGTATATTTTCAGTCAGCATTTTAAGGTTTGGAGGGTGGAGAATATTGGATGGAATAAATGAGAAATTTCCAGAAGAGAAGGAAGGCATGAGAGTAGTCTTGTATGCAAGAGTGTGAGGAGGTGATTAGAGTGATATTGAGGAGGTAGTCATTGGCAAAAAAAAGGTTGTGTGTAGCTGTGAACTAGAGAAGAATTTTAGGATGCAACAGAATTGTATAGGTCTTTGTAGGTTAGAGGGGGATTTTTAATTTGATTCTATGTGTGATGGGAAGCCAGGGGAGGGAATCACAGAGTGGGATGGCATTGAAGGAACAGAAGGAGAGGTAGTAGAGTTCTGCCATCAGGTTGAAGAAAATATGCAGACTAGAGGCAGGGGCCAGGAACAGTAACTGACATTCAGGCATGGGCTTGAAAACATCATCGCCAAGCACTCGATTTCCATGGGAACTCGGTGCATGAGCTGCAAAATACAAAGGAGACGGGAGAGGTATAACAAGCTGAAGAGACATGTTTATTATAGGTAAATTCTGCTTATGGCAGGAGGTTGGACCAGTTATCTTGGTGTGCTTTGATGTAGGAGTGCAAAAATTGTTCCAGGTACTGATTGGTCCATTCTATCTGCCCCTGGTGAGAAATCCAGAAATATATTTAGCAGTTTGCTTACCAGTGCTTACGTAATGTAAACCAATATTCCCTTTCATGTCTATATGTGTGGTTTAAATGTATGATACTGATATATTTGAATAATGATTATTCTACTTACTTCACATATTTCTCTGGGTTAATGTATAATTGATTGCGGTATGGTGCTATGTTTTATATCACATATATTTATAGTTTGAGCTATCGGTAAGTATTTATAAGTACTGTTATTTCTCTTTCAAGTGCTAGCACATGCGCTTTTTATTTAGTGTATAATTCGTTAGAGGCTGCTCTCATATTGTTAGGTGATGCGCCTCTATTATATATATTGATCTGAACGACTGTGATCGGCTGTTCTGCTCTGGCACTGCAATGTTTATGTACCTCTAGCATATGTGCTTTATGCTAGAGGTACATAAACATAGTCGACTACGCTATTGATTCCTTTAAAACAACAGAACCCCTGCACAACAGAGACAAACGGAAACTATTGCCACCGGATCTGTCACCATTGAAATCAATGGTGATGGAAACGGAAACCTCTGGTATCCATTTGTGTCAGTCAGGGCTTCGTTCGGAAAGCTTTGACGAAACCGATAAAACATTTCTCATCTGCTAGAGGCTGATCTTACATAGCTGCACCTCTATTATAAACAATAAAATTGAGCGGCGGTGGTCGGCTGTTCTACTTTGGCATTACAATGCTTATGCTTTCCTGACATGCGTGTTCAGGCATTTCCGGAGAATGGGTGCTGCTGCCTCTCCTACTTCCTATTCAACACAGAAGGTGGTAATTAAGTATTACTAGTGTCACGGCGCGGGGTGTGGACCCACTGGGCCGTACCGCATAGCTGGATAGCAGCTGGCCAAACAAGTATAATGCAATGTCCATAGTTCTGAAAGGGTACCTGAGGCAATGTAGAAAGTAGCAGTGGTTTCAGGCTAAGATGAGGCTACGACAGTAGACAGACACCCGGCAGGGTGCGACACAATAGGTGCAGCGGAGGGCACAACACAACTCCAACTCTTGAAGGCACAGAGGCACGGTATCACGGGATACAGGGTACAGGCAGCAGGAACGGGAAACACTGGGAACTGGAAAACACCAGCAGTCCATTTGCAAGGACAAACTTAAGGTAACACAACAACGCTCAGGCAATGATCGAGAGGGCAGAGCCCCTTTTATAGTCCAGAGGCATTCTGGGCTAATTGCAACTATTCTGCAAATGTGCGCGTCCCTTTAAGGCCGTGCACACGCGGGCGCGCGCACCCTGCGGGACACAGTGTCCGGAGCAGGAAAGGAGTGCCGGCGTCTCCAAGGGGGGAGATGCCGCCGGGAACTCGCTCGTCCATGTCAGGACGATGGTCCGCGGCCAAAGACGTTACAGTATCCCCCCTCTTATGCCTCCTCTTCTTGGGACCAGAGCAGGAGAGAAACTTCTTCACAAGGGCAGGAGCATTGATGTTCTCCTCTGGCTCCCAATACCTCTCCTCTGGGTCAAATCCCCTCCAATCTACCAAATAAAATGTTCTTCATCCTACTCTCTTGGTGTCCAAGAACTCCCTCCCCTCGAATGTCCCTGATGAGCCGCTAGGAGACACTGCTGAACTAGGAGTCTTGGAGTAGCGGTTCAGGACCACAGGCTTCAGCAGAGAGACGTGAAAGAAGTTTGGGATCTTGACGGTGGGAGGCAGCCGAAGCTTGTAAGAGACATGATTTATCTGCAGCAGAATCTCAAAGGGTCTGAGATGGCAACCTCAGCCGGATATTCTTGGAAGACAGCCAAACCTTAGTGCCTGGAAGAAATTGGGGAGGCTCTCGTCTTCTTGTGTCTGCCTTTCTCTTCATGCGGTCGACCGCCAGCAGAATAGAAGACTGGGTTTGCTGCCATATCTGCAGAAAGTCCCTGAAAGTAGAGTGAGCTGCAGGCACCTAGGACATAGTGGAAACAGGAAGAGGTATTCGTGGATGTTGACCGTAGAGAATGAAGAATGGGCAGGAGTATGGTTGTTGTAAGAGAATTCAGTTCAAGGAAGCAGCTGCACCCAGTGATCATGCTGCCTGGAGATAAAGTGCCGCAGATAGTTCTCCATAATCTGATTAACCCTCTCGACTTGACCATTGGACTGGGGATGGTAGGCCGAGGAAAAGTCCAACTTCACACTGAGGAGACCGCAGAGGGCTCTCCAGAACTTTGAGGTGAACTGAACCCCTCGATCCAAGACAATATGCAGAGGCAAGCCGTGCATACAGAAGATGTGTTGGATGAAGAGGCCGGCCAGTCGGGAAGCAGAAGGCAGACCAGTCAGTGGAACAAAATTAGCAATTTTGGAGAATCGATCCCCCACCACCCAGACCATACTGCATCCAGCAGAGAGAGGCAGATCTGTGACAAAGTCCATAGCAATATGTCGCAAGGGTGCATCAGGCACATGCAGTGGCTTGAGCAGAGCAGCTGATCTGGAGTGGGCAACTTTATTTGCTGCCCACACCGTGCAGGAGGAGACAAAATCTGTGACGTCTTTGGGCAGCGTGGGCCACCAGAACTGACGGGAAATTAGGTCTCGGGTCTTATGGGCACCCACGTGACCTGCCAGCTTGGAACTGTGTCCCCAGCGAAGGATTCTTCCTCTGTCTGCCAGACGCACAAAAGTCCTCCCCAGGGGAATGTCTCTAACTTGCAGAGGGTTGACAGAGATGATGCAGGAAGGGTCACTGATACTCTGTGGGGACTCCACAGTGTCTTCTGTCTCGAACGACCTAGACAAGGCATCGGCCCTCACATTCTTGTCGGCAGGGTGGTAGTGGAACACAAACTGGAACCGAGTGAAGAACAGCGACCACCTGGCCTGACGAGGGTTCGGCCGTTGGGCCGTCTGGAGATAAGTGAGGTTCTTGTGGTCCGTGAAGACCAGGATTGGATGAGCTGCGCCTTCTAGTAAGTGTTTCCACTCCTGCAGAGCCAGCTTGATGGCCACTAACTCCCGATCCCCAATCAAGTAGTTGCACTCTGCGGGAGAAAAAAGCTTAGCGTAGTAGCCACATACCAAAGTCTTGCCTTTGGAGCCTCTCTGGAACAGAAGTGCGCCAGCACCAACAGAGGAGGCGTCCACCTCCAACGAAAACTGTAGGGAAACATCAGGATGATGAAGGATTGAGACTGACGTGAAGGCCTTCTTTAAGCTCTTGATGGCGGCCTCTGATTCTGGAGTCCACACCTTGGCGTTCATACCCTTTTTGGTGAGGGTAGAGATGGGAGCAATCAGTAAGGAGAAGTTGGGGATGAACAGCCGGTAGAAGTTGGCGAATCCCAGGAAGCTCTCTATGGCTCTCAAGCCTTGAGGGTGTGGTCATTCCAAGACAGCCTTTACCATTTCAGGATCCATTTTGAGGCCCTGATCGGAGATGAAGTAGCCCAGGAAGGGTAGAGACTTTCTCTCGAACACGCACTTCTCCGGCTTGGCATATAGGTGATTCTCCCTTAATCGTAGCAAAACTTGGCGGACATGTCTCTGATGAGTCACTGGATCTGTGGAAAAAATCTAAATGTCATCGAGATACACCACAACACAGACATAGAGGAGATCGCGGAAGATGTCATTGACGAACTTTTGAAAGGGGGCGTTACACAGACCGAAGGGCATAACCAAGTATTCATAGTGCCCATCACGTCTATTAAATGCCATCTTCCATTCGTCATACTGACGAATCCGGATTAGATTGTAGGCCCCCCGCAGGTCTAGTTTGGAAAAGATTTTTGCTCCCCGTATGATCAAACAGTTCAGAGATTAAAGGCAATGGGTATCTGTTCTTTACCGTGATCTGGTTGAGACCCCGGTAGTCAATGCATGGTCGGAGGGATCCGTCTTTCTATTTAACAAAGAAAAACCCGGCCCCGGCCGGGGATGAGGATTTGCGTATGAAGGCCATCTATAAATTCTCCTTGATATGGGCAAACATCGACTGGGTCTCAGGTAAGGAGAGAGGGTATACTCTACCACGAGGAGGAGACGAATCAGGGACCAAGTCAATAGGCCAATCATACGCTCAACCCTGCCAATGACTGATGCAGAGGAGGCTGAAAGGGATGGATATGCCCCAGACAGCGGTTGAGGCACTTGGGGCCCCACTGGAGAACCTCTTCGGAGTTCCAATCCAGGACTAGGGCTTTTAGACGGAGCCAAGGCAAACCCAGCAGCACGGGGTTGACGGCCCTGGGTAGGACAAAAAAGGAGATGAGCTCAGAATGAAGGGCTCCCACCTGAAGCCTCAGCGGTTTGGTCACAGACAATATTGGGTCGGGCAGCGGCAGTCCATCTACTGAGGCAACGATCAACGGCTTGTCCAGAAGGGTAGTGGGCAGGTGAAGAAGATCCACAAGGTCTCTGCGTATAAAATTGACTGCAGAGCCAGAGTCCAGGTGGGACCTCTCGCCAGCAACAATAGTCTTCTGGGATGGACAGCTTGGAGGAGAGTTCTCTGTCAAATGCTGTGTCGCCCAGGGTTGTCTCTGCAACCAATCCTAGGCATTGGAGTTTTTGGGCTTCTGATGACACGGACGCAGCTGGGACGCAATATAGACAAAGTCCAGAAGTGTGCCTGCGCTGTTTCTCCTGGACAGATAGTCTAAGCCGATCTACTTGCATCGGGACCTCGGGTGGAGCAACAGATGAGGACAAGAGGGGTTGCTGGATGTTGGGAGCCAACCTAGGAAGCCTTCTCTCTTGACGAACATCTTGGGATCTTTCTCTGAGCCTCATGTCAACCCGGGTAGCAAGTAAAATTAGGTCGTCCAAGGTAGGTGGTAGATCACGAGCAGTCAGTTTATCCTTGATCTCGGATGACAGACCATGCCAGAAGGGAGCTACTAACGCCTCATTGTTCCACGACAGCTCTCCTGCCCGGGTCCGGAACTGGATGGTGTACTCGCCCACGGAGGTGTCCTCCTGGCTAAGGTTCAGTAGAGAGATAGCTCCGACGAAACTCGTCAAGGCTCCTCAAACACTGTGCGGAATAACCGCAGGAAGAGAAGCTGGAACAGGAGCAGATGAGGAAGCAGCTAGCGCCCCTAGCTGTAGTGCCATGGAGTTTACTGCCACAAGGAGTTTATCCTGTCCTGTTTGCAGGTCCTGCAGGTCCGCTTGCATGGCTTGAGAAGGTGACAGGCCCTTGAATTGACCAGCTGGGTCATGGCCTTAGCGTACTGTCACGGCGCTTGGGTGTGGACCCACTGGGCCGTACCGTGTAACGGGATAGCGGCTGGCCAAACAGGTATAATGCAATGTCTATAGTTCTGAAAGGGTACCTGAGGCAATGTAGACAGTAGCGCTGGTTTCAGGCTAAGATGGGGCTACGACCGTAAACAGACACCCGGCGGGGTGCAACACAATAGATGCAGTGGAGGGCACAACAAGACTCCAACTCTTCAAGGCACAGAGGCACGGTAGCACAGGATACAGGGTACAGGCAGCAGGAACGGGAAACACTGGTAACTGGAAAACACTTGGAGACTATTTACAAGGACAAACTTAAGGTAACACAACAACGCTCAGGCAATGATCGAGAGGGCAGAGCCCCTTTTATAGTCCAGAGGCATTCTGGGTTAATTGCAGCTATTCTGCAAATGTGTGTGTTCTGGCCCTTTAAGGCCGTGCACACGCGGGCGTGTGCACCCTGCGGGAGACAGTGTCCAGACCAGGAAGTGAGTGCCTGCGTCTCCCAGGGGGGAGATGCCGCTGGGAACTTGCTCGTCCATGGCCGCGGCCGTCAGAGGGTAAGTCAGGACGACGGTCCGCGGCCATAGACGTTACAACTAGAATACTATATATACAGCATCTTTTGAATAGATTAGTACACCTGAGGAAGCTAGTTTTGTGACCAGCAATAAGCGTGGGGCTTTCATTTGCAGTGTTTGCTATGGCCAGACTATAATCTCTCCTATTATTATTGTTGCTTTGTTCCACCTTTTTTCATTTGTATTACTTTGTATACATTATTCATCCCAATGCATGGGGTGGGTCTTTGTACCACATTATGCTTTTCTGTATGACTGAGTTGGCTATATTCACTTCACATATGCAATTGCATCTTGCGCTTAGCGCCTTGTGGTATATTTTTTTGAGCACATAGCATAACATTTATCTATTGTATCATATATGGTGCAGAGAGTATTTGTCATTTGTAGTCTAGTCCTATCCCTTATTTTCGATTTTCACCGCAAGAGGGTCACATTATGTTTTGTGACCCTTATCTGATTTTCCCTGTGTTTTTAGTAGCATTTTAATTGTTTTGTCTGTAGGTGTGTATATGTATATATTATTGCTTACTATACGTTAATAAAGTATTTTTTCTTAATTTTTTTTTTTACTAACAAGGGTGTGCATACCTTTTGTGGGTAGTTGCTCTTTTTGGTTGTTTCACATCCATGAAACCCTATCAACCACCACCTACTAGTCCATATCAATGAATTAGAATATCATCAAAAAGTTAATTGATTTCAGTAATTCAATTAAAAAAGTGAAACTGATATATTTTATAGATTCATTACACACAGAGTGATCTATTTCCAGCATTTTTTTCTATTAATATTGATGATTATGGCGAACAGTTAATGAAAACCCAAAATTTAGTCTCTCCGAAAATTTTAATATTGGGTAAAAGTTCAAGATTGTAGACTCGTGGTATCACACTCTAATCCTCTAATTAACACAAAACACCTGCAAAGGTTTCCTAAGCCTTTAAATGGTCCAACAGACGGGTTCAGTAACTATACAATCATGAAGAAGATCCTTTGGACAGGAGTCAAACGGGTCAAAGAGGCGTGATAAAGCATCGGCCCTATGACTCTTGTTAACTAGTCTATATGTGAAAGTCAAAAGGTGTGAAAAAAGACCAGCAAGCTTGTCTGGGCTTTAGTCTCTGGGCGGCATGAAAGTATTCAAGGTTTTTATCGTCCGTATAGATGAAAACAGGATGATTAACCCCTTGCCACTACCAGCAGATGTCACCATTCTCCTAAAGACGGATGGTTAGCCCCTTCCAGCAGATGTCGCTATTCTCCTTAAGCAGATATCTGCCAACAGCTCCGGATCTCCAATGGGATATTTTTTTTATGCTGAGGAGAATTTTAGAGCAGAAGGCCCTAGGGCAGAGTTTACTTTTAGATGACTTCTAAAACAAGATGGCTCCTATACCCACAGAAGAGGCACCCACTTCGACAAAGAAAAGCCTGAGAACATCTGGTGAGAGAGGACTGGGGCAAATACAATAAATGCACAAACTGTATCTTCAGACCAAGAGCAACAATTGGCCCCTTCATGTGTAGGAGCGGTGAAAGGAGCTAATAAAGAGAAGTTATGAATGAATTGCCTGTAGTAATTATCAAATCCTAAGAAGAGTTGTAAGCAGGTATTTATAATATCCATTACCGGTGTTGAAGGCCATGTTCCAATCGCCCCCCTGCCTGGATACAGACCAGGTTTTAAGCTCCACAAAAATCCAATTTTGTGAAGACGGTAGCTCCCCTTAAATGGTCAAACAGCTCAGAGATAAGAGGGATAGGGTAACAATCCTTCACTGTTATCTTGTTTAGACCTCAATAGTCTGTACATGCCTCAAAGACCCTTCCTTTTTATTCACAAAGAAAAAACCCGCTTCTGCTGGCGAAGAGGATACATGAATGAAGCTCTTCTGTAAGATCTCCAAAATCCAGAAGCATTAAGAATCACTAAATGAAGTATTTTTTCCTTAGAGGAGAAGTAAATTATGCCTGAGGTGATTTATCCTAAGTCCAGTTAGGCCAAAAACTTTCCAGATCTGGGAGGTCAGATGGGACAGTTCATACTTAAAGAGGCTCTGTCACCAGATTTTGCAACCCCTGTCTGCTATTGCAGCAGATAGGCGCTGCAATGTAGATTACAGTAACGTTTTTATTTTTAAAAAACGAGCATTTTTGGCCAAGTTATGACCATTTTTGTAGTTATGCAAATGAGGCTTGCAAAAGTCCAAGTGGGTGTGTTTAAAAGTAAAAGTCCAAGTGGGCGTGTATTATGTGCGTACATCGGGGCGTTTTTAATACTTTTACTAGCTGGGCGCTCTGAAGAGAAGTATCATCCACTTCTCTTCAGAACGCCCAGCTTCTGACAGTGCAGATCTGTGACGTCACTCACAGGTCCTGCATCGTGTCGGCCACATCGGCAGCAGCATCAGCGTTTGCAGGTAAGTCGATCTTACCTGCAAACGCTGATGCTGCTGCAGAATCAACTGTAGCCTCTGGTGCCGATGTGGCCGACACGATGCAGGACCTGTGAGTGACGTCACAGATCTGCACTGTCAGAAGCTGGGCGTTCTGAAGAGAAGTGGATGATACTTCTCTTCAGAGCGCCCAGCTAGTAAAAGTATTAAAAACGCCCCGATGTACGCACATAATACACGCCCACTTGGACTTTTACTTTTAAACACACCCACTTGGACTTTTGCAAGCCTCATTTGCATAACTACAAAAATGGTCATAACTTGGCCAAAAATGCTCGTTTTTTAAAAATAAAAACGTTACTGTAATCTACATTGCAGCGCCTATCTGCTGCAATAGCAGATAGGGGTTGCAAAATCTGGTGACAGAGCCTCTTTAAATGACCATTCTGCTCGCACACAAGGCACAAACACTGAAACTGTCTCCCTGACCTCTCCCCTAAGGACTTAGGGGTTCAGCTCATTTGCATAGGTTCATCAGAGACATTTAATATTGTGGATACAGAAGGTGTAGGTGGATTGTTAAAGACTGGTGCCAGACGTGGAAATCGACGGAAGTGCTCCTTCTCCTGAGCTCTCTACCTGAAGCAGATATCCACCTGGATAGCCAGATTGATCCAAGGAAGAAGGAATATTCTGCCCAGACAATTCCTCTTTCATAGGGCACACCAGCTTTTAACAGAAAGCTTTGTTGTTCTAGGATAAGTCTGAAGCCAGAATTTGATGACATATTGCCCCGTCGGAGGAAGATCCCTACTTAAGGCAGAACATCCCAGAAGCAGCAAAAGATGTGTGCCCAAGTTCTTCAAACACCTTACGGAAGTTCCATTGCATACTGGTATATTATACTGTTTTATTACTTTATAAGCAGCTGTGCTGCAGTTTCCTGCATTCTCAGGATCGGTGGAGTCCTAGCGGTTGGATCCCCACCAATCATAAAGTAATGGCATATACTAGCAATAAGATGTGAATATCTCTTTAAGAGGGGACAAAGGGACTTCCACGGTATCCCACTTTGATTTTCACCCTTTTCTTGCTCTTTGTCAGTCAATCAATACATGCTATGACTCTTCCATTCATAAAAAAATAAAAACAAAAGAAAAATTGAAGCAGTTGCAGTTATGCACCAGCCACATGGATGTAGGCATTGTAAACACATAAAAGCGCGATGAAACATACTAGTATAGGTAGAATGCTGGGTATATTTCTACCTACACTAATCTGTATAATACCCCAGTATAACACCTACTTAGTGTCACAAGGTCAACAACGACAACCATACATATACACCAAATAGCATCAGGGCTCTCCACAGCAGATGGTTTAGCAACATAATTGTGTACTTAGGCTCCAAATTTTGACAACCTCTGTAATGTGATTAAAAAGCCATGACCCAATATAAAACTGCAAGAGCAGCACAGCATTGATAGAAACTCATTCATCTATCAAAGGTGGTGATGGTGATTGTGATTGGGCAGTCCATGGGGATCAAGAATGAAGACACATACTGAGCAGTATGCCTGTCTGAAAACCAGACATAGTGTGGGCTGTATTCACAGTGCATGACTATTGGGGAATACAGCGAACCCTACTGAAAGATATAGTACTCCAAAAGGGGAAAGAATTGACAAACAAAAAGAGTGGGGGAAACAAGACACATAAGAAATGAGAGTATCAATAAAATACAAACAACAATAAAGTTTTACATTTCTCTAAAATTGGGTTATCTGTACTGACAATAGGAAACGAAGTCTCTGTAGTTGATTTACTTTAATGAACAAAGAATGAGAAACTCATATTCCGCACTTTTTCATCATTCATTTGAATTGATGGCAAAAATCAGTTTTGTAAAAGTATGCAGGTTTATTTACCCAAAAGAGCATTTAAGTACTAAGTAGCATAGGACAAATATATAAAAAATGACGCTTACCGGAGCACTCATCTCAAAAAAGACGACCATGCAAATTGATCCTAATTAACCATAAACTAAAAGCTATAATAGGTGCCCAGAAACGTTTCAGCAAGCCAAAAGGGCCAACATCTTCAGTGGGACTCAACAGATGGGTTTAAAAGCAAAGAACATGTTTAAATACTGAACATGGTAGAGTAATGGTCAGGTGACCGAGCAGACATAGTGTTCTCTCAAGAGCTAAATGATTACTACAAAGGTAACTTTTAAATAGAAATGTTAAACAACTACCCATGGTCTGCTATAAAACCATTAGGAAATGAAAGATTGCATGAAGGGTCAAGTGTTAAGACCATAACCAGCAATAGGCGGGCATACAGAGAATAAACAAACAGCATTAGTCAAATTGAACGTACCTGCCCACAAACGGGTGTTAACCTGCTTACATTTATCTATTTAGGCCACAGCACTCCTACTGTAGCATATGTACGTTGCCAGGAAACAGATCCCAGCCTCCACTAAACCGGAAGCTGCGATTAGAAGGGCCGGAACTTGTAAAGCATTGAGACACAGAGTGGCCACAAAGAAAGCAACTTTGTTTCCTGCGGATTCCCTTTTAGTTGCACAGGCAATTGCCTAAGGCCAATAAGTAAATAGACATGCAAGGAGCGTACAACATCACAGGTAGTAACCATAGTGACGTGACGTAAGACCATAGCGTTTCTCGGACCAACGTGACTGTGTTGCTGGGGTTATAGTTTTGAAACGGCCAAATCTTCCCATTGGCTGCCTCACATTATAAAAGCAATAAAAAATTCTACCGATGAAATTCAGTCATTATTTCACAATTTGGTTCTTTTTTTATACATAGCCTTTGTGCTCTAGTGCAGTTATGAGTCTGCTAAGCCTAATAAATAGATTTAGTAACAAAACATGACTAAATAATTCACAATATTTATATTTTCCTGAGAGCAGTAAAAAGAAGTTCTATAGGTATTTTGTCTAGATAAAAAATTATCCAGCTTGTGATGATTCCCATAGAAAATTGAATAGTCAATATCTAAAGGCATAAATAAATAAAGACAACAAGCTCAATACCTAAATAAATAGAATATGTGATCAATGTCTCTTTACATCTTAAATCCAATAATTGGGACTTGAGTAATCGATCATGAGTAATCTGGATTCTACTCAGACAATTCCATGTAATAGAAAAAGGACATTAAGGAGACACTTAAAGAAGCTTTCTCATTGTTTCATAAAATAACCTTTTTTATAATGATCAATGCTTATAAGCAGACGAAACTTTATTGAGGCCCATATGATTTGATATATAGGACCATTTCTGTGGCCATTTACATACCATGTATGTGACTAATAAGAATACATTCAACATATTTGACATTTATAGTGAAAGCTATGTATATGACTTTTTTGTTAAAAACAACAAATGCGAGGGCGTGGCTTTGGCATGGCGGTGTGAGGACGTATCTTCTTGAGGCTCCGGACTCGGCTTACAGAGAATCGCCCAAAAGGGCTCACTTACCTGGGTTTTGTGAGCGATGACGAAGGGCAGGCATCGTAATAGTCTCTTGGCTATTCCTGGCACCTCTTCTATCGGCAGGTTCCTTCGTTCCAGGCAGGACGGGACATCTCCGCGGCGATCCTCCATTCCTCCTTCAGGCCGCTCTCTGGGCTGGCAAGTACCAGCTGTTGCTCCCAGGACCACGTTCCCGACATGGCGACTTCGCAGATATGTCAGGGCCCTAAAGCCATGCCTGGGAAGGCCCCACCGGCCCTGGCAGATGAATTTCCTCCTCTCCAGCCCCAGTCTGTGACGCGGCAGGATGCTGACTGCATGGCTCTGCAAAGCAGGGCGGTACAGGCGGCGCCATTTTCTTTTGCCACCCCGCGGCTTTCTCCCCCAGTGGATTTGATGCAGCTTGGCCAGGGGACGCCGGCCACTTTGAGGGGGCCACTCACCCCTTCTGCGGTGGAGAGGGATTGCCTGTCGGTCTTTTCTCCGGGTCCTCCGCCCACTATGGAACGGACCTTGCCGGAACTGTGGGAAATGGTGCGGGCTCTGCCTGCCAAGTCTGACCTGGATTTACGTCTGTCCCGCCTGGAGGAGAAGCATGATAAGGCCATAGGTGCTGTCAAACATGAGGTACGTTCATTGGCCGCACATGTGGATATATTGGAGCGCCAGAACTCTGTTTATTCCATGGACATCTTGGTCCTTACACCTGGATGATGTGGAAAATAGGGGGAGACGGAACAGTTTGAAATTGAGAGGCATATCGGAATCCGTGCCTCCGCAAGGCCTATATGACGCAGTGACTCATATCTTTAACAAGCTCCTGGATAGACCACGAGATATGGCCATTGAAATGGATAGGGTGCATAGAGTGGCCATGGATGTTAACCGCCCACGGGATGTCATATGCAGAGTGCACTTTTACAAACAGAAGGAGGACATTGCATGGAGAGCCTGGGAGAAGGGGGCCATACCCTATAATGGTTCAGAGGTCACCGTTTTGCCGGATGTTTTCAGATTGACTCTCTACATGCGTAGAGCTGTACTCCCTTTACTGGAGGCTACTAAAGCGGCGGGCGCTACATACAAATGGGGCCATCCCTTCCACATTATACTCCGCAAACAGGGGCATTCGTTTGCTGCTCGATCTCCGGATGACCTGGAGGAGGCCTTTCGGTTCCTGGAGATCGCTCCAGTACGGCTGCCAGATTGGACAGAGCCACCAACGTCGCTTTTTCTCAGAGGAGGTCCCTACCCTGATTCTGCTCGTCCGATTCTGCCTCGCTCCAGAGACGGTCCAGCCGAAATGCGGACTCCAGTGCGGCGTTCCCCGCACAGAGACGGACTTACCACATTGTTACTTATGCTTATTTCCCCTTTGCAGTGTTTTTCAAGAGGTGCAGCTGTTGGTAATGGGGGTGATCCTGACATTCTACACAGTATGCTAGCAAGAGGGTTTCTCTATTTGTTGACCTGCACATGTTTATTCAATCAGTGGTAGGGAGGTCTCCGCAGACGTCCACTTTCGTGTCCGTTCTATGTTTCTGTGTTCTCTGGTCTGGTTGAGTATGTAGGGGGGTTGGAGCGGGGCGGATAGCTCGTTTATGGGGGGTGGGAGTTCCGGATATCTTCCGCTTCGGGTTCAAACCAGGCCTTTGGCATTGATGCTTAGCTTATATTCCTTATGTCAGATGTGCCTCTGCCCCTGTTTGTGTCGTTCGTCATGGTGGCACCCCACAAGATATCCTAGGCAGCAGGGAATCCCTTCACAGGGTAATACTGGGGTGGGTGGGGTTTAGAAGGTGGGTCGGGTAGTCCATTCAGTATTTAGCCGGTTGAGTCTGGAGTATCCTTGAACTCAATTTTATAATCCTGGTATATTTTGTAATTCTTTGAAGATTTGTTTTTTCGCATCGCTGTCATTCTTCGTTCCCCATTAGGGTCCCGTGTTGTTGTGTCATGGTCGGAGGGTATTTTTCCTACTGAGGGCGGCATAACACATGACGAGTTGTTGAGGGCTTTTAGTGGGGCTGTTTTTGTTCCAGTGCTCTGATACTTCTGTCCCCTGTAAGGGATCTTTTTCTTTCATGCTTTCCTTCCCTTCCCCTCTCTGTCTTCTCCTTCCTCCCCCATTATGTCTAACATTGCCATTGCTTTCCTGAATGCGCAGGGTCTGAATATCCTGGAAAACAGGTCCTCCATTCTCCGTCTTCTTTAGAAGAAAAAAGAGCATGTGGCCTTCCTTCAGGAGACCCACTTCTGGGCTGATTGTATACCAAAGCTTACGAATTCCAATTATACGGATGGGTATCATAGCGTGTCCCCAGATTCTAAGACTAAAGGGGTCTCCAATTTGACTTCACGCTCTCTCCAGGGCTTCCTTAGCTAAATGCAGATGGCATTTTTATGAATTCAGTAACAAACCGAGTAGGACCCTTGCGTGGGCTTTTAGGAAAACCCGTTCTCGTACTTATGTTCCTCATATTCAAGCTGCCCACAATCGATGTTTGCCCCCATGACATCTTGGAGGCCTTCCGTGCCTACTACCACTCTCTCTATATGGGGGGAGCCATTTGGAGAGGATTGAGTCATATCTTCGGACCTCAGGGATGAAATGTATCCCCCAGGAGGCTATTGCTGCTCTGGAGGCTCCCATTTCCCCAGAGGGGTTGTCGTGGGCATTGAGAGACTCACCAGTGGGGAAGGCGTCGGGCCCTTTGCAATATTATAAGGCCTGTTCGGACCTGCTTTCTCCCCATTTCCTACATGCCTTCAACTCACTTACTGAGGGGAGTTCCCTTCCCCAAGATTCTCTGCAGGCTTACTCACTTACGCAGAGGGGAAGGACCCAGCCATGTGCCAGTATTACCGCCCTATATCTTTGTTAAATCTTTGTTAAATGTAGATCTAAAGTTGTTTGTGAAAATTCTGCCTTATAGGATGACTGCTTCTACAAAATGTTATACATAATGACTAGGTGGGTTTTATGCCTCTTAGGGAAGCTCGGGATAATACCATATCAAGCTGCTGCCTTGGCTATGCCCACGTTCTTTCTGTCCACGGACGCGGAGAAGGCCTATGACAGAGTCAAATGGTACTTTATGCTGGCCACCTTATGGCATATTAGACATTGTCTTGTGGAGAATAAATGAAGAGTACTGAGAAATATGCAAAATAGCTCTCCTCCAGAACTAAAAAAAAAACCTCTCTCTCTAGTGCCACCTATGAATGACTACCCTGTAAGATAATGTTCGAGCCTTTATAGAGCCTTGAAACAAGACTTTGATTAATAGCCAAACCAGAGAAACCCATCTGTAGATAGCACTGTATCGGACTTGTTGTTCCTCATCAATACAGAGTAGGGTTCTGGTTGGCTGAGTGACAAGCCTTTGAAACAACTATTGGAAGGCACTGATTCTCCTTGTGGAGGGAGATACAGCTGGTAGAAAGTCTTAAGGGCAATGCTCACTGAGAAAAACATGTAAAGTAGCTCTCCTCGAGAAGGAAGAAAACTGTTTCTCTAGTGCCACCTATAGGTGCCCGCTCTGCAAGTTAAAGTCTGACCCTTTAGGCCGTGTTCACACAGAGTTTTTTTGCAGGCAGAAAATATATGCCTCAGAAATCATTCAGGAATTTTGAGGCCGATTTTGAACTGCCTGTGCCCGTTGAATCTAATGCAAGGACCGCAGGCAAGAAGACGACATGAAAAATGCTCAGAAACAAGAAAGAACATGCCGCTTTTTTTTTTTTCTGCCAGTGACCAAAACCCGCCAGGGAAAAATCTTCCTCTGCCTCCCATTGAAGTGAATGGGGGTGATTTCAGCCGTTTTTTGGCACTGATTCTGTCACGGATTCTGAGTCAAAATCAGCACCAAAACACTAAGTGTGAACTGACCCTTATAGAGCCTTTAAACAGAAATAAACTCAAATTATGGTGATTTATTAATACAGTCTAAAAATGTAGATGCTAAATTAACTATTATTTAGTGCCAAAAGAATGACACACGCTATTAATAAATCTGGCACATTTTATGATTCCTCTTACCATGCCACTTATTCTAGACACTTTTCAAATCTATCAAGTTAGGTGTAAAAATTAAAGTAAAGTAAAACACATGATTACTGTTTGCCACAATTTGAGACATAATGCTGGTGCATTTTGCTTTGTCTTCCCCTTGTCTTTTTGTACTAAATGGAAACTTACACCTGCTGGTACATTCTTACATAAAGAATGAAAACTAAAGAGCAAATGTGATCAAACCTGCTTTACTAAAGACACAAGCCACCAGGAAAGATCACAGATATAAGATTTCCACCTTCTTTCAACATAATAGAATGAGGCAGGATTAACGTCTTCCCGACATTTGTCGTAAGTATACGTCGTGGAAAGCTAGTGCTTCCCGCAATTTATCGTATACTTATGACAAATGGATGACAACGGCTCAGAAACTGAGTCCGTACCATCATCCCCAGGCGTCAGCTGTATGTTACAACCGACACCCTGCTATATTGGTGGAGACGGAAGTAAACTCCGATCCCTGCCATTAACCCCTTAAATGCAGCGATCAAAAGCGATCACTGCATTTAAGATGTTTGAAGCTCATCGCCATCCCAGCAACGAAATTGCCGGGGTGCCGGTGGATGCAATGGCAACTGGCCTCCCGGTCTGCATAGTACAGAAGCCTTCCAGGCCCCGCTCAGAAACACCCAGGAGCTGAGCCCGGCATCATCAGCGGTGGATGTCAGCTGTATGTTACAGAAGACACCCTCTTGTAACACAACCCATCTGTACATATAGGGAACTAGAGGACTGTCTCAAGATGCAAAAATGCAGCATGTATCAAAAGATAATAATGAGAAAAGTTCACGTGTATCTAAATAGAGACGTTCCTACATGTAGACCAAGCGTGACTTGGTGAATTGACCAAAAACATATGGATAAACCTACAACCAAATGTTCAATACTAACACAAAGAATCATAAATTGTGGGGGCGTGGCTTAGGCATGGCGGCGTGGGGCAGCATCTTCCCGGAGCTCCGGACATATCCCACTGATCAAGATGGCACATCCCCTCTTACCTGCCCGTTGCGACATGCCAAGGGTCAAATCCAAACCTGGAACCCCCAGAGCTTCTCGTGATCCATCTTTGGCCCGGTTCCTGCAACCAGCAACGCGTCCACAGCGAGAGAGAGCCACGTGCTGTCGCAGGACATTCCGCCGGTATTTCGCCGTATCGCCTTGGCAGCTGGCCAACAGGGCGCAGGTCAGAGTCTATAGTTCATATAGGGTACCTGTGGCAGCTCGGACAGTAACAAGGCAGGCTTGGCTGGGACTAGGCAGCAGGTAGACGTCAGGCGTGGAGTAGCAGGACAGGCGTGGTATACTGCACAGCATGGCAACCGCTCAGCATGGCACTAGATCAGGATACAGGGGTTACAGGATACAGGAACAGGGAACACTGGGAGCAGGAAACACTAGGTGACCCTTTGCAAGACAAACTTAGGATACGACAATAATGCTCAGGCATGGGAGGATGGGCCTGGGACATTCTTATAGTCCAGGGTGCTCTGGGAGCAATCAGCTCAATCTCCCAAATGCGTGCGCTCTGGCTTTTGAAGTCTGGACTGAACTCGCGAGCGCACCCTGGTGGTCACTGTGGAACAGGACGGCCGTATGTGCAGACATCTCTGGAGAGAAGGGCGTCGACTGGATGGAAGGGGATTGTGGTCAGCGCCCTGTGTCGCCTTCCCCCATTGCACCCTCTCCCATGCCGTCAGCCACGAATCCTCCGGTGGATCGCATTCTCATCGAGCTATGGGAGATGGTGAGAGCTCTCCCCACACGAGCCGACATGGACGCGCACATGGCATGCCTGGAGGAGAGACAGGCCAAAGACCTGCAGGAGGTCTCGCTGACTGTCCGCTCACTGGATGATCGAGACACTCGTCTAGAGAACCACAATTTGTCTCTCGTTACAGACCTTATGGCACTTGCTATAACTGTGAGTACCCATGCCATACGTATGAAAGACTTTGCCTTCCACCTGGATGATATCGAGAATAAAGGACGGCATTACAATCTTAAGTTACGAGGTGTCCCCGAATCAGTTTCTCCAGAGGGTTTACACGATGTAGTGTCCACCATCTTTAAGAAAATGCTGAACCGCGTGCCTGAGACTCCACTCGAACTGGACAGGGTCCATCGCTCAGCGGGTTCTAGAACCAGGGATCCGGAGCACCCTAGAAATGTCATCTGTAAAGTCCACTTCTATAAGCAAAAAGAGGACATTCTGCACAATGCCTGGGAGCGAGGCTCGGTACCATATAATGGCGCCGACGTCCTGATCTTACATGATGTGTCTAGGCTAACGCTATATATGAGACGTGTTGTTAAACCTCTATTGGAAGCCATCAAGCGGTCAGGAGCATCGTACCGCTGGGATCACCCTTTCCATATCATACGGAAGGCAGGTAGCACATTTGCCGTTAAAGACCCGTCGGATCTTGCTGACGCGTTTTGTTTTCTGGAAACAGACGTGGTCTCGGTCCCGGACTGGACCTTACCTCCCCCTTCATTGCCACCCAGCAGGGAAGTGGGGACACGTGCCCCCAGACCAGAGCCGCACGGAGGAAGTTCCGTGCGCCCAGTTCGCAGTCACCATGTTGAGGAACAGCGACTGAAGGGGCAGATTTGAGTCTTACCTGCCACCCATCTGTATCAATTCTCCTGGTCTAAGTGTGACCTCTGCTGATCGCTTCGATGTCGGTTTCCTATACTGCCCTCTGACTATCCCCTCTAGGCTGTCTTCCTCCTCCGACATTTTGTTCTGAGAAGAGACGTGATTTTCTGAACTTACAGGAGATGGAGGCCACGGTCACGGTCCAGTTGATTACATATTATATAGCTTTCGCAGATTGCACTGGTTTCTCTCCTTTAACCGGGCCTAGGGCATTTCTCTAGGGGGGCAGAGTTTTGAGTAATATGTTGGACCTTTAGTGTTTACTCGGAGCTGTTCATATTGTTGTTACCTTTTTGTATAATGTCTAGAGTATAATTTTTCCTCCCCTTGGATGTTATTGGGGAAACTGTTTGTTGGTAGTCCCTTGAAGTCTTTTGGCTCTTCTTCCCCTCTTACTACTCCTATTTTTCCTGTACTTTCTGACTTCTTACCTATCCTTTGATCTGCTCCCTCCGCCCCCTTTCCCACCCAATGTCCTCAGGTTCATAATCCTTACTTTATCATGACTAACCTAACTATTGTCTCACTAAATGTCCAAGGTTTGAACACTCCCGAAAAGAGAACTTCTCTACTCCGTCTCCTCTGGAAAAAAAAAGGGCTCAGGTGGCCTTCCTACAAGAGATGCATTTTCGCACGGCCCAACTCCTGTCCCTCCCAAACGTAAGATTCCCACACGTATATCATGCTATTAGAAGAGGCCTTTAATACACTGGACGAGTTTGCAGAGGGGACTCTGGTACTGGTAGGTGATTTTAATTTACCCTTATACTCCATCTTGAATATCACATCACACCAGCTCGCCTCCCCTAAACCCTTTACCTGTCGCCTACATTGTTTGCTCCCTACACACCAACTAATCGACCCCTGGCATATACTCCACCCAAATGATAGGGACTACACATTCTTTTCTCAGCCACACAATATGTACTCCCGCATAGACTACATCCTACTCCGCCACTCACAGTTTTCTTTCCTCTGCCTCCATAAATTGCATATAGTTTTCTGACCATGCTATGATACTTCTTAACTCTGTCCCTTTCCTCCCTCCACTCTACACCATGGCAGTGGAGTCTGAACGACTCCAAGTTGCAAGACCCATTGATCTTAGAAGAATTGGCGACTGAACTTTGCTTTTTCTTTGATACTAACGTTACGACAGACTCTAATTGTCTTTCAGTCTGGGAGGCACATAAATGCGTCATGAGGGGCATTCTCATAAGGATCGGTTCCCGACTCAAAAAAGAACACTCGGCAGTCTTCGCAGAGCTTGTGGGGAAAATACACACCTTGGAACTCTCCCTTAAACGGTCTCTGGACCCAGGATCGGGCACGGAACTGACAAGGTTACAGGACAAATAGCGTACTCTAACACTTTCCACAGCCAAAGCCTCCCTCACTAAATGTCGCAGACACTACTTTGAATTTGGCAACAAACTGAGCCGAACTATAGCGAGGGCCCTACACACGGAGATAGAACGCGCACATACGTCCCATTCATTAGCACCCCTAATGGCACAAGGGTACACACCCCGGGAGAAATTGCAGACACTTTTCGATCCTACTATTTAGAGTTGTACAACCCGCGTGGCAATGCGGGTATTCCCATTCCCAATTCCAGACTCAATGCCATCAGGTCTTACATCCAGGCCTCGGGATTGGGTCATATCCCACAGGATGCTGTAACAGCGTTAGACTCCTCGATTTCAGAAGAGGAGTTTATTGAGGCCCTCAAAACATCCCCCTCGGGTTAGGCCCCAGGCCCTAATGGCCTATCACTACCCTATTATAAGAAACTTGCTTCCCTTCTCACTAGTCCCTTTTTGGCTGCTTTTAATTCCATCCCTGAAGCCAGATTGATGCCTGTAGATACACTGAGAGCCCACATAACAGTGATCCCCAAGGTAGATAAGAACCCTTCCCTCTGCAGTAGTTACCGTGCCTTCTCCCTTCTTAATTTAAATCTAAAACTTTTTTCAAAGATATTAGCCACATGAATCACACCATTCCTGTCCACAATAATCCATAGGGACCGGACGGCCTTTCTCCCAGCGAGAGAGACCAGAGCTTTTTTGCTCTCCACGGATGGCGAAAAAGCATTCAACCGGATTGACCGGTCGTTTCTCCAAGATACTCTATCTTATATAGGTCTAGGCCACGGCATGCTCAGCTGGATTTTGAGTTTATCCCCTTCAGCATCGGTGAAGGTCAACGGCCATACTTCCTCCTCCCTCCCCATTACTAACGGAACCCGCCAGGGCTGGCCGCTATCTCCCCTGATTTTCACCTTGTGTCTGAAACACTTCATATGTCATGTCCGTGGCAACCAGGATATTGCGGGTGTGATGGTCGCTGATACAACTCACAAAGTAGAAGCATATGCTGATGACCTACTATTTTTCCTCTCACGTCCCCGCATTTCGGTGCATAACTTGATGGCTGAATTTCAATCATTTGCATCTTTGTCCAATTTTAAAATAGAAAATGCATGGAAGCCGAAAAAAAGAGGCATGCTATAGGCGCTGCTTGTATTAAATGATCAGTTGGTTTATTGCATATAAAAGCAAGGTAAACAATTTGCTACGCGTTTCAACGCCGGACTGGCGTCTTCCTCAGGCAGTAAAACATACAAGGAAAATACAAGTATATATACACAAACAGGTGAATACATTAATTGGGCCAGTTCAGACGTGGCAGTGAAATAAAACGCCAAAACAAAGGGAGGTCAGAGGTAAAAATAAAAACTAATACTTTGCATGTTTAGAAACATATGGGGAGAAAAGAACAAATATATAATATGAAAGGCAGTGATCGATGCATGTAATATAATAATAATTATAATATAATATAGTAATATGATACAACGGTATAACGGATACGATGCCCAAAGAATCTATTAAAATTACATAGAAACATAAAAATGGGAATCTGGTCCCAAGTGATTGATTTAGATAAGATGCCACATTACAAATTATACCAGAGAATTCCTTACTGTACATCGGAAGAAAGGAATCATGCGGGAGTCATGGAAACCATGAACAGCAGAACTGGAACGCATAATGGACCGCACGCGTAATCAGTACTGTGTACAGCTTGTGGGAGTCATGGCAACTACGATGGCTCATGAGGGCAAATACTCATTGGGACGCATAATGGAACGCAAACGCATTAAGGACCACACGAAGCCAGGTGTAGGGAAGAACGGTAAGAACAAATACTTCAATTAATACAATAATAGTGGATTTAAATGTATGCTGGTTAGCAATCGCGGATACCAGTGCTATACAAAATGTAGATGATACAATGATAATGAATTCATGCTGACTAGCAATCGCAGGTGCCATTGCTGTACAAAATGTAGGTGATATATATATAATATAATAACATAATTGTAATAGATATATATGAGTACATGTACAAAAAAACAAGGGGATAATTAATTTGATGATAGGAAATGCCATAGTGATATAATAAAGTATACACACAGTAGGGTAGGAAATATTAATAAAATCATAAATTATATTAATATCAAAAGAGGAATGAATAGCGAAATTAATCTAATGCAGATTCTGTGATATCATTAAGACCATTGGGGTGCAGGGTCCCCAGCTTGTAAATCCAGAAGTTCTCCCTCTGTTTGAGTCTGGTGAATCTATCCGATAATTCACATGGAATACTTTCAATGGGAGTGACAGTCATGACATCAAAATTACAATTATGTTTCAGAGCGCAATGTCGGGATACGCTATGTTTGGGATAACTATTTTTTACATTAAATCTATGCTTATTAAGTCTATTTCTAAGGGTTTGGGTTGTGCGACCTACATATTGGCCTCTTCTATCACTTCCATCTGGCGCCGTGTCCTTTTTTCTTTTATCTATCATTATTTGTTTCGGGCCACACGTGCACCCTTTTCGGGTGAATTGGATCCCGCTACACGGAGGAGTCGCCGTGGACGTTTTTGGACCTGGCCGCCCTGGACATTCGTTTGGTGACCCTCTGACACTGGCTGCCTACTACAAACATGCTGGACTTCATCAATGACAGAACAACTACTCGTGAATGACTCATCACACAGATGACTGGGACTGATGTTGCTGACCACCATATCGCAACTGTGAGTAATGCAACAAGTTTGGAACTAACGAAAACTATGACTGACCTATTTCTTCAACTGGAAGATTGTTTCAAAGAGGAAGCCTTCCTGAATATAGACTGCCGTTTTCTGGACATCTATCTGACTGAGAAAATGGCCCCTAGGAGCCTTCGAGTGTTTTTTTAACACCCCGTTTGAACATGATACTAATTTCAGAACAGAATGGTTCAAAATATTGGACCAATGCAATGTTGGTTTGAATAAATGTTTATATGACAAAAGATCTAATCTTTGCACCAGCTTAGCAGCCAAAATCGATGTGTTGAGCCAACAACTCGACAACATTTCATCCCTCACGGTTTAAAAAAAATTAGAATTGACCACTATGGAACGCCTTCATGCCTTTGAGAGAGACACAATTTCTAAAAAAATGAAAAAAAACTAAGAAGGGACAGAACTGACTATGCAGAGAATAAACTAGGTGACTGGACATCCAAACCACAGCGTACCTTAGACACATTACATGGACACTACAAGAAACCACCAGGCACTACCCTTCGTGTATCTAATGTATCTAATTACTTCAAACGATCTGCTCCCAAATGTTATGCTAATGGTGATAACACTTCCGTTGTAAATACAAATAAGAATAACAGCAATAATGCAACCAATTCCCAAATTAGTGTCTCTCATAACCCTAACCCCAAAAGAAAGTTTGCCCCCAACAGTCCCGCCATTTCCATCCCCACTATGAACCCTGTTCCTAGCATGCCAAATTCCACCATTTTGGGCAAAATACCCGTACATGCTTTCAAGGCCCATAATTTAGATGCACATCTAAAACTTTTTAATCTAATCCCTGATACCCCACCTAACTCTAAATTTTTTAACGACTCCATTGAAAGCAATACTATGTCACCCCTTCCACCCTCCCTTCTGAATCTATCCCTACATGACAGTATAGTCCCAGATGCACCTGCAACAGTTCAAAATCTAACCATAGACGAGTTAGGACCTACATTTGATAATACTATGGCTACGGTATCTTTTTTAGGACTCCCCACACAATTCACCATGCCCCCAATTACTCCAAGTTCCCACACACGGGACGTCCTTCTACCTATATTGAAAAGTCCGAAATCCAGGACTCTAACGGCCTTTTTCCCAAAAATCCAAAAAGTCACGTCAAAAAGAAAGCTAGAGGCAGAACCAGAGGGTGCAGAGGGGGTAGATATAAACTTCCCCCTCCTCCCCAAAAAACACAAACAGAGACAGTAAAATTATTCAACTTATCCACATACAAACTCAGTAATGACGAAATCAACTTATTGTCCAAGGGCCTTTCCTTTTGTCCAACTACATTGCCTAATGGCTTTGACATTTTTCTGGACCTGAATAGGTTCATACGTAAATTAACCTTGCTGCGACATTTCGCAATCTCCCCTCCCGTTATCCCACCTGTTCCTGACACATGTCCGAGTTCACTTATGCCGGTTAGAGTTGATGTATGCCCAAAATCTTATTTCTATCCACTACACCATTGTGGTGCTGCCCTCAAAACTTTTTTTAATCTGGTCAGTAATGACTTTAAAACAATTGAAAAACCAATCATCACGACAGACAATCTCACCAAGTCGGAACGCACTTCCCTCAAAAATATACAGAAAAACCAACAAATTATTATACGTTCAGCCGACAAGGGGGGTGGTATTATCATACAGGACCGCATCGATTATGTCAATGAAGCTTACAGACTATTATCAGACACCAACTACTGTGAGAGATTGCAGTCTAATCCCATCCCTTCATTTCTAAACAAATACAAACCACACATTGAGGAAGCATTCCAGGACAACATTCTGAGTAAGAAAGAGAAAGCATTCTTAACAGTTCCATTTCCCACCATCCCGTTCCTATATCATTTGCCTAAAATTCATAAATCCCTATCCAACCCCCCTGGCCGACCAATTATTTCAGGGATCGGGTCACTTATCAGCAACCTGTCCCACTACATTGACATGCATCTCCAACCTTTTGTCATCAAATTACCATCCTACCTCTAAGACTCGACACATCTTATTAGGGAATTATTTGCGCTACAAACTACTTATGATCTAACTGACCACTGGTTCCTAACTGCAGACGTATCATCCTTGTACACTAATATTCCACATGATTTAGGTACAGAGGCAATTTTGACGTTTCTAATAACGGATGCACGTCTCCCGAACAAACAAATCAATTTTTTTATAAATAGCATTGATTTTATACTCACTCATAACATCTTACCTTTGAAGGAAAATTTTTTAAACACCAAAGGTTGTGCGATGGGATCACGTTTTGCCCCATCGTACGCTAATTTGTACATGGGATACATTTTTGGTGATCATATGTATAAAGACAATATCATCTTCTATAAGCGTTATATTGACAGCCTCATTTTCATCATAAAAGGTGATCTAACCGTGATCACCCATTTCATGAAACACTTAAATGACAACACCTTTGGAATCTCTTTTTCACATGAGTGCTCTGTCAGCAAAATAGACTTCTTGGATCTCACAATTGAGAAAAAGGGTCGCGTGTTAACCACAAAAACCCACTTTAAAGGGGTTGATGTAAACAGCTACCTGAACTTCAGGAGTGCCCACTACCCACCCTGGCTGAAGAATGTACCCTTTGGCCAGTTTAAGAGGATTAGAAAGAATTGTTCCAATAACCAAGATTTCCAAAAAGAATGTAATTTACTGAGGAAAAGGTTCAAAGAAAAGAACTTCCCCTCCAGCCTGATCATAGGCGCTGATACCAGAGCAAAATCACTTACACAACTGGATTGCCTAAACCCTCGAACCATTACCACAAATAAGTCAGGTGACTTCAGATGCAATTTCGTCACTACTTTCAATAAAGGGAGTAAATTGATCAGCTCCACATTGCAAAAACATTGGCACGTTCTCACTAATGACCAATACATGAAAGATCTTATTCCAACAAGACCCAAGATCACCTATAGGAGGGCGAAAACTTTGAGGAACCTCATTGCACCCAGCAAATTACGCACTGTTCAACAGCACCCCCCTAAAACACCTCTGACTACCTACGGCTCGTTCCGTTGTGGTAAAACAAGATGCCTATGTTGTTTGAATAGTTGTTTGGTAACTAATGAAAGTTTCGCAATAAAAAGCTTTTTGAATTGCTGCAGCAGCTATGTGGTCTACTTAGTACAATGCACATGCAACCTCCAATATGTAGGGCGCACAACCCAAACCCTTAGGGATAAGATGAATAAACATCGGTTTAATGTTAAAAATGGTTATCTGAAACATAGCGTATCCCGACATTGTGCTCTGGAACATAAATGCAATTTTGATGTCCTGACAGTCACTCCCATTGAAAGCATAGCGTGTGAACTTTCTGACAGATTTACCAGACTTAAACAGAGGGAGAATTTCTGGATCTATAAGTTGGGGACCTTACATCCTAATGGGCATACATCGACTCTGACGGGCATAGGCTGATTTAGTCTTTTTTAAGATTGTATTTGGACAAGTTAAAAAGTTTCACTGTCTCGGTTTGTGTTTTTTGGGGAGAAGGGGGAAACTTAGATCTACCCCCTCTGCACCCTCTGATTCTACCTCTAGTTTTCTTTTTGACGTCACTTTTTGGATTTTTGGAAAGAAGGCCGTTATGCTCCTGGGTTTCGGGCTTTTTATTATGGGTAAAAGAATGTCCAAAATCAGAATCAGCCTATTATCCAAGGGCCTCTCTTTCTGTCCAACAACACCGCCAGACGGCTTTGAAATCTTTATGGACCTAAACAGGTTTATGCGCAAATTGACTTTGCTGCGCCATTTCGCTATCTCCCCCACCATTATTATACCTACTCCTGACATAAATTAATGTTCACCTATGCCCGTCAGAGTCGATGTATGCCCCAAATCTTCTTTCTATCCCCTTCATCATCGAGGACCTGCTTTAGAAAACTTTTTTAATCTGGTCAGCAACGACTTTAAAACAATTGAAAAACCGATTATTGCTGCAGACAATCTCACCAAATCAGAACGCATTTCAATAAAAAATCTACAAAAAAATCAACAAATCATTATACGTTCAGCTGATAAGGGGGGCGGTATCATCAGACAGGACCGTATTGATTATGTAAATTAAGCTTATGGACTATTGTCGGACACTATTTTTTATGAAAGACTGCAGTCCAACCCTATTCCTTCGTATCAAACTGTATACAAATCCCACATAGAGGAAGCATTTTTAGATAATATTCTAAGCAAAAAAGAAAAATCATTTTTAACTGTTCCTTTCCCCACTATCCCTTTTTTATACCATCTGCCTAAAATCCATAAATCCTTATCCAACCCCCCAGGCCGACCCATCATCTCAGGAATCGGGTCACTTACCAGCAATTTGTCCCACTTCATAGATATGCATCTCCAACCTTTCGTCACCAATTTACCATCCTACCTCAGGGACTCCACGCATCTCATTAGGGAAGTACTTGCCCTACAATCTACTCATGATTTAACTGATTTCTGGTTTTTAACTGCGGATGTATCATCCCTATATACTAACATCCCACATGATCTAGGTATACAGGCAATTATGTCATTTTTAACTACAGATTTACGTCTTCAAAACAATCAGATACATTTTTTAATAAATAGCATCGATTTTATATTAACTCATAATGTCTTCACATTCGAAGGAAAATTGTATAGACAAATAAAAGGTTGTGCGATGGGATCATGATTTGCCCCATCATACGCCAATATATACATAGGAGTTTTTGAGGACCTGTATATATTTGGGGATCATGTATACAAAGATAACATCATCTTCTATAAACGTTATATTGACGACCTTCTGTTTATCATAAAAGGGGATCAATCTGTGATCACCCATTTCATTAAATACCTCAACGATAATAACTTCGGAATCTCTTTTACACATGAATGCTCTGTTAACAAAATTGATTTCTTGGATCTCACAATTGAGAAGTATGGTCCTATTTTGACTACAAAAACTAATTTCAAAGGAGTTGATGTCAATAGCTATTTGAACTTCAGGAGCGCCCATTACCCACCTTGGCTAAAGTACGTACCGTTTGGCCAGTACAAAAGGATAAGGAAAAACTGTTCCAATGATGTCGATTTTCATAAAGAATGCAATCTATTAAGAAAAAGGTTCAAAGAAAAAAACTTCCCCTCTAGTCTGATAAAAGGTGCTGAAACCAGAGCGAAATTATTGACACAACTTGATTGCCTAAATCCTACATCCATTGACACAAAAAAAACCTGCGCCTTTCGATGTAATTTCATTACCACATTTAACAAAGGGAGTAGATTGGTCAGCTCCACACTTCAAAAGCACTGGCACATTCTCACTAATGACCAATACATGAAAAATCTTATCCCAGCTAAGTCCAAGATAACTTATAGAAGGGCTAAAACTTTGAGAAACTTAATTGCACCCAGCAAATTGCGTACCATCCAACAGCCCCCCTCAAAAAACACCTTTGGTTACGTTCGGCTCTTTCCGTTGTGGAAAAGCAAGATGCCTGTGCTGCTTGAGTATCAATACCAAGATATCTAATTTCACTTCTGTAGTAACCAAGGAAAGTTTCTCAATAAAAAGTTTTCTAAATTGTGGCAGCAGCTATGTGGTTTATCTATTACAATGCACATGCAATCTCCAATATGTAGGTCGCACAACCAAAACCCTTAGAAATAGAGTTAATAAGCATAGATTTAATGTAAAAAATGGTTATCCCAAACATAGCGTATCCCGACATTGCGCTCTGAAACATAATTGTAATTTTGATGTCATGACTGTCACTCCCATTGAAAGTATTCCATGTGAATTATCGGATAGATTCACCAGACTCAAACAGAGGGAGAACTTCTGGATTTACAAGCTGGGGACCCTGCACCCCAATGGTCTTAATGATATCACAGAATCTGCATTAGATTAATTTCGCTATTCATTCCTCTTTTGATATTAATATCATTTATGATTTTATTAATATTTCCTACCCTACTGTGTGTATACTTTATTATATCACTATGGCATTTCCTATCATCAAATTAATTATCCCCTTGTTTTTTTGTACATGTACTCATATATATCTATTACAATTATGTTATTATATTATATATATATCACACACATTTTGTACAGCAATGGCATCTGCGATTGCTAGTCAGCATGAATTCATTATCATTGTATCATCTACATTTTGTACAGCACTGGTATCCGCGATTGCTAACGAGCATACATTTAAATCCACTATTATTGTATTAATTGAAGTATTTGTTCTTACCGTTCTTCCCTACACCTGGCTTCGTGTGGTCCTTAATGCGTTTGCGTTCCATTATGCGTCCCAATGAGTTTTTGCCCTCATGAGCCATTGCAAACAAAAACCCTTACTTCCTGACTACCCGCAATATAATAGGAAAATAAACTAACAAATTTTATTAGGCTACGTGTAGCAAAGGACAGACCACATAAACGTCAGTTTAAAATTATCACTGTCAAAGTGCCGAAGTGAAAGTGAAAACAGCCAGCTGGAGAGCTCGGCAGATCATTCAAACGACCAGGGTGAATACTGACTGAATTAGAGTCAGTTACGAGGTAGAAGCCACACTTAGTGAAACGGCATTAAATTCGGCTAGGACAGGAAATAAAAACACACTTTAAAGCCCCCCCGACATGTTTCGCTAGCTAGTAGCGTCCTAGGTCTCACTGCGGTTAAATATTTTCTGAGTACCAAAGGCACCCAATTTCATCGTCATAATAATTTCGTCCTATCACTATTACGCTTTTTGCTCACTCATAATTTTTTCACTTTTGATGCCAAATATTATCATCAGATAAAAGGCACGGCCATGGGCACTGTTTGTGCACCTTCCTATGCCAACCTTTTCTTGGGTTGGTGGGAAGACACCATTGTCTTTTCCGACGATCTACTTTTCTTTACGTCACATATCTCCTTTTGGGGCAGATATATCGATGACATTCTCATCCTTTGGGATGGGGATGTCAACATCTTCACCGACTTCATGTCTATGCTCAACACCAATTCTATTGGTATGAAATTCACCTTTGATATAAACGATCGGGTAATTGATTTTCTTGACCTTAAGATCTCTCTGGACCCTGTTGGCGGTGTCCAAACTGATATATTTCGGAAAGCTAAAGCGACCAACAGTTTCCTGCACTGGAACAGCCATCACCCACCTGCCCTGAAGAGAGGGATACCTATCGGTCAATACCTACGAGCCAAACGCAACTGTTCTGATGAGTCATCTTTTCAGAAAGAATGCGATGGTCTTTACCATAAATTCTTGGCACGCGGGTATCCTAAAAAGTGGCTCCATAGGGCTTATGCTAGGGCCAGGGCATCTCAAAGATCTGAACTACTCTCTGATAGAGGTGCTGTATCCGTATTGCCACCATCGTCTAATGCCATTCGTTGCATTGGCACCTTCGACGTATGTTCCTCCCAGGTGGTTGGCGTTCTAAGGAAACATTGGTCTATCCTTACCGCCGACCCAGATCTAGTGGAAGTACTCCCGGCCAACCCTGCTGTTACCTATCGTAGGGGTAAAAATCTCCGTGATTTTTTGGTACATAGCCATTATTCCCCCAACTCCCGTAACACACCATCTACCTGGCTAAAATCACCTGTAACTGGTTTCCACCCCTGCGGTAGGTGTTCCTTTTGTCCTCTGATGCCTAGAGTTAGAAGTTTCACTAACCCCTCAGATAATAGACTATATCACATTAAGCAATTTCTTAATTATCTACCTGGCTAAATGTCCCTGCCCGAAATTATATGTCGGTAAGACCCTGCAGGAATTGAGGAGGAGAGTATCGAGACATCTTAGTACCATCAACCTTAAAGAGGATACCACTCTCTCTAGACATATGCATAGGTTCCATTCGGATAACCCCAAGCTACTCCAATTTTGGGGCATTGAACAACTAAAATTGGGACCCAGGGCTGGCAACCTAGATCGAAAACTTCTACAGGAGGAAGCACGTTGGATCCACCGCCTTGGTACCATGACCCCTCAGGGATTGAATGAGGGTTTCACCTATAGTGCCTTTCTTTGATTTGTTTTGCAGTTCCCTTCATGTACTGTATGGATGTCTTCACTGTCTACTGTTATCCCTTATAATCTCTGTATCGTTTATACTCATATACGAACAGTTGGTGCTTTTGGTTTGGATTAATCGCCTCTATTATGTACATTTTGCCCCCTCCTAATAGGGCGGCTCTATCTCTTTATATATTATGGTTTACTTTACTGTGGAATCACCGTTTATGACCATATATGTCTCTTAATGTGCGACCGCGAGTTTTATTTCGTTTTATTATATCTATTGTATACATTCAAGAATTCATCTATATATGGAGTACATATTATCCTCACTGGGATATTGGATGTGCCTATCACGGATAGGTGCACCATTGTGGGCATACCCTTTGATGCCCTAGCGGGAGGGCCGCTGCCACTAGGGTCTGTGACTGAGAATGGGAGGGACATTCTTGACATTTATGGTTATGTTTATTTTGAATATTCTGTCTGATTACATATTGTTTTGTTCCCCTCCAATTGTGCTGTGCAGTTGTGCATGACGTGGACTGCCCCTTCAACCCCGATCGGACGTCCTTTGCTATTCCTAACGGGGGACACCACTACTCTCTGTGTCAAGGGCCAGCTGACAGTTACGGTGCACACGCCGGTTTGTCAAGTTACTGTAGCTATCCATATTCTTTTAAGTCCCTATCATGTCATATTGCGCTAGCGCACCTTCCCTACACCGATTTGGCAATGTTGACTACACATCTGCACTAAGTTCCTAATGACAGCTATGGCGCTTGCGCCGACCGTCTACAATTCTGTTCTTGCCACTACTTTTCTAAGTCCGGTATAAGCATCATTGCGCACGCGTGCTACTAATATGATAATACCGTTATGTGCTTGCTCTAAGTCCTGATTGACGGCTACGGCGCTTGCTCCGACTTACAATACTTTTTGCTGTTGTCTTTAGTGCTTATCAATTTTCTAAGTGTCTATTATGTGCCATAGCGCATGCGCGTCTATTTTGAAGGAATATGCTACGGGGCGTCTATTCTATGTCCTTAAGGTCAGCTACAGCGCTTGCGCCGATCTCTGAGGTGGTTTCGTTTCTCAGTATTTTTCTAAGTCCCTGTCATGGCTTACTGCTCATGCGCGTTTTCACGTACTAATCTAGTCTTATCGACAGTATACCTATGTCGCTCGTTGCCTCCTATTGGTCCTTTACTATAGTGATCTCTATTGGCTGGGCTGCTTCATCTGGTGTCTGCGTTGTCCTGAAGTGCCTGATTGGCGGCCCGTTCGCATACCCGCCCTCCATCTACGTCACTCCATATCGCCATAAGAGTGTCTGTTTTCTCGCCGCGTCGCCATTAGCCCCATGTACCCCTGAGGACGCTACTAGCTAGCGAAACATGTCGGGGGGGCTTTAAAGTGTGTTTTTATTTCCTGTCCTAGCCGAATTTAATGCCGTTGCACTAAGTGTGGCTTCTACCTCGTAACTGACTCTAATTCAGTCAGTATTCACCCTGGTCGTTTGAATGATCTGCCGAGCTCTCCAGCTGGCTGTTTTCACTTTCACTTCGGCACTTTGACAGTGATAATTTTAAACTGACGTTTATGTGGTCTGTCCTTTGCTACACGTAGCCTAATAAAATGTGTTAGTTTATTTTCCTATTATATTGCGGGTAGTCAGGAAGTAAGGGTTTTTGTTTGCCTGTTGGCATTCCTTCTGTTGATTATATATTTTACCCGCTGACTACCCAGGGTCACAATTGTTCTCTGTATCCCGACATTGCGCTCTGAAACATAATTGTAATTTTGACGTCATGACTGTCACTCCCATTGAAAGTATTCCATGTGAATTATCGGATAGATTCACCAGACTCAAACAGAGGGAGAACTTCTGGATTTACAAGCTGGGGACCCTGCACCCCAATGGTCTTAATGATATCACAGAATCTGCATTAGATTAATTTCGCTATTCATTCCTCTTTTGATATTAATATAATTTATGATTTTATTAATATTTCCTACCCTACTGTGTGTATACTTTATTATATCACTATGGCATTTCCTATCATCAAATTAATTATCCCCTTGTTTTTTTGTACATGTAGTCATATATATCTATTACAATTATGTTATTATATATATATATATATATATATATATATATATATATCACCTACATTTTGTACAGCAATGGCATCTGCGATTGCTAGTCAGCATGAATTCATTATCATTGTATCATCTACATTTTGTACAGCACTGGTATCCGCGATTGCTAACCAGCATACGTTTAAATCAACTATTATTGTATAAATTGAAGTATTTGTTCTTACCGTTCTTCCCTACACCTGGCTTTGTGTGGTCCTTAATGCGTTTGCGTTCCATTATGCGTCCCAATGAATTTTTGCCCTCATGAGCCACCGTAGTTGCCATGACTCCCACAAGCTGTACACAGTACTGATTACGCGTGCGGTCCATTATGCGTTCCAGTTCTGCTGTTCACGGTTTCCATGACTCCCGCATGATTCCTTTCTTCCGATGTACAGTAAGGAATTCTCTGGTATAATTTGTAATGTGGCATCTTATCTAAATCAATCACTTGGGACCAGATTCCCATTTTTATGTTTTTACGTAATTTTAATAGATTCTTTGGTGATCGTATCCGTTATACCGTTGTATCATACTACTATATTATATTATCATTATTATTATATTACATGCATCGATCACTGCCTTTCATATTATATATTTGTTATTTTCTCCCCATATGTTTCTAAACATGCAAAGTATTAGTCTCTTTTTTTTTTTTTTTTTACCTCTGACCTCCCTTTGTTTTGGCGTTTTTCTTTCACTACCACGTCTGAACTGGCCCAATTAATGTATTCACCTGTTTATGTATATATACTTGTATTTTCCTTGTATGTTTTACTGCCTGAGGAAGACGCCAGTCCGGCGTTGAAACGCGTAGCAAATTGTTTACCTTGCTTTTATATGCAATAAACTAACTGATCATTTAATACAAGCAGCGCCTACAGCATCCCTCTTTTTTTCGGCTTCCATGCATTTTCTATGTAAGGCAACTCCTTAGGGTATGTGCACACGATAGCAGGCATTTACGCCTGAAAAGACAGACTGTTTTCAGGAGAAAACAGCTGCCTCGTTTCAGTCGTAAATGCTCCTCCTCGCATTTTGCGAGGCTTCTCTGACAGCCGTAAATTTTGAGCTGCTCTTCATTGAGTTTAATGAAGAACGGCTCAAATTACGTCTGAAAGAAGTGTCCTGCACTTCTTTTGACGAGGCTGTATTTTTACGCGTCGTCGTTTGACAGCTGTCAAACGACGACGCGTAAATGACAGGTTGGCTGCACAGTACGTCGGCAAACCCATTCAAATGAATGGGCAGATGTTTGCCGACGTATTGTAGCCTTATTTTCAGACATAAAACGAGGCATAATACGCCTCGTTTACGTCTGAAAATAGGTCGTATGAACCCAGCCTTAGGGTGTTTGCGTTGGGGATCGGCAGCAGCTTGGACTATTTTGCACATACCTGCGAGTATTTGCAACTAGAAAGGGAAGCAATCCCTCTTAAGAATTTACGTCTTTCACCACAGTCTGTTTGGCGCTGTGTCCATTTTTTCCATTATAATTTATTACAATTTTAAAATAAACTTTCAAAAGTCAGAAGCTCTCAATATCTCCCTTCCATCCCAATTAGTGGCAGCAATAGCGGATTGCTTCCCTTTCAAATGGGCTGCTAGCTCCATTAAATACCTTTCAATACACCTTGCAAATCAGCCTTCCCACCTCTACGCTTGTAACTACCCCTACTATGAACAATTATGGGAGACGTTGAGAGATGGTCTAAAGGGACCTTTACTTGGTTTGGTTATTGTGCCATATTCAAGATGAATGTGTTGCCCCGCCTGTTGTACTTCTTTCAGGCTCTCCCCATACACATACCACGCCTATTCTTTAACTCCCTCTCTTTTTTAATAATCAAATTTATCTGGTCCCACAAACCATCTCACATTGCTCGCACGACTCTGACCTGCTCAAGGTTTGACGGAGGTTTGGGCTTGCCTGATATTCATCGGTACTACCAGGCGGCGCACTTGGTTCGCATTGTGGATTGGTGCAGACATGGCACTCTCAAACCTTGGCCCCACACTTCGGGTAGCAACACTTGCATTTAAACCACAATGTGTGAAGAAAGAAATAGAGCCGCACTCACCCAATCTGATGTTTTCATATGTTTAATAACTCAAAATGAAGTGGGGGGAGAGACGGAGCAGTACGCAGATTCACAGGCAACAGCTGTTTCACATAGACACCCTTTCTTAAGCCTTCTCCTAGGCAGTGATCTGCCAAACGTCCGGAGGACTATTCATTGCAGCGGTGCCGACTTATTCTCTTTTGACTACTGCTGACTTGCATTTAAACATTTCCTTATCTCACCCTCCCCATCGCTATTGTACCCCATACTGGACAATCCTTCTTTTCAGCCGGGTTGCGAGCCTCGTCCCTTTAATCACAGACGCATAGCCCACGAGACCCAAGCCCGTCATTACATCTTAAACGACAGTTGGAAGACGCTATCTCAACTTACTGACTGTGCAGACCCGGGACACCTTCCGTTCTGGCAGGCCTCCCAATTACGTCACTTTCTCTTATCCCTCCCCCAGCCTCCGGATTTTCTCGACCTGTAACAGCATTTGAAACCATTTGCACAACGTCGGGACATCTTCGCCACACCCTTTCTCTAACGTATAATCTGTTGAATTCCCCAATGGAATGCTCTCATCCAACTTACCTGACCAAATTGGCGACAGACCTTAACCTAACTTTCACAGCGGACCTTCGTAACCGGTTGTATACCATGACTCATCAATTTTCTATATCGAGTAGAATACAGGAAGCAGGCTTTAAGATAATGACGAGATGGTACAGGGTTCCCTCCAAACGTCACAAATTTTATCCCGAGGTATCCCCCATATGTTGGAGGTGGGTGACCTTTTGCATACTTTTTGGAATTTTCCATGACTAGCTACCTTTTGGGACAATGTCTGGCACGTAGCTTCCAAATTTACTGACTTCACATTGCCCAGGTCCCCTGGCTTCTTCCTGCTTCATCTGTGTGACATCCCTATCTCCACATACAAGAAGTCGATAGGGCTTCATCTAGTCAACTGGGCTTGTGCTTGGATTCCGGTTATGTGGAAACATGTCAAACCACCCACAATGCGCCTTTGGTTTCAGAAGATCCAAGAAGTGAAATGTATGGAACAGCTCACGGCATTCATACGGGACTCCCACGATAAATATATGCACTCTTGCTCTACCTGGGTAAACTTTGAGAATTCTTCGGAGTATATCTCCTTGCTGTTCTGATATTAAATTAGTTACCGGACGACCGTATATGGGTTGGATGCTGAGGATTGTTCCCTTCCATTCCCACCCTCCTTCACCCCATATCTTTCTTTCCTTTTTCCGTCTCTCTTCCTTCCCTCATATTCTTCTCCATCCTTATTATCCCCCTATCCTTTCTTTTTGATCTCTGCCAATTTCTGATCAGTTGGACTTTTAGGATGATTGGTGTCACCTCTGGTCCTGCCTTTATTGTTTTTTTCTGTGTTCACATGTTAATATTGTATATCATCAAGTCATGACTCCGTTTATGCTTCTACTACAAACTTGTGATCAATAAAAACAGAATTGAAAAAAAAAAAGAATGATAAATTGTAAAAAAAAACACTTTATTGGGGGATAGATACAAAACGATACAAAGATGAGTCACACAATGTAAAAAACATGGTGTCAGCCTATGCAGGAAAGGATGTAATAGAGTCAGAGCATGTACATGCATAAATTGAAGTATACACACATGTGGATACACGAGTAAGTTCAAGGCCAATAAACACAACTAGCGCATCATATGTAGGGGCTTACTACAGTCAATAACAATGTATAATACTAATGGTAATGACATAAAAGTAGGAAAGTATATATATGTATAACAAGGGACAGAGCATTGGCACCATCCAAAAGCATATCAAATCAAAATAACCACAAGGCTAAAAAGGACAAAAAAGGCCCTACATAGTGGAGTACGATGCCTTCGTCCCCCGGACGAAGACATCCGCCGAAACGCGCGTCGGGTTCTGGCGTCTCTCCTGTGCAGGAACATGAATATACATATGTACTCCACTCTGTAGGGCCTAAAAGGCTTCCCTAGCGAACGTCAAGATGGCGCCGGCTCAGGAGCTGCGCCAGCGTCATCAGTGGTGCATGTCAGCTGTATCTTACAGATGACACCCTCCTGAAACAGTAGGGACCAGAGCTAGTTCCGGTCCTTGTTATTAACCCCTTATGCCAGGCCTTTACTGCAGCTGTCTTCAGTTGTTGCTTGTTTGTGGGTCTTTCTGCCTTAAGTTTTGTCTTAAGCAAGTGAAATGCATGCTCGATCGGGTTGAGATCTGGTGATTGACTTGGCCATTGCAGAATATTCCACTTCTTTGCCTTAAAAAACTCCTGGCTTGCTTTCGCAGTATGTTTTGGGTCATTGTCCATCTGTACTGTGAAGTGACGTCCAATCAACCTTGCTGCATTTGGCTAAATCTGAGCAGAAAGTATATCCCTGAACACTTCAGAATTCATCCGGCTGCTTCTGTCTTCAGTCACATCATCAATAAACACTAGTGACCCAGTGCCTTTGGCAGCCATGCATGCCCATGCCATCACACTGCCTCCACCATGATTTACAGAGGATGTGGTGTGCTTTGGATCATGAGCCGTTCCAAGCCTTCTCTATACTTTCTTCCTCCCATCATTTTGGTACGGGTTGATCTTAGTTTCATCTGTTCAAAGAATGCTGTTCCAGAACTGGGCGGCTTCTATAGATGTTGTTTGCCAAAGTCTAATCTGGCCTTTCTATTTTTGAGGTTGGTTAATAGTTTGTACCTTGTGGTGAACTTAGTGGGATTGTGAGAATAACACCTTGTGTATGTGAAAACACACAAAAATCAACCCTTGAAGCGGCGCTGGTCCCTTAGAACGTAATTCACTATTGGTTCCTAGTGTCGCATAGTGAGGAAGCAGACACTGTGTAGGTCAAATTGTCTCTAATAGATACAGGTGACGCGTTTCGGAGTCGAACCGGCTCCTTCCTCAGGCAGTATCAGAAAATAAAGGAAGAGTGAGAAACAGTACATGTATTTATGCTTGAAAAAAACGGGAAAACAAACTGTCAATGGCAAAGGTCAAAGGGCACCTGTCACATAAAACATCAAATAATGTGCAAAATAAATGCGGTAGTGGAAAAATAAGGGTGATGACAGTATGTTATAGTCACAGAAACGTTATAGTGGTACTTATAACAATATCAGGGGATTCTGTAAAGCAATTCTGAAGAACAGAGAAATGCCGTTCCTTTGGCACAGCTGGTGAGCAGACCTGCTGGATGACAGGGTTGTGTAACAAATACGTAAAATACGTAAAACTGGGTCAGGAGAAATGGATTGGGGTATGAAGAGGGAGGGGAATGTAGAGAGGGAAGAAGGGGTGTATGTCTTAGTACGAGCCGCTAGATACAATCTAACATCTAAGCGGCTGTACAGTTTTTTGGCCTGAATATCCGCTGCGGAAAGTTGGATGTAAGAAAAGTTTGATACTTACGTAGACATGGGGACATGTCCCTATAGCTTTCTGTAGCCCGGCCTCCTGGGATGACTTTCATCCCATGTGACTGCTGCAGCCTGTGATTAGATGCAGTGGTCACATAGGATGAAACGTCATCCCAGGAGGCTGGCCTGGACGAAGAAAACACAGAATTCCGGGTAAGTATAAGATTTTTTTAAAAAGCTGCGTTTTTTACAGCGGAATCGCTGCTTTTCCTCTGCAAAAAAAAACTCAACATCTGCTATTTGTTGTGGGTTTTACCTCCCCATTGAATTCAATGAGGAAAACACGCAACATATAAGCAACGATTATGCAAATACAATTGACATGCTGCGGATTAAAAAACTGCACTGCAGGTCAATTTCTGAGCGTTTTTTTCCACTTCGCATTTATGTAGAGTGTGGATGAGATTTGTTTAGAATCCATTATAAAAAATCAGCAGTATTTACGCTACGAGTAAATTTACCCCGAGCGTGGTTTCAAACATAGCATTTTGGGAAAAAACGCAACATTTTTTTGTAGTGTTCTTCTTGGTGTTTTTTTCTACTTTTTTCTAAACAAAAAAATGCTAAGGCCATATGTTAGCTGAAGTCTATAGTGAAATAAAAAATTAACTACAAGCATTGCTATTTTGTTTCACATTTTGGTGCGTTTTTTCAGTCAGTGGAATTTCTTTCAAAACACAGCATGCTTTAGGTATTTTTCCTGGCGTTTTTCCTATAAACTACATTATAGAACTTGATAAACGTCAGAAAAAACGCATGTTACAAAAATGCTTGAAATTCATGACGTTTTTAAAATACAAAAAACACAGAAAGAAAGTGTGTGTTTGAAAGCGACCTAAGATAAGTAATACAATGTATATACAAAGTTGTTCAACTTTGATTCTTAGATTATATATGCAGCTCACCCGTCCCCCGTCCTGCCAGCAAATCAGTGGCTGACTGGTGAATCCAGGCATGGAAAAAGTGGAGAAGTGGCCATGCATGCAGCGACTCTACATTCTGTTGTATGGAAGTTACGGAAACAGACGAGCAAGCGTGCTCGGCTGTTTTTCCATAACTCCGTCAGAACAGAATGGAGAGAGCCGCACGCATGCGTGGCTACCTCTCCACTTATATATATACCTATATATACCTAGAGTATTGTTTCCCAGCCAGGCTTTTCTTGGAACTCTGGGGTTTCTTGGAACCTGCTCAAAGGTTCCCCAGAAGACACCAAGAGTTGTGCCTTTACAGTATTGATGGCAAACTGATTTAAGCCTGTTCATAGATGCCTTTAGGGGGGGGCAATAGATCAATAGATCTTGGCCAGAACATAGATTCTAGAAAGTATTACCCGTTCCCACTCGTAATTATTTTTAGGTGAAAATGGGCATTGGGGATCCCTGGGAGTAGAGATTTTTTTTATGGGTTCCCCTATGATAAAGTTGGAGATCACTGTTACAGAGATTCACTGTTTCAGAATTCAAATCGTAATTGTTGAACTGGTTTCTTACTTCTGCTAGTGCCAGATAACACTGGAGATTTCTATACCAATCTTGATCCTATTAGGACTTCCCAAAAAGTGTTTGTCATCAATACAAGACAATCCCAAAAATTATAATAAATGGTATACAGGACGCAATTCATTTAATTAGGAATACATGTTTCATTAGTAATATGATGCTGGTTATTTTATGGTAACATCTCATTTTCAACTCCCTATTTTCCATAACAAGTAATATTGTGAACAAATTTTCCTGAGAATTTCCATCTGCTTCCTGAGTTTGTCCAAGCATTGCCCAAGGCTGTAAACTATGGCACGGACAATTTGATTAATGCTGGAACGTGAAGAGCAAGATTATAACAGTCGGTTACATATCCTAAATCTATTTGTTTTATGCAAATGTTTGAGTATATCAACACTCACTGCTTTGGACATTTCAGTCGACTCAAGGGATTCAAGACTCTTTGTCAAATGATTGCCTAAAGGTATTCTCTGATCTGCCAGCGTCACTTTACTGTCATAAGATGGGCTTGATTTGTGCAATCCTGAGGACGATATTGTCATTTATTTATAAACTGTTAACATACTCTATAATGATGTAAACAGATACATAGCACATAGAACATCTGCCATATCGTAATCATTAACAGAAGTCCAGACTCAAACTAAAATATTACTAAAATACTAACTTTTTTGTTTTTTTTTAAAAACGATCATTTTTGGCTAAGTGATAAGCAATTTTATATTTATGCAAATGAGCCATTCTAATGGACAACTGGGCGTGTTTTCTCTTATTTCCAACTGGGCGTGTATTGTGTTTTTAGCAACTGGGCGTGTTTACTTCTTTCACTGCACAATCACACTGTGCTGTGGATCATGCTGGGCTGGAACAATGAGAAGTGTAGGACACTGATTGGTCACTGATTGGTCAGCCTCATACACTCCTCTGTACAACACCCAGTTGGTAAAAAGTATAAACACGCCCAGTTGTCCATTGAGAAACTCATTAGCATAAATCTAAGCTAGCTCATAACTTGCTCAAAAATTATCGTTTTTCAAAATAAAAACCACTGCTGTTATCTACATTATAGCACCGATCAGATTATATAGGAGATAGGGCACTTATAATCTGGTGACAGAGCCTCTTTAAGGTGTCCTCCCCCTTTGCTCTGGGCCTGAGAGATTTGGTACTGTAGTCTAGCTAGCTTGCTAGTTCTTACTCTGCTGTTATTCTATTGGATTATTTGTTGCCAACCCTGCTTGAACATGACCTGGTTCCTTCTAGCAGCCAAGTCAACATCTTGGTATGGAGGTTAAAGGTTAAAGGGTCAAAACCTAACTATCCCTTCAAGCTCGCTCCCCAGTTTAGCGCTACGTCAATCCATTGTCAACATAGAGGATCCACACCATTTCCTGCTGGCCTGGTGACAGTCACATATCTCTACGGGCCCCATGACAGTATCAGACTGATTTCCCTCTTTACAGAGTTGTAACAACCCTCTGTCAAAATCTGTAAGGGGACGCCATTACTATAAATGGCATATAATAATTGGGGGTCCTGTTACAGATTTTTCATGTGGACCTAGGAGCTTTAAGTCACACCTCTGCCTCTTTAGTCAAATATTTGTCGTAGATGTTGGAACAGAAAGGAATTTGTTATTGCAGGGCACGTTTAACTTTAGAAGAAATAATTTCTTGTTGAATACATTTTAAGCTATTTAAAATGAATCTGTCCCCATGACAAATCTCTTTAAATTGGTACAGTCTAGATGGATAACAAGACTAATACCGTACCGCTAAATGAGTCCGAGTCAGATTATCCTACTCGCGAGTGATCAGTGGGTGCTATTGTACCCTCTAGATTATTTTTTAGTAGATGCCCTAAATGAAGGTGATCAATAATCACAGTTTGAAATAATAAATAAAAACGTAAATGATTACTATCTAAAAGGCAGATGCTGCATTTAATTAATAATAGTACACAACACTTATACTATACAGGATTTGTAATCATTTTTTTTAACGTTATGAAACATTAAAAACAACAAAAAGTAATGTTCATTCTTTACTTCCTTATAGTAGAAATTAAAATATCAATCCAAATCTGATATCTATGTTGACAGAAAAGAAAACGTCACACTGAAAGTTAATTGCCTATTTTGGTTTTTACAATAAAACAATGTGTTATGGGATTTTATGCAAGTTTGACATTGTTTTTTATTAAAACATTTATTATTTTACTTTTTGAGATACAGCTTCTATGTATCCTGTATACATAGATGCTGTGTCTTGCCGTCAAAGCCAACTCTGTCAAGTCAGCAGGACTGGCGGCTCGGCAGGAAGGAGGTCACGCAGGATTCAGCTGTTAGTGATCGCATCTCAGTTCATGAACTTTTAATGTGAATAATGACATCTGGATCCTACATGTCAGAGGCACGCTGAACCTGCTCTCAGCTGAGCTATCAGTCCTGCTGACCTGGTAGATTCAGTTTTGATGGCAAGATACAGGTTTTATGTAAACATGATACCTGTACTTAGCTGTATCTCCAAAAGTAAAATTTTTCTTTAAGAAAAAAAATGAGTGCAAAGGTTGACATATCTTCTAAGGGAAATGCTTAGTTGTTTTGCATACACTTATTTAAAAGTGAGGACAAACAGAATTTACATAAAAAATGCTGATACTTTGTTGCTGAGATCTCATTGTCTCAGGGGCGGACACAGACAACAAAGGGCCTCAAGCTAAGAACAATATATGGGCCCTTTCTTTCCAATATCTTTTTCATAGAATAGCCCGTTATGTCTCTCTAACAATACATCAGTAATTGTGAGCCATGAAATTTATTAGCTCTGTCCCTTACATGCAATACAAATAATAAAATCGACTTTTAAGATAGCAGTTGGCCCCTTTACCTACAGGGCCCCTGTGCAACTGCACAAGTTACACATTTGGTATGTCTGCCCCTGCAGCGTCTACTAATAATGGCTTCTGCTATGTCTCTTTGAAATATCAGGAGCTTTCTATAACTGAAGGTACACTTTAAGGCCTCAAGTACATGACAAAGCTAAGTGCAGAAGGATGTATGATGGCGCATGGAGTCCCAGCGGCTCCATACTTTTCAGTGATAGGTGTTCTGTGTGTTGTGTATGGTGCTTCATGTGACGCTGTATTACTGAGTTATTATTAGTACGGTAATATGGCATCCAATGGCATGATTTGTTTTCTGTTGGGAACCCAAAAGAAAGAACCTCTGTATACTTCTGTAGGAAATTGAAGGTTGTATAGAACCTTAAATTGGCTATGTGCATTAGCCCTTACTTATTTGATTACTATCCAGCATAGGAATTTCAGTTAATTAGGAACAAATAAAATTGACATTAGAGATTTTTTGCAGTATGTAATTGTGCATTGGTAAAAAGTCAACAAAACAACATTGGCTATATAGTCAGCGAATGTAAATACTAGTATCTTTATAATATATCTTTATTACATTATTTAAATAATTTTTTATTGTTTTTATTATTTAAAGTGTACATAAAAATAATATTTTACTAGAAAGTTGTTAACAAGCTACAAAGATGCATTGTGTAAATCTTCACAACTGCCTAACTCATTAGAGCATGAATAACTGATATGTATTAACACATAAACTGTATTATTTATTTATTACACATGGATAATAAAGTTATTATTAAAAATATAATATTACTTGTTTGGTAATTGCAGTTTTAGTGTATTTTTTTTGTTCATGCTTTTTGTTTAGCCAAGGAGAAGTATAATTAGGAGCTTTATACTTTTAGTTTAGTTTGCTTTAGGAAGCCCAATTGTAAAATATGCCACAGTATAAGACATTCTGAGTTAATAAAGGGGAAACATTTATGCTAGTCATCTATTAGCAAGAGTGGACTACAAAGAGTGTCTGTCTCTGGAGTACCTAGCACATCCATTTATTACACAGACAGCCCAGTCATTTCAATTAGCAAACATGCAATGCTTCATTTACACTGTGGTGCCACTGTAGGGAAATTAAACACTTGCTGTCAGGTTTCTGTGCAAGCTATCCCAGCAGCAGGACTTTTCTTACAAAAAGATTTTCAAAAGCAGACATTTCTGCCAATCAGATCCATAACTCTTTCACAAAAGGACATCATGTTCTCAAAGAAATCAATAACAGGAACAAATTGAACTGTTTTAAAGTTGATGACTATGTAGCCAATAATTAAGGTGGAGCTTTATTTTACAAAAAAAGAGATAATGGATATCATTATTACAAAATTACAATTGAACAAAAACTATTACAATAGGTTACAAACTATTCTCAGCTGCATAGGCTTACATTTCCACAAAAACCAAGACTTCAACCAACAGAAATCAATTTTAGTTTTCCCATTGTATATTTTATACAGTATATATATAGTAAAACAAGATGAGAAATACTGTCATTGCATTTTAATGTGCAAATGGCTGTGTAAAACAAATTTCATACAATATCAAAATAGGTTTATGAGGCTAGGCTATCAAAATATTTTTGTTAATAGCTAGTTGAGGAGATATGTTCTAAAGTGGCTTACCAGCCAGTTGACATTGTAAATCAAGATTTTTGAAAAGCATTTCATAGTGTACCAGATTAAAGGTTGTTACATAAAATGAGAATGCTAGGAGTGGGGGAATTGTGTGTAAATGGGTTACTAATGGGGAAAAAGGATGGAGACAGAGGCTTGTCTTTAATAGAGCATATTCAGAATTGAGTCCTATAACTAGTGGGTTACCAAAGGAGTTAGTATTGGAACTTATTCTGTTCAATGTATTTATTAATAACCATGCAAAAGAGTTACAGCTTAAAGCTTCCATATTTACAGATGATTACGTCCTTAATACAGAAAGATTATCACATTAAAATTAGGTCATTCCGCCTAAAACAGATTTCACCTGGGATCTTCTATTTCTGTGATTTCTGTCAAACAAGTCAAACATTATAGAAAAATGAATTAAAGCAGTTGTATCATCGCAGGCAACTCCATTCATTTGGAAACCACTCCAGTGATCCTTGTGCATGTTCTATTTCATTGGCATTGTAAACTTTGTTATCATTGCACACACAATACATTATATTTGTGATGTATTTTGTGACGTTATTTAGCAAGTGATTGGCTCCAAATAGGATTGACTTCTGCTGGTCCTTAGGGACCCATTATTGTGCCAGAACCAGGATGTTCTGGAAGATCTTTGGTACTCTGGTGGGCTAGTCTGATACAGTGCATTTCTATGTGTTTAAATAAAATGTTCACATGGCGATCTCAGCTCAGTAATCGGGAAAAAAAAAATTACAATATGTTAGCAATTTTAATACTTAGATAACTGAACACCACTTACTAAAATTTTAGATCCCTTTGACAATATACTGGTGTGCCTAGACTTATTCTACTGTATGTCTGAATCAAAAAGCATTGGTGTAAATTAAAGTTTAGACTAGATTCCAATTAATAAAATATACAAATTCAATTTTCAACATTAATATTCTAATTCACTAACTTTTCATTGGTGTAAAACCACCTAACATAGTAAAGAATCAAAATCAAAACACTCATTTGACCTATTGCTTTTACTGCTTTTAAATGCATAAACATGTTCAGTATACCTAAAAAATATAGTTTACTATATTATTGACTCTTTTTCAGTCATGGAAGAACGATGTGTAATACTTTTAAAACTGTGCCGTGTGTGTAAAGTATCATCACTTAATGCATTATCAAGTCTTGATAGTATTTTCATCTTAAACTTCTTAAAATCTTGGCCCATAATAACATACAGTATTGGATTTATACAGCTATTGGCGCTAGCAAGAGCAGTGACAATTGGTATGCCAATCTTAAACAAGGAGTTTGGTAAAATATTTATGTATAACTCCAAAATGTGCAGAACGTGATATGGTGACCAGCAGATGAAGAATGCCACAATTATGGTAAATATGATCCTAAATGGCTTTCCTGATTTTGTCATTCGGTTTTTCTTTAGCTTGAAGACAATTATAGCATAACTGGTGGTAATAACTATGAGTGGGATTAAATATCCAAATACAAACCGGACAATGGCCACAATGGCATGGATTTTTTCCCAATTACGATCACCAAATATTCTATAGTTGTTAAAACACAATGTATTTTTTCCCCTCGTATAAGTGTCTCGGAAAACCAAAGAAGGGGTGCTCAGGAAAAATCCAATAATCCATGATACCACAGCGAAAATACTGGCAAGTCTGGTGGAACGATGATTTTGAGACCAAACCGGAAAGATAACCGTTACACAACGATCCAAACTTATGAAGGTCAAAATAAAAATGCTGGTGAACATGTTCAAGAACAGAATAAATGAGTTAAGTTTGCACATGGCTAGTCCAAAAATCCAGTTATGATCCTTAGCTGTATAGACAATAGTCAGAGGTAAGCAAAACGAGAACATAAAGTCTGCCAATGCCAGATTAAACAGCCAAATGGCGTTGACCGATTTCCTTATCTTGAATGCAATTATTGCCATTACAAGGCCGTTCCCAATTATTCCTAAGAAACATACTGCTGAATATAGTACAGTAGGTAGAATTTGGATGGAAGTACTACTTGTTTTAGTTTCACTCTCACTATGATTGATATAAATTGAATCATCTTCAGTTAAATCTTCATAATTGTAGTCATAGACAGTACTGTTATAACTGGCATCCATTGTCTGAAAAGAGAATTTGAAATCTAATAAGGGATTCAGTATGTACATGCAAACTTGAGGGAAAAACATAAGATTATTTCCAATATATTTCTTTAACTTACACAGAGCAATTGTTATTTTGTATTTCATTAAAAATAATTAATTTCCATTGATGTTTATAAATAAGGCCTTATTTTATAGGAGCATTTATTGCATTTATGAATGACATTAGAAATTTTTTTTTGCATTTCAGTAATTTTCTCCATGAATATGACAAGAAAAATACAAATCTCAATATAGTTTCTCTAATAAATATACGTAGATTTTTGGTGCTCTTTTTAGCCTAGGCGAAACTCATCAATTGGGCGTTTGCCCTATTTATGAATCTGGCACAAGCTACCCCAGGGAGAGATTCTGGCACATAACTGACACACACAAGTATTAATAAATCTTACATATTTTTTTGTGTCAGTCCACTTTATTTTGAGTACATTTAACCTATGACTAAAATTTGTGGGCCTAATTCACAAAAAATTGTTCTAATAAAAATTTTAAAGGGGGAATTTATTAATGCGCCAGTCTGAATATAAAGTGTGATGGAGTAAGATGCACCTAATTTATTAAGAGGTCTTAATAAATTTAGCGCATCTCTGGTTATCCATGCGCCAGAAAGTCAAATGAGCGATTAGCTGGCGCCCCAAACATTTGACGTGCCAACATTTTTTACTTTTTTTCAGTCACTTTGTTTATTTTCATATATGCTCTGGATAAATTAGTGCTAGAATTTGCTATAAAGACAAATATAATTAAAAAAAAAAGATTGTATTTACTGATTCTGTACAGCAATCAATAAGAAAGGATGAATGTATCTAGCCGTCTATATCCTCTGCAATATAAAATGTATTTCATGAAAGTAATGAAATATATAGCAATTCTAACAAAACTCACAAAAGTAGGAATTTACTGGGAGTAGTACTTGGAAGGTACTGATTCTTCTTGCAGAGATCCAGCTTATAGGGAGTCTTTAATGAAGGTACTGATTCTTCTTGCAGAGATTCAGCTAATAGGGAGTCCCTGGAAAAAAAAGTATGCAAAATAGCCTATAAGTGGCCACACTGTGAGTCAATGTCCAACCTTGCCTGCACTGGAGACAGTTTTTTGGAGGAGAGCTGTTTTGCTGGCAAGTGACAGCACTGGTTAGTAGAAATCAGTGAATCATTTCACCTCATTCATAGTTTTGCTAATCTATAGATTATAATGAGCAAATCGATTCACCTATTATTCTCTTAAAGAGTACCTAACTTATCAGGTGATTTTTCAGAATAAGCTGTCATATGTGTGTACATGAGGAATAACTCTATCTCTGGCCATTATATGACTTGTAGTCTGCAATTTTTTTTAGCAGTTTTCCTCTCTGTAGGCTCTATTTCTCATTCTCAGTTCTCCCCGAGTTAGTTGGTAGATCCTAACTGCTATCATGTCTTCCATACACTGCACACATAGAAGAGGAGAATTCTGCCCTCCTATCTATCTATCTATCTATCTATCTATCTATCTATCTATCTATCTATCTATCTATCTATCTATCTATCTATCTATCTATCCATCACAAGCACATATATACGCTTTTATATATATATATATATATATATATATATATATATATATATATATATATATATGTTGCAGCAACATGGGGGAGATTTTATAGCAGTAACGAGTAGTGTAGCTGAGAATCCAGCACAGGGGTTGCATAACTCTTTACTCTTACCAGCAGCCTGTCCCTTCTCTTTCTATACTTCTGCTCCCTCCTGTTGTTCCCCCTCCCCTCTTTATAGACTTATGGGGACAGCATTGTGTATGTGTCTCTGCTCCTGCTCCATCCTCCTGCTCCCCCTCCCCTATCTATAGACTTTTGTCGGAAGGCTGTGAAGAGACACATTTCCACTACCAGCAACTAGAGATGGATTTTGCTTAACAACAGTGGTGGACAGCAGATTTCAGGAAGGGAGACACCAAGTGGTAGTAACTTCACACAGAATTTGCATGGATAAAAGACTCAATTTTAACAGTAAATAAATTATTAGAATAAGTTGTTTGAAAAGTAAGTGTCTATTTAAAATCAATAAGATAACATTTCCAAATCTGGAGAATAAGTCACCCAATGCATTGAAATGGCTGGGAAATCGCAAACTGATTTGAAAATTACCAAAACTCAAATAAGGTGAAAACATTTATGCATCTCTACTTGCCACCCTTTTCAATAAATTGGGAACATCAATTAGATGTGTTTCCGAAGCTTGTTCTGTATGACATGTGAATGTGAATTAATTAACCGCAACATAATCAGTAGATAATCTGAAATATTTTTTTTATATGTGATTCGGTGCAATCACTTTAATGCATCAAATATTGGTTAAACTATCTCCCAATATGACACACAGCATATTAAATAATTATGATATACAAGTGATTGAGATGTGTACCACTTAGGTCATTAAATGTTAAATGTTGTCTATGGCACTCTGAGCTATAGAAGGGTAATATAATGAAAAATAATGTAATATTTGGCACAAAGTTAAATTAATACTTCAATTAGCATTTCCAAAAACTGAAAGGAATTCTAGAAATTATCAGTTACACTCCATTTTAATGTAACAGCATGCACTAGTCAAGCACATAGAATATAAAATATTAGGCCGCTGGGTAAAAGATTAAAGGCCATTTCCCCAGTAGCTGTCATGCAATGCATGGGAAGCTGGCCATACACAATAAACACCTGTCAGAGAGTCCCTTAAAAATTAGAAATAATAATAATAATAATAATAATAATAATAATAACCACTTAAGAATGCAGTGTCATGTCCATGGCTGCGGGCCGTCAGGTTCACTCGCCTCCTGACGGCCGCAGCCATGGGTCTGCGAGCGCTGGCCCTAGTCTCCTCCTCAGGAGATGCCAGCCCTCACTTCCACTCACCTCAGCCGGATCCCGCAGGGTGCACGCGCACGCTCGTGTCCGCTCTTAAAGGGGCAGCGCGCGCACCGGACTTTAATGTGAAATTAGCCCATGTGTGCTCATGTGGGTCTATAAGAAGGGTTCAGCCCCTTGCTTCTTTGCCTGAGCATTGTTTGTCGTATCCTAGTTTGTCTAAGCAAATGGTCTCCTAGTTTTTTCCAGTTCCCAGTGTTCCCCGTACCTGTATCCTGTAGCCCGTGCTATCCTGGTCAAGTGCTGTGCTGTGCTGTAGTCGTGCTGTGCTGTATTCCACGCCTGTCCTGCTACTCCACGCCTGATGTCTACTTGCTGCCTAGTCCCAGTCGAGCCTATCTTGCTTCTGTCTGAGCTGCCACAGGTACCCTATACAAACTATAAACTGTGACCTGCTCCCTGTTGACCAGCTGCCGTACCACCAAGGTGGTATGGCCCAGTGGGTCCACGAACCCTACGGGACATGCAGCCAATTTTGGCCTTAAGGAAGTTGGAATTTTTTTTGTTTTGCCTCATTGTGATTTTTACTTGTATAATTTATCAATTGTAATACATATATGAGGGATTGATTTTTGTTGAACAGGTTGTAATATTTAATAGCACAATTTTAAGTACACATACTGTATATGTTAAACCTTTATAAAGAATTTTTTGGGGATAATGTAAAAAAAAAAGGAAATCCACCATTGTTTTTTGTATTTTTTTCTTACGTCATTTAACATGCGGTATAAATAATGTGTTAACTTTATTCTGCTGGTTGTTATGGTTACGGGGATACTAAATATGTGTAGTGTCCGGGAGCCAGTGTAAGATGTTGTCACGGGGCCAGCAGAGGGTGGTGTGAACCCACAGTGTCACCAAGGGAGCAGAGTTTAATGGAACCTCTGATGTTCGCCTTTTAACCCCTATACAGGCACCTAGACTTCAATGCAGAGGAACCCCAGGTCCTTACCCCCAGAGTTGTCTACCTTAGTGACGACCAACATAACAGGGTGAAGTGGGAGTAAGTGTGGTCTGGTATAGCAAAAGGCCAAGGCAAGTGGCAAGGTCCATAACAGATCAGGTAGCGACAGGTCAGGGCAGGCAGCAGAGGTTCATCATAGGTCACATAGCAAGAGGTCGGGACAGGTGGCAGAAAAGGTTGGTCAAGATACAGGCTGTCAAAACATTGAATCAAATAAATAAAATAGCGGAAGATCACTAGAAACACTGGTAAGAACCAAATTGCTCCGGGAAAGTGCATAGAAAGGGGAGGACCCCTTAGAGCCAGGAAAAGACTAAGAAATTATTTTGGCGCCCGCTGGGCCTTTAAATAAGCAAGGGTCAATATGCACATGCACTAGAACACAGAGAAGAGCAGTGGTAGTGTGAGAGGTTGTCAGAAGAAGAGCAGTGCCTGCAGGGCTGCTGGGAGAAGATAAGTACATGTAGTTTTTTTATTGAATAAAATGTGTTTAAATGTGTTAATGCTTTATTTTGCCTTTTTTTTTTTAGCAAATTTATTAAACAGAAAAAAAAGTTAATAAACTTTATGATTTTTATTTTTAACAAATAATGCATTGGAATACTTTTGTATTCCAATGCATTAGTGCTTTTCAGTGAAAAACTGACATACACCTATAAGGTCATTCCTAAGACACAACCTTATACATATGGCAGCCATGGTGCTTTTCTTAGGCCGGCGATCGCTTCGTGGGGATTGGTGATGGGACGTCAAAGGACATTAAACCCACTCCCTTTGTGTTGGTCACTAAGGGTTTAAACCACTGAGATTGCGGTTATCTCATGCCCACATCACCACTGTGTCGTATATTTACAGCTCTGGTCCTTAATGCAGGATTGCAGCGCCGTAAATGTACGGTGAATGGTGCCAAACACTTAATTCCCTTAGAACATGGGCATGTTTACCATCTGTACCCGGTGATTTGTATATTTAAATCTTTTTAAAGGGAGCTAAGCATTTCTTCCCAGGGTCTGACAGGGGACGTTTAATTGAGAATTTATTTTATTCCTCTGCATAACACCTAACATTTCATTTTACTCTGTGAAGACAGTGGAGATAAAAATGTTTAAATTCACTTTGCCAACACCTTCATTTTAAACCTTCTTATTATTAATATCATTTAACATATTGGATTTGTATGGGTTAAATATTTGCCTGAAGCAAGTGACATTCCAGAATAAATCCATAGACCTAAGTTAATTAAGATGCTCAAGTAGTCAGAGCGTAACCTTTGAGAACTGCGCATAGTACATGTATTACATTCTGGCCTTCTGCTTGTCAGTTTGCTACACGTCTCATATTTTTCTCTACTGAGAAATGCTGCTCACATTTTATGATTCCTGGAATAACACAGATTGTGAAAATTGTGTCCTTGAAAAAAATAGGACAGATAGTGATAGATGAGAGCTTAGATAGGAAGGAAACAGGCACACTATTTATCTCAAGGTAGGAATAACACAATTTCTTCTAATGTAGCGTCATGAAGACATATTTCTCATTCTCTCATCTTCTGACCTTCAGTCAAGTGTGATTCCTAAATGGACAATTGTAAGTTTAGAAATATTTCTGATTGTACCAAAAGCACAGTTGGTATAAATATTTTAGGTAAAAGCGCATTCTTAGTTTAGCCCATCTTATCCATCAGCATGACTTCCTCATAAGATGACATGTCAGGAAAACGAAAGTCACTTACCAAGTAATTTAACCCCTTTGGGACGAAGCCATTTTTTGATTTTTGATTTTCCTTTTTTAACTCCCTGCATTCCAAGAGCCATAACTTTTTTATTTTTCCATCAGTAGAGTGGTGTGGGGGCTCATTTTTTGCAGGAGGAGTTGTAATTTCTTTTGGTACCATTGACAGTTCCATATAATGTACTGGGAAAAAGAAAAAAAATTCTTTGCGGGCTGAAGTTGGAAAAAACGGTGATTCCTCAATAGTTTTTTTGGTTTCGTTTTTACGGCTTTCACAGTGTGGTACAAACGTCAACTTATCTTTATTCTGTGGCTCAATACGATTACGGTGATACCAAATTTATATAGTTTTTTTATATGTTACTACTTTTATTGATAATAAACTTTTTGTTAAAAAAAATGTTTTGTGTCGCCACATTCTGAGAGCCATAACTTTTTTTTTTTTTCACCGATTGAGCGGTGTGAGGGCTTATATTTTGCGAGACGAGCTGTAGTTTTCATCGGTATCATGTTTTGGTATGTAGAACTTTTTGATCACTTTTTATTACATTTTTTGAGGGCTAAGTTTACTGAATTTAACTTTTTTTATTTTTTACGGCGTTCACCATGCGCATTAAATAATGCTATATTGTAATAGTTCAGACTTTTACAGACGCAGCGATACCAATTTTGTTAACTTTTTTTATTTTTTACATTACTTTAGGGGGAAAATGGGAAAAGGGTCTTTTTATTTTTGAACTTTTAATATTGTTTTATTTTTTTTTCACTACTAAAATCTTTTTTTTTCACTTTTTTCACACACTTTATTAGACCCCCTAAGGGAAAAAGGCTTCTGTTAAGCTTAACAGAGGCAGAGTAAAGGCAGTCCTGGGGGACTTCATTAGGCCCCTGGACTGCCATAACAACCGTCATCACCCCCCGATCTCACTGCGGGGGGGTGGGGTGGTGATGAGCTGTCGGGGGATGCCGCCCCCTTTTTTAACGCCTCAGATGCTGCGGTCGCGATTGACCACAGCATTTAAGGAGTTAAACAGCCGGGAACAGTGTGATCGCTGCTCCCGGCTGCTAGTCCCGGGTGTCCGCTGTAAAATACAGCCAACACCCGCAGCATATGGAGTGCGCTCAGCACGTGAGCGTGCGCCAAACATCACCCCCCGCACCTTATTGTAATAGCATGTCCGGGTGCGGAAAGGGGTTAAAAAGGTAACCACATTATAAGACCACTTTTTTAGAAAATACTATCTATATTATAAAATACAGAAATAGATGGAGATGAGCGATTATCTCAAAATTAGTTTCGAGTTCGATTAAATTTGGTCTGAAAATTTGAATCACAAGTACCCCGATTGCCCTGAAATCACCTGTCTGACTCTCTGATGTCTTTTAGGACTGTATTCAACGATATTCCCACAAAGCTTTAGGATTACCTGGTTGGGCATTTTTTTTTATAGTGCATATGAGTATACTCCCTCATGATTGACTGTGCTAGAGTGAGGGATAATCAAAGTGCATGCAAGGCATTAATGGGAAGTCTGCCGAGCTCATGTTATCCTTTTTCTAATCTGCAAAATGGCATCTGGTGTTTGCAGGCAGCCGCCATTTTGCAGTGACTTGTGCACCATGGAGCTCAAAAGTTTTGGAAAAATTTTGACTGAATACAATTAGTGTACAATTGATTCACTCGTTTCTAATATGGAATTGCTATAAAATAATTTTGATGGGAATACATTCTGGTGCTCGTTTAACACACATTTCCTACACTTAACATAGGGGGGTGGGGTCGTCTTGGGCTTTATCTTCCACCCAACACTCTATCTCTTATAGGAAAGAAAGTTGGTGTGACCCTCGGCCCAGTTCATCCCACATTTCTGCAAATTTTGCAATGCCTATATATACAGAGAGTCCTGTTTTAAACATGAAGAAGATGGAGTCAAACTAAGCTTTGGACCCTACTTCCTATGGGCCTCATAGAAGGCACATAAGTTGCCTCAATTAAAAATACTGTACATCCCTGAAGTTAAATAAAATAAATACAATTAAACAAATAACTATGAAATCCCTTTTAATTTATGTTTCAAAAATGTATTTACCGTATATTAATATTTCTAAGATACACTTAATTGTCATGATATTGTCCCCTGTGTTTATATAACATTTGTTTCCGCTTTTTATATGCTATACATACATGTATACTAGCCGCAAGAAATTGACCAGAGAAAGATATGTGAGGCATTTTACATTATTAGATTAATTTAACCCCTTTCCACTTTATGTCTCGCTTTATGTGGTAATAACTTTGGAATGCTTTTACCTACCCAAGCGATTCTGAGAATGTTTTCTCGTGACACATTGGACTTTATGTTTGTAGTAAAATTTGATCAATACATTCAGTATTAAATTGTGAAAAACACCAAAATGTATTGAAAAATTTAAAAAATTTGCATTTTTATAAATTTAAATGTATCTGCTTGTAAGACAGATAGTTATACTACACAAAATGGTTACTAGTTCACATATCCCATGTGTACTTTATGTTGGCATAGTTTTTTAAACATTCTTTCATTTTTTTTAGGACGTTAAAAGGCTTATAACCTTCGCAGAAACTCCTCAAATTTTCAAGAAAATTTCAAAAGGCTATTTTTTCAGGGACCAGTTCAGTTCTGAAGTGGCTTTGAGAGCTCATACTTTGAAAACCCCCATAAATCACCCCATTTCAAAACTGCACCCCTCAAAGTATTCAAAACAGCATTTAGAATGTTTCTTAACCCTTTAGGCCTTTCACAGGAATTAAAGCAATGTAGAGGTGAAATTTAGAAATTTCATTTTTTTTTCAGAAATTCATTTTTAATTCATTATTTTCTGTAACACAGAAGGTTTTACCAGAAAAATACAATTAAAAATGTATTGCCCAGATTCTGCAGTTTTTAGAAATATCCCACATGTGGCCCTAGGATTTTGCAGCCTTCTTTTTATTAGATTATACTTTATACACGATGTCAGGTTTGAAGAGGTTTTGTGGGGCCATGTCGCATTTGCTGAGTCCCTGTAGTATTAGTACAGCTCAAACACCCCAAAAGTGACTCCATTTGGGAAACTACACCCCTTGAGTAATTTATCTAGGGTAGATTTAGATAAGCATTTTTCATTTCTACAACGAATAAAGAAGAAAAAGCACCCCAACATTTGTAAAGCAATGTCTCCCGAATATGTTAATACCCTATATGTGGTTATAAATTGCTGTTTGGACATATGGGAGGGTTCAGAAGAAATGGAGTGCTATTTGACTTTTGGAGCGTAGATTTTGCTGGAATGGATTGCGGACGCCATCTCACATTTGCAAAACCCAGAAGAACCCCAAAAAAAGTGACCCCATTTTAGAAACTACAAGCCCAAAGGCATTTATCAAGGGGTGTAGTGAGCATTTAGACCCCACAGGTGTTTTTCAAAAATTAATACACAGTGGATGATGCAAAGGGAAAATTGCAATTTTTCCACTAATGTGCCAATTCCCCGCTCAATATGGTGTGTCCAGCTCGTGCCACTGAAGAATCTTATCCCATAAATTATTAAGCGGGTTGTCCCGGGTATGGCAATGCCTTACATGTGGACATAAACTGCTGTTTGGGTACACTGTAGGGCTTAGAAGGGAAGGACAGCCATTTGGAGCGTGGATTTTGCTTGGTAGTAGTTTTGTTTCAAGTTTTACTGGTATTTCAGTTTATAATGTGGGGGCATATGTACTTTGTGCGGAGTACATCAGGGCATAATAAGAGTATATAATAATAGGGTAAAGAATACAATTATCCATAGATGTGTGGCACGATGTGAAGCCATCTGTTATGCACAGGCCAATGTCACACTGATAATTTTTTATTTTTCGGTTGATGGAGCTGTATGAGGGCTTGTTTTTTGCGAGAGAAGCAGTAGATTTTATTGGTACCATTTTGGGACACATATGACTTTTTGATCACTTTTTATTTATTTTTTTGTAAAAGGAAATTACCAAAAATAAGCAATTCTGGAATTGTATTGTGGTTTTTTTGGGCATTCACCATAAGGCATACATTACATGTTAACTTTATTCTGCGAGGTTGACCTGATTACGGCCATACCAAATTTATATAGTTATTTCCATGTATTGCATCCTTTGCACAATAAAATCACTTTTTAAAAAGAATCATTTATTTTCTGTGTTGCCATATACTGTCTAAGACCCATAACTTTTTTATTTTTGCGTGGGCAAAGCTGTGTCAGGTCTTTTCTTTTGTGGGATGGCTGTAATTTTTATTGGTTTTATTTTGGGGTAAATGTGACTTTTTGATAATTTTTTATTCCATTTTTTTGGGAGGAGATGTGACCTAAAAACAGCGATTCTGGTGTTGTTTTTCACTGTTTTTTTTTTACGTTGTTCACCATGCGGGATAAATTATGTAATAGTTTTACAGTTTGTGTCGTTACGGACGCCGTGATACCAAATATGTATCGTTTATTTAATTTTTTCCCAATAAAAAATTTCTTATTAGGGAAAAAAGGCAATTTTGGGTTATTTAACTTGAGTTTTATTTTATTATATTTTTATTAACTTTTTTTAACTTTTTTTTGTTCCAATAGGAGACTTGAAGGCCTGCAAACCTGATCGCTATTCTACTACACTGCACTACCTACGTAGTGCAGTGTATTAGAGCTGTCAGTCATACACTGACAGCAAGCCTATTATGACCCGCTGGAAGCAGGTTCCTCATAGGCTTCCGTACAAGGCAGACACGGAGGCCATTATTAGGCCTCCAATTGCCATACCAACCATCGACACCCCAGTGATTGCATCGCTGGGGTGCCGGTCGGCTAAAAAACCCTCAGATGCTGCGATCGCTATTGAGCGCAGCATCTGAGGGGTTAATCGGCCGGAATAAGACAAGCTCCAGTCCTGGGCATTACAGCAGAGTGTCAGCTGTAATATACAGCTGACACCCGGCGGTGATGGTGCAGCCTCAGCTTCTGAGCCCACAGGATCACCGTGACGTAACTGTAATGTGGTTTGCGGGAACCATTTCCCGACAGCGTTGTATATATATGGCGCATGTCGGGGAGGGGTTAAATATCTATGTAATGAAGGATGTTATATATAAATACTTCTATAGCAGCCCCAGTTACAAGAGAAAAATGTAGTAAAAAATAATAACTAAAATAATAAAGTCACTTAACCCCTTCTCGCCGCAGCCATTTTTCAAATTTTAACTTCCATTTTTTAATCCCCACCTTGCAAAAGCCATAACTTTTTTATTTTGCAGTCGATATAGCTGTAAGAGGACTTGTTTTTTGCGGGATGAGTTGTAGATTTTCACCGCACCATTTATTGTTGTATCTATAATATAGTGGGAAACTGGAAAAAAAATCTTTGTGGGATGGAATGGGAAAAAAACAGCAATTCTTCCATTTTTTGGGGGGTATTGTTTTTACAACGTTCACTGTGCGGTAAAAACTGCATGTTAACTTTATTCTGTGGGTCAATACGATTACAGTAATACCAAATTTATATCGTTTTTATATGTTTTAGAAAAAAATGATTGTTAAAAAGAAAATTTGTGTTTTGTCGCCATATTCTGAGAGCCATAACTTTTCATCAATTGAGCGGTATGAGGGCTTATTTTTTGCGAGGCAAGCTAAAGTTTCTTTTGGTACCATTTAGGGTTTCAAGTGACCAAAAAACAGCGATACTGGCCGTTTCTTATTTTTTACGGCATCCACCGTGCGGGTTCAATAATGTGATATTGTAATAGTTCGGAATTTTACAGACACGGCGATACCAGTTATGTTATTTTTTTTAATTTCTTTTAATATTTCTATTTTTGCAAATATTAAAAAAACTTTATTTAACTGTATTTAACTTTTTTTTACTAGTCCCCCTAGGGGACTTGAATTAGCGTTCATTGGATCGCTTGCATAATATACTGCAATAGTAATGTATTGCAGTATATTCTTATACTGACAGTCTCCCATGAAGCCCTGCTAGATGCAGGGCTTAATAGGAGTATAAAGATGGCAGACCTGGGGGCATTTATCAGCACCCCGCGATCGTCTCCCGGGGAAGCGGTTTCAACTTCACAGAGGGCCATCCCCCGTTTCTATCCGCTTAGATGACGCGGTCGCTTTTGACTGCGGCAGCCAAGGGGTTAAACAAGCGTTATTCCGCTCGAGCAGGATCCCGCTTATTACACTGAAGCCGACACGCTCGTTTTATGGAGCAGGCTCAGCCCACTCTATACTCCCCCACCCGATGTCGGGAAATGGTTAAAGGTCTTTTTTGGCTTTTTAGGGTACACTTTATAATAAGGACGTATAAAAAATAAAAATACCCTGAAAATAGTCCTAATAAACGCCTAATAAATCCAACTGGATTGAATTCATTGATTTCAATAATAAATGTGTATGCAGTAGGCAAATAAAATCACTCGATGGCTCAGTTTATGGTTTAGTGAGAGGAAGCATACCTCGTGAGTGAATGTGTGTTTGCTCTCTCCTCACCCCTCCACACCTGTTTTGACTACGGATGCTCCTTAGTGACGCTGGCTTCTGGGCTTGGCCAGTTCTGCCTCCGCCGCTGATCTTGTTGGTCCCTTTGCAGCCATCTCAACCTTGGCGTGTGTCCCAGCGCGTTCCACTGTCCGGAGCACCCAATGCTGGCTCTAGCCTGCCCCACGGTTGTAATAGTTCACCTCCAGCCTGACCAGTCATAAACTCCCTGGTGTGAACAAAGTCAGTGTGCCCAGGATACCGGACCCTGGACGTTCTCCAGCTGCTCTCCTTTGGGCTACACGGCACTGCATCCAGGCTGGTGCAGCATATATCCCAGCAGATATCCTGCACTATCGCAACCCACCAGCTGCTGGACACTGTTGAATGCTATTCAGCACATACCCCTCTCGATATACCAGCTTATCATCTGGCCAACCAGTGAGGGAGCACTTATCATATATCAGGGCCGGTGAGCCATATTTAACTTCTTTATTGTTTTGCTGGCTAAATAAGATTTACGTTGGAACTGTAAAAATCCATAGGTGCTATATAGATCTGACCTGTCTTTTCTTCTGATGGTACTACAGGCTTTGAGGTACGGCTGGAAAATGCCTTCGAAAAAGAAGGAAGATAACGGGCAACTGGGGTGCAATTCCACAGAATTACAGGAAGATCAGGATATAAATAAAGGTGCTTCCTCTATGATTGATAAATATCTAAACCCTGTCCAACAGGACCATATTAAAATACTGAATACATCGGATGCAGAACCTTTGGAAAAAGATACTTCTGAAAGAGGTGAACAGGTTTCCAGGGAGGAAGGTACTGGAAGTGGAGAAATGGGCAGTAATTGCAGTAAAGGGTTGTCTACAGATATCCATACGATGTTACTAGAAATTCTGAAACAGTACAGAAGCTGGCGGAAATGAGAATGGACATTACGCTGATTCGTACAGATCTATCTAAAATTAGAGAACGCCTAGAAGAGGTAGAAAATAAAGTATCAACCCTGGAGGACACTGTAAGCTCAATCTCCAAAGAAGTTACTGAATTGAGGCTAGAGAACAGAAAATTGCCGATCTAGAGGATAGGTCTTACAGATCTAATTTAAAATTATTTGACTTCCCAGAAGATGCAAAAATGGCTATTAGAAATCTTTGGCCTAAAGGTGATGTCTAAATTATTTAGTGTGGAGAGGGCTCACGGATTAGCCCTTGGCAAGAGGCCCATAGGTGCCCAGCCAATATCAAATCTTATTAAATTAATCAGCTCAGATGACAGGGATACTGTACTGAGAGAAAACAGGAGGAGAGATGGTATACAATTTAATGGCTCACCGATTCATATCTACCCAGACTTCTGCAGCAACAAATAGGATGAGAGCAAACTTCGCTGAAATTAAAAGAAAAAAAAAAAAAAGTAATGACCTATAATACTCACTCTTATTTTCAGCAAATTAAGAGTTATATACTGGGGCTCAACTACCATCTTTAAGAAACGTGAAGAGGCCGCAGTCTGGATGGATTCTAACATCTTGAAGGCCTAACAAGTGTTTACACATAATGAGAGGCTGTTGTAGTTATGAAATTCTAAGGGCAAAAGGATAAATTGTAGTTGTGATTGAATGCATGGGCCACTAAGGTCATGATTCTTCTCTTGGTTATTTCCGGATGGGAACTTGGGCTATGGGGTTAGAGGTGGTCATATAGATGAATACAGGGAAATAATGGTCTGGGTCGCTATTTGAAGGGCTATTCTACATGATATTCTAAAGGAATAGAAGATAGCGCTGTGACTTTGCTGAATAGTGGATATTCAGGAAAACAGCAGCACAGCAACAAGAAATTCTTCAGTGTGAAAGGACAACTCCCCAAACATGCTTGATAAAGACCCATTCATGGGTTGAAACGTTGCAAGTGTTTTTATGCTTGGTGAATAACTCAAACACACTTCTTTGGTTTATCTTGAGTGCTGCAGTTCCTTTCTTCGTTTGCTGAATAGTATACATTTCTGGTGGACTCTCTGCTTTTTTTCTCTGCTGTAATATATATATATATATATATATATATATATATATATATATATGTATATATATATAAATATTACAGCAGAGAAAAAAGGCAGAGAGTCCACCACAAATGTATACTATTAAGCAATGTATACTATTCAGCAATGTATACTATTCACCTATTTAATGATATAGGTGGGGGAGGGGGAAATGTTCGGATTGAAGTTTTTGGCCATTTGGAAACATTGGCTATAGGACTATTGTGGAGGGATAAGAAGGGGGGAGGATTGATGGATTGGAGGATAAATATATTTTTTCTTTTCTTTTCTCTTTTTTTCCCTTCCCATGACCGAACCTGCTCTGAATTGACTCCAAAATGTGGAAAATTCTTTCCTGGAACATTAGAGGGGCGGGGAAAAATGTAATTAGGAATTATCTCCCAGAAATTGTATCGTTACAAGAAACACATATAACAAGAGAGAACTCAAGCCACTTTAATAGCTCCTGATCATTGTTCTCTTATCACTCAACATTTTCATTCTTTGCAAGGGGTATAACTATCCTGGTTCACCGTCAGACACAAACACAAATGATAGATGTTCTAAAGTATAAGGTGGGTTGCTATGTCTTCCTGTATGGCTGCTTTGATGGGTTAGTATGTATTATTGCGTCAGTTTAAATACTTCCCACGTCCTCAGCTCGCGTCCTGAAGCAATTAAGTGTAGTCTCCACTAAACCAGAATTTCCGATTCTAATCATAGGAGATTTTAATGCAGTAATGAATAAAAATATTGATTTAGCAAAAACTCTCTTCCTCTATTAAAACCGAACTGCATTATGAAAAATGTAATTAGAATTAGGTTGGATTGATATATGGAGAAAAATAAATCCAATCAAAAGTTTTCCTGCTATTCTAACCCTAGCGATATTATGTCACGCATAGATATGGCACTTATCAATGACCGAATGGTCCCTTTTGTATGGAGACAAAATACAATTTGCCTATAAGGCAACTAACCCTATTTTCCACACTACTAACAGAAGGTATTGAATTGTTCTATTTACATAATTCCTAACAATGAAAATAACCTTTATTAAAGGCATGTAGCCTATATTCTAATAACAACCCATGAGCCCAGAAATGTTATCACTCATATAGATGTAATGGTCAGTCTTTGCTGACAGCAATAGAATTAATACACTGTCTATAATAGAGGGAAGCGTCTACAGATAATCCCAGAATTGATTCTGAGCTGATGTTTTCTTAAAAACATTCAACAAAGCCCCCCGCAACATGTTTTGCCGAGATGGCATCCTCAGGGGTACAATGGGGCAATGGCGACGGAAACAGCAAGTCTGAGGCTTCTAAAACCTTGTAGAATGTCACTAAGGATGTTAAATTTATGATATTAAAGACGGCGCATGCTCAAAGACTTAGTGGCATTAGATAACGCTGCCAGATAACAGTACAGGAGAAAGCACGGATATCTAATATGTTGGATAGGGCATACATAGGTTGCAGTAATGCACAGACTCTAGTATACAATAAAAAATTATATAAGGGGGTTCACTTATAAAATTGTAGCTACAGAATAACAAAAGAAAAAGTTACACTTAATGAACATATATTAAAGTGTAGCTAAATGTTTGACAAACTTCTGACATGTCATAGTGACATGTCAGAAGTTTGGATTGGTGGGGGGCTGAGCACTGAGACCCCCACCAATCTCTAGAACAAAGCAGCTGAAGCGCTCAGCCGCTTCGTGTCTGTTCGGCTTTTTCCGGAAAGCCAATGTATCGGAGTACGGGCTCATACACTTTCTATTAAGTCCGTATACTGATACGTTTATTTCCGGAAAAAGCCGAACAGACACGAAGCGGCTTAGCGCTCACACGAGCACTTCAGCGGCTTAGTTCTAGCGATTAGTGGGGGTCTCAGTGCTCGGACCCCCACCGATCCAAACTTCTGACATGTCACTATGACATGTCAGAAGTTTGTCAAATGTTTAGCTACACTTTAATGTTTTAGATCTCTCCTCATCTCAATAGAAAAATTCACTTGATATTACAGTAAGATAAAAATATTTTTTTTTTTGTTTTTTAAATATCGCTAGATAATTTATACAAAAATGCATTTACAACATACAAGTAATGTGCATGTAGCTTATGTTATATATTTGGAAAAATTTAAAAAATATTGATGAATTTATTTGAAGGCAGAAAATGTAAAGCCTTCGTAAAGTCCATTTGGACTCAGACTATTAAGTCGATAGATCCAGCGGACCACTTCCTGCCATAATTTCCTGTCGAGATATCCCCGTTTTTAAAGACTTTGGGGTCGCCATTTTGTACAAACCTGACATGTCAAGACAGTGGTGTATCAGATTAACTGAGCTGGTGTGTTTAGAAATTTGTCTCCTTAATTGTTTAATAGTTTTCCCTACATATATTTTTGGACATGGTCAAATAGCCCTATAGACAACTCCAGAACTTTGCCAATTTAGAAACTGCCTGATGGTGTAGCTCTTACCATCTACTAGATTTCTAAAATTCTTCATAGTTGGCAGGAAACTACAGAAAGGTCATTTACCACAGGGGTGGGACTGTAAAATGTTTGACCTCAGCCATGTACTTGGACTGCCACTCTGATTAGCTATGAACGAGAATATCAGGAAGATTTTGTCCTCTCCGGTATGTTACAGATGGATTTGTCTATTGAGATGAGGAGAGATCTAAAACATTAATATATGTTCATTACGTGTAACTTTTATTTTTGTTATTCTGAACAAGGACAGCCAATTTGGTATTTTTTGTGTAGCTACCATTTTATAAGTGGACCCCTTTATCTGTGTTTTTTTTTTATGTATGCCCTATACAACCTATGTATGCCCTATCCAACAGAATAGATATCCATGCTTTCTCCTATACTATTATCTGGCAGCGTTATCTGATGGCACTAAGTCCGGACGCATGCACAATCCGCAGTAACCAATACTTAGACTCTGTGTGTTTTGGTGCTACTGAGCATGCTACATACATAAGAAACAATTGACTCTTGTAGGAGCTTCGTGTATTGGCTAAGTCAGCTGTCTATCAAATGTGTCTGAATGACCGACAATACACCAAGTCACCTGATTGGCTCCTGTGCACTTGTCCTCATCTAGTGACGTTCTATGAGGTTTTATAAGCCAGTGTCACACTGAGTACGCCATCTCGGCGAAACATGTTCGGGGGGCTTTGTTGAATGTATTTAATATACCATCAGCTCAGAATCAATTCTGGGATAGAGATCTGCAGGCGCTTCCCTTTAGTATAGACAGTATATTAAATCTATTGCTGTCAGCAGAGACTGACCATTACATCTATTTGAGTGATAAAGTTTCTGGGCTCATGGGTTGTTTTTAGAATATAGGCTACGTGCCTTTAATAAAGGTTATTTCATTATTAGGAATTATGTAAATAAAACAATTCAATACCTTTTGTTAGTAGTGTGGAAAATAGGGTTAGTTGCCTTATAGGCAAATTGTGTTTTACCTTCCACCTACTAGGTCAATTATTTTTGCTTTTCTTTATTTTTTTTGTTTATTGTATTAGAGGTTTTGTATGGAGAGTCTCCTATACCCAGTACTGGCTGAGATTAACCAATCTAGATCTGGAAGTCTTAAATCGTATAAAATACACCACTCGTTTATAGCGAGGGGGCATAATGAAAAGAGAAAATGCACAGAACTGGACATAATTATAGGGATAAATTTAAACACGGATTCACCAGAGATAATCTGGGAGACTGATAAGGACTTTGTAAGGGGCTTGCTCCTAAAAGAACAGATAAATACACAGAGAATAGACAAAAGCAACAACAACTTAATACAATGGAAGAAAGTAGAGAGAGAACCCTGCATTAGAGTAAGAAAAATGCTGGAAGGATGCACAACTGGGACATGAATCCCATAATAAACATCAGGCAAATAGCTCCAAACAAATTTCTTGGAGGCAAAAAGATCAAGTAAATTACTAGCTAGAATTACAAGAAATCAGGATCCACCCAACTGTATAATAGATATTAGAGGGGAAAATGTACTCCTGGTCTCAGACCCCTAAGCTATAATACAAGTTTTTGATTTACATTATAAGAAATTGTATAATTCCAACCTGGAAAATAATACTATTAAGACCAAACAATATCTAGACCAGCTGAACTTCCCCATCTTGAAACCTACTTCAAGAGAGGTGAACTAAAAGGTCATATTACAATGCAGGAAATTGTGAAGGCCCTTAGCGAAACCGCTAATAATAAATCTCGAGGCCTTGATGGCATACCTTTTGAGGTATATAAAAAATATTCCAAGATCCTTCTCCCGGAGTTACCTAATGCCTTCAACTCTGCAAAAGCCAATTTCTCTTTTAAACACAGATGTTACAATTCTTGCAATAGTAATTGCAAACCGTCTACTGAGAATTATGCCAATAATTATACGTCCGGAGCAATCAGGGTTCATGAATTAGAGGGCTATTGCAAGTAATATTAGAAGAGTTTTTGAAAACTTGCAATATGCATTTTAACATCAAAGGAGGAGAGGGCTGATCTCCTTTGATGCCATGAAGGCATTTGACACGGTGGAATGGTCGTTTCTTTGGGAAGACTTGAGCTGGTTTGGTCTTGGTGCTGTATTTATTAAATGGTGCAAAATATTATATTTTGAACCAGGAGCAAGAGTGGGTATTAATGGGATGATATCACCATCTTTCACCTTAGAAAGAGGTACACCACAAGGGTGCCCCCTATCTTTCCTATTGTTTAACATTGTAATAAAAGTGTTGGCAATTAAAATCAGATCAGACACCCAGGTTAGGGGATTCCCCTTTGGATCTTGTGAGGATAAGATATGGCTGTAACCCAACGATATGCTCCTGTTTCTCGGAGAATTTGTGGGGCATGACGTCCGCATATATGAAGATTTTGGATCCCATGCAGGGGTCAGGATTAATTGGAGTAAGTCTAGCTTGATAACATTTGATCCGATATCCTCCACTCCCCTGAGCTCTCAACTAAATGTTGTTGAGGGATTTGATTATCTGGGTATAAAAATCTCCAAATCCCTACAAAATTATAATAACCTAGATATAAATCCACTACTCTCTAACTTAAAAAAAAAGGTGAAGACATGGAACCGACTCCCACTATCAAGAGCGGCTAGGGTAGCTTTAGTTAAGATGATATTGTTCAGAATAGCCCAGTGTGGTTACCTAAAAAGGGCAATGGTACATGGTGAGATATACAAATTAATTTTTTGTTTTCATTTCTCTCCTGTATATCCATCCTAGGTAAGGGGGGGGGGGGGGATGGCATGGGGGAGGGAGGTAGGGTTCAGGAATAAAATATGCAAATACTCACTAGGTTTGTACGGTTTTTCTCTTTTATGTGATGTTATACTACACTTGTATATACTATAAATATTTATTAAAAGTGAATTCAGTGAAAAAATTATTTAAAAAAATCACACTATGGCTGTGTGAAAAGAAGTAGGAGTTTTGGAGCTCTGTCTCAGAAAAATAGTGCTCCAACCTCTATAAAGATAAATGATGCAAATAATCAGCACGGAATGTTGGACCTGAAATTAAAATAGTGTTAAAAAGTAAATAATGCAAAACCTGAAGCTAGTCAGCACCTAATAACAAAAATAAAATGTGGATAATCATTTTAAGGGGTTTCCCAGCCCCTTTAATAATGTTAATACAGTAAATATGGGTTAAAATAACAAAAAGAGGGTGGAACTCACGTCTCAAACACTCTGCCGCAGTGATGACGTGTCATCTAGAATTGTGACCTCGGCTGCCTGCTACTATCCACAGTGGTGTGTTGTCGACCTTACTGACATCATCACTGCTGTCAATTAATTGACTATCATGGTCACATATCGAACTGATATGTTACCATTGCACTGACAATGAAGACTGTTGGGGGACCAAGAAACTGGGCCTGGAAATCATGCAGAGGTGGCCACTTCTAATCAGAAATAAGCTTCCTTTCATGAAATTGAAGTCTGTGCCTAGTGACACTAGATTCAATAAGACAGACATACATTTCAGACATAGCCTTCATACAAAAGGATGAAAGTTACTAATTCATATGGTGTCATAGTGGTCATTTGTCATGATAGTACTCATCAATTCCAATAAGCAGAAATAAATGCATTTTGCCTGCAGTTCAGATGGAGGAGAATTATTTAGATAAATAATCTAAAGACACTGATGGACTACCAGTAATTGTGATATATGGGAAGAATAACCTGTATCTGTGCTTCAATATTTTGCTTGACCTCTCTTAGAAGACGGATGCCCTGTATTACACATAGACTCACTGTGTTGATTTTCATAGCTTGATCTTTGGCAGACTATACGTGAAAAATGTCTACACATGTTACACCTTTTAAAAACTAAGATAAGGTAAACATTAAGGTTTGGTTTTTTGTAAATAAAGTTCATAGCAAATATCCACAATACCTCAATAAATGAATGATAAAAACTAATGTGTAAAAGCTTAAGCAATTCATATGATGTAGAGTACTGTACAGTGTTTACGCAGCAGAAACACAGTCGCAACCGCTGAAAATCAGTATGTGCAAATAAAGTTTGCCATAATCAATGCTTGACACTAAATCCGTAGGTCAAACGACTGCAAAAATTTGCAGCAATGTGCGCAGCATAAAAGCACTATAGGCCGCTGATGTCTATAACTGAATTACCTGAGGTTTTCTTGAGATCCCACAGCAGATTTTTTGTTGCAGAAAACGTCATCCCCGGAGGCCGGACTGGAGAAGCAGGGAAGTCTGGGTAAGTATAACTTTTTATTTTTTCCTCATTAGCGATTTTTGCGTCGGAATCGCCGCGATTCTGCCGCAAATTTTGCAACACACACCACTCTGTTGCGGGTTTAAGCACCCTATTAAATCCAATGGGGAAAACCAGCAACACAAGAGCAGCAATTCTGTAGCATTAATTGACATGCTGCGGCTGAAGAAATCGCTCTGAAGGTCAGTTTATGTGCGCTTTTTTTGGCTGATTTTTTCTGCTGTGTGGGGATGACATTTGTTGAAATCTCACCCACACAGCTGCTGCTGTATTGCGCTGCGGATTTTCCACGATTAAATAGTTGTGGAAAATTTGCAGTGTTTACGCCTAGTGTGTTCCCACCCAGGGTGGATTCACACGTGGCTGATTTTATTGCAGAAATTTCACAGACTGAAAATCAGTTCCATGTATCTGAATGGCTACTGCAGAAATTCATGCACCTGCTACAAAAATAATCACATTCAGATGAATCTAACTGAATTCAGCAACAGATTCTGCGGCGTATGAATCCATCCTAAGGGGACATTCAGACGTGGCAGAATTTTTCCGCTGAAAATGTTGCTGCAGATTTGTTGCGAATTTGCAGCAACATTTTCATATTTGACAGGTAATTCAGATGTTGCAGATATCAGAGCGGACTTGCTGCAGATTTCAGCCTTTGCAATGCAAATGCTGAAATCGGCAGTGAAATTCAGCAGCTTCTCTGTAACATAATGTGCATGCTGCGGAGGGAAAATTCTGCACCGCAGCCTAAATTCCGCACAGTTATTTTCCGCAATGTCGGAACTAAGTTTACTAAAAATGTATATAAACAAATGTAAAAAACGGCTGCTGCAGAATTCCATTGCGGACTGTCCACAGCGGAATTCAACAGCAATTCCGCCACGTCTGAATGTGCCCTTAGGCTGGATTCACACGAGCATGTTACGTTCGTAAAGGATGGAACATATTTCGGCCGCAAGTCCCGGACCGAACACACTGCAGGGAGCCGGGCTCCTAGCATCATAGTTATGTACGATGCTAGGAGTCCCTGCCTCTCCGTGGAACTACTGACCCGTACTGAAAACATGATTACAGTACGGGACAATTGTCCCGCAGCGAGGAAGGGACTCCTAGTGTCGTACATAACTATGATGCTAGGAGCCCGGCACCCTACAGTGTGTTCGGCCTGGGACTTGAGGCCAAAATACGTTACGGACGTAACACGCTCGTGTGAATCCAGCCTAATACTGAAGCTCATCGGCTCAATGAAAAGTCATGCACGTATTTATCAACATCTGTAATTTTCATTTCCGAGATTCATTATGTCTTTATAAAGTATTTCACACTGAAGTCAGCCCTTTATTGCCTTTTGTTAACTACAGCTGACCAAGTTAAAGGGAAGGCATCACGAACATATTTTTTTTTATATGTTATTGCTTTTAGTAGGTCAATAAAATACGTTTTATTTATTTGTGTTTTTGTGTTGTACATTTTTATTTTTTATTTATTTTACTTACTCTGTGGGGGCTGCCATTTTTTTTTCATCTCTATGTGTCGATTAACGACACATACAGAGATGGAATACGGCACATACATCCCCATAGAGAATGCAAACGGGAGCCGTTCCATTCACTATAGCGTACGCCGTCTGTGTGGGAACGGCGCATGCGCCGCTCCCACACAGTCCAAATGGAAGGTCTTCGGCAGAGCGACATCCGGCGCCATTTTCATGTGGACCGGAAGCCGCGGCCGGACAGTAAGATGACTACTTCCATTCGGCTTCCGTCCATATGTTCAGAAGCAAGGACTAGGAGCGGAGGGAGTGACGGGAGCCGAGGCAGCGGCAGCGGCAGGAGCAGGTAAGTTATGTTTGTGTATGTGATGTGTGTGTATGTTCGTGTTATACTGTCTGATTACCACTGTATCTAATCCTCCTACACTGTGCATTCGCTCAAAAAATGGCGGCACACAGTGTAGGAGGTTTGAACATTCAACCCCCTCCTTTCTCCTGACACTAGCCAGAATAAAGGAGGGGGAATTGTTTGAGCACACTAGAGCGAGTGTGTCTTCTCCAATATTGCAACATAAAGCAATGAGGTTGCTTTACCACATGCTAATGCTGCAATTTTGGGAATTGCTCCCTCTAGTGACCAGCACATGGAAATGTTATAAATTAGAATCTAATTCATAATATTTCCTGACTTGTGAAAAAATGTAAAAAATTAGAACAATGTGTAATCATTTATATACTAACAGTTTAACAAAAAAAAATTACACATTTCTAGCGACACATTCCCTTTAAGTCTAAAGAGTAAACATCTGACCAGATTAACCCCTTAAGTACACGGCCTGTTTTAGCCTTAAGGACACAGCTAATTTTTTCAAATCTGACGTGTCACTTTATGTGGTAATAACTCTGGAATGCTTTTATGTATCCAAGTGATTCTGAGACTGTTTTCTCGTGACACAATGTACTTTATGTTAGTGGTAAAATTTGGTCTTTATATTCAGTGTTTATTTGTGAAAAACCCGAAAATTCAGAGAAAATTTGCAAAAATTAGCAGTTTTCTAAATTTAAATGTATTTGCTTGTAAAACAGATAAAATACCACACAAAATAATTGCTAGTTAACATTTCCTGTATGTCTACTTTATGTTTGCATCGTTTTTAAAAAGTCCTTTTATTTTTCTAGGATGTTACAAGGCTTAGGGTATGTTCACACGGCTTATTTACGGACGTAATTTGGGCATTTTCCGCCTCGATTTACGTCCGAAAATGCGGCTTGATAGCGTCGGCAAACATCTGCCCATTCATTTGAATGGTGCTTACGATGTTCTGTTCCGACGGTCATTTTTTTTACGCCCCACTGTCAAAAGGCGGGGCGTAAATAGACGCCTGCGTCAAAGTAGTGCCTGTCACTTCTTCAGACGTTAAATGGAGCTGTTTTCCATTGACTCCATGGAAAAACAGCTCCATTTACGTCCGTAATTGATGCAACGAAAAAGCGCCTCAACATGCCATTACGGCTGAAATTACGGAGCTGTTTTCTCCTGAAAACAGCCCCGTAATTTCATCCGTAACGGACGCTGCCGTGTGAACATACCCTATGAACTTTAGCAGCACTTTCTCAGATTTTCAAGAAAATTTCAAGACTAGTTTTTGGAGAGACCAGTTCAGTTCTGAAGTGGCTTTGAGGGCTTTATATATTAGAAAGTCCCCATAGATCACCCCATTTTAAAAACTAGACCCTTCAAAGCATTCAAAACAGAATTCAGAAAGTTTTTTCTAACCCTTTAGGCATTTCACAGGAATTAAAGCAAAGTAGAGGGGAAATTTACAATTTAAAATTTTTTTGCCAAAATTCATTGGTAATAAAAAAAATCTTTAACACAGAAAGTTTTACCAAAGAAATTCAACTCAATATTTAATTCCCAGATTGTGCAGTTTTTAGAAATATCCCACATGTGGCCCGAGTGTGCTAATGGACTGAAACACCGACCTAAGAAGCAAATGAACACCTAGATGATTTTGGGGCCGCCTTTTTTTAGAATATATTTTAGGCACCATGTCAAGTTTGAAGAGGTCTTGTGGTGTCAAAACAGTGGAAACCCCCCAAAAGTGACCCCATTTTGGAAACTACACCCCTCAAGAAATTTATCTAGGAGTATAGTTAGCATTTTTGACCCCACAGTTTCTTTACTAAACTTATTGGAATTAGTCCGTAAAAATTTAAATTTAAGTTTTCTGAAACAACTTAGAAAATGTTAATTTTTACAAGGAATAAATGAGAAAAAGCACCCCAAAATTTGTAAAGCATCTTCTTTCGATTACGGCAATGCCCCATATGTGGTAATAAACTGCTGTTTGGACCCTCAGCAGGGCTCAGAAGAGAAGGAGCACCATTTCGATTTTGGAGAGCAGATTTTGCTGGAATAGTTTTCAGTGCCATGTCGCATTTGCAATGCGCTGGAGGGACCAAAACAGCGGAAACCCCCCAAAAGTGACCCGTTTTGCAAACTACACCCCTCAAGAAATATTTCTAGGGGTAAAGTTAGCATTTTGACCGCACACGTTTTTTGCTGATTTTATGGGAATTTTGCAGTGAAATTGAAAATCATTTTTTTCTAATAAAATGTAGTTTTAGCTCATATTTTTTCATTTTTCCAATAAATAAAGGAGAAAAAGCACCCCAAAATGTTTAAAGCAAACTCTTCTGAGCACAGCAATACCCCATATGTGGTAATAAACTGCTGTTTGGACACACGGCAGGGCTTAGAAAGGACGGAGCGCCATTTGACTTTTGGAGCTCAAATTTTGCTGAAATGGTTTGCAGCGTTATGTCACATTTGCAAAGCCACTGAGGGGCCAAAATAGTGAAAACTCCGCAAAAGTGACCCCATTTGGGAAACTACACCCCTCATGGAATTTATTTTCATTTTCACAAGGAATAAAGGAGAAAAAGCACCCCAACAATTGTAAAGCAATTTCTCCCAAGTACGGCAATAACCCATATGTGGTCATAAACTGCTGTTTGGACACACCGCAGGGCTCAGAATGGCAGGAGCCTTACTTGGTATGTAGATTGTGGTTGATTGTTTTTTGGGCACCATGTTGCATTTGCAGAGCCCCTGAGGTACCAGTACAGTAGAAACCCCCTGAGAAGTGACTCCATTTTGGAAATTATACCCCTCAGGGTAATCATCCAGGGGTGTAGTGAGTATTTTGATCCCACAGGTGTTTCATAGATTGTATTAGAATGAGGCAGTGAATTTAAAAAAAATATATATTTCCCAAAAATATGTAGATGTGCGCCCAATTTAGTTTTTTCATAAGGGGTAATAGAAGAATAAACAACACATAATTTGTTACCCAATTTCTCCCGAGTACGGCAATACCCCATGTGTGGCCCTAAACTGCTGTTTGGGCATATGGCTGAGCTAAATGGAAGGAGCACCATTTGGCTTTTTGAGCGCAGATTTTGTTGGACTGGTGTACGGGCGCCATGTCGCATTTGCAGAGCACCCTTAGGTACCAGAGTAGAGTGTAAAACCCTGAGAAGTGATGCCATTTTGTAAACTACACCCCTCAAGGCATTCATCATTTGCATGGACATATGACAGGGCTTAGGAGTAAAAGAGCAAATGCGCATGTGAGGCCTATTTTGGTAATTTTCGCAGCATTGGCCCACAATGGCAGGGCTCTCGGGTCAAATAGTAAAACAAACCCCCAAGTAGTGACCCCCATTTTGGAAACTGCACCCCTCAAGGCATTTTTAAGGGGTGTAGTGGCCATTTTGACCACACAGGTTTGTTGTTGTTTTTTTTTAAATTAGAAATGAATGCTCAGTGGATGGTGCAAAGTGAAAATTGCAATTTTCCACTGATATGCCATTTTAGTGCACAATATGTTGTGCCCAGTTCATACCACTGAAGACAAATTCCTCAAACTGTTAAGCGGGTTCTCCTGGGTATGGCGATGCCATATATGTGGACGTAAACTGCTGTTTGGGCACGCTGCAGGGCTCAGAAGGGAGGGAGCACCATTTGGCTTTCGGCGTGCAGATTCTGCTTAATGGTAGTTTTGTTTGGGGTTTTGCAGGTATTTCAGTTTATCATGAGGGGGCATATGTAATCTGTGCGGAGTACATCAGGGTATATGTTAGCTTTGCGGAGTACATCAGGGCATAATAAGAGGGTATAATAATGTGGTAAATAAATAATAATTCAAAGGTATGTGGCCGGTGTCGCACTGATAAATGGTGCCCAATCTTATCTGCTTGCGGACATTGCACATTTTGCATCGCTATATTCTGAGAGCCAGAACTTTTTTTTTTTTTCCCACTAGAGCTGTGTGAGGGTTTATTTGTTGCGGGACCATCTGTAGATTTCACTGGTACCATTTTGGGGTACATGCAATTTTTTTGATCACTTTTTATTTCATTTTTTGGCAAGCAAGGTGACCAAAAACCAGCAATTCTAACATAGTTTTTTATTCTTTTTTTTTACGGCGTTCACCATGCGCTATAAATTAAAATTTTACTTTGTTTTGCAGCTCAATTCGATTAGGGCAATACCAAATGTATATCGTTTTTTATGTTTTGCAGCGCCTGCACAATAAAATAACTTTTGTTTCAAATAATTTTTTTTTGTGTCTCCATAACTTTTTTATTTTTCCGTCAAAAAAGCTGTGGGAGGGCTTGTTTTTTGTGGGACGGGCTGTAGTTTTTAATGCTATCATTTTGGGGTACATGCAACTTTTAGATCCCTTTTTTTATTCTGTTTTGGAAGGGGTAGTGACTAAAAAACAGCGATTCTGGAATTGTTTTTTATTTTTATTTTTTACGGTGGTCACCGTACGGGTAAAATAGCATGATATTTTTATAGTTCGGGTTGTTACGGACGCGGTGATACCACATATGTGTACTTTTTTTTTATGTTTTCCGTTTTTTCCTATAATAAAATACTTATTATGGGGAAAAAAGGCTGTTAAAGTTTTGTTTAACGTGAAACTTTTATTTTTTTTACTTTTTTACAACATTTTTATTAACTTGTTTTAACTTTTTTTTGTCCCACTAGGGGATATGAAGGCATGAAGCCCTGATCGCTATTCTAATACACTGCACTACCTACATAGTGCAGTGTATTAGAGCTGTCAGCTATTCACTGACAGCAAGCCTATTAGGCTTTGCCTCCCGTCAAGGCCTAATAGGCTTCTGTACTGGGAAGCCATTGTGAGGCTACGGTTGCCATAGCAACCATCGGCACCACCGCGGGTGCCGATGGTTGCCATTAGCAACCATAGGGTGCGATCTAACCACCTAGATGCAGCGATCGCTGCATCTAAGGGGTTAAACGGCCGGATCGGAGCCTATCTCTGGTCCTGGCCATTAGATCAGGATGTCAACTGTGACAAACAGCTGACACACGCGTCTGTGGCAACCATCATGGTTGCCGACAGGCTAGAAGCCACTTAGATGCAGCGATCGCTTTGATCACTGCATCTAAGGAGTTAATTGGCCAGATCGGAGACTAGCTCTGGTCCTGGCCATTACAGCTGTCTGTCGGACAGCCGATACCCGGCGGTAATGGCGCTGGCTCAGCTTCTGAGCCAGCACCATTACATACACATTCTCATGGAGCTGTGATTGGTCAGTCTGCTGTGACTGACCAATCCCAGCAATCGCCGGCTGGGGACCGCTGTGATTGGTCCCCGGCCATCTTACTGTCACCTTTGACAGGGTGACAGTTTTTAGCCAGGATGCACCGATACGTCCCGGTGCCTTAAAGCACTGCAATACAGGAAGTACCAGTGCGTCCTAAGTACCGGTGCGTCCGGTGCGGTAAGGGGTTAAGCAGTTAAATACTGGAAATTAATCCACGTTTTAGCTTTCTCCATGTACAAATATTCCTTTGGTTTTCTACTGTAACTGTGACCAACACGATCTTCAAGCTGTACTTTGAGAAATCTCAAATCCTTATCTTAAAATCTATTGAGCTCTTCAAGAAAGTCTACTTCCTATGCAAGGGACACAAGACCAAAATATCATGATTTTGCACTTGCAGCAAGTAAATCAATAACTGTATACTATCAGTTACCATAAAAAGACCGTGACTAACGGAAAGAATCAAGCTTTCCTGCTCTCCATCCACCAGTAAGGCATACACAACACAGAACATAGTCTCCTTTTCTGGGTTATATTCCATGCAATAGCAGTTGAGGTGCGGTTTAAACCACATACAAAAACCGAATGAATTTTTCAGATATGTTTTTTTGTTGCTGTGGTACTAACCGCACTGTAATGTCTGAATACACACTAACGGATCTTATAAAATCATTTGACATGCATCACAGAAACATTGTGTGATGCAAATTCAGACCCTACTCTAACCTTGACTGTATCAATCAACTACTCAGCATTAAAGGGTAACCTATCACCAGCATTTCACCTATTCACCTGTCAAAAGTTAATTGCCGTTATCCCCTCTCCTAAACTTCCGACTGTAATAATCTTGTTCATTCCTCTTCTTATGCCCGCCCACCACCGAAAACTGGCCAGCCCTGAATGCGGAAATCTCGCTGAGATAGTGTGCATGCGCCTGTCCTGCATGGTCTGACACCCTTCCCTACTCCGTCGGTACCTCAAATCTAGTTACTGCACATGCGCCGCTATGGTGTTCTGTTGTTTCGTGTGTGCTGGGGGGAGGCGAGGAGCTGTTAATCAAAAGTAAGGAGGCGGGATTAACTCGGAAAGGCTTGAGGAATGAAGATATGACTCTTTTCAAACGAAGATATTACTCTTTTATGTTCATTAGCATACGATGCTGGAAAACTAGAAAACGGAATACTAAAAGGTACGGAGCCTACTTAGAAGATAATTATAGGTTACATGAAAATGATTTTCACCCTCTTCCACCAGGTGTTGCTGATTTAATAGGTGAATTGCTGGTGACAGGTTCCCTTTAAGCTGTGTAAGGGCCTGTTCACATGAGCGTTTGCTTTCCGTTTGGGCTTTCCGTTCATCTGTTCCATCAGATAAACAGATGAACGGAAAGACAAAGGGAAAATATTGTTTTTGTTTGCATTCCCATTGATTGCAATGGTATATTTTTGGTTACAGTTTGCGTCCGTTCCACTAGGTTTCCGTTTTTTTCCACGGAAACAATAACGTAGTCTGCTGCGCTATTGTTTTAGTGAAAAAAACTGAAACCTAGCGGAATGGTTGCAAATGGAAACCAAAAAAATACCATTGCAATCAATGGTAATGCAAACGGAAACTATACTTTCTCTTTGTCTTTCCGTTCATCTGTTTATCTGATGGAACAGATGAATGGAAAGCCAAAACAGAAGGCTGATGTGAACAGGCCCTTAGACAGAACCACAAAAAAGTTGGTGTAACTATTGCACTTTGACACAAAAAAAAATTAGTAAAATAAATTGCTTACTTTAGTCAGAAGCAGAACTCCTCCAAACATCTGCCCATTTATTTCAATTAGAGAAACGGTGTTCTGTTCCGATGGGGCGTTTTTTTACGTGGCCGTTTTTCAAAACGGCCGCTTGAAAAAACGGCCGCGAAAAGGAAGTGCATGTCACTTCTTCAGCCATTTTTGGAGCTATTTTTCATTGACTCTATATTAAATACGCCGCAAAAAACGCGACTTTGAATAAAAAACATCCGAAAATCAGGAGCTGTTTTCCCTTGAAAACAGCTCTATATTTTCAGACGTTTTTGATTTTGTGTGCGCACATACCCTTACTGCAGAGAAACACAACTTATTTTTGCAAGAAAATTATAAGGTGTGATTTCTACTGTCCAAAGCCCCATCTGGGAAGCATTGTTCACACATACTCATAAAGAGGTTCTAAATGTTTGTTTTTTTTATAAATAAAGCTGTTCAGTCATGAAATAAAAGAAATTGATTTGTAGAAAAAAAAAACTTAATTCTATTTTGCTTTATTTTCCAGTTTTCTGGATGCAGCCATCAGTGTAAACAATGTACAGTATGTTTTTCTTATCCTGGTTTCCATGGCTACGTCCATAGTTAACATGAATAGCGCCGTTTCCCTGATTCCAGCACAGTTTTTTTTTTTCTGGTCCTCCCTCCCCTATTTGAGATATGGCCCACTGTTGTGTTGACTCCCTATACGCCGTTTTGCTGTAGTTAGCCAACAGGGTGGAGCTAGCTTTTATGCCTCCAATGCTGATCAATCAGGACATGGAAGCTGGAGGGTAGTTCACACGCTGTTGACTAACAACAGGAAATTAGCATAGAGGGAGCCAGCGCTATTTAGGTCAGTCCACCAGTTAGGGCTTGTCCACACATAACGGAGTTGCTGCAGAAAATTTCTGCAGCGATTCAGCAGAAACTAGCAGAAATTCTGCTGCAGAAAAACCACACCATTTCCTGCATTTTTTTACTGCAGAAAATGGTGCGGATTTTGCTGCGTTTTTTTCTTTGATGGGAGATGGTGATATCAGCAATTCAGTCCACTTTCCGCAGCAGGAATTGACATGCTGCGGTCCGAAAAATATGCACCGCAGGTGAATTTCTGCTCGTAAATTTTACGCAGCATGCGGATGAGATTTGTTAAAACTCCCCCACTTTGCTGCTACTGTATTCAATTCCGGACGGAAAATACGCAGCAATTCCGCTACGTGTGGACAAGCACTTAAACTTTTATGACCTACTGACAGGTCCTATTTAATAAACTACTGGAATTTATAAAAGTTCAGTTGTTTGAATGATTTGATTTAAGTGGGGGATGGTGATGGCCCCTATTTGCCCCCAGGAGGTGGAGTTTCCAGATCAGTTGCCTCATTTGCCCTCTCTATGATTCAATATGAATATAATGTATTTCTATGATAGTATATGTAGTGTAGCCCAGTGGAGAAAGTGTTTTCATACAAAGTCACATGTGAAACATGATACTGGATGTAGCTGAGCGACCAGAATGAAAACATCCTTTGTTTATATTTCTTTATGCATTCAGAGAAACAGCGCCAAACTGTGGCTGTGTTCACATGGAGTTTTTTGCAAGAGGAAAATTCCTCCTGCAATAACTGCTCCAGACGTTTTTTGCACCGTGGTTTGACAAAAACTCATCAAAACACTCGTCGAGGCGTTTTTTTCCAGTTTCTGACTGATTGAAATGGGGTTTTGGAGGCGGAAACCGCCTCAAGATAGGTCATGTCGCTTCTTTTTTACCGCCACACATTTTTTTTGCTCGCGGTAAAAAAAAAATTTCTGCCTCCCATTGAAATCAATGGGAGGCATTTTCAGGCAGTTTTTGACGAGTTTTGCGGAGCAGTTTCCGTGCCAAAAACTCGTCAAAAAAAACTCAGTGTGAACAGGGCCTAACATGGTTTATGTGTCAGTTACCTCTTCCTTTTTTACGACCAAACAGCTTTAAATAAAAATAGGTTTTAAGTACAAAATGTAACCAGTGTCCCCATAAATATTGATGATTCTTGATGTGTTGCTAACATCTTGATGATTTCATAAAATGCTTTGAGCATATATTAATAACCATATTATGTGTAACGTGATAGCTTTATTTGATTATGTTAAGAATTATCCAATATAACTTATTAAGAATAAAATCATTTCAAGAAAATTGTTCCCTACTGTAAAGACTTGCTTCTAAATGTATGTTTGTAGGGTTTTTCAGATCTTGTAGGCAGGCAAGAGAGGGTGGGTGTTGGTTTTCATTTTTTCTTTGGTCTGTGAAAAAATCATTTGTGAGCTAGGACTATGAAACCAGTGTTGCATTGCTAGAACCACTTATAAAGCATCATTAAGCAGGAATATTATACATCAGCTATGTAGCAACGCAAACTTGCTGATATTGTTACTTCTAATGGATCATCAAATTTAATATCTCACTCACATCAGATGTTGCCTGGGCCACCGAAAAAAACTGTATGACTTTTAGCAAGTGGCCTTGTATACATAATACTGTCCAGTTATAATCTGGTTATCAGCTTGCCAGCAAAAAAAAATAAAAAAATTTAACGATTTAGGTATTGTTTGCTGCTTGTTTTAAATTACTTATAGGCCCTGTTCACACTGAGGTTTTTTTGCAGACAGAAAAAGCTCCAGTTATTTTTAAAATGGTTTTGCACCACAGGCGTTTGACGCGTTTATTGATGCGTTTTTTGGCCCAATTTTTTACGTGATTTTTGCCGTGTTTTTTGAGGCGTTTTTACCTCTTTCTAAAATAGGCAACGGAAAGAACTGCAAGCGTTTTTTGCCATAAAACACGTCAAAAAATGCTGCGGCCGTTCGCGGCGTTTTTTCCATATCCCATTGATTTCATTGGGGTTTTTGAGGTGGAAAACACATCAAGATAAGGCATGTCGCTTCTTTTTCCCACAAGCGTTTTTTACCGCTTGCTCACGTCAATTTCGGACGTTTTTTGCCGCAGTTTTTGCCGCGGTTTCTTGTGCAAAAAACACGGCAAAAAAAATCAGTGTGAACAGGGCCGTACTTTACCTATTATTCAATGTATAATAAAAAGCTCAGCAGCTTTCTAATATACAGTACTTTGTGTTTCAATTCCTCACAGTTTTCAATATCTCTGCTTGCAGTTGAAAGGGTGAGTGGGAACATTTATACTGGCATTCAGAGGCTGAAAACTGGTCCTTATCATTCATGTCCAAAACGCACAGTGTGTTACAATGTATCCAGATAAACAGTATTCTAGGACAGCAGCAGACCCAAGCAATAGAAGGATACAGGTGTGCTAAATATGAGAAGACCTTAACTCCCAATACAATATTCAAAATAGTAGTAGAGGCAACAGCATCCAATACAGTAGTCAAAAATGTATTGTGCCCAAGTAGTCATACAGAAGAAAAGCAGCAACATTTCGACCCATAGTAGTGATTGGGTCCTTTTCAAGCTCAAGGGGTTTTTACACAGGACGATTATCGGGCAGATGAGCGTTAATATAACGCTAGTCGCCCTGTGTAAAAAGGGCAGCGATCAGCAGATGGACGAGCAAACGCTTGCACGTCTGCTGGTCATATCGTTTTAAAAAAGTAAAAGATTATCGTTGTCGGCAGCACATCTCCCTGTGTAAACAGGTAGATGCGCTGCTGACATGATAATAATGTATGGGGACGAACGATCGGAGTAACGACCGCTCGTCCCCATCCATAGCTCCGTGTGACAGGAGAAAGCGAGCGTCAATCAACGATGTCTCGTTGATTGGCGCTCGCTGCACCGGCCGAGAGTCGGTCAGTGTAAAAGGGCCTTTAGTCATTAGTTAGCTACACAATATATTTAAGTAGACATTGACTAATCAGCATGTCTGAATTATTAACAAATAAAATTGTTCCATTCAATAAAACATCTAAATAATAATGTTATAATAGTGCATTACATATATTGATACAGGTGTATCATACCTCCAAATAGATCCTTCAATAATAGTACCTCCGATCCCACAATAAAACATTTTATACATAGTTTATAGTGATAAGAACGACACTCGCTAATGATTGGCTTTGTTTGTAAACATTGCTAGTGCACATGCTCAGTGGTTACTCTACCATTGGTCAGATTCAGACCAGCACCCATCACCATGGGAACTCACATCAACATTCCTTAAAGTTCATTGGTCAACCAGATCACCTCCCCTTACTACCATGGCAAAGTTGTAGTACATTAGAAAACATCATTATTACAGATAACCAGGTCATGAGACGTAACAGTATAAAGTTGCCTAGTTATTTAACCTTTATACTTTAATACCGTACTTTAATGTCTCAGCAGCTATATTTTTAATCTGAGCGGTGCAGGCTCTTGTTCTTTGCGCATCTAGCCCAATTATTCTTATATTGTGCACTGTATGACTTAATGGACATAAGATATTTGTCAAGGAATCACCACTTGAGCAATTCCCCAGAGTGAAAGTTTATGGAGTTGCTATACAAGCAATTCCCCAAAGGCAGCTGGAGTCTGTCTAGAACTAGCGTACAAGCAAATCAGCTACCTCAAGTCCGTCATCACTCTGGTCAGCAGAGTCTAAGGTTACTCTATAGTCTTCACCAGAGCCCGCCGCAAGGCAGGTTGGATTTGGCCGCATGTCACCCAGGTGGCTTTTACAGAATGAGGTGTTGCACTTCAAGGCAATACCAGAACGGATAACCAGATGAGCCAGAGGGGTGATCAACAAGCAGCGCTCAAACTAAAAGTCCAAATCGCAAAACAGAAGATACCAGGAGTTGCAGAGTTCAAAACCAGCCGTGAGCAGAATATCCAAATCAGTGAGAAGAGGGTAAATCCAAAGACAAAGCCGAAGTCCAGTTCAAAGAGTCCAAGTAGTCAAGGTGATGCAGGGTGTAACCAGGAGCTTGATCAGACACTTGCATACACAAGAAAATCACAAGCCACAATGAGAAAGCTGAACAGACTCAAATACTCCACCCTTGGCCCTGATAGGCTGCAGACATAGAGATAAGATTCGCTCTGCATCTTGAAACAGGGCCACTCAGAAGATTGGCTAGTAGTCAAGACAACCTAAACGTGACGGACATTTCCTAACAATATGTAGTATTAATGGTATTTGTAACGCATCTACGTGAACGTACATCTCTATGATCACCCATGAGCACTGTCCACCCATTGTGTAGAATGTACATCAATCAGTAAGTGATGGTCAACCAAATGCACCCGATTTATAGTCAGATAACTACAATGTGCAATGGGACGACATCCATATGCAAGCTGACAGATTACCAACGTCTAAGGTGTCTCACCGCCTCCCAAATAGAGAAGTTAGTGTCCACCATGTCCATGCCATGTTACTTTTTTAGGTGACTCACTTAACAATCTCCTTAATAGTATTTCCAACATCATACATAGAGGCCACGTATATTAATCATGCTCCAGTTCCCTTTCACCATAATAAAATCATTACATTATAATTAGTCTTAATGGCTGCAGGTTGAGTGTATTCAAGACAAATCCGTAGTCTGCACCAAATTTGTCATGCCGACTCCAATGGTATCTTCCTCATAAATTCCTTTTTCTAAAATATTTTTTTTGTCTGGTCTGAGTTCTGAATGTAGGAGTCTGGAGTCACTTTCTACAGGGGGCACCATGTGGTACTATCTACAGGTGGCACTATCTATAGGTGCCACATTCTTCAGGGGGCACTTTGTAGCACTTTTTACAGAGGGCACCTTGTGGCACTTTCTACAGGGGCACTGTGTGGCACTATTTACAGGGGGCACTGTGTGGCTGTATCTACAGGGGACACTGTGTGGCACAATCTATAGAGGCACTGTGTGGCACAATCTACAGGAGCACTGCACATGGCACTGTCTACATGGGGAAATGTGCGGCATTATTTACATGTGGCATTGTGTGGTACTGTCTACAAGGGGGCACAGCATGTGGCACTTTCTACATGTGTATTTGGTGCTTTATTTTTATGGAGCGCAGCATGTGCATGAGGTGCTTTATTTGCATGGGGCACAGCTTTTGGCACTATTTTTAGGGGGAACAGCATCTTACACTATTTTTATGGGGCACGGTGTGTGTGATACAATTGCATTCAGGGGGCACGGTGTGTCCCACAGGGGCACAGTGTGTGATTCGATTGTATTCAGGGGTTGTGTGTGTGTCTGTGTCTGTGTGTGTGTGTGTGTGTGTGTGTGTGTGTGTGTGTGTTGCGCAATTTGGCTACTCTGCCTAGGTCACCAAAATGCATTGTCCCGGCTTTGCTAGTACTCTTCTATTGTTATTTAATAAAAGAAACAATAGGTGGGTATATTTTAGCTTCCTCCTTCATTTGAGGGCTTTCAGGGTCCACATTTTTAGAGCCTCATGAAGCTCAGAGCTAGGAGGAACCAAACGAAGAAGGTAATCCATCTATAAACTACATGTGGCAGCCGCATTTAGGCGGAGAACAAAAAAGAGCAGTGTTTTTGTATGTGCGCAGCTTTTTTAACTGAAGTCAAAAGGTGCTGCGGTAACGAATTGGCAAGCTGTGGATATGTCATAAAATCAGAGATTGCAGTAGTATAACTCAATATAGTACTAAGATCTTAAACAAAAAATAATGCAAAGTGAAAAAAAAATCCTAGTTATAATAGATATATTGTGATACATATGTTTAGCAGCTTCCCTTCTGTGGGACCTGTAATAAATAACTTTTTGAGTATTGTTAATTCTCATATATCAAGAGCAAAATGAGCTTCAGAATGGTATAATAATAGAAATGCTTAGATAAGATTATCAGTGCATACAGTAAATGTCAACGCTAGAGAAAGATGTTACAAAAGCATGAAGTGCATGAAATGATGTCATACATATTGAGGTAGTATAGAAAAAGAGAACATCCTAGAAATACACTCCTTTCAAATAGAAGAAAGCAGTGATTCATAACCTAAATTTCCTGTAGCTACAATACCCTGTTTTAAAACTTGCACCACATTGCTCAAACAGGCCATCTTTAACTTCCACACTAAATATAAATATATGTAAAGGATTTTTTTCATAGCATTGTAAAAAACATAGTGTATTTGCTAATTGTAAAAAAATATCAGAACAAGAGATACATGAAGTAGTGATTGGGTTAATGTATTTACGTCCAGAAATTTCTATCATTATATTATACATTATGCTTGATAAATAAAGGTACTGAGTTATCCCACTGGTTAGTAGGAAATTAATGAATAAAGCTTCTAATTTTTTTTATTATACACATAGGGTTTAGATTTAGGAGCTAATTTCCTGTTTTAGTAGATTGAAATTACATAGTAATATAGTTTGTAAGGTTGAAAGATACATAAGTCCATCTAGTTTAGCTTATTATTTTACAATGTTGATCCATAGAAAGGCAAAACCCCACGTGAGGCAAAAAGCCAATTTTCCACTTCAACCAACCATCTCCAGTAATCTAGTGCCCATAACCTGCAATATAATTACACTCAAGAAAGACTTTCATTTCCCTTTTGAACTCTTTTAGTGAATTCCCCATGACAATATCCTCCAGGAGAGTTCCCTAGTCCCACCGCTCCTACAGTAGAAAATTCCATTTTATGTTTATGTAGAACCTTCTCTTCTCCAGACGTAGAGTATGCCCCCTTGTTATAGTTACAGTCCTGGTTATAAATAACCAATGAGCAAGATCTCTATATTGAGCTTTGATATATGTATACATAGTTATTAGGTCGCCCCTCAGATGTCTTTTTGCTAAACTAAATAACCCTAATTTTAATAATCTTTCTGGGTACTGTTGTGTACCCATTTCATATATTACTTTAGTTGCGCAACTATGAACCCACTCAAGCTCTACTATGTCTTTCTTGCACACTGGTAGACAAAACTGTACACAATATTCCATGTGTGATCTGGCAAGTAATTTATAAACTGGTAGAACTATGTTCTCATCATGTGTATCAATGCCCCTTTTGATGCACCCCATCATCGTATTTGCCTTGGCGACAGCTGCCTGACACTGGTTGCTACAAATTAGTATACTGTCAACTAAAATGTCTAAGTCCTTTTTCATGTCAGCGTAAGGTCCCATGCACACGAACTTAAAAACGCCCGTAATTACGAGCCGTAATTACGGCCCATAATTACGGACCCATAGACTTCTATTGGCCACGGGTACCTTCCCGTTTGCTTAGGGGAAGGTGCACCCGTAATTATGGGAGCGTTGCTAGGCGGTGTCGGGATAGTCACTGTCCAGGGTGCTGAAAGAGATAACTTATCGGCAGTAACTCTTTCAGCACCCGGGACAGTGACTACCACTGGAGTTAATAGTATTAAAAGTTAACTTACCCAGAACTCCCTGCTTCTTCCTCCAGTCCGGCCTCCAGGGATGACGTTTCATCCCATGTGACCGCTGCAGCCAATCACAGGCCAATCACAGGCTGCAGCGGTCACATGGACTGCCGCATCATCCAGGGAGGTCGGACTGGATGTCAAAAGAGGGACGCGTCACCAAGATAACGGCCGGGGTATGTATGAACTTCTTTCACTTTCAATCGCTGCGGAAACTCTGCCTGAAAGGGTTGCCCCTTCTCTCTATCCAGCACTGATAGAGAGAAGGGGCTGCCGATTAGTGCAGAGAAAACGGGTCCGTAAATACGGGTGGAATACTGGTGACAACGGACTCGTATTTACAGGCACAGTTCCGTAAATACTGGTGGAATATGGTCGAATACATGTGACAAAGTACCCGTATTTACGCCAGTATTTACGGGAGGAAAAAAATACGTTTGTGTGCATGGGGCCTTTCCCAGTGTAAAAAGAATACTGACGTTTCTTGT